>NC_134710.1:22583109-23783109 GCF_043290135.1 Rhipicephalus microplus
TGACATGCATGTCATGATTATCACGTTTGCACCAGTCATTAACCTTCGTCGTGCATTGACGTCTCGTACCAACAAATTTGATATATGTGAAGCTAGCGAAACGTTCGAGTGCACACTATGAGCGTAGCATGCAGCCATGTTTAACGTGACATGCATGTCATGCTTATCACATTTGCACCAGTCATATACCTTCGTCATGCATTGACGTCTCGTACCAACAAATTTGATATATGTGAAGCTAGCGAAACGTTCGAGTGCACACTATGAGCGTAGCATGTAGCCATGTTTAACGTGACATGCATGTCATGATTATCACATTTGCACCAGTCATATACCTTCGTCATGCGTTGACGTCTCGTACCAACAAATTTGATATATGTGAAGCTAGCGAAACGTTCGAGTGCACACTATGAGCGTAGCATGCAGCCATGTTTAACGTGACATGCATGTCATGCTTATCACATTTGCACCAGTCATATACCTTCGTCATGCATTGACGTCTCGTACCAACAAATTTGATATATGTGAAGCTAGCGAAACGTTCGAGTGCACACTATGAGCGTAGCATGTAGCCATGTTTAACGTGACATGCATGTCATGATTATCACATTTGCACCAGTCATATACCTTCGTCATGCGTTGACGTCTCGTACCAACAAATTTGATATATGTGAAGCTAGCGAAACGTTCGAGTGCACACTATGGGCGTAGCATGTAGCCATGTTTAACGTGACATGCATGTCATGATTATCACATTTGCACCAGTCATTAACCTTCGTCATGCATTGACGTCTCGTACCAACATATTTGATATATATGAAGCTAGCGAAACGTTCGAGTGCACACTATGAGCGTAGCATGTAGCCATGTTTAACGTGACATGCATGTCATGATTATCACATTTGCACCAGTCATATACCTTCGTCATCCATTGACTCTCGTACCAACAAATTTGGTATATGTGTAGCTAGCAAAACGGCCGAGAGCACACTATGAGCGTAGCATGTAGCCATGTTTCACATGACGTGCATGTCATGATTACCACATTTGCACCAGTCATATACCTTATCATCCATTGACTCTCGCACCAACAAATTTGGTATATGTGAAGCTAGCGGAATGGCCGAGAGCACACCATGAGCATGGCGTATAGTCATGGCTGACATGACATGCAAGCTACGATTTCCACGTTATTGTGTCACTTATGTTCACCATGCAGTCATGGTATACCATACCACTTTTGCAATATGTCATGTAAACGAAACCACCGCAAGAGCAGCAACACGATGTCATATAAATCATGACACTCATATAATGCATGTCATGGTTTTAATGTTATGACTAGTCCTTTATGGTCGTAATTTAGTTATGTTATACCATGCCTCTTTTGTAATATATCATGTGAACGAACCGAAGAGCAGCAACACAATGTCACTAAAATCTTGACATACATGTCATAATTTTTTGTTTCATGACTACTCACTTATGTTCACCACGCAGTCATATTCTACCATCCCACTTTTGCAATATGTCATGCGAACGAAACCACTGCCAGAGCAGCAACACGATGTCATGAAAATCATGGCATTCATGGCATGCATGTCACAATTTTCATGTTATGACTAGTCACACATGCTCGCCTTGCAGTCCTGTGAGGCCATACCAATTTTGGTATAGAACCTTTTATCGGAATGGCCAGGAGAGGTAATAGTCGTAAGCGGTAAGATAGATAGATAGATAGATAGATAGATAGATAGATAGATAGATAGATAGATAGATAGATAGATAGATAGATAGATAGATAGATAGATAGATAGATGGATGGATGAATAGATAGATAGATAGATAGATAGATAGATAGATAGATAGATAGATAGATAGATAGATAGATAGATAGATAGATAGATAGATAGATAGATAGATAGATAGATAGATAGATAGATAGATAGATAGATAGATAGATAGATAGATAGATAGATAGATAGATAGATACGGCGAAGGTCGCCGAAGTTTGCTAAGAAATGCTCCCCATTTGATACAAAGGTACTTCACTCTAAGAAAAGAAAAAAAAATCACAATAATTGAGGGAGCATTTTCGCCACTCAGCAATAATTGTCGCTTGACTCGCTCGCATTTCTTGTCTTGAATACCCGGCTCTAGCCAAATTCCCATCAAGAATGCTACTTCACGCTGATGGCTCACCCGGCTTTCTTGACCGAGAAGTACCGGCACTGAGGCAATAGCAGAAGGTAAGTACGGGAGGTAGATGACAATTAAAGTTATGTGACAGAAACGCTCACTAAATACGCGATTTTCATTGCGATAGCAAGAATATGCAAACCCTCAAAGGGTTTTTGCCGTTGGCACCACCGGCACGTTTCGTTCGAAGTCCAAATGGATAACATATCCTCCCGCGCAAGCGAGGTGGGCGAGCGAACACGGCTGAAGCAGACATCAAACGAGCCGGCCCGTTTCCGTCGCTTGGAGAGCGCATGTGATACCACCTCCCCGCGTGTTACACGTGCTGTCGAACACTCAAGTAGCAAGGAAATGCTCCGCCCGTCTTCAACGAGCATCAAGTAGTGACGCGGAAACGGGGTAGGGGGTCTCGTGCGAGCAGAAACCGTGAACATTGATTCTAAGGGCCCAGTCGCGATTTCATTCTGGCGCGCGGGCTATGTCGATAGGCATCAGGGCTCATGTTCACGCTTCTAGTGGCTGCCCTCTCAGCGCGAAGAGACTGTGCGAAGGGAGCAGCTCCTTCTGGAGCGGCCGCATTATCTTACACCAGCGTTTTGTTGAGTTACGTGGTAACGGATCTAAAAGGGTTAGATTCCAGCCTTATTTTGTATGACATTATAGCATTAAATGCGAAGCATTTTTAGCGAACTTCGGTGACTTTGAGCGTATCTATCTATCTGTCTATCTATCTATCTATCCTAGCTGTTTGGATAATCATATCTGTACAAACATTTGGATGGCTTGACATTACTGCATGACGAGCATAAGCTATTAGTCATAACATTGAAATTCAGGACATGTATGTCATGAATGACATGAATAGCATTTCATGGTCTTGTTGCGTTCGCGGCTGTTTCGTTCCCATGACAAACTGCTAAGCTGGTGTGGTACGACATGACTACATGACGAACGTAAGTGACAAACTTTAAAGTGAGAATCTTGATTTAATTGATTGATATGTGGGATTTAACGTCCCAAAACCACCACATCATTATTAGAGACATTGTAGTGGAGGGCTCCGGAAATTTCGACCACCTGGGGTTTTTTAACGCGCACCCAAATCTGAGCACATGGGCCTACAGCATTTCTGCCTCCATCGGAAATGCAGCCGCCACAGCCGGGATTCGATCCCACGACCTGCGGGTCAGCAGCCCAATACCTTAGCCACTAGATCACTGTGGCGGGGCTAAAGTGGAAATCTTGACAGGCGCGTCAAGTAAGAACCTGACTACATGCCACGCTCATTGTGCGCTTGTGGTCGTTTCGCTAGTTTCACGCATACAAAATTTTGTATTACGGGACGTGAATGGATGACGAAGGTTTATGACCTGGTGCAAACATGACAATCATAACATGCGAGTCATTTAAAACATGACTACATGCTACACTCATAGCGTGTTAGCGGCCATTTCGCTATCTCCACATATACCAAATTTGGTATCATGGACGACGAAGGTAAATGACACATCCAAACATGATAATCATTACTTGAGTGTCATGCAAAAAAAATAGGATGATCCCACGTAACCGGGTATCGACGTTATGCGAAGGATGCCGAGGCATGGTGACTGTGTTCAATTTTTTTATTGAACAACACGTCATGCGATGACGCTAAATATATGTACAAATGTTGCACGCATAGACATGTTGAAGAGTTGCAGATTTTTATATAACCAGTTGTTTGCACTTGCGACGATGCCAACTGGAACATGCGTATTAGCAACACCAGAAGCTGAAGTGAAGCGCTGATGCTCGCGAGGATGCTGGCCGTGGACACTGCTGCATAAATCAACTTCAGCGCATGGCAACTAACCACAATTGACGTTAACCGGACGTGACGGCTGTTTCAAAGGAGTACATATGTAATGTTTATAAAAATGCGTAGGCAGCATTGCAGCCACTATTGACGTTTCACGAAGATTAGCGTCTATCTCAAAAGTAGTTCCGAGACCTGGCGTAGCTCTGTGCTAAAATGTTTCATTGCCACGCAGAATGCTTGCGTTAGATTACATCTGGGACCCTGACATTTATTCCTTTCATTTCATCGGGTCGACGCTACCAATGTCAGGTATTTCTTAACGCTCGCGCGTTAAAGTTGCCCATGTGTATTCTTGTCGTTCCTGGGTTTATACTCAGTGTCAATCACCTGTGGCACACACCCACATACCAGCGGCACCTACCCGCCCGCCGTTATGTGCCACTTTGTGGCGGGAAGTGTTTGACGACGTACGCGACGGGATTGTGACATTATTCATGTTCTTTATAGCGCGTCATATTCGTCAAACCATCTTACCCTCAAATGCTGATTTTGGTTCACGCCAAGTTAAGGGGATGGCCACGAGAGCACTCAAACGCAAGCGGCTAGATAGATAGATAGATAGATAGATAGATAGATAGATAGATAGATAGATAGATAGATAGATAGATAGATAGATAGATAGATAGATAGATAGATAGATAGATAGATAGATAGATAGATAGATAGATAGATAGATAGATAGATAGATAGATAGATAGATAGATAGATAGATAGATAGATAGATAGATAGATAGATAGATAGATAGATAGATAGATAGATAGATAGATAGATAGATAGATAGATAGATAGATAGATAGATAGATAGATAGATGCTCAAAGTCACCGAAGTTCGCTTAGAAATGCTTCGTGTTTAACATGACTACATACCACGCTCATGATGCGCTCGCGGCCGTTTTGCTAGCTCCACATATACCAAATTTGGTATTACGTGACGCGAACGGACGGCGAAGGTAAATGACACGTCCAAATATTTTAATCATGACACGCGTCATGTAAAACATGGCTACGGGCAACGCTCATAGTGCACTTGCGGTCGTTTCTCGAGCTTCACATAAGCTAAATTAGGTGTTACGTGACGTCAATGAATGACGAAGGTATATGACTGGTGCAAACATGATAAGCATGGTGCGCCTGTCATGTAAAATATGATACATGCTATGCTCCAAGCGTGCTCGCGGCAGTTTCGCTAGCTCCACATATACCAAATTTGATATTACGGGGCGTTAATGGACAACGTATCTAAATGACACGTCGAAACATGATAATCATGACATAGAAGTAATGAACGTCATAGTTTACGTCCGCCTCGTAACACTGGGCTGATTTAGAGTGACATATCAACCTTCCTCATTTGTCCTTCGCATAACATCGATAATTGATGAAGAGCGAAGTCAGGGAAATAAATTAACCGGAGTCTTACGAGTGGTTTACTACTCCACCACGGAATCCGTAAATAGAAGTTAGCAAGAAGACAGAAAATGAATAAAGCAATGTTATGGCAGCTTTCTTTCGGGCGAGGTGGAATATTAAGCCTTGTCTCGCTCAACCCTCGATCGATGATGATGGCGATGGTGGTGCCTCACGTGATGTTGGAAGTTTTTGGACTTGGGCCGCATCTCTACCATTCTGGCTTTTTCGACTTTTGCCGTCTGGAAGTCAAAAAAGATAGACAGATAACAAGTTTAATTTAAAAAATGGCATATCCCACATACAATGTGAATCGATGATACGCGAAGCATGAATGAGGAAGGTTGATATATCACTTTAAAATCAACACAACGACGCGAGGCGCACGGCTGTAGTACACAGAAACACAAGTAGAAATTTCATGTGCACTCGGGTATTTAAATGAGATTCGAGTATGTTGTTTATGGGCACGCAACGACGGCACGAGCACCAGCAGCGGTAGGCATGTAAATTATGCCATTCATGACTTTTATGTCATGATTATCATGCTTACGCATAGTGTTTGTGCTTGTCGTCCACTCACGCCACGTAATAGCTAGCATTTGATTTGATTGAATGTTATGTGGGATTTAACGCCCCAAAACCACCATATGATTGTGAGAGACGCCGTAGTGGAGGGCTCCGGAAATTTCGACCACCTGGGGTTCTTTAACGTGCTACGTAATGGCAAATTTGGCATATGTGAAGCTAGCGAAACGGCCGCGAGCGCACTATCAGCGTGTCATGTGGTCACGTTCTTACGCGACACGGATGTCATAATTATCCTGTCAGCACTAGTAATACACCTTCATGATTCATTCACGTCACGTAAAACCAAATTTGGTATATGTGAAGCTAGGGAAACGGCCGCAGGCGCACTATGAGCGTAGCATGTAGTTATGTTTTACATGACACGCATGTCATGAGTATCATGTTTGGACGTGTCATTTCCTTCGTCATTTGTTCGGGTCCCATCATACGAAATTTAGTATATGCGAAGATAGCGAAACGGCCGCGAGCGCCTCATGAGCGTGGTGTGTAGACATGCTCTTACATGACACGCATGTTATGATTTCCACGTTAGGGCCTGCCACGTATGTTCGCCATGCAGGCATGTCATACCATAACTGTTTTGCAATATGTCATGTGAATGAAACTACCGAAAGAGTAGCAAGATCATGGCATGTAAATCATGGCATCCATGACATACATGTCATGATTTTCATGGTATGACTAGGCACTTGTGCTCGTCATACATTCATGTTCTGCCATAGAAATTTTGGTATAGATCCTGTCATCGAAACTGCTGGGAGAGCTAAAAGCCGTACAAATAGATAGATAGATAGATAGATAGATAGATAGATAGATAGATAGATAGATAGATAGATAGATAGATAGATAGATAGATAGATAGATAGATAGATAGATAGATAGATAGATAGATAGATAGATAGATAGATACGGTCAAAGTCGCTGAATTTCGCTAAGGCAACGCCTCCTTTATTTCAATGCCAGTGCAAACGCGTGCTTGTCCATATAGGAGCCGTCGGTCCGCCTTAATTCAGGTAGTGGTCGTGATGCGGCGCTATTGAGGCGTCGCGCTTGAGTTACTGTATATGCTCCCTACCTAAAGGTAGCATATGCAGCAACTCTAGGTCGCGCTGCTCGCATCACATTCGCGTCCGAGCGCTTTCCTCCGAAGATGCGATAAACGTGTTTCCCACACCAGTATCATACACCTGTCAGATTCGCTCCCTGATGCTGCTTCTTTCTGGCTAGAGACAATGCCGCCGCCGCGTCACAGGGCAACGCATCTTGAAACGTTGCAGTGACGCTTCCCCATTGGTTGACCGCATAGTGCCACCAACAGCGACAGCTATCTCAAAACACCGTAATTTCACAGTGCCAGCGTGACTGCCAATATTGTGAAGACGAGGGATGCGAGACGCCACCCCACGAATTTGCACACAACTGAACAAAAAAATTACTTCGTATGATTTCTGTCATGAGGCACTGCATGAAGGGCAACTCATTCTTTGACCGCAAAGAACAACGGAAGGCTAGGCAATGAGAGAGAGCGGGAAAGGGCAAGAGAAAAGGAGTGGTGAACAGCTGGATCGGGCACATCTGGCTGGCATTGATAGCGTTGGCTAAGGAATTCTTAGCGTTTAAAAGAAGCACATTCGCACGTGAGGACGTAGGTAAAGACTACTGTACATGGCACAATGAAATTCGCATGGGGCACCCTGAATATCAAAACATTCGGTATTTACAAACTGTATACCATTATGTTGAGTATAAATGTTATCATGCATTGCAAGGTCATTATGTTATACAAGTTGTCTTGTTACCTTGTTTCTGCACTTTTATGTGAAATAACTTTAAGGCTACTTAAAGCATTTTTTTTGTAACTTAGGTGATCATAAAACCGTTCTTCAAGGAGCTGTTACCTCACCTGCATTGCATAGACGTTTAGTTCTATATCATAATACACCTCTGTCCTCTTATATCATCATCTTATACTAATACACGTGATTTCATTAGAACACAAATTGAATGGCAATGTGGTAAAGCTGATTGGGCAATGAGGTGGGGGCTGACCCTTCCACCGCAGCCTATCGCCAGTTTAGTCCGAGCAGTGTGAGCGGAAAGGTGTGCCTTTGTGTGAAAAGTTTTCAAAAACGAGTGTCATTTTTGGGATGCTCACACGGAAAAACCTTGGTCTGTCTGTCTGTCTGTCTGTCTGTCTGTCTGTCCTGTCTGTCCGTCTGTCCTGTCTGTCTGTCTGTCCTGTCTGTCTGTCCTGTCTGCTGTCTGTCTGTCCTGTCTTGTCTGTCTGTTAGTCCTGTCTGCTGTCTGTCTGTCCTGTCCTGTCTGTCTGTTAGTCCTGTCTGTCTGTCTGTCTGTCTGTCTGTCTGTCTGTCTGTCTGTCTGTTAGTCCTGTCTGTCTGTCCTGTCTGTCTGTCTGTCTGTCCTGTCTGTCTGTCTGTCTGTCTGCTGTCTGTCTGTCCTGTCCTGTCTGTCTGTCTGTCTGTCTGTCTGTCTGTCTGTTAGTCCTGTCTGTCTGTCTGTCCTGTCTGTCTGTCTGTCTGTCCTGTCTGTCTGTCTGTCTGTCTGTCCTGTCTGTCTGTCTGTCTGTCTGTCTGTCTGTCTGTCTGTCTGTCTGTCTGTCTGTCTGTCTGTCTGTCTGTCACATTAGCCAACCGGTTCCACCCATTGCTCAACAACCGCCCGTCTTGATTTCGTGGCTTCGTTCATGTTTGTGAACAATGTCATTCGAAAAGCAAGTACTACGCATATTTGAAGCGAAACGTATAGGCAGTATAGGTATTGTGTTTTTTTTTAATTTGTAAAATGCATCAATACGTAACTCTCTATATATAGTGTTTATCACGCTGCGCTAACAATGCGACGCTATAAACAAAAAAAGTAATTGCTACGCTGCGATATACCGACATGGTGCTGCCAGTTTCTCCGTGTTATATATAAAAAAACATTCCTTTCGTAAAATTACTTCCACGTGGCGTCTATATCTCACACGGCAGGACAGAAGAATACCGTCTTTCGACATCCTTTGCATCGAAGCACGCGGATATGCGGTCAATTTTTTTTTATTTCGTGGTTTGTAACCCGGCACAATAGAGCGTTCGCTGAAACAGTGACACGCTACCGAGTTCTGCGTGAAGCTTAGAAAGAATAAAACTGAAACATTCCAGAAGCTTCAAGAGACCTTCAGAGAATACTTCATTTTAAGGTCGCAGTCCCGAAGGTGGCACAAGGCGTTCAAGGAGGGCCGGAATCAGGTCACCGACGAACCCCGTTCCGGACGCGCATCAAGGACCAGAACCGACGAAAACGTGAATTTTGTGCGCCAGCGAATCGATTTTGTACCGTAAGGAGAAACTGTCAACGCAGACCTTTACGGGGGCGGGTTCAAGAAAGTGAAACGAGAGGGCTGACGTCGAAGGCGCCTGCAAGCTCTGCCACGGCATTGTTCCCAGCCCCACTTCCTTGATCGTTACCAACTTCCTAGCAACTCCTCGGTGATCCCCCCTTACCATTACAGCCCTGAATTGACTCCTTGTGACTTTTATTTGCTTCCCTGATTGAAAAGAGAGCTCAAAAGAAAGCAGTGGGAGAACGTGAAAGCATCCAAAAGCATGTTACAACGTTACCAAGAGGTGTTCCCATCGAGAACATTCAGGATGTCCTGCAGGCCCGGCAGGACATCCTGCCGGGCCTGCAGTCTATGCTGCCGGCGGGCCTGCAGTCTATCCTGCCGGGATGCAGTCTACATCCTGCCGGGCCTGCATCCTGCCGGGCCTGGTAGTCTATTGATGGTGGGCAATAGTTCTGCAGAATTATAACCATTTGTACAGGTCAATAAATATTTTCCCCAGAATATGCGCGTTACTTTTAAAAAGACCCTGTATGTATACGGCCCCGCCGCGGTGGTCTAGTGGCTAAGGTACTCGGCTGCTGACCCGCAGGGCGCGGATTCGAATCCCGGCTGCGGCGGCTGCATTTCCGATGGAGGCGGAAATGTTGTAGGCCCGTGTACTCAGATTTGGGTGCACGTTTGGGTGCAAAGAACCCCAAGATTTGGGTGCACGTTTGGGTGCAAGATTTGGGTGCAAAGAACCCCAGGTGGTCTAAATTTCCGGAGCCCTCCACTACGGCGTCTCTCATAATCATATAGTGGTTTTGGGACGTTAAACCCCACATATCAATCAATCAATCTGTATGTATACGTATGTACACAGTGATATTGCTGCTTTTGTCTCGTCGGACAGCATCATTATTTCTTCTGCAAAATTTCTTCCCCAAGATTATGAGTTGGCGATATATCACTGGTTGCAGTATGCATTCGACAATCCCATAGTGTTGGAAAGCGCCTTATATGCCTTTCTTGTTATCATATCGGTATGATGTCACTCTCAACGGGATACACTGTAGTATTTGGGCGCAGTCGTATGCGGTTCCCTCAGTTTACTTGAGTATGTTAACCGTATCAATACAAAGAAGAAAAAAAAAGGAAAGTTAGAATCTGATAGCATGCTGCGTAAGCTGTCCAGCAGTATAGTCCGACAAGCCGTAACCAGTGCTGGTTCGGCACGCCGCATCTCTGGACGCCAAAGGTGAGGGCATATTTTTCCCAAACAATACATAAAATTAATTATCGCCCTATTTTAGAATTTGTATGAGTGCGAAAGCATATATACATTATGACCACTTCATAAGGCAGTCCTAAGATATTGCGTGATTGTCTTACTGATAACCTCAATTTGTGGCCTCTAAATGTTTGTACGAATTTTTTTACTGATGGTAAAAACGTTCCCAAAATTCAACTTCGTCCCTGCGAGTGCACCGATAACTTTTCCTGAATTATTTTTACAGTGAATTATTTTGGTAGTCCTGTTTTCCTGTCACTCGCCTTTGTGTAAGATTAAATTACTCCCTCAAACGTGCGCATGTGGGGGGTGGGGGGCATATAACTAAAGTGTGTGGTAATGTCAACCAAAATCTGTGAGGAGTCATTTCAATACGACGCAAGAGATCTCTTACGACATAATATACTGAATATATCTATATGGTTACAGAGTGTAGCACAAACACTACCATATTACGACAGGAAAGTGCGCGCATTCACCACTCGCAGCTGATAGCACATTTTTCTTGCATTGCTTTATGATATTTTGTACCTGAAATTTCGGTATTGCATTTTGCATAGCTGGTATTGCATTTTTATTCGCTGCCCTTGTCGGATATTTTTTAATCATGCAGGATTCGTGATACTTGACCCATACCTGTAGCTAAATTTGTAGCAGTATAAATAGTCCTGTGAAAACCAAGGTCACCAAGTGATGATAATTTTCTTAAACTGGTCGCCACCAAACACTAACCCTTGTTTTCTGAAGAAAAAAAATGTAGTACAATAATACACAAACCAAGGCTGGTACGTGGAACTGGCGCAAACTTCCAACTCTTGTTTACTGAAGAAACGTATGGTAACGTATTTACAGCACTAGAGTAGCATTGGAATATAATTCTTCCAAAAAAATAGACTGATAATAAAGGGTCAACAGGGAATCATCCTTAGAAATAGCCCCATAACAACCAGGCTGTAAATGCATATGTGCAGCATATGAAAATCCAAACGATGATATCCTGCCAGAGCCAAGCAAAGCTGTTGAGTAAACACAAATAAAGACTAACAATAATAATAATATCTGTGGTTTGACGAGTCAAAACCGCGCCATGGTTATGGCCACGTCGTAGTGTAGGGCTCCGGAAATTTTGACTGTGTGGTGGTGAAATACAAAGCAACCAAAATGATTCACGAACTATAACATGATGCCAAGAGTTCAGTTCTACAGAACTCATAAAACGATGCCAATAAATTCTAGTCCAAGCGAGGCATGATTGCATGATTCTAAGGTGACGAGAGGGGTATTTGTAAGCGAAAACAAAAAAGGGGAAGGGCAATGCATAGAAAAGAACAAAACCAAACGTATAGGAAAAAATTGCAGAAACAGAGCGTGAAGCTGAAAGGCGAGCGTCAATATAGAAGAGTGTAAAAAAGAATATACTAAAATAAGGCTAAAATACTAGGGCACATCAGAAGGAACACGAAGTTAAACTGTGTGCTTCAAAGGGGGACACTTCGCTGTCGAATTGTGCAATTGAAGACCTGCTAAGGCAGTTTGGACCAGTCTTTAAAATATACTAAACTTCACCAATTTCTCTTTCCGTCCTTTTCGCTCTGAGATCGGGCTACAGGTAGCAGCAGCGTCACCGCGCTAGGCGGTCAGTGGCGCGCATACAAACGTATGCAGCGCCCCTGTTTTGTGAGCTGTGCGAGCCGATTGTCAGCGATTAAAATGCGTTGACTGCAGTCTACTCGTAAAATGTGTGTTGTACATTGCCGAATGCATGCACGAAGCTCATGGAGCGTTACTATTACTTGTGAGAGAAACGCAATCTGCCATTGAAAAGGTCGGTTCGCGTTTGGCGACTGCATGCGTTCTCGCACTATGTAACGTTTCTTGTATTTTTATTTGTAAGTCTTAATCTTGTGTCCCGCCTACTTGTGTCCCGCCTAATCTTGTGTCCCGCCTATTCAGTCGCACTGCTGTAGTGCGACTGAATTCAATATTTGCTTCATGCTGGTCTTCGATACAAAAATAAAAAAACAGAAACACTACATTCTTGGGTGATGAGCTAAAATAACTGTGAATATGCATCCACAGTTTTTTTTCTTATTCAGTTCTCCATAATACTAACGTAGGGCAGTTGATAAGTTCATTAAAAAAACTATGTGGCTGACAGCGCTTTAGCACGATTGTTCTTGCTCCAATAAAAAGTCACGGTTACGCCAAAAAGGTGAACCAATCAATACGATAGCAACATATTCGAACGCTTTACGAAGCAAGGCTAGCATTTTTTGTAGCAATACTAACTGTAGTAAACATGCGATTGCTAAGTAACCAAGTTAACGGCGCCATGGTCGCATGACCCCAACAAGGATCGTGCGTAGTCACAGCATTGATATACAAAGGTAGGCTGGCAGTAAACTCATTTATATCCGATCTCACGTAACTCTACAAAACGCTGGTGTAAGAGAACACGGCTGCTCCAGGTACACTTCTGGCACCGTTTTTTCGTGTTGAGAGCGACTCCCGTTGAAGCTCCCTTTTGATGTGGGCGCACAAGGCGCGCTGATCATTGCCTCTGACCATAAGCGCTCCCCCCGCCCCTTGTTCGCTCACGAGATAACCGCACGCGCAGACGACCCTGGCCGGAAAGTCGATGTTTGTTCCATAGAAAGAGGAGGCTAGCGTATCCTTCCCCGCATATATATATATATATATATATATATATATATATATATATATATATATATATATATATATATATATATATATATATATATATATATATATATATATATATATACATGCACTTACCTATACGTGAATGATGGCGGTGGTGGTGGCGACGGCAAAAAACCAGCCGAGACTGTCCATATCATTGCTATCGCGATAACAGCAAAGAAAGGTCGAAGTTGAGCGCAGATATTTCTTCGATTGATGATCTGCATGACGCTGACGTAACAAAAATTCGGTTATTTCGTAGAAGAAAAATATGTTTTCTTCAAGCGAATAATGGCCGCTCCGCTCCTTGTGTCAGTATATAACAGCGCCACAAAATCGATCAAGATAATGTAAAAAAACGATTACTTTTTGCGTTGATATGCGACATAACCGTGAGGGACGCCATTTGGATAAATTTTGGCCATCTGTATTAAAATAGCAATCAGATTAAGTTTGGCCAACGTGAACTTAACTCTAAGCACACGAGTGTGTCGGTAAAAATTTCGCCCAATGTTCAAACTTCGCACGGCAACTCAAGTTTAATCACCTCCATGTCATTTCATTTTCTGTTCTTGTTAAAGGACAATTTTATTAATGATGAGTCAGAATTCACGCGACAGAAATATTTCGCTGAAGTGGAACCCACACCGTACAATAAAATGATATCCCACGCACAATTGAAGCTCGTCGTATAACGGATAAGGAACAGTGTCACTGTTAAACACCAAACAAGAAACGAAATTTCGTTTATCACTGCATCGCTAAAACGCCGCATTTACTCTACGTCTAATATTCCTGATGCTTGGGACGATATGCCAAGGGCCCATTTTGATGTGCTTGAAGTATGAAGCGGCTCCTCCACCGAAATGATTCTGGTGAACGGAGAGTTCAACGATGATACACAGCCCTCTCGGCAAGCGCACGAACAGATATAATTTGTACGTATACATCCCATCAAAGGCAAATGCGTCTGTCGATAGTACTAGGCAAACGTGCAATGAGTTAAATTTGCGCTAACAAAGCCACACAGACCACCATTTGAGGATGAGTATGACGTAAACAAGTACATGCTAGCCTATACGTGGCTAGCAGACGACGCAGTCAGCAATCCACACTGGGCGCGCTTCAGTCAGCAGCCACCAGGCGGCGACTCCGCTCGATCTCTGGGCGAATACAATGCCTTCTTTAGAAAACTAGCGTGCGCAAATTCAGGGGTGCAGCTCAGATATTTTCTGCGATGCTCGGTGAGATGCCGTTCCACGTTGTTCTCACCTCACAGTGCGTGCCCTCAGGCCATTTCAATAAAACATCTACGCGTTTGTCTTACGTATGCTATCGCATCTCAAGGGGATATTATAAATTACTTTTGTGACACATGCGGCCAAAACAGAGTCAGGCTTGCAGACTTCATGTTGTTTATGCGGGACGTTGGGGAGCATATTTCACAATTTGAGTTAATTACATCGGACAGCGCATGACACAAGCCAGAGTGAGGAATGAAATAAAAAAAATCTTCAACGTCCATTCAAGATGCGTGCGTACCAGGCACTGCTCCATCAAGTAAGTCCGCAGTATTATGAGAGCTCCAGACAAGCTTCTGTGAATTAAAGATAAAGAGCTTGTCCGTCATTTTGCTACAATAATTTTTTTTTCAGAAATTATGAACCAAACAGCCCAAGCAAGCGTTTTGCTCAGATTAGTGCTCGTCATCTTTCATGTTCACTTCATTTTTAAGTGGCTACTCTCATAACTGATTTAAGTTTGGATACCTGATGATGTGTACGTAGTTGTAGCGGTGTGAACAGATAGCTAATTTATGGAGGATATCTACATGACAACAGATTCCAGAAGACGCTGCTTCACTCCCCGTATGAATGGCGCACATATAATACAAATCCACACGCAAAATATATTAAAGCAAAATTATGATAGAAAAAGACAGTCTCACAAGAGAAGCCCCACCCGCCATGGTAGCCTAGTGTCTAAGGCAGTCGGCTGCTGACCCGCAGGTGGCGGGTTCAAATCCCGAACGCAGCGGCTGTATTTTCATTGAAGGCGGAAATGCTTGAGGCCTGTGGGCTTGGATTTAGGTGCGTGTTAGGTGGTCGAAATTTCCAGAGCCCTCCAATACTCTCATACTCTCATAAACATATCGAGGTTTTAGAACTTTCAAGCCCAACCATTCTTATTATTACACGAGAAGCCCGTGGTAGCCATGTTATATCAACACCTCGCATGCAGCTACTGCGAAACTGAGGTGACGTGCAATTATTTGATACTTCCTAAAATAGCGCTTTCATTGAACGATGTATTGAAACCTCCTTTTTCATTCTGATTTGACATAAAACTGATGTAATTTTGTTTACCGAATAACGTGGTGGTGTGCCTGACTTAACCTCTTATCGTCCGAACATAAGATGATCGATGGCTTCTTATTCTTTTTCAATTTTTTATTTCTTCAAAAACATTGTAGGTTCATTGGTTGGATAACTTCTCAGCCATTTTTCCATTCGAGACTTTATTTATGTGAGAACTTCATCCTTTCGGACCTATGTGAACAGTTGTTCAGCTGTGGATAACTGTTAGTTGTTTCGGGGTGCTTTTCTCAACACACGTGTTTTAGTTATTGATCATGTTCTTTAGAAGCTTCTTTTTTTTAGTTTAGTAATTGACAAAGTTGTTTTACAACCAAATCCAAACCTTTGCCAACTAAGAAGTTGTCTAGTTGAACGCTTTATCAAGGTTACCTCTAATGCTCTGGGTTAGACAATAAGCATCGCTTATGCACTACAGCTATATGCGCTCTATCCTGCCCCCTTCTTTTTTTTGTTTACGTGGGTTGCGTCCTAAACCTTTCTTCAGCATGAACCAACCAGCTGCCCAACAACACATTCCGATATGCTATATGCGGCAACTGTAATTTAAATATCGAGCTATAACCGCCGGAAAAAGTACGAAAAATATTTCGATGAGGTCATGGCAGGAACAGTTGTGATTATAGCCAGCTCTCATTCTGCACGCTGCACTTCAGGACAATAGCGTGCGTTGTTAGCGAAACCTGCTCGTTTCTTCATTGCCTGAACATCCGGCCTCGTTCGGTGCTGGTTACAGCGTGATCGCGTTCATTCAGGAACTCACGGCCGCATACACTAAACTATTTCTGGATACGTGCCTGGCAGAACCCATGCAGCGGATGGCACGGGTTGGTGCAATGAGCGTACGCATGGATGCTATATCCGAATGGAAACCATGTTACCTTCGACGCAACGGAAAGCAGCTGTACGCATACATTCACACGCAGGCATGCCGGTGTTGTACGTACGGGAATACATACATATAGGCGCTTACGCACGTGTAGAAGAGGGAGGCAGGGAAGATTACAAGGAGAGAAAAACAAGGCCGCAACGGGCGAGTGAGCTCATATCAGGATGAATTCACGGAACTTCGCGCGGGGAAGCGGGCTTTCGTCAGCGATGTGGATTAGTGGTTTATCATTGCATGCTTTTGCAAAGAAAGTGGATTGTGGTAAGAAAAGACGCTTACTTGTTCAATACTTAAAAGAGTACACAGCAGCAGCGCTGGAGATGGGGAAGGGGGGGGTGGCAGGGAAAGGTAAGTGTGGAAAGAAGAGGGCGCCTTGCAGTGATACCCAGAACACCAAGCTAGAACACTGCATGGGCCTGATTTTCCGGCCCGTGCCTGCTTTTGTGAGCTGTGAGCCCAGCCCGCGTCCTTGGTTCCAAGCCCGGCCCGATAGAGAATAGTAGCTGTTGATTATGATTGTTAATGATGACTTGTGCTTTTTACGTGTTATCGGACAGAAAACCAGTGTGTGCATGCATTGAAGTGTTGCTTTGGCCACGGTGGTAGCTCAGCGGTTAAGCTGTTTTGCTGTCAAGTCCTCATACGCGGGTGCAATACCTGCGGCCACAGCGGCCTCGCTTTGATGGGGCCGCAATGAAAGAACGCCCGTGTGATTATCTTTAGGAGCACGTTGAAGAACTCCAGGTGGTCCAAATTATTCCAGTCCCCACTACGGCGTGCCTCTTTAGCATATCGTGGTTTTTACACTTAATACCATGGAATATAAATGAAATTTTGCCTATTAGAAGTCATAACAGCAACAACATATAGTGAATATAAAACATAGCCACGAAAATTATTCAAAAGAAGTGGGCAACTAATAAAAAAAGCAGATAGAAGCAAACCAGGGACATTTTTTTTATTTCTCCTTTGTTCATTCGCATTGGAAAAATTAATTACACAATTTTTTAAAAAGCCTCCCGATTGATTGATATGATTGATATGTGGGGTTTAACGTCCCAAAACCACCATATGATCATGAGAGACGCCGTAGTGGAGGGCTCCGGAAATTTCGACCACCTGTGGTTCTTTAACGAGCACCCAAATCTGAGCACACGGGCCTACAACATTTCCGCCTCCATCGGAAATGCAGCCGCCGCAGCCGGGATTCGAACCCGCGACCGGCGGGTCAGCAGCCGAGTACATTAGCCACTAGACCACCGCGGCGGGGCGAGGCTCCCGATTAATAATTTGCCGCAACAAAATGAAAAAAAAATTATACATAGTGAACAGCCTCCAAAAGCAGATGAAATATGGATCGTTCATATTTTAACTTATAAACACGAAAATGTAATCGACATGAAATAATATAAATATATAATCAAGCTGCTACACGGTCACGTTTCCTCATTCATGATTCCCATAACATCGATTCTAATTTCACGTGGCATCTGCCAATTTTTAATCGTATTATTAAAAACTACTGACCAAAAGTGGCCCCGGAGTTTGTTTTATTTGTATAATTTTTAACTATAGCCAGAGAGATCTCTCTGAAATATGTTTACGTTTAAATTGTAAATTTGTTCTTGTCTCTTCGTGAGATTACGATGCACTACCCTCGTACTTAGCCGAACTAGGGGGATTATTATACGCGTGTCTTCGAAACACCAAACTTGTAAGTGCACTTGGGCTGGCCCATAACTCTCATGTTTTGTTCGAATCGATTATTTTTACCCTTTCTCGCTGCAGCACAATCATATCAATGAAAAGTGTGGCATACAATGTCTGAGTCCAGCATCGTCTTCAGCGTTGATTATTTTCTATTGCTCGATCGATTGATGATGTTACAAATTCTTGTTATGCATCAGACATGTAATTTTGAACTTTTTGACAGGCACAGACAAGGCAAGAGGCGTTGACATTCACATCCGTGGTAGCACATTTTTCCTTCACTCATTTTAAATGTATTAAGTGTATGTATATTATATCTGTATGCCTACGAAACAATGTTATATGTAAGAAGCATACTTAAATTGATTTTTTACACGGCTTTATTTTGAGCCTGTTTTATGACATAGCCTAACTTCAAAAATGGATTAATACAAATGCGATATCTTAAAACACTCGTTCGCAAGCTAAAAAAAGTAATAGTTATAGCTACAGTAATGCACACTGTAAACGATGTCTTGATCCCTCTGAGGTTACAGTTTCATTACATTTTCAAAATAATTTTTGAATATACATTTGATTGTGGTCAAGCGTTTTAAATCGGAAGTTGGTCACTTATTTCCAGTGAAGGAGGTGGTAGAGGAAAGAAAGGTAGGAAGGCCAGCCAGACGAGTGTCCGGTTTGCTATCCAACACCAGGGGATTTCATTGAGGAATGAAAAGAAATTTCATTGAGGAATGAAAAGAGACAGATCAAAAGAAAAAAACATAAAAAAACAAGTGAGCTTAAAACAGATTGCTGCGTTTGATTGTAGTGGACGCAGGACTTCAGTCGTATCACATTCCACGGCAGGTCGTCGGTTGATGGTGCCTATTTACTGAAGGTTTGCAAGCACTGGACGTAGAACGTCCAGCACCTGTTGTACGGCCTCAGTGTGTGGTGATTTCAGCCTGCCGACGAACACTTGAAGTGTGGCGAGCAGTGATTGAAGAACTGTTAGGATAGGTTTGTCTTCTGGCAAAGCTGGGGTGCGCTGTGAATCAGCATGTTGCTGCGACTTTGGCAACGCAGGACAAACTGTGTCAGTTGTGTCCATGGTGATCTGTGCTGACCATTGCTGATACATGTGAGTACGGCTTTGGCAATGTAAGCCAAGTAGAATTCGCAGAAACCATGCTTTTCACTGCATTCTGCTTCATGTCAGCTGAGTACAATCCGGGTGGAGAAGGAGATGGTGAAGTAGGACGTCGAATGGGCACTGTGGAGGCCGATGCATGGGATTTTTCCGACGAAATTCGGCGCCGACGGGGCCGCGTTATGACGGTTGCTGCGTTCTGGCGATGCGATGAATGATCTCTCGCAATTCGCCTCAATACAGCTATCTTTTTTTTTTCATGTTTGATCAATCTTTTCAGGGAGCCTCATGGGGTCCATTTCAATATGAACACTTGAGTACAGTCGACGCTAGGAGGCGTTGGTACAGTGGCTTTAGAAGTGGCAACGGAATGGATTTCAGCACAGCGAGAACATACTCGCTTGCCTTCGTATACGTTTCTCACGTGACCAAGCTTCATGCAGTTGAGACATTGTAGTGGCTTCGGAAGTGGTCCACCTTTACGTGCGAAAGTAGAGAGTTGCCTCTAAAATCTATTTTCACGCAGTGTGAGGAACTCAAACGAGCAACCTTGATTATGACACTTGCTTCATTAGCTGGCTTGACCAAACCACTCAAGTCCAAGGCCGCGTCAGCGTCGTAGATTACACCGGTGACAACGTTGGAGCTCATCGGTATGTAGGAGCGGACGTTGATGTCACCCATTCCTGTGACGTCGCGTAGAACGTTCAGTGCGGCAGTATGCGAAACATCAATGGTCATGACATTCTTACGCGAGTTCACTCTGATGTCGATGATTTCATCTGGCACCAGTCACTCGAGCCACGCCGAAACAGATTGCCTGTTGAGGCGCTTCATGTTGCCGTTGGACTCAGGAACTAAAATGATGGTGTTGGCATCTGGCCCTCGCAGAGTTCTTTCATTCGGTGTATTCAGGGATGAAGTGGCCCCGGCGTTAAGTCTCTTTCTCGTTCGGCTCATTACAACTTTGAAGTCGTCGTCACCCTCACCTTCCGGAGGACCTGGTAGATATCTGTACTGGTCCGTGTACATCGCTAATGGCCCCTCACTTGTCAGTGAGTAGAAATCAGTGTCCTCGCTGTCGCAGTCGGGTCCCGTCTGCTTCTTGGACGTGGCCGTCGCAGACGTCGGAGGACCTGCTAGATATCCGAACTGGTTCTTGTACATCACTGATGAACTCAGCCGCAGAGTTCATGAGGGGCACATGTTTTAGCGCTAACATGGCAAGAGATGCTATTTTTTTATTGCGACATACACTTGCCTTTAAGGCATAAAATGTTTCGCGTGTATGTGTACTAAATGTGCGCCGTTATGCCGGTTTTGTGTATTAAGTACAGTGGTGCAAGCAGATGCATACCACCTTATATGGGCATGTCAAGGGTTACAGCGGGAACGCTCCCGTCACCTCCTTCAAGCCGGCCTTCACTACAGCGACACAACCAGTTAGCACGGCTGAATACATGACAACACATTCCACAAGACACCACTTCACTTCATACGCAAGAGATACTCGAACAGCGTACCGCTAGGCACACACTTCGTCTTCCTCCCTCTGATTCCAGTGAAACGAGTGTTACGGCAGGCGCACGCAAAGCTTATCGAGGCCTGAGCTCCGCAGGATATGTGAGACTCCGCGCAGTTCCCGCCGTGAACCTTTGTAACGTGGCCGGGCGAACACCGCGTCTTATCGCCACGGCGGAAGCAACTCATCCGCTGCGTTTCCTCCGTGCTTGCTCCACCGTTGTATCACACTCGGCCAAGGCCATGTAAGAGGGGGCCTACTTTCGGAGAGGAACGTTGCAGTTATCTCCCATTTTACCAGTCAGCTCTCACTACGCCTCGAGATGCGTGCGTTGGGGGGAGGGAAATATTGTAATAAGCGAGCTACCTCAAGATCCCACAGCGTGTGGCTCTGCCCGTGCTCCATACACTGTAAGAGAAAAAAAACACCTCAGAGGGGGAGTAACGTCCACTTCAGTCCTAAAATCGTGTCATTAGTCCACCAGACGACCAAGTGTTGTGAAGTGCGTGTTGTGTACATATTTGAAGGACTAACGAGTGAACAAACGGCTCACATAGTCTCGCGGGTAGGACTAGGTCCCTCGGGTAGGACTTAAAAACCCCTTTTCTACAGCCTTTGTTGGGTTCACGAGTCAGCAGCCTTTCAGCAGTTTCGGTCAGGTGCGCCCCTATTTTTCCGAAACTTCTGTTTATACTTTGTCGGGACGGTGTACTGGTGGTTGCGCAATACGGGGAACTGGGGGGTGAAGAATGTGGCAAATGCATGTTCAGACCAGGGTTCAGTGAACCGATTAAAAGGCTCGTCAGCTCACCAAGGAACACGATCAAGAAAATTGGGAGTTCTCAAATAGGAGCCCCAAAGGTTTGGGACCCAAAAGCGTTCTGCGTATGAGCGCTTTGGGTCAAGCAGGAGTGATGAGTTTTGGAATAGGGTCTGCGGTGCTTTGTACACTCTCTTCATTCTATGTCACTCTAGTGTTGGCCAAGAGCCGTCACTTCAGTGGGTGCCGTCGCGTTTGTCTGACCAAAGACTTTTGGGGCACGTCTTGGGGCTCCCGCTAAATTCGAGAAATAGCAGCCCCAACCCAAAACCCAAACGTGGTTTCTGTTTTGCGCAAGCGCAGTGACCTTGACGCTATTTATTTGGAGCCTATTCCAAAAATCCCTAATACCGCTTGAAAATGTTAATTTATCGGAGGCTAATACTGCGCCGTACATCATAAAAATTCGAAATTTAGTTCAATGAGCTTCACAATATTTACTATCGGTGACAATCTTGCAAGTCTGACGGACATTTGAGCCCGTATATTGTGTATCCATCTGCGCTGGACTCATTCGGAATCGCTCGCAGTCACTGCAGCCAGGAATGCGGCTCGTGCAGTGAGTGCAGCTTCAAAAGCTATTAGTGTAGCTGTGAAAAACATACTTCGTTGCATCTGCTGCAATTGTAGACGCACGTGCATGTGTTTATCTGTGTAGCACCGGTTGTGCAGTGTAGGGAATGCCGCAATGTTCCTGTGAAGAATTGAACACCCCAGCTTGCATGCGAGACTCGTTCGCGGTTTCTTTTGTGCCAACGGAGCCAAGCTTGGCTAACCTCCCTGCCTTTCCTCTCTATTTCTCTCTCTCTCTCTCTCTTGTGCAAAGCTTCAAGAATGCATGCTATCACCTGGAAGTGTGATCACTATTTTCTGGATTAGCTGGCTCTGGAAATCACGTGCATTTGTTAATTTTCAAGCTAAGTTTTTCATTTTCATCGCCTTCGCACATTATATTGCAAATATTATAAAAACTGAAAAATCCCTTTGCGCAGTACGTTTCAGCGTATTTTATAGGCATGTTATCGCTTAATTATTGGGACTTAAGTGATTAAGCTGTGACCCTCTAGCTACTTTATTTTTATAACAATTTTTTCTTCAATTTCCCGCATGTAAGAGGAGGACAGCAGCCGACGGCCAACACCGCTGGTGTGCATGGCGCACTGTTTGAGGAAAATGAATGTTTGTAGCTTTGAATTAGTCTCTGCAATTTTTCGTTCCTACACATAGTCACCGATTGTAGTACTGAGTAAATCACAGCCGACCTGAGCTATCATGCCTGTTTGGCGAAGATGGCCAGGTGAATGAATAGTAAAGTTATCATTATTCTCTTGAAAAATTGTTTCAATAGATTAGCAGTTTATCTCGAAGGAGTAACATTCACTCTCGTAGGGTTGATTTCTCGGGATGAACAGGTAGTCCTTACGACAGTAACATTTCCTCTGTTAGGGATCATTTCCGAAAAGCAGCTGTTATTCCTTACAGGAGTAACCATTAGCCCTCTCAGGAGCAACGCTTAGTCCTCTTGTAGTTAATTCTTCAAGGACTAATTGTTTATCCTCTTGCAGTTATCCCCAAAAGAACGAATAGTTGTAGCACATCACTTCATCCCCAAAAGGACTAACCTCCCTACCCCTTGTAGGGGTAGGGAGGTTAGTCCTTGTGTGACTAACGGGAATTCTCAGAGTTGGCCTTGTGCCGAGTTTTGGCGAGTTCGATATGTATTGTGATTGAAACTGTTGCATCCGTGCGTCCGAGTATTTGTTTCAGTGGTTGTACATAAACACTGCACCTGCTACAAATTGTGCGACCTTTGTATAGCACTCGATGTGATTCAGCTGTAAGGGGACATTCTCGCTACCCGTCTTCTGATTGCCAAACATTTCTCAAATAGTCTGGCTCTTTTTTTTTCAGGTACACAATGCGGGAATTCCGAAAACAATTCTGTTTGAAGGCCTCTCTTGCTGGGCAGCTTTCATATAGAAGTGAAGAAAAATTGAGTAAGAAATGATCGATGAAAAAGTGCTTTAGTTTTTGCGGCATTTCGATACTCCAAGAAGTTGTGGACCAATAAAATATTTTTACAATTACATACCATCAAGTGTGTTTTCTACTCAATATAGGTTGGGTAGTAGTTACCATTTTTCTGGGGGAAAATAGTGGAATGATTTCTCACTCATCTGGTACCTACGACGAGTGTTGGTGCCGAAATCGTTTTTATAACATACTAATTTGAAGCAAAAGCCACAAGCTCCACATCACATCTCTTAGACTCTTCTCAATAAGACACATTGCCCAGAGCTGTATACGGGCAATACACCGAGCCAAGGAAGTGGCGGCCGGGCATGGCCTGACCGCCATGCCTATGTGAAAAATATTTTCTTCCTCTTGAATAAAGTTCCTTCTCTCTCTCTCAATAAGACCTATTGTAACCTGCTTGGGTTCGTGAATTCCGGTTCACGTAAGACAAATGATAAGTGGTCAATTTAGCTCCAAAGTATTTTTACTAAATCTCAAATAACCTACAGTCCGCAGCAGCATATATTAATGCGCTGGGCGGCTTTTGACCCGAGAGTAGCCGGTTTAATTTCGGCCTCGGAAGTCGCTCTTTGACTGAGTCGAAATCTTCGAAGCCCATCTACTGTGCGACGTGAGAGCGCATTAAAAAAAAAAAACACCAGATGGCTTCCGTTCGCTGCGGCGTGCTTCATATTCATATCAATGTTTAGAACGTAAAACCAAACAAATTGTTACTATTACACGTTTCGCCTGAGGTATCGAATTGATCGACCAAGCCTGTACTGAATGTAAAGCAATACCTATAGCTTCTCATTCCGCACTTCCTGAATTGGTTTTGCAGAGAAAAGGTTTATGTGCAAACTAAAATTTCGGCCCTGTAATTTTTTCTATGGCATGCTTTGCTGCAGGGTCCTTTAAATATTTAATTTAGAAATTGGCCTACACTCAGCTTTTATTTCCTATTACTTTGTTTGATTTTATCCTGCAGAAAGGGATTGTTATAGCTTGATAATATAACATCTTGAGTTCTTATGCATGCCCCAAAGCCACGATATGGGATACGTCGCACTGAAGGGCTCTGGAGATTTTGACTATCCGGTGTGTTTGAACACGCATTGGCATCACTTACGGCACGGGCCTCTATCATTTCACCTTCATCGAAGTGCGACCACCGCAGTGGGAATCGAACCGGCGGCCTTCGAATCAGCGGGCGGCGCACCGCAGCCGGTATACACAACCGCGGCGGACCGCTGTAGTTGATGTGTTTTATACTTGTCCATTCACGGCAGCTCCTTTCTGAAGAGAGAAGTAGTTGGTGCGTTAACCCCATTGAACGTTCTAATTTTTGCTAACCAGACATATTATTAATTTGTAAATTAATAAACGCATATATTGCCGTTCACACATTGCCATTGATTTATTCTGTTGCGGCTAAAAGCAAAAGCGAAGTCACTAAACCACTTAACTGGACGAACATATGTCAAGTTCCCCCCCTCTTCTAAAACTATACGAAAGAAGGTAAAAGTGATGTCGTACAGGGGCCGCACAGAATTGTTACGAGCAAGAAAAATAATAAAAGAAACAACCATCGCGGTGTGTTCGCTTCTGATTATAGATGCCGCTATATTCTGCCGCGGCATGCGATCTTCGAAGGGGTCATCTTTCTTGATAAATGTGTCTAAGGCTATGCGCCGAGCAATTTTTATCAATTTCGCTTTCGCTGCAAAGTCTCGTAATTTCTTTACCCACCCATAGACGTGAACCCTTCTTTTAATAATTTTTTTTCTTTCTCTCACGGCTTCTTAAGCGCCCCGACGAAGGTATACGAATGCAGCGGAGCATAAAAGACAACACGACGCAACGTTCCTGGTTATCTCGTGTCATCTCTGCTCCTACATTTGACAGGCCGTGCAAACTGAAGAGGAGGCGCAATAAGAGCAGTATACACTGCAGCCAAACAGGCGACCGGAGATACAGCGCCACAGCGAAACCTGTTCACCATCGCACCATGCTTGATTCAACGCTCACGTTTTTACAGACGACCTGTGTAGCTATACGGGACATAATGCGTGCCGTACAATCCCAAACGAGCCTCGGTGAACGAAAAAATGAGGGAACGCCATGAGAGGGCTTTGTGTTTTTTTTTAAATACGTCAAAACATATGTCTGTTTTTATTTCTTGTAGAAAGTGGGCTCGAAATCCCCACGACATGAAAAAGTGCCACTTTTTATTACTTCTAAAGGAAAACATAACTCTATAATGATCACTAATTTATCCAGGCGTTGAAGTTTTTTTTAAGAACGCGGTTAGAAAAAGACATTTGAAGATACGTGGCGACTCGCTCGCGACGTAGAGGTCAGCGATGTTTTTACTGGGGAAGCGTTGCTTTCAAAAATGGCCCCTCTAAAATTTAGCTAGGCACAGGTGAGAGAACATCGCCCTACTAGTGGTAAACTGATTAGAACATATAATGCCTTGGGCTTAATCTCGGTGATTGAACTTCATTTTGAACATAAATGTGGAAATAAATGTTGAACATAAATGTGGAAAGCTATAGAGATGTGTGAAAAGGAGGTCCCCAAGAAAGAGTTTGTAACTGTTCATTGTTTTATACGCGCTACCTCGCACTTCACGATGGTCTCTGTGAAGTTAAAATGTATTTCATAGTAATATTCTGGGAAATCAAAATGCTGCTGCATCTTTATTTTTCATTTTAAATCCGGTCCTATAATTTATTGTTACTGTAGACACATTAATTTAAAACTTAGCCGGCTTTAACCACACCACTATAAACCTAGCCGTTGGCGTGACCACCCCACCACGGTAGTCTATAGCGGTTATGACACTACACTGCTAACCCCAATGTCGTGGGATCAAAACCCGGCTGCTTTTTCGATGAAGGTGAAAAAGTTTTATGGACCGTGTATTTTGAGTTAGGTAAACGTTAAAGAACCCCAGCTGGTCAAAATTTCCGGAGCCCTCCACTACAGCGTTTCTCCTAATCATATCCTGGTTTTGGAACGCTAATTGCCATATATTATTATGGCGTGACGAGCCGAGGAAGCGAAGCAAGTAGACCAACATGGCGTCTTTTGTCGCCATATTGCGCGCCTCATAAGTAGGCTTTGGCACGCAAAATACCCCGATTTATTCGTTCTAATATTCATTATGTTTGTAACGATGCCAACAGACAGAAACGAATAGTACCCAAAGTGCCCTTCGTCGCTTTTTATTTTCTTCTTTTCGTTCACGATGTGCTATAATTCGTAACATTCCTCATCAGCGAGCATGCAAGCGACACCTATTTTCGAAAGCTTCGAGCCTTATCACGAAGTATGCAGTGGCATGCACAATGTAATCTTAAGTGTTTTCGCCATATCGGCATGTTCAGAGAAAGGAAGGAACCGTCATTCCATGCTGACGAAGCTCACTTTGTACGTTATGACAAACGAAGTGGAATGCGTTTCGGTGCTTGTTACAGCAGTTATTTGGAAGTGGCGTGTGGAGGAGAACTTTCAGAAGAAATCAGCTTCAAGTTGTGTGAAGCAAATTTTTCTAGAAGTATTGGGCTGCGTGCCTCAGGGCCCATATCCAAAAGCTGCGGCTCCCGTCAGAAGGCTATCTGCCACCGATTGTTTTAGGACTGTAATTCTATCTCTTTAGCGACGCGCACAAGAAAGACGACAAAGACGGTTGTCTTCCTTTTCAAGGTAGCGCTGCGGCCGCATTAACATCGACTAGTCCAACAGTAGGTGCTTCTGCGTTTAGTATGTGTTCAGTAAGAAGTGAACAAACAGACGAACAAGTTTATGTGAAAATTAAAGAAATTTGATATCGTCATACTCGCTAACAACCATAACTATATCCCCCACTCCCCATATAGATTCCACTAGCATGAATAAAAGACTACACAGGGATTTCTGGCAAGAAATTTTCACTCGTTAAACAGGGACGAAGGACACTTTGCAGGGCTTGCGCTGCCACCGGCATCAAATGAAGTCGTCGCTAACTGCGCGACACCCGTGTCCTTGTCGACGCTTCTCATGAATTTTGCGTTAGTCCAGCCGACTACTCGACGCAGCAGCTGTGGCGGGTGTGAAACGTTACGCAAGGCTTTCTTTTCTTTTTTTTATTCAGCAGGTTCATTCGAATCCGGTATGCGGATTTTTCTAGTTCGTCCCGTCTGTCATGGTCACCGCAGCCGGACTGCGTGGGCGGCCGGTGAACGCGTGCACGACGACGATGCGGGCGACACGCGCCTCGCCTTCGGCCGCCGCTCTATCTGTGGCGCCGCCGCTATCGTGGATGAACGGCTTGCATGGGCAGCAACGCCTTGCAGCCATCGGTCAGCCGTCGCGTGCGTGCCAGAAGGGGCAGGTGTGTCCGTGCAGGAACCCCAAGAGTTGTGGTCTAGCGCCCGTTCGCCCGCGTGTCTGGGCGCCAGCAGCGGAAGCCGGCAAACGAGCAGCGCCGGTTGGGATGGGTGCCGCCCCACTCCTTCTTTCCTTTCCCTCACTCGCTGCTAGCTAGTTGGGCCACGCGCTTTCTTGCTGAAGACCGCCCGCGGCGGGCTTGAGAAAGCGCGACGCGGCTGCTAGGAGGCACTGTGTTTTTTTCTGTCCGAGGCCCCGCACGCTGCCAGCACCGCACTGCTCCCGAGATGCGTCCACCGCGTGTCTACTAGTCGGACTCGTGCTGCCGTCGTGGTCGCCGCCGTCGTCTAGCGCTCCGCATGGCCCCCCGGCTCTGGCTCTGGCTGCACGGTGAGCTACCAACCTTCGATGGGCTTTACCCCGGCGTCCGCAGCCGGCAATCACGAGCATGCATTCACTTTTGACGAGGGATGAACGACGTGGTCATCGCAGGGCCGTGAGTGGTGGCGTCTGGAACATATACGCTCATTTAAAAAAATTTCTGTACGAGCTCACTTTTTTTTTTTTCAGCTAATTGTATAAAGGCAGTGATACCATAGATCCTGAAAACATTTTATATTTTGCAATAAAAGATTGTGTTAGGGCACCTTTATTTTTTGTATTTACAATTTCCAGCCAACGCACTCTAGCCACTTGGAGAAATGAATCGAAATAAACGGGACAACGAAAGTTGAGACAGGACGAGGCGCTTCCACATTTTTCACATGTTAGCCTGGCCACGGGGGTGTGTCTCGTGCCTGGATCTGTTGTTCGTTGTTTAGTGATGCTAAAAAAGCGCCTCGTCCTGTCTGTCTCCTCGATTCGTTCATATGTCCCGTTTATAGCGCTCAATTTAACCAAGTATGCATCACTGATCGGCCCAGACATTTACTCGTCTGGAACACTCTGGCATAGGTCTAACTATCGTGTGGCCTCAAATGCCGGTGTGGCTATGCTATTGCTACACACTTCAGCAATGCAGCACCGGACATTGTACCCGCTGTACGTAAAAAAACAAAACAAAAGAAAGTAGCAACCGAATAAGAAACATTGAAAATACTAAGCACAAAGCGCCAATTGACGGCTCTTCAAGGGCGAAGCACGCTGTGCTATCCAGCGGCGCGGTGATGTGCTCGATAGCACGTCTACCGCGTGCAGCCGGCCGGCGCATACGGGTGAAAGTGAATGGGCGGGCGAGGTTCCTTACGTTGCGCATCGCTGTCGGCCGTTTCACTCGGCCGATAGCGAGACGCGGCGCAATGAATCAAGTATTCCGTGTCTCTGTGGCTCCTTTCCAAGAAGTGATAGAAGGGTCTTGCCGTTACTTAGGTGCAAATTGGGCACGAATTTCCTGATGCGTGTGGTTTCAGCAACGGTAAATATACGTCTACCGTCGTACCATGTATGAAACACCATTGAGGTTATTGTGGCTTTGCGGGAATGTTGCTCTGGCGTTTCGGAAATATTTTCGCACAGAGACCTCCCGAAACGTTGGTAACAATTGTGCAATTTTTCGCTCCTACCCTCCTTCAATATTCTTTCTTCTAAATGACTGCAAACATTGAGCTCCATTTTTGGTTATGCGTGTTTTGAAGCCTCTTCATATGCGAATTTCTTCATTTGCCTAAAATGCAGCTTTGTTCCCCGCTGGTCTGCCGCGTGGCGATAAACCAAATGGAAATTAACATTGCGGCTTGGAGTATATGCGATCGAGAACTTATGATTTCTGTGGGTAATTGATAAAAACAATTGTTTATTTCGTTTTACTTCTCGAAACGGCGATCATGATTATGAGGCAAGCCGTTGTGGAGGGCTTCGGAAATTTGAACCATCTGGTGTGCTTCAATGCGCACACTGATATTGAACGGGTCTATATAGCGTTTCGCCTCCATAGAAATGAACCCGCGACTTATCTGTCATCAGCAGGGTACCGCGACCGCTGTAGCAGACTGAGCACAGTGGCCTACTGTGCAATTGATACTTTTTTTTACACAAGCGCGCTTCGAATGGGCAACAAGGACGCATCGATAAGCTAAAGGTAAACCTTTCGATGAATTTAGTTAAACACAGTGCTTTGCGTTATAACACATTCACTTTCAGCCATGTTTAAGGGGACATTAAATCTGATACAAAGAAGAGTCATGAATACTACAGTGAACATAGAATGGGGTGTTATTAACTGCGCACAGATGAGAGTGCAGGATGCATTGAAATAGCCTCACCCAAAACCCTTAGTGAACTGTGGCTAGTCCATTGAGTACAGATTCTTTGCGTACGTTCAACTGAGTTGAAGCCATCTCAAAGATCTCCAGGCAGTTGAAATAAGGGCACAACGACAGTGTGGTTTGCGATCATGTCAAAATTTTGTCTCGTAAAAGCTACAATTTAAAAAAAAAGGTTGCCACCACACCCTCTTGCAGTAATGAACGACAATGAAACTGTCTTCCTGCGCTGCACTTCGTGCGAACGAACTCTTCAGTGGAGGTATGCAATCCTTCAAGATAAGGAGCGTAGAGCGATATGTTTCAATGAAGTCATTTTTGGCCTATGTTATGCGATAAGGCCCCGTCAACAGCGCGACAGTGACCGTGGTGTTCGATTGCGCACTGCTCGATGTCGGGACGGCAGGCAGATTGGAGTATTGGGGCCGACTATATATAGTCGGCCTCAATACTCCAATCCGCCTAAGACATAGTATATATACTATTGTTAATCTTTCCCACACCACTATACTTAGCCATGAGGAAACGTTGAACAATATGGTTTTGATATGATGAACTATCTGCGTCAAATGAAACCCGAACAGCAGCAAGCCTTCGCTACGCTGCACTGCGCACCATTCAGTTATCACTATTTACAGGCGCGTGCATCCTGTTCAGCAGCTCTGCGCATATTTAAATGCGTTCCTCCCGTAGTGAAAACTTGACACGAATGCTTGACACGAAAACTTGACACGAATACCATCGCGAATGCTTGTCGCTGCTGAGGTTTCATTTTACTTGAACTGTACATGATATATCATTCAGCTTACGCGTAACGCTGAAGTGCTGGGTAAATATATGTGTAAATGGGCTTGGTTCATCTTTCTTGGTATTATGCCAGCGGAGACAACTCATTTTTCCTCTCTAAACCTTCATGACGTCCACTAATTAGAAACAATAAAACCAAGGAGAGTGTGATAAAGTAGGCAACTGTCTGTAGAAAGCCTGTATTTTTCTATTTAAGTAGATTGAGATAGAGATGAAAAAAATTAGCGTAGCTTGGACTGGAGGCGCAGTGCTAAAGAGCCATCGGAGCTCATTTGCTCCATCAAACTAGTGGTGCCGAGCCTAACCGAAGTGCAAAGCTCGGTGGCCTTCTTTGCTCGATTTAGTTGTCTCTTTATTTCTCATTTCTTGTCTCTTCTTTTACTTCTTCTGTCCCTTTCTATTTCTCGTTCTAGGACTCTTACTATTTTTTTCTTTCCTTTCTCTTTCTCTCTCTCTCTATTTCTCGCTTGCTTCCTCTTTCTATCTTTCTATATATGTTATAGTTTATTCTCTACCCTCCTCCCTTTCACCCTTCTCAACCTCACTTCACTTGCTGTATGACGCTACAAAAGGCTATGCGCTGTTCTTCGGCGTGCTGGATAGTCGAGTGGCTCACCTTCGGATCGTAGGTACGCGGGTTCGAATCCGGCCGCCTCGCGAGGAATCGTTTTTTCGTCGAGACTTTCTCCCTAACTGTCAATCTCTTTCTCCCACGGACAAATCGGCGCACCTGTTGTGGGGAGCGAAGCTGAAGATGAAGAGGAATGACGGGGAGAGCGTGTTCATGATGATTGTTTTCGATCACGACAGACATTTTACGCCTCAGCAGATTCACTGATGAAAACGACTTTCGCCATCGGGCAGGTGCGTAGCCAGAAACGTTTTTCGGGGGGGGGGGGGGGGGAGCAATTTTCACTCTCTATGCCATGGCGAAAAAAATGTTCAGGGGGAGGGGGTTGGCACGTGCCCGATGTGCTACCCCCTGGCTACGCCCCTGCCATCGGGAGCCCCACCTGGTTAGCTGTCTGCTCGTGAAGTGCACGCACTGCGTGGAGCCGTCAAATGTGCTCCGGGCCACCTCGTTAATCGACGAACAGAGGTGCCACCTCCGAGAACACTGTACTGGCAGTGCAACGCCTGCCACTATAGGGTTCGGCTTGTACGCTGCCGGTTGGGGGGGTTTATGGCTTGGCTGCACTATTGGCAAATAGGTTTTCCGTCAATTTTTGGAAACTTCCAGCTACCAGAACTCAGATATATGGCAACGCACGCGAAATAAAAGTGGCTATGGCAAATCAATTCTGCAGAAGCCCGCAAGGTGGAGGCTGTTTCGTCATAGGAAATAAATGTCGCCCCATATTTTGTAGCTCGAAACTACGAAAGAAAGCTGTTTTGGGTTCTTAGAAAGCTTCCTAGTTGGAATGAACTGAAAACATCTCTTTAATGTCTTGAGCAACACGACTGGGTCTCTACCCGATTCAATCCCACGTATAAGGACCGGCAAGCTGAGCCTGCCGGCCACCCTACTACTTCGCGAAAAATTCCCGAACCAGCGAGAATTTTTGTACACCTCAACAGCTTTTTTTGTGTGTGTGTGCGTGAAAATTACGCGCGGGTTTTCTATTCAGCTTCGTGCTACGAGGTGGGCAGTTGGCAATATTTTTCATTGGGACGTTAAACCCCACATATCAATCAAATCAAATCAATCAACATTTTTTTTAGATTTCCCCTCGTAGTGTGTCTCTCCGTTCGTTCCCAGCAGTTCTGAGAATTTAAACATTGGCGCCCGGAGCACTGTGGTAGCCAATAGGGGTAAGGTGGATTCGCATCAAATCCTGGCGCCACCAGGTTTCAACTTTTATATCAGTAACGCCTTAATTGTTAACTCGGCGCCTCTCTTGTATTTCGTCATTTGTGGTTCTAGCCACGATGTTTCAGCCTCCGAGTTCTGAAGGATATCGATGCACCACGGCCGGCTTCGCTCGGCGAGTTTCTCTCGAAAATAGATCCTGTAGAAACTGCGAGACCGCCGGGTAGTTACGATGCCTACAGTCTCTTTCACTCCACAAAAATAAACGAATATGCTCGTGTACGCTGATATATACTACTATTGCAGAAATCGTGCAGGAGGAGGAGTAAACTTTATTATAAGAAACTAGCAGATTTAGGTGGCCGTGTCTAGGCCTCCCATGAGGGGGCGTCAAGGGCTTGCCTCGATGCCGCCTCACGGGCGTGCTGGGTCGCCCAGGTTTGATCGTCAAGAGCGGGGCTCCGCAGAGCCCCACTCATGATGTGTTTTTTTTAATGTTTCGTAAATGTTATCTCCATCATATAACCGCATTGAAACGTTCATCTTGTGACAGCCTTTACAGGGCCATTTGGTCGAGGCGAAAAAGCAGAGTTTTTAGAACACTTTTTAAAGCGTAGCGAGTTTTCTACGCGCACTTGCACTCACGAAGCGACCTCGCAGCACCCAGAAATCTGCAGCGTGGACGTATCCTTCAAAGTATTGGCTCCTTCTAATCTACTTGAACGCATTTTTTCATGTAAAGTTAGTGCCCTCTTATCTAGACACTGCGAGAAAGCATTTCGGGATGTCTCTGTTTTTCTACTATGTCTATTCCGATAGGCTGAAGCTCATGAAATGGCATAGTGCGGCATTTCATACGAATGGGCTGTGAAATTGTTCTAACGCTCATCGTAGGCACGGTACACGAATGTTATTGTCCGCTGCTTCCATGCGAAATCCACCGCCGTTACAGCGACAGTTGTATTAGTGTAAAAAAATCTCGAAGAAAGGGAACCCACAGAGTTTTCTATAATAAATACACTAGGGGGAACTCTGGCGCTAGTGTCTATGGGAGCTGCATCCAGCAGGGGAATGATATAGCACACTAACTTGTCTTATCTTCCTACTTTTAGTTCCGTTTGTTTTTGTCACGGAACGACAATCGGCAAATGTTTAGCAGCTGCACCTCGCCACCTTAACCTTTTAGGCTCACCACTCCAAATCAGGTCAAGGAGTTCACAGTGGTCTGTCTTTTTATGACAAACAAAACCGCAACACAGTAATAACACTGGGCAAACTTGTGTACTACCCATCATTCCGATGGTAGCTGAACTATCGCAAAGCCAGAGTCCCCCGTAGTTAACTTTACGAAACTTTATGCGAGAACAGACGAGCCCTATTTCTGCTACAGTCACAAGTGCCCAAACGAATGGCATAGCCAAGCAAAGTGGGATAGAAATTGTTTATTTTTAAACTTCATTGCGAAGATAAGTTAAAAGGAATAAATATTGGATGAGAAGGCGCGCAGCATTAATTACAGGATGCTGGGAAAAGACGTGTCGCTCTGCATGCAGTATCATTTGAGTAGTCTAACGCGAAGACGATACCAGAACGAATACTACATAGCAAGACAGGCTGGCTCTATTCGTATGTTTGAACCAAAACAATTAAATATACGTCTTGTGGTCAAGCACCTCAATAATGAACAAGCATTCGTATTCATATAGCACGTCAAACAGTCACTAATAGAATCGAGATGGCTCGCTTCGTTTATTTCTCAAGGGGCGTCGGGCAGCCGTGGTTATCACGTATCCGTTACCAGGACGGCAAGGACATCGAGCCTTGAGGGATTGATATGGCATTATTTACTCAAATCAAAGTGTCCGAGAGTGCGTGCAACTGGTTTCTACTACTTCCATAATAAATTGCGAAGAATGGAAGTGGAATCCGAGATGGCAGAGTCTCTCTCTGGCTGAACGGAAGGGACCCGAGTCAACGGTCCAGAGAGGCCGTGCACAGTCGCCCGGCGTGCTCGTTGTCCACGAGGCAATTACCCCGGTCGATGTGGCGTTGGCCGCAGCGTGTGTCGTATTACGATTGGGGCAGTCCAGTTGGGACGAGCGTCTCGTTTGCACGTGATGGATCTGGTGCGTGCGTGTCGTGACTCCTCCCGCCACTGTGAGACTGTGGGCTGTCCACTGCGTGCGCGAGGTGGCTCCCTTGTCGCTGCAGCCTTATTAGGCTAAGGGGAACTACGTCGCTTCGCTCTTTTGGGGCTACAGTATTGACAGCGAGGGTCTAAAGTTCGGAAAGTGTACACAAAGTGGTCCATTCGGAGAAATAGCCGATTTTAAAAGTGAAAAGGTCAAAATTTCTTCGTAAATGGAAAGACTGGGTATCGTTTGTTCGCCAAAGGGCTGGGTCTATAGACGCCTTTTTTTTTTTTTTCGTGGGCGCTGCCATCTTGCTAGCGGGCGGCCCTTTTCTGATCTGGCTAACCCTCTGAGGGAAGCTGGCTGTTAGCATAGCAGGCAAGCGTGTGGGTGCAGTTTTCTCGTTTTTTTGTAGTTTTTACGCAGTGAATTTCGACTGACGTGATGCATGTTCTTCATAAAATGAGTCTATTAGATGTTCTGACAAAGTTCAAGTTGGTGAGGGTCAATTGTTTTGTTATACAGTGCCGCAAACCAGTCCGCCTCTGTCGATGCAGTATATTCACAGCACCGACTCTCTGCTCGAAGAATGCGCAGTATTTTCAGGTCTTTCTTTTCCAGAATGAGCAACAACACTTCGAGAGCATAGTGAATATCTATCTTGAGCTGTGGTCATCCGCTTTGCTAACAGGATTTCTTTACGTCACGCCGTCGCTTCGGCTACCACTCTTGCATGAAGCGTGCGTTGGAGTGTAGCGATTCGTCTTTATTTCGTGGCACTGACTGTTCTTGTTAACTGCGCACTAGCTGCTGTCTAAGTTGTTTCTCAACTCTGAAGAAGTGACCGTGTCTTACTCGCTGGTTTGTTTTTACGGGAGTGCACTTGAATGCAGCTCTTACATCAAACGATGCCGACGTGCCTGCGCGTCCTATTTTTATCTTTTCTTTTAATCGCGATATTTGAGTGACTCTCGGTGCCATGGTATTTTGACCTGCGATAGAAAGAAATGCTACGTGAGGCTGTTTATCGGGGAAATATTTTATTGTTGGGATAGCTGTATAGGCTGCGTACCTTCCGTTCATATCCGAGGTTCAGCATCGGTGTCGAAATTGTTGCGGTTCGTTCGCCTGATAAGAAGTGCTCTGGACATACCCGAGTATTCGCAGAAGGTAAAGTTTTTTCTGTTTGTTTGCAAGCCATAGAAGCCGCTGCTCCTCGTCAACAGGAAAACGATGCAACTTGAAGAGTCCACACCCACAAAAACTCGGCGTCTGCGGATGAACACGACCTGTTTCTTCCGACAGCAGTTTATTTTTTCTGTAGTTGTTACTGCACCCAAAAGCAACGAAGTGGTTCTCTGATGACCAACTCTTGCCCGTCATAGCAATGAAGAGAAACAAAATCTGCAGGTTGGCTTAATACACGGCAAATTGCTCAATAACGCCACACGTACCAGCATCAACACACACACTCCAAGCTGTCGCACGCATGTCAAAGAGGAGGAATGCGTTGGTTGCCAGACCGGACCTTCTCCCCCATGCAAAGGTCTATAAGGTATGCGGCCTATGTTAGCAAAGATCCTGCCAATTTACTTTCACCAGATTTCCTGGTTAACCCAGTACAAGTTATGTTATGTCGACAACAACAAGTTATGTCGACCACAGGACAGGATAGACTATACTGACGACCGGATAGGCAAGTTTCTTAATCCCACATTTGACAAGTCTTTTTTTGGGACACCCCGTGTACTATAGCATGAAAGTAGGACTGGGACCTTGTTTTCGTAACGCACGGGGAGGTTGTTATCGAGGCGAAAGACTTCAATGAGAAGGGTCTCTCAACAGAAAGCCAGCGCAAGAAGTAACATCTCGTATTTTACGACCCAAAACCCCGATATGAATATAAGGGACCCTGGAGAGAAGGGCTCCAGAAATTTTGACCATCTGGTGTTTTTTAACCTGCACGGACATCGCGCAGTAGTGTGTCAATTGTTATGAAAGAGAACACGGGAGCATGTGGCCTGCGTGCTCCGGCGGCTGCTGGCAGCGCGCTCAAGCGGGAGCGAGAGCAACCACAGCCTCTTTTCGCGTCATCTCTCGGCGAGCAAAACAAGCATATGGAACCAGCAGCAAGATTGCTACCCCCTCCCCCTTCAAGGCGATTAATGGCCTCTTGCGTTATAGCCTTGAACAGGGAAGGGATTGTGGGCTTTCCGCGGGTTACATTGAAGCAACGAATGCTAGTTTTGCTCGCCGAGAGATGACACGAAAAGAGGCTGTGGTTGCTCTCGCTCCCGCTTGAGCGCGCTTCCAGCAGCCACCGGAGTGCGCAGGCCACGCGCTCCCGTGTTCCCTTTCATAAAAAAATTGACACTGTACATGGGCTACTGCCTCTTCGGTTCCATCGAAATGTGACCACTGCAGTCGGGATCGAAACAACGACCTTCGGGCCAATAGCCGAGCACCTTAACCGCTACACCACCGCGGCGTACGCGCAAAAATGACGACCACCCATGCGTTTCATGAATTGAGGTGCATGAGCTGTGCGTTAACCCAATTTTTACCACGTTCTCGTTAACAAAAAAAATTAAGCGGTGTTTGCGTGACATACAGTGCGCGGTAAAAGGGCCACAGAGGATGGATTTCGGCTTGGAGTAGTCAAGTCTTGATGTTAATGTCAAAGCCGATGCCAAGACTTGGAGTCTTGACATCGGCTGACCAGAAGTGCATCAGCCATCCTGGGAAGCTCTAACAATGCTGACGCCAAGAACCGTATATAAAAATAAACGGGGGGGGGGGGGGGTAAAGGCAGAGGTGGATGTATGTTCAGGTAATTGTGAGAAACACTTCATAGCATAAATTGACAAATTCCTTAAAAAATCATGACAATTATAAAGCTGCGCTTCCTGCTCATGTGATGCGCAAAGGAGGCGAACACTTAAAGCTGAGAAGCGCCTTGTTGGCAAAACCTGTGTTTATTATGCTGTTGTGCTTGTCACGCGCATTAGCGAGAAAACTAAACGAAACGACCGTAAAGATATGTCATCTGACAAGAATTTTAAAAATACGTGTGCACTTGGAAAATTCATCGTGTCATGTCTTACGTGAAACAGCATATTTAATCGAAACGTTTCAGTGGAGCTCTGACTTCTCCGCCTCACTGAAAGGAGCACTGACACAAATTTTCAAAAGCGAGATAATGAGTGGGATAGGTTTATGTGGACACAAACCCAACGTCTACGAAATATCAAAGGCAAATATAGCCTATGTTTGAAATCAATGTTAAAGTACACTCCACCCGACTTAGCGCGATGCGGAGTCCCGATCGACACCGGCATTAACGCAGGGGCAACGTAAATTAAACGTACGCCACGAATTTGTGTTGGCTGGTTGCTGGCACGCGCCTTGCGCTACCTTTGATTTCTTCCTCCATGCAGCTTCGCGTGTGCTGACTGTGCTGGCTGTCAATGCGGCGCCCGCTCGCGCACGCTCGCGACGCCACGTCACAGTTTTGCGTGGTCACGTGACCATTGCGTTGACCTTGCCTCTGGAAGTGCTGCTTCCTAGCTCGGTGATCCTTGAAGCCGATACTTAGGCTGGGTGCTCTAAGATTGTTTCTAAAAAAAAAAAACCTCGCGCACTAATTCAAAACGAGGTTTCCAGCAGTGACAAGTGGGTCAGAAGCTACTCATGGCAACAACATCAAGAAAAATGCGAAATTTTCGTCTCAGTGCTTCTTTACACTCCAACAAATGCTGCTGATTTTCTGTCTTTTTATGTAAGTGCATGTCGGGGGCTTATGAAGATACTATTTATCAACGTGCTGATAACATATCAGACATATGGTTATCCGAAACTTGCAGTATGATAAGAATGTGGCGTGCTCCGGAGCATGCCCCATGCCAAAATCTACATAGTGGCTATACTATGGACGTGACACTATTCGGTATACATTAGCGGTACAAGCGACTTCAGTCGAGGTTCATCGCAAAGTTTCGTTGGAGGAAGCGTTCTTGCAATGGTTCTCTGTACATTAACAGCCGTAGGTAGATTTAGGAGTGTAGTATACAATATGATTTTACTCCAACACAGTTTTTTTTTGTGGTTAGCAGATCAGATGAACGCCGACGTGGCAGATTTACGTGTGTATAGGGTGGTGCGTTATTGACACACTATTTGCGGTCATTTGCGCGGGTACGCAGCCAATTCGAAAAGCGAGCCGTGTCGGATATTGCGCCTCCTCATCCGTGTCGTCTGCGTCTGCTCGTTGCAACCAGGACAGAACTCGACACTTTCCCAGTCTGATTTCACTGCCTGAAAGCAACATCCTTCTTGTTATCTATGGCGGAGCCGAAGCTTGACGATGTGAGTTGCGGACGCAAACGGCAAGTCTTTTGGTTAGCATTACACTGGCGCTGTGGAGCATATATTATTGAATAAATAATGTTCCGTTCCTTCCAAACACCTGCCCTGCCGGCTGCTGCGTAGCTTCAATATTTTTTTCTTCGTTTGTCTTTGCGATAGTGTAGGGCAGTAAAATAGCGACAGGTGAAAAAAATCACTGCTACATTAATGTATATATAACGTTTTCTTCAAGCAGCGTGTGAGTAAATGCAACGTCTTTAAAATGAGGTGCAGTGTTCTTGCATTGCTTGTCGCACCAATTTTGATAAGCGAGGAAACCAGCATGAATATTGTCATGTCTATGAAACTCGAGACTTGTGAAACACTTGTGAGATTTATGAACTACTAGACTGTAAATCACAAGTGGCGTCCACCACCACTCAACACTGGTTGATCGCCTTGTCGCCCAATGCTTTGGAGAGGGTTGATGTGTAAGGTGTTGCGTCTCAAACCACAATATAACTTACTGACATGATTTGGCCGCAAATAATACACACACAAAGTGAAGAAACACTCAATGACAAGCACAAGCGTGTGTATTATTAGCGGCCAAATCTTGTCAGTAAGCAAGTACCAACTAGGCACACAATCAGTATTGTCACAATATAACTATGAGGAATGCAGTGTAGTGGAGGGTTCTGGGAATATCGACCACTGGGTGTTCTTTAACGTGTGTATAAATCTGAGTACACGGGCCTCTCAAGCATTTCGATTCTATGGAAATGGCTGCTTGGATTCTGTCGCGCCACCTTCGGGTCCGCTCTCGAGCACTGCAACCGCGGGACCACCATGGTGAGTCTTGTAGAGATTTTGCTTCATCAAGTTCGATAGGGAAACTTAGTGCCACAAGGGCACAGCACCCGCCTTCTAGCCACACGCCTTATGACTCTCAGATTTAATTGACGAATGTTTCTTGGCCAAGGCAGTTCTTACAATATCGGCTTTAAAGAGGAGATGCCTCTAGTCAAATGAGGTGGCAGTATTGCAGTTGGCGTAGTTGCGACCTATAGCAGCTTGTTCATTTTGAGAGGTTTATGGACGGCCAGCATACTGACTTCACAGACTGATTTCCTCACCTTCGTTGTGCAAGCTGCCGTTAGCTGAGCAGAATACCCAATGCTTTGCCGCCTTGGAGGGGATAACGAATGGAATTCAGTGAACATTATGAACCTGTTTCGGGTTGGTATAACTTGCGAATGTGTGGCGAGAGGAACGAACCAAGCGAAACCTGGCGTTGCAAGCTTGCAAATTATAAATAAATAAATAAATAAAGTGATCGTGGTACATCTTCAAACCTCCAAAACTGGCTGCCGGCGCGTGGCGGAAAAATTTTGAGCTGTGCTCGAAAATGGCGAAAGTGTCTCGATATAATATCGGAGCGTTGTGCAGTAAAATGTGTAGTGGTTTGCTCGTCCTTGTCTTGCTTAACCTCCGCGTTGTACAGCCGCGATACTGCATGCTCAGGTAGAAGCAATTATTGCTTTTCATCGCACTCGCCTTGAGAGGCCCCTCGATGAGCTGCGAGGTCGCAAGGCGTCCATGCCAAAGGAAACAGGCGAGACTGGGATAATGCCGGCGTCCCAGAGAGCCCGCAGTGAGAGGACGATGTGAGAACGTATGAAAGTTTACATTGCTACTTTTGATATGTATATAAGCTGATGTGGTAAGTTTTGTTGAGATTCATGACTTTTCTTTTCAATTATTCTGATAGCTGCGCCAATCATTTTTGTTTTGCTCACGCCAATTTCAACGGTAACAGGCCAAATCAAAGAAAGGCATGCCAAGGAAAGTCAATTCGATACACAAAATTAACGTATACACTCAGGCGGCATATTTCTATAAAACCGCGACAGATAAGCCTTTCCGTGGCACAGGGCGTTAAACTGCCGGATTCGATGTTGATAAACGGCCATTTTTAGACCCTAATGGTAAGCGGTGTGACCTTGAAAATTGTAAGGAAAATAATACAGTGGACCAGAGGACAAAGTTTTCGAGGTGACGTGAATTGGGCAGATCACGTAATAGGAAGGACCTATAATTGATGCTCCGTGAGGGCGTCAGAATCGATACCAACAGAGGAGAAAACGCAGATGGCAGAATATGAGGTGGGGTGATGAAATCAAGAAATGTGTCCCGAGGATGACGTAAAAATAATCATGGGTATTATTATTTGGCACAACCTTACAAAAAAAAAAAATCCACCCACTCAGCCTTTGCCGAAATATCCGGACCGGCACCTAAGATAGTCATACGCGGTCGACCCGCGGCGGAGAAAAAAGAAAGGTAATTAGCCTTTCAGCCTAAAAAGCCCTCCAAGCACATACGCCCAGCCCAGGTAAAAGAAGGAAGATGTCAAACCAAGGCATGCAGTGATGCGTATTCGTTTAAGCGTAAAACTGTGGGCCTAAACGAATGCTGTTAACTTCTCAGTGTGTAGTTGTGAGCTGTGACTTTTGGTAGATTCAAATTATACCCGGGGCATTAACACACGCTATACAACGCCGCGCAAAGTGTAGGAATTTCAGCTACTATACGCCTGCTTTCGTAGACAGTGATCAGCGTGGAGCAGCTGAATGCAATATTAGCGCGATGGCGTTAAATTATCTCGTTCACAGAAATTTCAGTGTTAGTGCTGGCGTCGTCAGTTGTGGGAGAAAAAATCATCTTATGCGTGACCGAAAAAAATCGACGAAGATGCAAAAAATAATAAAAATTTCCGTGTCTGAGTGAGAATGGAATCCTAGCCGTTTGCGTAGCAAGCATGCGTTCTACCACACAGCCATGACTGCTTGGAAATACTGTTAAAATAACTTGCGGTACTTGAAAATGCAGTGAAGATAACGTTCATGTTTTACAAACACATGCGTCATGTATACAGGCTAGACAATACAACTTGTGCCTGGTAACGCAGTAATGTTGCGTGTTACAAGCGTACATTCCCATTGTTCGACAAAACTTGGTTATTATATATACTTTGCGGATTAAAGTCAGCCACCGATTACAAAAGGCACACCCGTACGTTACTGCGTATATTCCTTTAAAGCCACGTAGTGGACAAGTTCGTAGACATTTCATGCACGTAGTTGCTCGTCCTACCCATTACGCAGAATCCAGCCATAAGTTAAGAAGCTGCACTGACATAAGCGACTTTCAACTTTATCCATTACCGCGTGGTAATCTACAATTTAATCTTCCTTAGTAACATCACGCGATAAAAAAACTCACTGAGTGGTTCAAGTTATGCACCATAGATACAGTATATTGCTGTCGAGTTCAACATTTAAAAGACGAAGCTTAAGGGTCCCCCAATTTTTTCGTGATGCAGCTGACTGACAACTAATTAGTATCGCACAAGGAAGTCTCGTGTTGGGTTCAAGATCCTCGATATCGTCAGATGCTTCAAGTAATAAACAAGCAGGAGGTTGAGCAAAGTATCCAACGTTGTCTTCTTGGTTGGCCGCTTGCCCGACACATGTTGTTATATTTTATGCGACTCAGTACCCACTCACGCTGCTTCTATAGCCATAGATAGTACAATAGAAGCTCGTTATTTGATTTCACGGGACTGGAAAAATGTACTAATTAACGAATTGCCGAATTCGTGAATTTATAAAGAAAACAATAAACAAGTGCTGATTACATCATTGCTTTCTCACTTCCTTGATAATGCGCAATTTCAGTAATTATTTTGCTTAAGATTAGGGTATAAAGGAGTAATTTTTGTCATTCGCGACTTTGTTCACAACGTGAACGTGGCTCAAGGCCCCCGAATGACAAAAGGATCCTGCAACACTTTTACACGTAATCATCAAATGGTTTCACCAAAGGCGATTGTTGGGTCACGAATTGACTGCTGCAAAAGTTTTTTTAGAATCCGTCAAGCACGAGTGGAGTTCGAGATTTGACGCGTGCTGTGATCGCTTTCTCTCTCTCCTATCATTTCGACGAGGGTGCTGGAAGCTGGACAGAGAAGGAAGACACGGGGGCAAGAAATTACGTAAATTTATGACCTTGAGCACCTTTTTTGTCTTTGATCGCGATATGGCAAGTGCACGTTGCGGCCTCCCGCGGCGGCCTCAGAAACTGTGCAGCCCACTATGCTCAAATTAGTAATTGGCCGTTAAATTGTGTATATGGCGTGGGCATTTAAGTGGATGGCATCATTTGTAGAAAGGATACAGAATGATTTTTGGAGTGGCATCAAAATTTAGTGTAAATTCCAGGCTGCATGCTGCGCTTATAGGTCGGCAGAAAAATTTAAAGCTTACTCAGACTCACTCGTATAACATACCTCGCTCTTGGGCCTCACTCGATCTTACACTTGGTAAAATCTTACTGAATCGGACACACTTGGACCCACTCTCGAAAACATTACTCACTTTGATTCACTTAGACTCAAACTCACCTCTTTATCTGAGTCTGAGTTAAATCTCGAGTCCGCTAGTACGAGAAAAAGAATGAACTTCGAAAATCGAACTATTACATGTTTCGTCCAAAGTATCGGCACTTGTTCGCTCCGATACTTCGCATAATTGCTCTACTCGGCGCTTTTGTTCTCGTGTCTATAAATACGAGTTATCAGTGAATGAAGTCCACTAAGGCCTTTTACATTGACAGGTATGACTCACACGAGATGTTTTTTGTTTTATTATAAATAGTCTTTGATGAGGGTATTGCATAGGGGGGAATACAACAATGAATTGGAAAAATAACGGAGAGAGAGTAACGGTAAAAAAAGTACAGTCTTGACAATTGGCTGGTAATGATTGATTTGTGGGGTTTAACGTCCCAAAACCACCATATGATTATGAGAGACGCCGTAGTGGAGGGCTCCGGAAATTTCGACCACCTGGGGTTCTTTAACGTGCACCCAAATCTGAGCACACGGGCCTACAATATTTCCGCCTCCATCGGAAATGCTGCCACCGCAGCCGGGAATCGAACCCGCGACCTGCGGGTCAGCAGCCGAGTACCTTAGCCACTAGACCACCGCGGCGGGGCTGGTCTACTTTCGGTCAGAAAACAATGGCAAAGAAATAAATGCAAACTACTACACACTTTGAAATTATGAACTGAAGTAAGTAGACACAAGTAAAAAGCATGAAGTGCAAGCGTACGAGCCAGTTACAGAATGCCCTTTTTTTAGAATCCGTAGAATGCAGAGGACTTGCGGGAATACAGTTTTGTTATGCAAGTTCCATGTCCCCTAAACTCTTGCGGTTGGCTGTCAAGAGCAGATACCCTCTTTATTACTGTAGCGTAAAACTACGGCAGTGAAAGCGCGCTTTCGTTTTTTTTTCTAAACGCATACATGCCTGGAATCTTGCGTCCGGATAATGAGGAAGTGGATAACGTCACTGCACATGTTCTTGCACTACATTGGTAACGGGATGCAGGCACGGCGATAGCAGCCTGCCAGCGCCTCGCCTTCGCTGATACGAGCGACCGTCATCAGTCACCGACCAGCGCGGCAGGAGTGCCGTGCAAACAGCGTGGCCGGTGCCGCCAGTGCTGGCGAGCCTGTGACGCGGATTCTCCAAAAGACTCGTTAGAATCTTTCTCTCCTAGAGTAAATTGACGTTGAAGCGTGTAAGCCTATATGCGATTCACGAGCGTCACTGAGAGTGTTCCCAGCGAGTGTTTTTTTTTTTTCCCGGCTGCTCGTTTTTGTTTCAGAGATGCCCAGCTTTTCGGGCCAAATTACCCTAAAAACTGAGTGGCACCCACGAGAATTGATAGCGTTTATCGTATAGATATGAAGGACCACGCTACGAAACTCAAACCAGATTATCTAAAGGCGATGGACACCAGCATTTTTCGCTGGCGAAATTAGCTGCCTCTGCGGGATCGTTACTGCGCAATAAAGATTTCGTTTCTCAGTCGCGTGTGCAGTGTGGCTCATAGTTTTTTTTTCTCTTTTATTGCGATGTCGTGTATATGTTTCTCATAGGTGCTGTCTTAGCAGCCTGTTATAGCATGGTTTTTACGTTATTTTGAGAGATCTCAGAACACGCCGTCAAATATCTGAACCGTAAAGTCTTGGTAAATGCGTGCGCAAAATCAACGTCAGCGACCGCATGCATGCCGTAAAATTAAGGTACCAGTTTAGAAGCTATAGTATTTAATAAATGTGCCCGTGCTTATTCAAAGGAAAACTCTGTGGAGGCGTGGGGAAGGGGGCATAGGTGGGTAAAGGATTGATTTATCTTAACACACAGACCACGATTATGTCAGTAAACATGCATGAATTTTGTTCAAGAAAGGGCAAACTTTGACTAAACTACATCAAGCAACTGCAGATATCTTTTGATAAATTGTGGTAAAAAAGAAACTATATACAAATCGATAAACTTAATCGCCTATATGTGGACTTATCGTGGTTGCTAAAATGTGCACGGTTTGCAAGGCATGGGAAGGATAGGCTAGAACGCACTCGATTACATACGTTTACAATATAATCGTTAAGGTTTTATGTGCCAAAGCCACGATATGAAAGTTGCCGTAGTGAAGGTCCCCGGACACTTCGATCTATATGTGGCGTTTAACGTCCCAAAACCATTATGGCTCCGGGTACTTCAACCACCTCAATATCAGCATCATAACAATTTATTTCAAACAAAGAGGTACATCGTCATATTATACAAAAGGAGGTCCTATAGTCGTAGACTGCAATGGTACCTCCTGTTCATGATAACATTCTAAATATTATACTCAAACTGGCAATTAAAAAAGCTAATATGATACAGGCAAAAAAAGCAGCAAGTCAATGAGGAGCATTAACAAAAATCATTGAAAATGATAAGGGAATTTCGCTTAGTCAAGAAGAGTAAGAATTAAGGGTAGGGCGTGGGACATATTCAAAAGTTGCAACAAAACTGCTGTGCACTAGATAAAACAATGCAGCCAATGAAAAAAATAAGATAGACACATAATTTAGATCATAGAAATGGGATACAAAGACGCGGGAAAATGTAAAATAAACCAAAAGTATCAAGAGAGAAAAAAACTAGAGCAGTCGAAAACCGTAGTCAATTTATTCTACGGACATATGTTTTTACTTCACGACGAAACCTATCAGCATTTAGTAATTTTAAAGTAGATGGTAGTGTATTCCAGAAATGAAGTGCTGAAAAAATCCTCGGGCTGTTTTAGCGTGCCCCTTAATCTAAGCGTACGGCTCCCTATAGAACCTTCACCTCCGTTGAAAACGCGACCGCGATTCGCTCTCTCGCTACCATCAGGTCAGCAGTCCATAACTACGACAGCTGGTAATTACACACGTTTGCACTGCTGCTGATCGGGCGTATTGCGTGCATGGTTTCTGAGAACATGCGTGTCAACGCGGCTAAGTGCCGTAATCACTGCTTTGCAAAAGACTGCCTACGATCGGTTTGAAATTGAAGGCGTGCATTTCGACACATCGTCGGAGCGTGCGCGCTGACAGCTGAACGCTCTTCGTGGCTCGCCATGCGCGTTATTTTCCTTTCATCCAGTGATGGCGGAGAAGGAGACGGGGGGACGGGGGGGAAACCCCGTTTCGCACGTGACTCGATTCCCAAAGTAGCCGTGCGAGCGGCCAGATGTTTGCACGCGTCGTACCGGTCATGATCTGTGCGACGCTTCAAATGAGAGACACGTCTCGCTTCTCGACTGCGTCTCGTCCTGCCGAGGTTCGCTTGAGTCACTCGGCTGTGCCTGCTTGGTCTTTAAATTTGAGACTCCTCGCGGAGCAGCGTTGCGACATCGGAAAGACAGTGCTCGCAGCGTGCCAGCTGTGCAAGCCTGGCTATTGATACACCGCGCGAAAATGCAGAGCTGTCTGCAACACGAACGGCTGCGCGTGCTCGAGTTTCGTGCTTTTTTTTTTCTTGCGAGTAAGGAGACTTGCGCAAACGCTTGCGTAAAAGCCCGCTTTTTTGTTTTTTTACGAGTCTTTCGGAGTGCTTCCTTTTCGAGTCTTTAAATTAGTGTCGGTACTTCGACCATATACCTAGGACGTGCACCCATGGTCGCAGCGTTCTGCGGTGGTTTTGGCGTAACGACACGCAGATGACTGGTTATATAGGCTCTCGGTTCTGCATTTCTCTCGCGGCAGAACATTTTGCGCTTCCACATATGCAGGTTGGCTCAGAGCAACATCATCGACCGGGTGATGTTGATCTTGGTGAATTAATATGAACCTGAATGCATCATCCTATACAAAACGAGACGTCAAAATAAATCCCCCCCTCCACCCCTCGAAGAAATAAATTTTCTGGCTGCTCCCGCTTGGTTAGCCCGATAGAAGGTTGTATTTTTCATGTGTTTATATTCGGCTCTGCGATAACCCATCAGCTTAGGCAATCATCGGTACATGAGTGAAACCGCGTGCTAAGAGTTTTCCGTAACGCCTACGCATCTGGGCGGCCCCTAAATGGCAAAATATTTTGGTGCTGTCACGGTAAATTTATTATTAATTGGCGTATAGTCGCAAGCCCGTGATATAATTATGAGGGACGCTGCAGTGGAGGGCTCCGGGTATCTCGACCATTAGGTGTTCTTTAAAAGCCAACTCCGGCGATTGTTCGAGGTCAATGAATATCAATGAAATTCGCTGGGTACGTTCCTTTGCACATTTTAGTCCTTTATGCCAAATCGCAGGTTTGAGTGATGCACTGATCGTTTGCAAATTAATATTGAAGATTGTCTCGAAAATCTGACCTCATTTGCCAAAACTATTGGCAACACTGTGTGACGTCATGTTTGGCATGTCAACGGAAGTGACGCAGCCGATGGCATCGCTACTTTGGCCGCTACAGCGTCTATTGTGCTTTCCACAAGGCGACGGCAATGGTGTTTGGCACGGCTATAGCACGGGAATGCGTTCTTCCTTCCTGTGGGGTGTTTGGCCGGTGCTTCGCAGGACTGCCTTTTACAGTTTTCATACTCCGCGCCGGCAGAACCAGTATACATTTTTCGGCTCTACCAAATAGTACGTCATACGCAGACAGGGCACTGGTTTGGGTTACGGTATTGCTTATTTTTGCTTATTAAAAATTATTTTCTAATTTCCTGAGCAATTCAGCTATTGAACTCGTGACAAGAGTGTCTCAGGAACATAGAAACACCATAGCCTTGACTTGGTCAAAAAATCGCCGGAGTTGGCCTTTAACAAGCTCTCTGACATCGCCCAGTACACGAGCCTCTGGCATTTAACCTCCGTTAAAATGGTACCGCCACGGCCGTGATCGAACCCATAAAAGCAAGTTCAGATAGTGTGGATGAGCAGGTGCCGTCCTAACCTATCCTCGGTAATCGCATCTACTTACCTGTGCATTCGCGGCGTCTGTGGGAACGATACTACTGTTCAAAAATTGGGAGCTTTAACGTCGTCCCAAAACTGCGCAGTTGGTATTGACGCGTACGAATTGATTTGGCCACTTGCCAAAACATTTGACCACGAATCACATTCCTTCTAGCGAACGGCAGAAACTGTATTCCTTTCAACATGCTTGACATATCAACTAATCCTTTGAGCAACCTTGACACACTTGCAGGTGCCGCGAGGCTGGAAGACTAGGATACACTGATGCCCTTCTACTGCTAACAAGCGTATACGTGCAAAACATTTGGTGCACATCCTACCATACCAGCATTCAGCGGTTTTCTTTGCTGCCACAGCTGTGAGGCTCTTTCTTCGTTTTTTTTTTGCATATAAAGTACGTAAAAGTGAGGGGTGTTGTTGTTTGTCACGCTTCGCCGCACTCCCCAACCGTTACTATGTCGGAGTTCTCTGCAGAGGCGAAAGTGACATCGTCAGCGTGCGATGGCATCTTGAGTTCGTCCGGCTGGCAGCGCCTACCCTGCAAGTATACGAGAAATCTTGCACGCGTCAAGTGTCACGCCTGTTTCCGGTCAACAGAGCAGCTGGTGGATGGGGCACAAGAAATGAGCGAGTGAACAGGCGAACGAAAATGATACGCGCGCCAGACCAAAAGCAGGAGCGGATTTCGTGTTGTGTAATGCGTCAAAGACTCTGGTTTGAGCCGTTTATGGGCATTCGTGCACGTGTTGACATGAATGTAGACCTGTCACGTGAATATTTCCTTTTTTTTTTGCCGAGTCTCCTCAGCAGTATTGGCTGCGAGGGCGTCTACTAGAGAGGCCAGCGCTGCGATCGTTTTGACGTCACAGATAGGATAGTAGTTGTGGAATACAGCAGCTTTGCTTTCGCAACACCCCTTGCATCGTTGCCCATGACTGCACTGGTTCTTAGTCGCGATTTTACGATTCAAATTACACACGACAGTGCCACTGGTGGCACTGATACGTAGTTTGATTTCCCGTATTATCAGGTCTTACCGCTTCTTTAAGCACTGAGCTTCAAAACAAGGGGAAGCACACAGGGTGTCCAAAGCAAAAACGCAGGAAATGCGGTGTTCTAGCAAACAACATAACCCGGCATCTTATGAGGGACGTCATCACGTAGGCGGAGCCACGGTATGTCCTCCAGGCCAATACCGGAGCACGCGCTTTCTCAGTGTGACCTACTTTTGAGCGGCTCCTTTTGCTAACAGCACGCACATTGTCTAGCCTTTTCTTCATTATTTGCTCCAATCGTATATTCCAACGACTTTCCACGTGTCCTGTACGAGTAGCAAATTACACATGGCCACACCCAATATCTCGAGTGCGGGCGACGACGCACGAAAAAGAAACTGTGCGGTCTTTCCTGACTGCATGCCTCGCCGACACATCGCGTCAGCCCAGACTTTTAAATGTTTAAACAGCATACCAAATAGCTTTTTTTTTTTTTGCGTACCAGCCGCGATGCCATTCGTGGAGTTCTTTCACATTAAAACGACGTAGCAAGGTCGCGCTGGCCTACTTTTCAGTGTCGAGGCAGCCGCCGACATGGCGCTATTCGATTCTGAGGCCATGTACGCATTGCCGGATGCCCTGGTTACGAAATACGAAGCATATGTGAGAGAAGATGAAAACACGATTCCAGCGTACCCTCCTTTTTATTCGTCTCCGTCGTATGTACAACCACGACGCGGCATATTTGAAACTTTTTTTCTTCCAGGCCACAACACGGCGTGATGTGTTTACAGGTAGCGCGGCATGTTCTGTCGCCCAGCATTTCTGCGCGCAGCGCTGCACATCGGAGTGACGCTGCGTGTTTCGCCTTCTGCGTGCACGGCACTGGCGTGGGTGCCAGAACGCTGTTCACTCGCTAACACCGCAGGAGGAGGGGGAGCCCCGCGTCGCATGCAGTTTCCCGCGCCGACATCTTTCGTTCCGCTCATCTACGTTTTCACGCTTTCTTCCTTCGGGAGACTTGGCGTTGACATCTCACCACAAGGCAGCTGTGAAGAAAAAAAGAACGAAGAAAGTGTTCGCGAAAGAAACGGAGCGACGAATCGACGCCGCGTGTTGCTGCGCAAACCTGGCAGCGTGCCACGCAGGGAGACCGCCGCCGCAGCGCGAAAAATAGCCATACACAGAGTGTGCAATCCTCGAAGCGACCTGCACGCCCAGGTCTGAGGAACGGCATGCCGCATGAGCCGCTGTTGAGGGCCAGCTAGTTATCGATCGCTCACTATCGCCGTCCATCAAGTAGGAACGCGAGATGATGGAGAGCGCAGGAGCACATGTGCAGAGCCTTGCACCTTCCGTTGAAAGTGCGGGAACGAACTGAGCGCTCCGTTTCAGCTACGCGGCACTGTATCGGGGCCAACCAGCGGCGATGCGTGAAAGAGTGACCTGTCGCAATGTTCATTGCAGCAGCAGTTCATTGAAGCACACTGCATGCCGCACAATTCAGCAACCAGCTAAAAGACTGGCTTCTGGGCGAGCTTTTTGTGATTTGTTGAATGCTCTGCCTTGATCCTCCCACACTTGCTGTAAGGCAATGCGAAGGGTGTCGCACTGGACGCAATCAATGCTCCACAAGACAAATAAAAAAATAAAGTGCTACAAATTATGTCTCATGCTCACGTTTCCAACTCCAAAAAAAGAAATAAGAGTTGCTTCATCGTTCGCGCTCATCACGCACAGTTTGTCTGCGGCTTGCTTTGGGTCGCCACGGAGGAGGACCGCGAGGGCGCCGAAGGGAAAGCGTGGGGCGGAGTCGCTCATCCGCCGGCATCCGAAACTTTCGCCGCGCTAAATCGGGCCACGGGGCCTGCCCGGTGGCAGGACGTCTCGAAAAGAACTGGCGGCTCCGCACGGCCGCCACCACTGATGGATGACTTCTGGGAACGTCGTGTTCCCACGGACGACGGCAGGCGGCAAATCGAAGGCGTCGTTGCATACGCGTGCTAAGCGGCGCAAGACAGCTGCACTAATTGTGCCACCGTGGGCAGAGCGCAAAGTGGTCGCGCACCGCCATGCAAATCGGTGCCGAGCTTCAGGCGCGTGCAGGCGTGGCCACGTGTCCGATATAATATCCGCCAACGCAGAGTTCGACGTTGGTTGGCAGAAAGGTGCACACCACGAAGGCGCACCTATAGGGACGCACGAACAGTTGGGGGTCCCCGAGGCCCGCCGAAAAAGTGGACCAAGCGTGTCCATGGCACCCAGTCGGCGTCACGAGCGCGTGTGAGACCCTGTGCGATTTACTATTATTGCATATTTTCTATAGGTTGTCAGCACATATCTGGCCACATAATCTCATTTCAGGCAAAACGCTGTCAATTTAATGTTCTATTGTCTAAGCAGTTATGTCTTTATTACGATATTAATTCATTCACATATATACGCCGGCTTAGCTCCTTGTTGTTCGAATCCTTAGCAATATTCCGGATTTCGATAGGGACGGCACCTCTCATATCCGGGGCCTTCGGGGCGTTCTGAAGCATATTATTGACTGTATGCGCAGGGCACTGCGAGCATATTGCGCGTCAGATTAAGGCCACAATATCAAGATAGTACATTCTTTTCTTTATTTTTTGTGGAGGCTAACCCCCGTATTCACAAACGCTCCCCGACTCGACTTTCACCCTCCACTTGACAGAGTTCAGCACTGCGCCACTGCTCGGCTGGAAATGACGCTGCGCTACTCAAGAATAGCAGAAAATTATCACTGATATGCAGTGACTTGCCCTGCCTAGAGATGACGCTCCCATCGGCTTTCTCAAGTGAAGGTGGAGCGTTGAGTGAAGGGGCGTTCTAGAATACAGGGGTTATTCTCGCTTGTTCCTAATGCATAAGTCAAATGTACAATGTTCAGCGTCTATTGAGTCCAGTTCAGAAGCGAAACGTGCATGTGTGTTTTTTAAGGGAGATTTCTAAAGGCAGCTTTTGTTTGGTTGATGTTGATGTAGCGGGCACAGTACGTTCTCAACCATGGCTACCAAGTGCTGCTGCGCTCCTCTCGCATGGGAATCCGGGAGATCGGGCTAGAAGGAGGATGAAGGCAATGCGCGTGCCATGCCTATTTCTCATAGATTCCAGTTAAACATCGAAAACTGCAAGAGACGCAGCCTAGTTATTCACTGAACGGAACTATATGCAGTTGTCGGAAAGCACAAACTCACTTCTCCCGATGTGCGCTGCGCACGTCAGAAGGGGAAATGAATGCCATGCCATAGAAACTATTAGAGAAGTGTACCCACTACAAGGAGTTTTCTTTAATTTCACCAAATAACAGTTGAAATTCCGGCTCTCCTCGAAAGACTGTGCGTTAGCACGCGATGGCGAAACCAAAGAGCATTTCGAAACTATGACAGAGCCTATACATGCACTGAAATGGCAAACTGGATGCTAAGACTACTCTGGCTAACCCCGTTGCGCGTGTCGCGCGCATCGAGTTAGCTCTCTGCGATGAGCGGTGCCGTCAAAGTGAGGTATCTGCTGGCGCATGGAGCCGATCTTCCAGTTGCGTGCAGCACGTCTCGCATACCCCTTCACTGCCGGAGCGCTAGCTGTATCGTGTGCGCGCGTTGGCTGTCGGCTTTCTTCGCACCCTGTATGCTTACGACAGTACATGGGAGCAAAAAAGAAAAAAAAATATGCCTAGTCAACGCGACGATGGCGAGCTCTTTTCGTTTCTTCGTGCAACGCGTACCTGCACCGGGGCTCGCTGCGCGGTTCAGCTCAAGGAAGGAGGCGGAAGCGAATCATGGCGCATTTGTTTGGTCGCTCATTAGAAACATGCAGACGCTTAGAACAGCACACTGGCGTTTCACGCGCAAGGCACATTAACAATATTCTCGTGCGTATAAGAAGGCTGCGCTGTCCGGGCCCGTAGAAGGTCACCTTCACGCTGTTTTGTGCTTCGCGGGGCTTATTTGTGGCGGTATCGCCGCAGGCAAAGGTGCCGGACGTTTGAGTCGTTGACAGGCTTCGTTTGCGCCGCTTCCCGAGAATTGCGAGCTTTAGTAATGCGTGTGCACCGTCCGTAACGGCTTTCCGTATGTAAGCAAGCTCGCTTCGCATGGTGCGCGTGAGCAGAACTTCTGCGCACGCGCTCAACACGAAACGTAGCTTTTTTTTTACGTACGCAACGCAGTTGTGCATGCTACGCTTATTTGAGGCGCACGCCGTGCACAGCACGTTGTGTACGCTGCATGCGAAGCGTGCTACAACACTTTTAGTTTAACGTACCTCGATGCGTCTCACTATAGATAAGGCGTACGCGAGTGTCTTTGCATGCTTATCAGCACCACCGACGACCGAAGTATGATATAGGTGCCATCATTAACGTGGCTTCTGTGATATGCACGCATGTTAACGGACAACAGCTTACAAGTCAGGCCGCGGCGTTATCTGTGCGCTTTTTTTTTAGCATCGTTCTCGGGAGAATTGGTTGCGCGCTATGATTACTCGTGTCCGTTCAACATTATGCATACTATGTGTATACATCGGAGAAGCTTGATGCATTATGTAAGAATGGCGTTAAATGGGGCGTGGCCAGGGTAGTAAAAACAGTGTTTTATCCAGCGCGGACATGCTAAGCATGCCCTGCAGCAACAGGTCCCAGTATACAGGCCGCCTTGACTCTGCAATTTATACTATAGCAGTATTTTCAAAACGTCAAAACTCGCACAGTGCTTAACGTGCGTCATGTTGCAACATGCTAACGAGCTTACTTTTTTTTGTACGGGGTTATTCGCCGAGAGGCGAAACAGAAAGACGAACGCGCTCTCGCACACAACCTGCCGAAGACGCCATGTCTTCCACCTCGTCAGGATGACAGAACGTACCGCTTGATTGTACCTTGTCTGGCACGGAAACATTGCCTTTCAATGTGGAGTCACGGATGTGGGAAGTACACAAGCCTTGTATCGCGGGTTTGCTGTGACTGTCCGTGTCGAGCGCCGCTGCATTCGCCATGGGCTGTCATTTCAGGTTTTGTTCGAGGTCTCGCGAGAACGCAACATAGTAAGCGTTGCGTTGCGTACGCAGCGTATTGTTTTGCGAGTACGCACGCATCTCCAAAATATGTACTGCGCATGCGCTCTTCTTTCCCGCAGCCCCATAGCGTACGTATATAGGCTCATTACGTACTCTCAACCAAGAGTGACTATTACTAAAGCTCGTTCATACGCAAGGCCTCTTGCGGGACGTCGTATAGTGTAGTGTCGGCCACACCGAAAGTTCTGGGGTGCAGCTTACGTTGATCGGCCATACCTTGATCGCGGTATGTGCTTCTGACAGGACGAGTCGCACTGACATTGGGGATTCGTCACGGTTAAGCTTTAACCGTGGTACACGCGTAAAATGGGTGCGTGTATATCAGCAATGTTATACTGCACAACTAAGAACGCTCAGGCCTCGCAAGTCGCTACTTGTTCGAATGTTCGACTGTGCCCGAATATTGGACTCATCAAGTGCATACTCGGCACAGCAGGACACAGAACTTGCGTGTATAAATTTATACATGGTAACTAGACTGGCCATGTACATGTCTGTAATTGGTGAACAAGCTCGCCAGACGACAAATTTGAAGACAAATACAATACACAATACACGCCTACGAAATTCGTACCTGGTGCTACGACATCGAACCTGGCGCTACGACATCGAAAAGATGTCGTAGCGCCAGGGTTTAAATGAATAGATTTTGCCTCCTTTGTAGCGTCTCTGTAGCTAACACAGCAATGTTACAGTTTGCGGTACATATTGCAGACAATATTCAATGATAGATACAAACATAGCCTTTTCCCTCAACCAAGCTTTACTAAGTAACGTTCCTGTTGTAGACAGTAATATTCAGACCTAAAAGACAATCATGCCAGGGAAAGTAAATAAACATACACCCTATACAGTCCTTGGCATTATTGTCTGTTAGATCTCATTAAAACTGTGTCTTACAAAGAGAGCGAGCCTTTATATGTACACTTCTTTCCTTCAATCTTGTTGTACGGGACTTTAGAAGGATGCCTTGGAATGAGGAGAAAGTCGTACTTTATACTCGTGCCGGCATATGGTGTCCAGGTGAGCCGAGAAGAGGTGATTGGTAAATTGAAGGCGTCAATTGCAACATATATACGTTTGTATTGATCTTTGTAACTTAGGAGAATATAATTAATCATTAAACAACTCTACTACTAGAAAAACCTCTAGGGTCGTTTATTTCTCGCTATGATTTGTATATATATATATATATATATATATATATATAGTGGGAGTAATAATTCAATGGGCCAGTTAGTCTTTGTGAAGGTATGGGATATGGCACAACGGGAGCGTTGTCAACAAGGATAAATATATTTATTTCCCAACAGTTTCGGGAGGGGTCCTCCCTTAATCAGGGGAGGACCCCTCCCCTGATCAGTATAACTCATCCCCTGATGAAGAAAGGACCCCTCCCGAAACTGTTGGGAAATAAATATATTTATCCTTGTTGACAACGCTCCCGTTGTGCCATATCCCATACCTTCATATATTTATATATATATATATATATATATATATATATATATATATATATATATATATATATATATATATATATATATATATATATATATATATATATATATATATATATAATATTCAAATTGAGTATGATTCAGCGAGCGATAGAACAGAAAATGACAGGGGTAACCTTAAGAGACCAGCAGATAGCATAGTGGGTCAGGTAGCTAAACGAGGGTAAGGATATCGTAGTTGAAATCAAGAAGAATGAACATGGGCCGGTCACGCAGCGTGTTGGCAAGATAACTTCTAGTGAATAAGAGTAACTGCCGGGACTCACAGAGAAGTCAAGCGGGTGAGGGTACAGACAGAGAAAGTTAGCTGGGCAGATGAGATTAGGAAGTTTGCGGGTACAAAGTGGCAGGGCAGCAGCGAGCACAGGACCGAGTTGACTGCCGAAACATGGGAAAGGCCTTTGTCCTGCATGGGGCGTGATCAGGCTTACGATATATAAACAGGGCACGATAACACGTATACACTTCTACAGTAGTTTAAAATTTTATCATGTAAGATACTGCGCCTGGTAGAGTTCGAGCGAAGTTGCATTTTAACCTGATAGTTTAAAGTAAGGCAAGCTATTACTCGATATTTTTATTGTTGCGCACATTGAATTTTCTACATGTTTTTTTTCCTCGTCGAGAGAAGTAATAATGAATAAGATATACGCTATAGCTCTGTTAGCGGCCACGCGTTAATTTGTGCTTAGCATCAAAAGCACCGGTGGAATAGAGATGATTACTTTGTGGTTCCTCATCGACGAGCACTCAGTTCCCTGGCCGTGCACATGCTGGCAGCATTTTCTTTATGTTCACTGTTCTTTTTTGTTCAGTTGATAAATGTTGTGGTTCTCGTGCTTTGGCCACGTGACTTATCAGTTCTAAATGAGGTTGTGTGTCCTTTCATGTAAAGCAACGCTTGAAAGCAGTTCCTAAAGTTCTCCCTCTCTCACAGTGCAAAGTAGCACAACGTGGAACCTCCCGACACTTCATTGCTTCTTGCTGTCTACCTTTATCTTTAAAATTTTGCAGTCACTTTTGCGTACACTAGACTCCTGATTCACGAGGTTTATTGTGCAAACAATTCACATTAGAGTTTCAAGCAGGTGTCATTGTTCTGTTGTATACTGGTAAAAGATCGCCATAGTCTTATGGTAACACACCAGGGTTGTCCTTGATTGCAGGATGTTCCCCGTTTGGCATAGGGCACCATTGAAGCCGTAGTTACAAACATTACCGACGCCATGGCTCAACGCCTTGCCGCGGTGGTCTAGTGGCTAAGGTACTCGGCACCTGACCAGCAGGTTGCGGGATCGAATCCGGCTGCGGCCGCTGCACTTTCGGTGGAGGCGGAAATGCTGTAGGCCCGTGTCCCAGATTCGGGTGCACGTTAAAGAACCCCAGGTGGTCAAAATTTCTAAAGCCCTTCACTACGATGTCTCTCACTAATGATGGCTTTGGGACGTAAAACCCCAACAATTATTATCTGATGGTACACTGCAAAAAGATCTCTCTTGAACGGCCCCGAAAATTCGCGTGTGACAAAAGTTTAAGGTCGCTACGCTGCCTTACACGTCCTGTCTTGGCGGACGTGTTCGAGGGCTGCTCGTCCATGGCGTATACACTGCGTTGACTTGGCACACTGCCGACTAGACCCCGCGCATATCTGCATGTAGAGCGCGAGTCCTCAGCGCGTGCAGACGAGAGCGCCATAAACGAAAAACCTCCAGCAGTGAAGCAGCTACGTCGAAGATTTTCTCCGCGTGTGGCAGTGAACCTTGAATCCGCGTGAGTAGGCTTACTCTACATTTTGTGGTAGCGTGCTCGCTCGTCTGCGTATATTTATTTTGTTTTGTATCAAACACGTGTGTCTTGGCCTTGTTCATTCGTCCCTCCTCACTGCGGTAGCGTTATTGTACCATCCCAATGCAGCTCGACGTCGTGCGTTAAATTCTAGCCAATGAGGTCCAGTTTTGGCAGAGCCGGGACGCGAAGTTACTCTTGTAGAATGTGCGAGGTCGTTGAAATCCCGGGCTGACCAAAATAAACCACCGCCCCCTACACGACACGCATCAATATTACCAAAATCCCTCAATGCTTTAAATGACTCTGATACTACTTGGTTGTTTTGTTGCGCGAAAGTAGAGACTCAATTTTACTCTCAGTATTGCTTTACGCGTGGTGTAGCGGCTGCATTTTCCATGGAGTCGAAAATGCTGTAGGCCCGAATGCTCTGATTTGGATGCACGTTGAAGTAACTTAGGCGTTCGAAATTTCCGCAGCCCACTACTACGGCGTTTCTCATGATCATATGGTGATTTTGGGACGTTAAACCGCACACATCATTCATTACTTTACACGTGATGACAATGAGAATAACTGTACAAGCCTTTGACAAATATTCGCCCGCCTTATTCGCACAGGTAAACTTGGATGATACGACGACAGCCTCTCTCGGCCTTCGGCACCGACCTGAGGAATCAAGGCACGCTTTACACGGGGCCACGTTGCCCTTAGTTTTGTGTAGGTCCTTCTTGGGCGGCACCTACACCTCACTTCCGGGCTGCATTTTCAAGCAGATTTGTTTTCAGTAGGTTTTGCGCACATATATTTCACGCACGTTTATTTCAGTTCGTCTTAAGCGGAATGCGGTTATACGGACTCATATATCATTGAGCGCTATAGTTCTGTTTGCAGCACTGACTTCGTGAAGCTCGCCAGCAAAAGAACCAGTGCAATAGTACGAAATGGCGCCTTTAACACGATCATTCCGTGGGCTGCAGGGCGTTCTGCAACTCAGATTTCTTAGTTGGCAGACGCCGAGTCCTTTCACTGAGCGGTACAGGTCTACTACACGTAAAAGGTAAGCAAAACGTTTCGTTGAGGTTTTGCCAAATTTGTAGGACGTGAACGCTTGGGCAACGAGCCATTCAGCATCTGTCTTCAAGTAGTAGCTCCTCGAATGCGTTTTGTTGCACGTATGTCACGAAACAATGTTTCCTTGACTTGCGATTGCTTAGTGCAAGCGAACACTGAGGACAGCCTTTTGGCAAAATGAAATCACTGTTAACGATAATTTTCAAGTGTTGTTGGGGCTAATTTAAACACAACTCTAAAAAGCCTAATTTATAACAACAGGCCGATGAGAGTTGTATTACCCAAACATTTTGTGCCACAGTGCACTATGAGGATTCGTCGGCGAAAGCAAATTGGACATCAAAAGGCGTCGCTTGTTGTTCGAAAAACATCCCGGGTCTGTGCTGTGTGAAATGTGATAGAAGAGGAAACGACCGGGTACGAATGACTGATTGCTGTCCCGCTGAGCGGGCGTTTCATGTGGGAAGTTCGCGCGCTCCATTCATGACGCCTGACAATAACAAAAACATTTATCTTCGTTCTTCTATTTGTTATTTTTGCACAACTCTATAGGCCTTGCACACACTGTGTAAACTTCCCAACTTCGCGTTATATTAAGTGCCTGGAGATGTAGCTAAAAAGCTGTTTCATTCTTGCTTTTAATATATTTGTTTGCGAGTAACGTAAGTTCAACTTGATGTACGGAGCATGTATACCTTCCCATTACACGCTTGAGGCAATAGCTTCGATTTTGCCGGAGATCAGAAGCGTTGTAAAAGTAAGTAAAAAGAGAGAGAGCGGGGGGGGGGGGGGGGGGGCAGGTCGGAGGGGAAGTAGGGCGCCAGAAAACTCCACTTTTACTTCAATGTGGGAATGATTCGCATGAGAAAAATGCACTGTGCGTCGAACCTATAGATGAGTGTTGCGTGAACACCATCTCGAAGCATGCAGCCAGCGCGAAAAAGGCTGCAGCATAAATCAGCGGCGTACGAGACACTTTCCAGCACTCGACTTGTCTAGCAAGACTAACAAAACGAGTCTCGGAGGGAAAGTGTCCGCGAACATGACGTGAAATGAAATCTGTACAGAGCCGGGAAACCGAGGCGGAGAACGTGTAGCGTGTGTCAGTGAACACTGCAGCTCTCTCATGCTATCTTCCCGAAACTTGATATAGGTACAACAATTTTTTATATCTTGTCGTTTCGCACGGTCGCCTCTCTGTCTCTCTTTCTCTCGCTGGTCGCGAGACGTCCTTCAACGACCATCGTGGCGTCGAGCCTTGTCTGGGTCGCGCGGCGTGTCGTGCAGCCGAAGATACACCACAAACAATCGCCGGAGCGTCACCGCGAAGAGCGCGAACTGGCAGCAATCACGTGCACGCTGCGTTTCAACTTTCAGGCGCCAGCGCGAAGGGAAGCGCGACGGGGGTTGGGGTTTTTTATTTTGGCAGTAATATTTTCTTTAAGCCGACAGCGCGTGGATTCGTGGGCTGTTTCATTCAGAGCGGAGATGCAAACACTCAATTTCACGCGTGTCTTGTCGTTCAGTTACAATATATGGCCGATTATATGGGTGGAAGCACTTACGTAAACTCTAACCTGGCTTGCATCTGTATAGATCAAGTAACTGGAAAGCATTGAGCTGGATCACGAGGGTAACTCTCGCTCAACCTATGGGGAGGCTGGTAAGGTGGGCTACTTTACGATTCTGTTATGCTCTTTATGCCGCTCGCAGTGCGGAGATGTATGGCAGCATGGACGCAGACCTTGACGCCAGGGCGGTGCGGTAATACGCCGAGGAGAGCATCCGCAGATTTGTCGAACAAGTCACAAATGCGCCAGATTGGTTGCCTAATGTATAATTGCTGTTGTATATTAGATTTATTCAGCAGGGTGTTCTGTAAGAGAGGATATTGTTTTTAACGTTTTACTTTTTTATGTCTCGTTTATGATGTGTTCAGAAAACAGCGTAAAAACGCACAGGACACCTATAGAAAGGAAACGCAGACTATATGCTTTCTGTGCGTCCTGTGCTTTCTCGTGCTGTCTGTCATGTACAACCGAGAATCCTAGCTCTCCGCACTATAAGTATGCATTATAAGCGGTAATAAAGAAAAAAAAACGATATACACAGCTCTAGGCTGTGGAGAGCAGCAGATCGCGAATAGCAATTCCAAAGTTGCTCGAGGGTAGATATAGCAGCCGTTTAATCTAATGGAGACAAACAAAGATTTCCAGTGCCTGTTACAAACAGGCCGCCTCAAGCCGTTCTGCACCGAAAAGGAGGGGGAATAAACAATGCTTTGTACCGCGAACATTGCACAATCTGCGGTGTGCGGTCGCTGCTTTGATTAACTTTAGATGAGGAAGGGAATAGTGTCTTCTTTCCAGTAGGGAGTGTTTCAATATGGTGGCCTAGCTGATTGGTATATCTTAACTCTCATCAGATTATCGAGCTATGGCGGCAACAAATCCTGTCTGGTATGCTCTCGGGTGAGGTCCTGTGTGTACTTCTACGTTCGTTTCATGCGTCTTATTTGTGTTCAATAATATGTGCACTTTAACGTCTCAAAATTACGATATGATTAGAAGCTAGACCGAGTAGCTATGCGTCCATCTTGGCTGATGCAGGGCACACGAGACGACGATGAAGAAAAAGAAACACAAATGCTGAACACGCTATGGTTATGAGAGGCGCAGCAGTGAAGGGCTGGAAAAATTCAGATTACCGGGGGGTTCTTTATTGCGCACCTAAATTGATGTTCACAGGCATCAAACGTTTTTGCCTTCATCGAAAAGGCAGCCGATGCAGTCGGAATTCGATCCCTCGACCTCGGGGTTAGCAGTCGATTGCCATAACCAGTAGACCACCGCGGCGGGATCTTTGTCACTGCAGCTATCAACGTCAAGTGAATGCACTCTCCTTAATTGAAAGGAAATCGCTTAATTGAAGGCGCTAGTCCTTGTGTTTTTATGTGTGTTGTGTTTTATTTTTACGCAGAGCAATAAAATACCGACTAGCTCAATTTCACAATGTACTTAATAAAATGCCTATTGAATAATTCATATCAACTATTTTCTTTTTTATTTACATATTTGGTGATCTCTTTCTATTTTGAGTAAAATTTGTGAGCGTAATGTGTACCATACGGGAATGCCTCATTTTGACGTGGCTTGCGACGTTTCCATCCCATTTTTTATGTTCGCTTCAAAACAAGAGAACGAAGGCGCCTGCCGCGCGGCGTGTCACGCGCGTTTTTTGCCGCTGGTGAGTAAACGTATACCCTTCGTATGGAAGACGGACCCGTTGCTCTCGTGGCGCGAAAATCATGCCTCGCGACAGTTTGCGGAGTTTCCGTTCAGCCATTCGTGTTTTTCCGCTAGTATCTTCAGATTGAACAAGGTCTGCTCGGGTGCTGAAACCAGCTAGTGGCTGTATATTTAGGCGATATGTCGCTGTTCGAGCCAATTTATTATAATACACGTATATTTTGCTACACGTATTGGACGGCTTGCAAATGGAGCTCGCTAGGCTGTATGTGCATATACTTGCTTTAATCTGGAAAATTCGGATAGTTGAAACTTGCATACTTTCTTTAACATTCTGACTCCAACCTTTGACGGTCGTTGTGCTTCTGCATATAGAAGCTGCCATACTTTTCTACTTATGCTATGGTATACACACAGAACAAACACTGACCCCAATCGACCCTCAGGAACGTGGGATATTTTCTAGGGCATGAGAAACGTTCTCACAGAAATAATGAAGAAAGAACACTCGATGATGAGTACACCGGAAGTTTGTGTCACTACCTCGCAAGACGGAGCAAAGCAGAGGGTGCGTGCACGGTCGTCCAACATTTCACGTCGTTGCGGCAGGCGGTGTAATGTCCTCGCGCCCATTATCTCGTTGCACCTGATCTCTCCGTAACGTGGTGGCGGTTGTTTTTCTTAGGCGTCCGGGTCGGGTCGAGAGAAAGGAAGCAGGCCATTTTTTTTTCTGATCGCGGCTGGCCGGGATACCGGAGAAAGTCGGTGGTGGAACGGTGGGCCATTAATTAGGGAAAACGACGCGCGTGCACGTATCTCTTGAAACCATCGGCGCGGCTATGTCGGCGGCACCTGGGCACTCGAGGAGGAGGGGAGGGTCGGCCTTCGCACAAGTGTGCGGAGCGAATGCAATACCGGCGCGAGAGGCTCGCGCTGTCGATCGCTAGCCACAAGCAGGCGCGACTCGCTGGCGCGATGGCGACAAAGGGGCGTCCGTCGGAGGGGTAGCGCGGCAGCGCACTTTATTTGATAACACGCGTGAGAAATAGCGAGCGCCCAAGGAGCATTCGCACTGCGGACAAAAGGAGGGACCACCTCGGAGAAAATTCGTCTGCCCGCATGTAGCTACATTGAATGCGAACGAGTTGTGATCGCGACAAGCACATTCGAATGCTTGTCGCCAGTCCGTCTTCGCCTAGCAGGTGTCAAGGCCTACTGCTATCTCGGCTCGAGTGTGCAGGGCCGGCCGCCTCGTGTCTGCGTCGGCGCAGAACTCGCGTACGCGCGCCCTTTCCGGGCTGCTCTGATTTGCCTTCGTGTATCTGGTGAATTTCATCCGCGCGAGACCAAGTTGAAAAATTCTTGCTTCCGAGGTTGGGTGCAACGCTCGACGTCGAAAGATGTTGTTCTGTGCAAGCTCTTTAAAGAGTGTACATAATAAATGCTATAATGAGATTTTATTCTTTCTTTTGAGCAATGCATCGAGCTTTTCTGGGACCATGATACTGGCCCGCATGTACAATGTTGCACCCGCCGTAGACTATTCAATCTTCAATTTCGAAAGTCTTCATTTTCAAATTCTTAGTTGTGTAAATTGAGTCACCGACGTTACGTAGATGATGTGAACTATTCGTTGACAACAACCAAAATATTCGCGGTCTGCCTAATTTCGCAAGTGCTCTCCCTCTTGTCGAAGTTGTGTGGCAGAAGTGCATTTGTCTCCCGGCCATGGTTCAGCGGGCACGTGCAGATTTTCAGGCAACGTTGTTACCATGACGTTTCCTTTGTAACAATCCTAAGCCTGAGAAAACGGTTTAATTTCTGGGGCACTTGAAACGAACTGAACAATATTATTGAAAACCTCGAAACAAAGACATTTCTGTATTCGTAATTAGGAGCTTATAACACTGCTGCTTTTGACATGTCATTATGACTTGATGATTGGCTTGTAAGCATGCAAAGCTTGTGCTTCAGTCGTCCGAGACACAAAAGTATGCGTCTACATTCCTTGAAGAATACGTGTAGTCCAAGAAGAGAGCAAAAGAAAGATCGGCAGTCATTGTAAAATAAGTTAGTCGTGGGGCCGTCTTAACGAGGAGACAGTCACTCTTCTTGTTTTTTTTTTTTCTCTTTTAAGTAAAGTGTGGCCTCAGACGCATTTCTATGGCTCGCTCTGTGTCTGCTGAAGCAGAAACAGGATTATTGGTCACAGCGGGAAAAAAAAATTGTGGATGATGCGAAAAGTAGATACACGAATAATAGAGCGGATATGTGAGCATGCCTGATCACATTACTCCTGTTGCTGGGTGATAAGTGTTGTATGAACAGTTATCACGTAAACACGCGAAACGGCACATAGTGCCACACGTATACGCATATACACAGTAACTATGTTGACAAGCTTTCGTTAGCGTCTGTGTGCTTCAGAGACATCAGGTGCTGTAGTGCATTGCCATGTGCCAAACATGTGGGGCTCAGCTCGAGGTCATGTGTTTGATTACGGCACTCGTGACCACGCTTCGTTATGGCTAAAGTACAATAGCTTTCGTGTAATTTCAGTGCACGCTCAAGGAACCAAGGGCTAGAAATATTAATCTGTATCACCCCCTCCTTGTATTGCTTAAATTCTAACTATGCATTAGAAGCGTATTAAAGAAAAATGACAAAAAAACCTGAGACCTAATGAAGATTAAGCATGTGAATTCTATTGTTGATGTTGTTGTAGTTGTTGATGTTGTTGTTGTTGTTTTAAAGAGCAGCGTCACAGGCCACTTGGTACATTCGAGAACGTGCTGCAAATATCCATGAGCATCACAGAGATAATAATATGGGGGGCTTAACGTCCGAGAACCACCATAGGATTATGAGAGACGCCGTAGTGGAGGGCTCTGGTAATTTCGATCACCTGGGGTTCCTTAACGTGCACCCAAGTGTGAGCACACGGGCCTACAGCATTTTCGCCTAGATTGAAAACGCAGCCGCCGCAGCCGGGATTTGATCGTGCAACCAGCAGCCGAGTGCCTTATTGACTAGGCCACCACGGCGGGGGCATCATACAGATACTACTTGCTGGCTCTCTCTCGCATGGTTCATTGTACTATGTATACACACTACGAGTGGGAAAGAGGATAGCTGTGCATATTTTCAATTGTCAGCGATTACTTTGCGCCAGTACTGACCGTCCTTCTTTAGCTGCGCCAGTTTGCCTGGAGCCGCCGACGTGCAGGAAGCAGTTTCTTTTGTTTTGTGTATGTGTACATGAGCAAGGCACCCACCTTGCTACTTCACCTATATTCGTGCAGCTTTATTTAGGCTGAAACATTGCCCTTGCGTTTTTTGGGGGTCATGTGCGATGGCTCAAAGATGTTTTTTTTTTTTTGCGAAACGTCTCCTTTCTCCACTGGCGAACATCCAAACAGGGTTGCGGCCTTTCTCAATGAGACACGCAACCACTTATTTTGACACTTCAGTAGTGACCTAGGACTGTGTTACTGGAAAAATTTGTGAACTGAGAGAACTGAGTGTGCAGTGGCTTTAATTCACTTTCCGCGATCTCACGATGAATGGGTCTGTCACAGCACGAAGTATGTGACATGCGGGCATCCACAAAAACTTTTAAGGTTCTTCGAATGACCTCAGGAGTCACTGCGTTGGTCCTGACGAGTGTTTAACCAGACGCACTAAGCAGAGTGAACTCGTGAGCATGCACATCTTTTGGCACGCCAGAAGGAGATCGGTTGAGTTTTCTCGGAACCGAAGAAGTTTAGGTGCTAGTTGGGTATTGCGAAAAGAGCAATAAATTAGAAAGTGCTCTTCAAAGGAGGTTGGAGCAGGTGAACGTACTGCCCCACTTTGCCTTCGCCTCCTAACGACTCCGAAATCTTCAAGGCCAGTAATCTAGCATGATGGTGAATGATTGCGTTGTATGCGCCACGTGTGCTGACAGTTATGAATCGCTCTTTACCAAGAAAGTGTGTGGCCCGTGAACCAGTAAGGAATACTTCTTCAACCCGTCGTCTATCAGTGCTTTACAGTTGACGGCTATCTCGGCAGTTTATCAGTGCAGTAGCAGAGTGAACGTGTGACGTCAGTGTTTTAGAGCGCCGTCATGACAAACTGAAAGATAGATGGTAAATGCTGTACGAGACATGTCTGTAAACGGATTTCTGCGAGCAAGACTCATTGTGCCGAGGCGCGAACCGGTTTTTTCTGCTTCTCTTGGACGCCAGTCTAGCAGCTGCTTCCTCGAACATTGCCTGGCCGCGTATCGTTAGGGGGCCGTATGAATAATGCACCAGGGGCAATTATTTCTCCCAACACCCGTGGGAAAACATTTGTTTAGACCAATGCACGGGTGTTCAAGCGGTTGTATGTAGTCACGCGAGGCATATACCGCATCGGTCCCCTTTTCGACAGGTTTGCCATCCCCCCCCCCCCTCTTATTTCGTTGCGTTAGCAAAGGGATAGACCTGGAATCGCAGCGGCGAACGTTGAGCTTGGGCGCTGAATATCACAAACCCGCCACGGCGGTTGTCTGCGCTATGCATTCAACGGCTAAAAACGATGACATGGTGGGTTAAATTCGCGGCGCCGCACTTTGGTGTAGAAGTATAATTAGAATAAAAAAAAACAATTTTTGACTTAGGCGCATGCTAAGGTATACCAGTACATCCCAGTACATCCCAATCAGAGTGGAGCCCTTTGACACCGCCTCTTATGTAGTTACCATTTATGACACTACCGGTAAACTACCGCGAAATTTCATTTTGCGCGACATGGTTACACATATTCCACTTACGCAGCCTTCGCGAAGGTTCAGGATAGATTACTTTGTGATGTTTTTAATAGCAGACGTTAAACAAAACATATAATCAGGTGACGTGACCACCTGGTGGTCAGCGGACATCAAAACACTCCAAGCAAGTCATCTTGGAGAGTCATCAGTGTTCCGCTGGTGGTGGTGGCCACCGCGTAGTCGAGAGGGCACGCCGGCAAGCCACGCGTTCTGGGTCATCCGTCACTGGGTCGTACGTCTGGGTCATCCTGCAGTTGAAATCGTTGTTTTTCTTTGTGTACAAGAGACATCCTTCCACATGAACTTTTTGTGAAGTATTGACTATTTTATGATCTGTAATGTAGCTTATAACCAAACTAAGCCATCCAGCATGTATATACTAAAAAATGGATTGAATTTTCTGAGGAAAATGAATTCTCAACATATATAAAGAATACTTGTAGTTACGCTTTTTGCGCGTTCTAAGCATCGTTGAAGTTGAGCTGAAATACCACTCTTTATTCTATAAAGACTACACAGGGTTAGTGTATTCAAGTTGCTGGTTATTTGAGTTACGTTCATAAGGCTCCTACTGCGCTATGGCCTATAGTGTGAGCGAGAAAATAAAAAAAAAAACTGGTATTTTTGTCAACCATCAGCTGGACCTTCTCCTTCAGAACTACATTAGGACTGTACTGACATGTATGAAAGTGTGAAATGAAACCTGCTGCTCCGGATGAGTCCATTTATATGTCGATGTAACGAGGAAGCCTAGTAGGCAGGAATTAATTAACCGACAACTCGACGCGCACGAACGTCGAAGGCGAGAACAATTTCTGTGGAAATCCGCGCGATTAAAGAAACTTGATAAAAGTGTGGTTTACGTTCACCCGACAGTAACCCGAATTGAATTAAGTACCACTGGGCAGATCATTACTTTTCCATTTTGTAAACATTTGCATGGCTTATTCAGATCGTGGCATAGTTTGTGGTTGAAATTACGGCCATTTTACGCTTCGTCCGCAGTGATATTGCGCCGTATTTTAGTTGAAAAAGGGCAAACTTGTGAACTAATTGGTGCCGCAGAGCGTTTTGTATTGTTCACTCGAGCATGCGGTATGAAAATCTCTCAATGCTAGATGCGTTATACAGGGGAATGTTTAAATTAATACGAACTATAACGTAGCTTGGCATACAATGTCAGCTAAAACATCACTGAAGCAGGTGAGCACAGAAAAAAAAAAACGTAACGCGAGGCGTCGGAAGTGGAATGCTGTATAAGCGGCTATGCTACGCGTTATGAGCTAAAGATTTCATTAAAAGGGCATGGATTATTATGGGAGCTGTGTGCGCAGGAAGGTGATTTCTGCCTTCGAGTGTGCGTTGTAAGAGTAACCAGCCACGCTTGCATAACGGAACACCAAAACCTTGTTACGATGACCTAGCCCTACCGAGGTGATATGCAGACTAAACAATTGCATTATCAAGGAAAAGATGATTAAGAATGTGGTGCCGAAAAATCCGTAGTTTACCGAAGTAGTCTGTTGATATTAAGGAGTACAAACACTTTACCAAATTTAGGGCATTTATTTGAATGCTATCCCGTCTCACTCTAGTCGAATTTATTCGTACATTCTAATGATGCTAACAATTGGAAAGGCGCATAGTTTCGCATTTTATTGTAATGACCGTGCTTGTTTTAGTTTTTTTCTCATTACCAAAAATTTGAACAGATCCGCATAGCATTCAGTAAATGCGCCCCGCCGTGGTGGTCTAGTGGATAAGGTACTCGGCTGCTGACCCGCAGGTCGCGTGATCGAATCCCGGCTGTGGAGGCTGCATTTCCGATTGAGGCGGAAATGTTTATGCCCGTGTGCTCAGATTTGGGTGCACGTTAAACAGCCCCATGTGGTTGAAATTTTCGGAGCCCTCCACTACGGCGTCTCTCATAATCATATGGTCAATCAATCAACATAATCAATCAATCAGTCAGTCAGTCAGTCAGTCAGTCAGTCAGTCAGTCAGTCAGTCAGTCAGTCAGTCAGTCAGTCAGTCAATCAATCAATCATTCAGTCAATGTACAACCACACATCTTGTCATAGTGCATGTCGTCGTTACATACGAATCAGTGTTTTTTCTCATTTATTTTCTCCTTCATTCGCACTATACATATTTTTGTTTATTTTTAATAAAAAAAGTTCGTATATTTCTCTTACTATACCTTACAGAAAGTGTCTTCAACTTTATTCACTCAAGAACATTCACGTCGTGCTTGCGTTTTTTTTTTTTTTTCGCAAATACCTTATTTTCTAGCTTAACGCTGAAACATGCTGTGCTATAGTGCTGTTGTAGGGGTTAATAAAAAGAGCGACTAAGATTCGTAATGCAGAATGGCATGCGGTAGTGGGATTGAACAGGAATAAATAATTGATCTCTTTGCTTTGTGACCACAAACACAAACCGGGATTTCATTTCTTTCAGTTATGACATTACAAAGTTTTCAGAAATAACAAATAAGGACGGTGCTGTCGAATCAACCGATAGCTCAGCAGATAAGGGGTCGCGTTGCGAAGCTCGATGTCGTGGGTTTGATCGTATTTTTATTTAGGCGTACGTTAAAGAATCGCAAGTTATTAGAATTAATTCGGTGTCCCCCACTGCAGCGTCGTGGACTGAGAGCACTGCACGAGCCCGGCCCGGCCCATGGGCCGCGCCGGGCCGGGTAAGACATTTTTGGATCGGGCTCAGGCTCATGATCTTCGTGCTCAGATCGGACGCGGTCCTGAGTCAGGCCCGTATTATGCTGGGGTCTCGTTTACAGGGTGTTTGAAGAAATGCGTTCAATATCATTTAATATTACAGAAAGGAGGCATCTGCATCTTATCTAGGGCGTTCCCTTTACTTTGGCAGAAGGCATCTTCAGTTTCAAACATTGATAACAGAAATAGTTGAAGAAATTAAAAAAAGTATGACTTTTCATATAGGGTGTTTTGAAGGGAATGGTAGGTGGGCTGTTTCGTGCGTCGGTTTTGGTTCCACCAGCTAAATTCGCCAGATTTCATCGCTTTACGGTTATCACCAGCGCCTGCCTTTCCAAATGTTTGATATAGACTATGGGTAGGAAGAACTTCGATTCGCCCATATGAGTCTACCGACTATTTTCACTGGTCATTGTGGCATAGCTGGGAATGAACAAGCTGATGCGGCGAAATGATATCAATTCACTTTTTCCGATATGACATCAACGCCTTGCGATCGAAAGGTATGAAGACATTTATGCAACGACTATGAAATGATCCTGATTATCGCCATGAGCACATTTAGAGGCTTGACCCTTGTCGTTCTTTTCGCCTCCTGTTCCGAATGAGGAGAGACCGGGAAACACTACTACATAGACTGCCGCTGGGTGTTGCATACATGCGATGATACTTATGCAAGATTGGACAAGAGCTAAATCCTAACGGCAAATTTTGTAACTCGCCAGAGACTATTAATCACACCCTGTGTGTGTGTCCTTTATACGCAGTTGAAAGACAATCTCATAAGCACTTCACAGATGACCTAGACTGCCGACCCTTTTGGGAAGAGAAAATTTGGGGTGCCTGGGAACGTGTGGACCACGCCTAACGCAGTCCAAAGGGCATGCTCGCATTTCTAAGCAAGATAGGTTTAGATTCCCGTCTTCAGAGCATCGGCTAATGTAGAAACTCATGTGCGTGTCTGACACCGATCGAGACATTGTATGCCGTGACTCTGTGCTATACCACAATCAAGCCTTATCATACTGTCCTCTTTATTTCCCGTTTCCCCTTACCCCCGTGAAGATTAGTAGGCTAGAAACCCGCTTTCCAGGCCGACCTCTCCTCCTTCTCATTAAACACCTTCTTCTTATTATTCCACTGGTTCATACGTTAATTGTTTAGTTGTTTTAATTATTGCCTTAATTAATGTTTCTATTCATCTGAAGGTGTCTTCTGCCAAAGTAAAGTTAACGCCGCTGGTAGAACGCAAATGCCTCCTTTTGTACTTCTTTAATAATATTGCACACACTTTTTTAAATACCGTGTACATCGCTATAATGACGTGTCTATATACGCTGTTTGGTTTTAATGTTGGATTTAACATTCTGAAGCGACCCAGGTTACGTAAGATGCCGTAGTTTAGTGCTTCGGCTAATTTAGACCACGTGGGGTGCACTAGCATGCACTGAAAACGGAAAGAACAAGACGTCTAGCCTTTTTCTCCGCCGGTATATGCTACACGTAATTTCAAGATGCTCGTAACATAATTTTCCACCGTCATATTGAGTGAAATACGCTCTTGCATACTGCAAGGAAAGGTTTGCCAGGTGGTACTGATTGAACAGCAACAGTACATTGCTAACGTTATATAGTGTATATAAGATGTGTGCGCTTGTATGTAGGGGAAAAAATTCAAGAATGCTACGCTCGCATGCCTGCCACGCGTTTTTCCGTCTGCGTGCTCCGTAGACTCAACACGACTCGTGAGTCATGATTATCTCCGGAGCTGTTGTTGGTGCAATTCAAGTGTGAGATGTGCGGTGACTCTTATCACAGGTACGCCAATCAATGCAAATGTTTCCACTTTTCTGTGTTAGCAAGGCAGTTGCGAATAGTTAGAACATATTACCAGTAACGACAGGGGAAGTAAGGAAAGCGCTAGAACGAATGCTGCTGGTGAGAGTAAGGTAACAGCGGACCTGGAGAGAAATGGTAGAGAAATCGTGCTGGAAACACTGGCCACCTTATATGCGAACTGTCTCTTGAGAAAAAGGGTACCAGAATCTTCGAAGAATGCCAACATCATCTTGACCCACACGAAAGAATATGTTAAGGACTTGAAAAATTAGAAGTCGATCAGCTTACTTACTGTCCGTTCTCTACAAACTATTTACAAAGTAATAGGTGATAGAACTAAGGTGACTTTCGAGTTCAATCACCTAAGCAACCAAGCAGTATTCCGTAGAGGCTACTCCACAATTGACCATATTCATACTACCAATCAGGAAATGGAAAAATTCGTAGAATACAACCAACCCCTGTACTTAGCTTTCGTGGATTACGAGAAGACGTTTGACCGACTCGAGACATCAGCAGTAATGCAGGCACTGCGAAATCAGGGCATCGAAGAACCTTATACAAACATACTGCGAGAAATATGCAGCGGATTTACAGCCACCGTGGTTCTCCACGAAGAAAGCGACAGAATCCTAATAAAGCAGGTTGTAAGGCAGGGAGATACGATCTCTCCAATGCTATTCACTGCGGGTTAACAGGAGGTTTTCAGGACCCTACATTGGGAAGAATTAGGGATAAGAGTTATTGGAGAGTATCTTAGTACCCTGCGATTTGCGGATGACATTGCCTTGATGAGTTACTCAGGCGACGATATTACAGCTCATGATTACCGAACGCAAAACAGGAAGCAGAAGAGTAGGTCTAAAAATTAATATACACAAAAACTAAAGTAATGTGAAACAGTCTCGGCATAAAACAGCACTTTGCGATAGTTGGAGAGACGCTGGAAGTTGTAAAGAAATATGTCTACTTTGGACAAGTAGTAACCGCGGAGCCGAACAATGAGAGTGAAATGACTTGAAGAATAAGGATGGGGCGGATCACATTCGACAAGCATTCTCAAATCATGAATGGTGATCTGCCACTAACCCTCAAGAGAAAGGTATATAACAGCTGTATCTTGCCTGTACATACGTACGGAGTAGAAACCTGGAGGTTAACTAAGAAGGTTCAGTCCAAATTAAGGACGACGCAGCAAGCGATGGGAAGGAAAAGGATAGGTGTAACCCTAAGACTAGAATAGAGCAGAGTGGGTAAGGGAACAAACCGGGGTTAAAGATATATAGTAGAAATGAAGAAATGGACATGTACTGGGCACGTAGCACGTAGGTATATATGATAACCGCTGGTCATTAAGGGTAACTGAATGAATTGCCAGAGTAAGCAAACGCATGAAGGGGACACAGAAAGTTAGCTTCACCGATGAGATTAAAAAGTTCACATGTATAAAGTGGCAGTAGAAAGCACAAAACCGGGTTGACTGGCGGATCATGGGAGAGGCCTTTGCCCTGCAGCGGGCGTAGTCAGGCTGATGATGACAGTGAATAAGTCAAATGTTTGGCATTTAACTGGAAACGAGAAAAGCACGCTTCGTAAAGAACAATGTTTTCCTTATTTGTACGACCACCTTCGTGTTTTTTTTCTGTTTCTACAACAATTCATAAGCGTCCTCATTTATCCAAGCGCAAGTGGTCTTATGGCACTAAAAAATGTGGAGGCACTCGCACGGAAGAAGTAAGAGCTTTATGTAAGGACGGTTATGATTATGACGCTCATATACTGCAGTATACTCTTTAAAAAAAGAAGGGCGTGATGTATAGGCAACGCTTGTATTGGTACCTTTTACCGCATAAATGTCTGATGGCTCCTGCGACACCCAGAGTTCCGGAATTTTTCATCCCTTCAGAATTCTTTCGCGAATTTCTACCGTTTTGCATATAAACGGATAAGCAACACACATCGAAAATGGAGGCATGAGCCCCTACTGCGTATACAAATGACACGCGTTTAGCTTATCTTTCCATAGTGTCTGCAGAGGACCAACCTGCTTGCGTCGCGTTGTTTCGCAAATATCTCTGGCGGACATGCCGCTTCTTGTTTACACTCAACCTCTTCAACCCCGCTATAGTCGCTGCTTTTTCCTTTCTGCCGTGCATCTCCTTCTCCTACATGGTTGCTGCCTTGAGCTGCAAGCCTGCGACAACAGCCGCACTTCACTTCCCTGTTCGCACCAGGGCCTTCGACCGTCGGCGACTGGGCAACCCGTTCTTCTGCTTCCGGTCTGTCTGAGGGGGGGGGGGGGGTCGCACTCCGGACATCTGACACGCCGTATTCAACGCGGAGTGCTGAAAAAGCCGCCGGGTGGTTTACTTCGGCGCTTTAATTGACAGTTGCTTTGAAAACTTTGAGTACGACCTTGCTCTAATACAGTAGAAAATTGCATGTGAGATATACTGAAGAGACGAAGAAGGGCAATGGCACATAGGTTTGTTTATGTAATAGCGAAAGTTGGGCTAGTTGGTGGTTGTTACTTGGGAAGTCTATAATTTTGCGCTGTTTTTACTTCCCAAATAGGTTTGTTTGTTCTTGAGGGCTGTTTGACTGTGCGCCATGTGGTGGACGGCACTGCACTGAGCGCCAATAAAGGCTTCCGAGATATTTTCCCACAAAGGCATCACCCTCTCAACGATCGAAGGCCGCAACAAGAAGACGACGTCGTAGGCATATTCAGGGAACAACGAGGACGGCGGCTCGCTTGCTAATGGCTGTGGCTCGCTTTGACAGATGTACGCAACTTGGCGGCGACTCGGGGAAGAAGGGTGGGGCAAATGACCTTCTTTTGAGAACGAAAACAGTGTACGTTGGAGACAGCCGAGGAGTCGGCACGACAGCTTTAATTTACGTAACGCTGCCCAACCTGGTGTATTTCTCTCAGAAGTAGCTAGAGCGTGTTATTTTTTTATTGCATGGGAGTAATAAATGACGTTTGCAGGAGACGTCTTACTTCTACGCAGCAACCACAGCTCGCATGCAATTCATGCAGACTCAAACTATCAATCTCTGCCATTTTTTTTTCACTTCATGATGGTAGTATATTTTGTAGTTGTTCTTTGATATGTAAAAATAAGATTGTGTGGTTAGCACTGCGTACACGAGACAGCCAGCTATATCTACAATTATATCTCACATTACCCTGCAAATATTTTGCAAAAGTGTTACGAGAGTAATTAACCGAATGTATGCAGAGTATACTATAGTGAAAGTCGTGACAATGAAAGAAGTTACAAAACACTAGAATCTATCATGTGTGAGGCAGGTATCCTTACAATAACCGAAGAGTGGGCAGTGCCTCGTTTATGTTCAAGGCATAACTGGCTCAAACGGGCCGGGCCAGGCCCAAACCTTTCGGGCTCGGGCTATGTACGGGCCGGAGTTAAAAAATACCGGGCTGGTCCGGGCGGGCCGGAGCATGATGTTTTCGGGCCGGGCTGAGCTCGACCCGGGAAAATTGGCCCGTGCAGTCGTGGTTTAGCCACGTAAAACTACATAAATGAAATAGGTTGTTTTATTACGTTCTATAAACAAGAAAAAATCTTAAGACGTCGAATGTGTCGACCAATTGCCGCCGGTGTTAAATTTTGCGCAATGGTTTTAGGCTCAAAATGGCCGATACATAAGAATCAGGTTCGCCGTTGCGATTATATGAGACAACACTGTGGCTGACAAAATCCTCAGATGTACCTGTTTGTGAAGATTGCGGTGAAAACACTTGCGAATGTACAAAGTGATGTGTCCTGTGAGCTGTGGCTTTCGAGGCAACGAGTAATTTGATTTGCACGATAAGAGTGTCGTCGGGCGCTTAATATATGTTTACATTCCCAGTGGTAAAATAATTTCGTCTGAATATAATAAAAGGGACGAAAATAGGGTCGGATATCCGACGTACGGCGTCGACAACGGCAGCCATTCCAGTACACGGGCAGCGAACACATGGAGGCTGGGCGCTTTGTTGCCAAATTGATTCGTGTTTACACTTGCACATTCTTTATGAGCCAAACCCCGTGTGCCTTTCCCGCTGCTTTAGTTGTCGCGAGTAGAATCTGACGATTGAGATGAATTATGCGGGGAAAAAACAAGTTATGGTTGGTCAGGTATAGCGTGAATACAGAATCATGATTCGAAGGGGGGAATGTGCGGCAGTAGAATTCATGAACGGCAGTTTGGAATGACACTTCGTTTATATCGAACCACTCGTATTCAAAAGATGTGGGGCGAACAGTTTGACCTGAAACGCGGGCCCACTTTCTCTTCGTCGGCGCAGGGCAAGGAAGTAAGTGAATGGGGAATGGATATGTGGTTTGCAAGGACGAATAAGTAACTTATTTCTGCTGGCGTAACCTTCCGTTCGACGGCAATATGCGATTAGTGCACGCTTCCAAAAAAAAAGAAAAAAAAGGCGCGTCTGTCCAAATGCACTCAGCCGGGGACGGACAGCCAGATGAGCGTCTATGATGGCTGCCCACGCGAGCGGTTGCGGGTAAGTGCTGGCAAGAGTAACGAGCATCGAGACAAGAGCCGACACTCGCGGCGGCTCTCGATCGTCGATCCAAAGAGGCGGCCTGCAGCCACGACTCCATCGCAACAGGTTCGTGGGAGCCGAGAAAGAGGTTTTCTCCTCCGCACTGGGTAAACAACAATCTCTCGCGGTCGGGACCACCGGCGTTTTAGCAACAGTGATGCTATGGGTCAATAAGCAAGAAGCGCCGGTTCTCTCGCAGCGGGACTATAGAGAAAGCGGAGGCTTCCAACGGGGTCGTTCGGGTGTGTCACACGGAGAGCGGCTCTCCGTAGCCAACGTGCCCATGACGCCTTCGAGGTGTTTGGGCAGTTTAACCGACAAGCGCGATTTCTTTACGCGGCGTTTCTTCTTCGTGTAAGAAAACGGCGCACGGAGTTTGCAGAAACGTTTCCTGCATGTCCTGTTTCTAGCAACACTTCCTTTCATCGACCCCGATTATAAACTGAGGCTTTCAGAAAAGGGATAGATGCAATCCAGAGGCCTTGAGAGGCGTGGTCCAGGATGCTATCTTCGCAGTTAATTCTCTCGGCATTTAGCCCACTTTGTCTTTCTTTATGTTCTTGACTGGCGTCAGGACGTGATAGTGGCAAAGGACGTTGAAAATGTTTTGGTGTTTAATTTTTGTGCTTGCTGCGCCCATTGATTCGTTATTGCATTTTTATGGGTGAAACTTCAGTTTGCACCAGGCGCGGTTTAGCTATACGTGTCACTGGCGTTACACTTTACTTTCTTGCCTCGAGGCTGTGGAGCTCGATTCCTGCGTTGGCGGTTACATTGAGATAACGACGAAATGCGGAGAAGACGTAGATTTGTGGGCACTCTTAAAAATATCACGCTGTGAGCTTTGGGCACGAAATCCAGCATAATTATTAAGAATTGAATCCACATAATTTTCTCCAGGTCTATGATGCATGGTAACATAGTACACGTGCTTCGTTATCACGGAACTGATCTCAATAACTGCTCATCGAATTTTTATCTACAGTTAGAGCCTGATTACCTGTGAGCGAGGAGGCGTGCGCGTCAAGGTAATACAAACGATTAAACATACACCCCTAACTTCTGTAACCACGAGGTGTGTTCTCGTAATTAATTGCCAAAGGACGGCGCCGCGCCGTAATTACCGGCTTCAAAGCAGCTCGTTAAGCGAGACATTGACAGGCGGTGTTATGCATGCGTGGCACTAAGGCCCCCCCTCTGCTTGCCAATAATTGAAGGCTTTCCCCTTTTGGGGTGTCATGTGCAGTTAAAAATGAAGATGGAAAAGCCTCAGCGTTGCGCCTCTCTTTGCTCAATGAGGAAGTGTGCAGAACGGGCGGAGCGCCAAATTGTCGCCATACAGATCGCCTCTTCAGTCCGGTTTTTGTGCTTTCTCAACTCATCGTGAATGCATCGGCATTCGCTTGGTCGCGTTCGCTCGCTCTCTCACAGCGTCAGCGCACACACGTGATAACAGCCTCGGCGTGTTTATGGATGCATAGGCCGAGACGTGCGGAGATAACTCGGTCATGACAATTCCAAGGAAGCTTGAACATATTCTGGTAGGTTGCCGAGTATTTCCAATATAATTTTTGGAGTAGTTTTATAATAAATGAACTTTATAGTTTAATACGTTTTTTTCTTGTTCAAATCGAACGGATTATACTAATTATGCACCATCAGAACACCCATAAGTTCTTTCCAAACCAGACGGAATTCGTCAATTGTTCCCCGTTAAAGTCTATATACATAATTACAGACTCCATTATCATCAACCACCCTAGACCTGACACTCTGAAAAATTCTCCTTTTTCACATCAGATGTATTAAGAATAACAGAAAGGTATCCTAGTTGGCTAGGGTTCGTAGTCAACTGTAAAGGGCAGCGTTAGGATGTATGCGAGAACCTGTCTTGTCTTTTCTCGTTCTTGTATTCGTCCTAACGCTGCCCCATACAGGTGGATTAAAACCGTTCACGATCAAAACAGGAGCGGCCTTGTATATCCAGTTTAATTAGTCCTCCCGTAACCTCTTTCTGATATCGACGAATTCAAGTTCTCCTTCGGCAGGTAGCTCAAGAGTAAAGCCTAAATCATTGCCGCATTCCGTGAATAACTCTAAAATATTAGCTATCTATATTCATGCACTCTTTCAGTAATGACGAAAAAAAATATGAGCATACCTGAACGCAGCAAATGTCGAACTCCTTAATTTTTTCACAACCCACACTTGCCAACGTGGTTAAGGAAAACAAATTTCTAGTCTGGAACCATTCTTGACTTTAAACTAATACGTGAAGTTTACACAAACTTGTTTCCTTTGATTAAACAAGTTAATACTGCAGATTAAAACAAAATCATAATGTGCAAGAAACTTTCTACGGGTGCGCTGCAATTACAAAGTTAGCTTACCCATTATCATCAACCACGCCAGACTTGACACCTTGTATAGATTCACTATGTGAGAAACAAGAAAAATTATAGTCAACGCCAATACTAAAAGACGAACATGAACGATGGTCCCACGTGTATCGACTTGTGTCACACGGATGGCTTACGATGCGCATGCAGTACGGTTGCTTTTCTGTACCTGCAGGTCTGCTTTTGTCTGTAATCGTATCGCTTCTCAAAATGAACGTTTATTTGCGAGTCAGAGCTCATCTCGTGACCCTACTTTCACATATGTCTTGCTCTGCTTAACGCTGTACCTTGTTAATTATTAAAAATTTACGCGTTTGAGGATGCCACATTTAACACAACATTCCCAGCAGCGAGAGAGGTCTTGCTTTACTCCATGCCAAAATCACGACTCCCTTTCCGAAGGGTCCGCAAGCAATACAGGACAATGTAAGACCCTGTTGTAGCGGTTTTCAAGTTGAACTTAGCAACTCTTTTGCTTCTTTAAGATGCGGTGAAACAGCTTGTGTGCCGTTCCCGATCAGGATCATAATGAGGCAACTGTGATTGGTATATTAGTTTGTCAGGTCTTGTTCAGCAGCAGGATTCACTGTCCGCACGGCAAGCGTGATGCATGAGCTCAGAGTCTATAATTACGCAAGCACTGTTTTGTACTTGGGAAAGGAGCGCAATGAAATGATAACGCATGGAGTAACTGCACTCGTGTGGCCTCCTGCTCCTCATTGCCTAAGTACGGACACCTAATAACTCACAAGCCCATATTTCACTTCGTGAGAGTTTTGTGATTATAAACAGAGCTGCAGGCGTCTTCAAAGCAACACGTTCACCCACGGCGTACTATTGCACCATATGAGGCCAACGTTGCACAGCTGCATCTGTCCTCACTGCAATGTGGCAGACACTCTGGCGCACCTCCTACTGCAGTGCAAAGTAAGCGTCCCACGGCTACAAGCAGCAGCGCCAGATGCGGACCAAGACCTCCTCAGTGAAGCGTGGGAGGCTGCGATCTCCCAGCTGGACCTGATCGAGCAGCGTCAACTTGTCGCTCGAGCCTGGCAGGCTGTCCAAGCCAGAGGGTTGCTGGAATAAGGGACCCTCCCACCTTTACTCACAAGCTTAATTCAATAAATGTTTTTTTTTCTCTCTCTCTCTTAACTCTATTTAGTAATTTAGGACAATTGCCCCGCCACGGTGGTCTAGTGACTAAAGTACTCGGCTGCTGACCCGCAGGTCGCGGGATCAAATCCCGGCTGTGGTGGCTGCATTTCCGATGGAGGCGGAAATGTTGTAGGCCCGTGTACTCAGATTTGGGTGCACGTTAAAGAACCCCAGGTGGTCAAAATTTCCGGAGTCCTCCACTACGGCGTCTCTCATAATCAAATTGTGGTTTTGGGACGTTAAACCCCACAAATCAATTTAGGACAATTATTAGGTTATTGGGATGAGGGAAAGTTTCATCGTCGCAAACAATGGCCATTCACAGCTACTGAATACAACAAGTCCATATTGACCGTTTTTTCAATCCTTTAGTACAGTCATGCTTTGTAAGTGGTTAACAAAGCTATCGGCCGCGGCCAGCTTGGAACGGCTCTGCCCCCGGTGTTCCGTATTCACCTTGTGCATTATCTCACTCCTTTAGCTGTTCGAGCCTTTCTCACTTTAATCCATGGAAGCCAACAAGCGCCAGTTGTTTCCATTGTCTGGACCAGTCGTAGTCTGCAAGCTTGGACGTTAATCAATATTCGTTTACTCATATTTTACGCACTTATTTGGAGCCGTCGTGCATGCCGAAAACCTGGACGATGCCAGCGTGGCGCGTGTGACACCTGCAGTCGTGTTAAGAGTTGCAGTGGCTCAACAAGAAGGAGTTTTCTTTCCTATATAAACGCGTGCATTGAATTCTTTGGGCACACGTCCCAGAAGGCCCGTTCGAATGGGCACGCTCGGTGGAACAAATGACTTCCTTATTTACTGCCTATCGGCGTCGCAGTCAGCGACGGCCGAGCTCGGACAGCCACGTTGCTCGTACACACGGGAGTCTGGCTGGCTGGCGCCGCAGATCGCGCCTGTATAATTACATCAGCGTCGCCGCGCGCTCCTCCGTGCACGCGCTGTACTCCGAGGTCCATGGCTCTCAAAAGGCTAGCGAAATCGCGGTGTGCAATCGCGGTCACGTCGGCGCTGCGTGCATTGCTAAATGAGTTGTGTGCTGCTTTAAGAAACTCTCTACCGGAGACTATCCTGTTCCGAAACAAACGATTGACGCCATGATGACCCCATACGTTTAAAAAGACGGAGCATAGAAGCGTCATGCGGATAACTGATTTGGGGTCACGTTGAATAGTAGCCGCATATCGACGCGGAAGAACAATCATTTTCTGAAATAAGTCCAGTCCCTTTTCGCCGCATTATGGTCCCTTTAGTGTATAGTGGACCACGCGCACTGAAAGGTGAAAAGCAATTCATTGAATATTAGCAAAGAGGGCAATTTAGCAACGAACGTTGTTAGCATGGTTATTATACGCACTTATTGGGGAGGACAAAATTAGGCTGTGAGCAGGGAAGCCAAAATACACGCCCTTGCTTGGATTAAAGTTTATAAATTGGCCTTTTAATAATGAAACATTCCCTAAAAATTTGAGGCATCTGCGTATGAAATATCGCATTCGCCAAATCACCGAGAGAAGCTTATTTATCTTGTCGAATTCTGTTTTAGAAGCGAAACGGTGGTGTCACTTATGCAATGATCTCGTCTAATGAAGTACAACCTCAGTATTACTCATTTTTAAGAGAACACTACTCGACAAGGAGTTGGTCTGACAGCAGGCCTTTGGAGCAGCTGAGAGGCTTGGCCTGGAGGCAGGGCCGTATCTAGAAAATTTTTTGCGGGCGGTGTTTATGTGTAGAACGGCTAACTTTAGGCACTGGTAGTCGATGTGAAGGTGTGTAAATACATTAAAGCCACCGGAAAAGTTAGAGCATGAAGAAGCTTCAGGGGGAGGGTGTCAGAACCCCCTCAACTCTGCCCGAGTTACAGCCCTGCCTGGTGGTCCCGACGTGGCAGTCACCCAGTGCACGCTAACGTGCGTCTTGCCGGACACCAATAAAACTTTGCACCCTCCCAACCACCCACTAATTGACTAGAACTAAAGCGTGTACAAACACTCCGCAGATAAATTAAGCCACTTTAAAGGTTAAAATGTGCACATTGTGGAACAACAGCGACTCAATATTGCCGTTTAGGCTTGAACTAAATACTGAGGAATGCTCGTCAATTGTTTTGTCATAAAGCGCATGCCTGCCGCGATGCAGCGAGGCATACAATTACTTAACGCAAACGGCACGGCCTTTCGAAAAAAAACATACAAAAAACAACATTGTCCATGAGGTGATGGCGTCATCACGTGGTGTAAATGACAATCGCTTGACAATAGCAGTGCCACTCGTCTACACTCGACAGGAAAGTAGTTCGAAAAAAACGTGAACATTTAGGAGCCAGGGTAACCGAAAACTTAGCTAGATGGTAAGTATTTATAAAAAAAACACGGACACAACAGAACACGCCCCAAACGCTCACCATCAACTCCAAAGGCGCACAATAGCGGAAAAGACAAAATCACAGAAACTCGGTGTTTGAAATTTCGCGTTTGTGATGTCTGGACATCTTGTATCTGGGTTTGCACGCCCAGTATTTCAGAATTAATAGGAAGCAGTACTGATTCTGCTCGTGTATTGAGTTTCTCAATTCATTTAACGCGTGCACTTTCAACAAGCAGACTGAAACATGTCCGTGTAAATATATTGCGATAGTTACAGCTCCAAGCAGAAGTCTGACAAAGGCTCGAGCACTACAACTACAGGGCCACCGTGACGGGTGCATGGTGCAACACTGAATAAAATAAGCACTGATGCGTACGAAGCGCGAGTTACAGAGTCTGCTGCAATATAGTGTCCATATTTTGTACTATGGCCTGTCTACGCGCTAAATAAAAAAATGGCAGAAAGTGGGAAATGGAAGCTTCCCATAGAAAAAGAAAAACGTATACAAGGCGTGCGTGCTCGAGAACACGTCCCGTATTTATGGAATTTTTTTTTTGTCATCACACTGTCGTTTACACAAGTCCCTGTTCCCACCCTTTTTTTTATTTCTTTTTTCCACAACATTATTCCATACCGGGAAAGACGTTCACCACAAGGAGAAAAGCTTGTTCTTTTCTGACGCGCAAATTTCAGTGATATTTGAATGCCTTCAGGTAATCGAACATTGCCCCACTACTCCAAATCTTTGTGGTTGACGTCACTTGACTTTACGTATCTCCACCTGAAGTTCGCGTCCTTTTTGAAGGCGGAGAACTCTAGGTGTTATAGGCGTGTTATAGCAAGACCATTTTCTGTGACGTAGTGCCCAAGATAAGTCGAACACGTGTGCGAACATTTATAAGTGATGCCAAACTAATGTGTCGATATTTTTTTTCGAATACAACCGCAGCATATATAACTGGTCTGAAAGATAAGGCTGATCTGTAAGGGAGAGTATATTTCGGCAACTGTAGATTCTGAAGCTTCACGCTATCTCCATAGCCGTTACCGTGAGGTACGTACGAAACTCTCCGTAACACATTACTTGCCATCGTATGTGTTAAGTAGGTTTCTGCGCAAACTGAGTGAGAATAGATGAGCAGAAGCTCACTTAGGTGGCAGTTAGTGATGATGACACGAAGTTCACTTTTATAAGCTAATTAAAAGGCAACTAAAATGACTGTTTATATTCAAGACGCTTTATGTAAAAATGAAAGCACTTTTATATAAAATAAATATTATGGGCAATCTCTCCGAAGGAAACCCTCATGGGATGCAAAACAGCAGCGGTGCGCACGGTGTTGACCCAGTTGAAACGGGCGTTGACGCAGGTGCTGGAATAATGGTTTAAGCGAAACTTCCGAGCAAACGTTTGTTTGAAACGCCAAGACTGGGCAGCGGATTGGGTTTATTGTAAGTTTCATCGCAGATAGACGAGCCGAAAGAGTGTTTCCACTCGACATGTGGTCGAATGTTGCGAGCAGTGGAGAGCGTGAAGCGAGAGAGAAGTGTGTTGCGAGCGGGTGGTAGAGCCTGTAGGTGAGGGGCTGTGGCGAGCGTGCTGCGGGTGAGGGAGAGGGTGACGTCAGCGCGCACCTGCGAGGGAAGCATGACGTCAACGCGCAGCTGCGGCGTGACCTACTTGGTGCTGCCCCAACACCTGTGGTGAGGGAAACGCGTTTCGGTGCATTCGTACGGACGCACTTACGTACGGCGATACACACGTGAGTCACATAGCTGATTCAAATTTAAAGCAGTAAACGCATCTGAACACATTTTACAAGGCGTGTCGATAGGTGACGTAGTTATGTTGCCGGATTCAGTGTGTTCAGAATCTGTACAGAACATATAGGATTGACACTGTTTTCGTCTCTTTTTTTTTGCAAAACCTCTACTTTCTCACACTAGTCACGCGAGTTCGATGTGACGTCGAAATAAGCGTGGAACGTTTTAGAGGACCTTGCTGTTGTATGCTGTCGGTGTCTCTTGGCGTAATGCAGGCAAAACTAGATCTACAGCATAGCCAGCTGCAGAATATAGAGCGTGCGCTCGCGCCAAGAAGTCTTCTACCTTTCATTCTTCGATCGCCTTGATGGCGATAGAGAGCGCTGACGTTATTGCTATGGCTAAGGAAACACGACGGATCGAATCCCGGATGCTGCGGCTGCATTTTCGATGGAGGCGGAAATGCTGCAGACCAGTATGCTCAAATTTAGGTGCACTTTAAAGAACCCCGGGGGGTCAAAATTTCCGGAACCCTCCACTACGTTGTCTCTTATAATCACATGGTGGTTTTGGGATGTTTAACCCCACATATCAATCATTCAAAGCAAGGAAACACAACCCGAACCACGCATAAAAAGGGAATAAGGAAGGAAACAGGGAATAGAGAGAGGAAGCAAGAAAAATAGGAAAACAAATAGTAGTAAACAGCGATAAAAACCCGGAAGCAAACTGAAAAAAGGAAACAATAAAAAAGATTGCAGGAAAGAAAACAAAAGAGAAACAAGGAAGGCTGCCCGGCTGCCACTTACTGCGGGCTTGACCCCTCTAAGGAGAAGCTGCCTTAACTTTTTTTGATGTTTTTTGTGCGCAGCAGTGAGCCTGGCGTGGCACATGCTTTTGCCCGCAACAATTACTCCATTCACACAGCTAAAGAGAGAAAGTGTGATAGAGTTAGTAACAAATATTAGCTGAAAATAATAATGAAATGACAACGTACACTGTAAACAGAAATAAGCCGAGATGGGAGTAAATGGCCTTGTGCTCTAGCGCGCGCCCCGATGGAAGTTTTATAAACACCGTCCGGAGGGAGTAAAAAATTTACTCCCCATCAGTAGGAGGTTTTTGCATGGTGCCAGGCGGGTTTTTATTTACATCCATTGGGGAACTTTTTCAGGTCAGTATGGGAGTAAAGTTTTTGCATCGACCGAAAAAAAAATTACGTCAGCAGCCATACCATGCGCAAGCGTAACTTTAATTACATTACATTTATTGCGCACAACAATCATTACAGTACACAAACATTATCACAACGTTCACGTAATATCACAGCACTCGCACTCACCACAGCTTGCCACACGCAGTACACACCTACCATATAGTCACCGGGTATATATAGGCACCACATTCTGACCTCCCATGTAGCCCTGGTGAAAGCCTTATTTTTCTAATAATTAAGCAATAAATACGCACGGCGTAAGTATGAACTTGCGCTGGTCTGATGTAAGTACTTCAGCACACATGCCTTTTATCCTAATACTGCCTAATATTCAATATTTTTTACTACAGTCAAAAAGTTTTATCAGTTGACACTGTCATACGGGGTGAATAAGCATTAGCAGTACTGTTTGTGGAGCGGTAAAATGCACTGAATCATACACAAAGTGCGCGCGGCCTTGAATGAACACATTAACGAGGCACATTCAGCAGCTACAGCGATAAACCGAGGTACACCGCCGCTACCGCGTTCGACGACTATAGGCCTCACTCACGAGTACGGCACGGTGATTCGATGAATGACAGCTGGCGATCACAAATGCTTGTTGATGTGCAGTTTACGTCTCGTTGTTTTTCCCATTCACAAAAAGAGGTGTCCGCTATCCACGCAGTTTAAGCTACGGAGCGATAGACGTAAACGAATGAGACGGTTCGAAGTCGCTGTTCCCGTTGCTCGTATGCATTGCATGTATAGCTCGCAGAGCTCGCTACGGCGGCCGGTGCGCAGTGCGAGCTCAATACGATGCCGGCTTGATACCGACGTCATAGCGAGGCCTTCCTACCGCTTAGATGTTGCAGCCGGTGAAATACCGGTGACACTCCGAGAACTCACCATCGGCGGAGACGGGGCGAGCGCGTCGCCGGTGCAACTCTAACACCGGTTGCTGACCAGCCTGCCGTGGTCGAGCGAAGCCTACTTCGAACCGCCTCGAAGTTTTACGATGCAATCGCTGACGATCGTACTCCGCCTCGTTCGGCGCTCACCTTGTAGTTAGTCATTGACAGCTGCGATCGCAAGGCGCAGAAGACTGTTCCACATCCCAGCAGCCTTTATTTTTTGTGAAACACATTCTTTGCCTCGCCGGTGGTCGGTGCTAGCTCGTAGCGCTTGCCGCGGTGGCCGGCGCGCAGTGCGAGCTCGATACGATGCCGGCTTGATACCGAAGGCATAGCGAGGCCTTCTTACCACTTAGATGTTACAGCCGGTGAAATACCGGTGACACTCCGAGAAGCCACTATCGGCGGAGAGGGGCGAGCATGTCGCCGGTACAACTCTCAGACCGGTCGCCGGCCAGCCTGCCGTAGTCGAGCGAAGCCTACTTCAGACCGCTTCGATGTTTTTGACGGTTAAACTCCAGGAGCAGCCGCTGACGATCGTAATGGCTTACTTTTGCTACCATTAATTTATTCTTCGACGTTTTTTGTTACTCGGCCCTTTGAAGCGCGGCATTCACGGAGTGTCGTTGAAGAATTGGACCGATGTGCAGCATGGTTTAACGGTGTGAAATATATTGAAATGTTCGCAGTAAATACCAACCGGTCGTTGCTATTCTTCGCTGCACTTAAAACTTCGTTGCCTGTTGACAGATGCTCACACGGTTAGCCACACAAAGCACATGTGTTTCACACCGACATGCAAACATATGCCCCCCCCCCCCCACACACACACACCTACACACCTACACACACACACACGTCACGCCCAAAGAGGGTTTTTAAAGCTCCTATAGAGAGTTTGTAACCACGTGACCTGAAGCTCCCTGCGGAGTTTAACAAGGTCATGTCGTTCACAAACTCTGTGATTAAGCAGGGGGCGTTTTACGATGACATGTGCCGAGTTCACTCCCTACCAGGGAGTAAATAATTGGGGCAGGGGAGCTTTGTGGGCTCATGTGCTAAAGAAACTCCCATCTCGGCTAACTTTTGCTTACAGTGTAACAACTGAATTTTCGTGCGATGAATACTTTTCGTTTCGCTACATATTACTGACCACGTGCAGCCTTTCGCCTTTGGCTAAAAACAAAGCACATGCCTTGCCACGCTTCTTATAGGACACACCTATTGTTATTTTGACCCCTCGAGTAAATTTCCCTGTCGTCGTGTGATACCCTAGCTATCTTGACAAGAGCGTGCTCACAGGCTCTGTGTTCACACGGCACGCGGCAATCGCCGCGTCTCTCGCCGCTCAGATCTTACAACTTAACACAAACGGTCCGTTGTTGCGCGCGGAAAGGAATGCGAGCGTTTCTTTCTCCTCCGTGGAATGTTCCATCGCAGTAGCCGCGAACCATCGGCGATTCCCATTGGCCGCGGCGCCGATTCGTCACTGCCGCGTCGAACAGTGCCGGGTGCATTTTCCAGTCGTGCGGGGCTCGGGAGACGTTTCGCTTTCCTGACCGCAGCAACTACGACCCGCTTTTTCTCGAGAAGGCGTCACGCGATCCGTCCGCATAGTGAGCAGGCGCCGGTTTAGCGCAGACTCTTTCATTCTGCACTTTATTCCCGGCTGCACTCTTCGCATTTACAAACGCCGCAGGAGTGAATCAGCGTTCGTAAATTGCGCATCAAGCACCACATGTCACTTCACCTCCCGATAAAAGGTCCGTGTACTTGAGCTAAACACTTTCCTCGAGCAGTACATTAGGGAGTTTTATAATACCGTTTGCAAGCGCTGCGGGCGTTGCGAGCGTAGCGGGCGCCTTATGACCTTTAGAATAGCGGTTGCCTTACTGCAATCCGCAACGCACGATCGCAGCGACATCGTAGCCTCGAAACCAGCGCTTGCGGGGCCACATGCGTGCCGCCATCACTGCACGCAAATTCGGATTTTTCGCGTGCGGTCCGCGAGCGCGAACGCCGGCTCGCGTTACGACGCATGCGCAGTGGCAGCGACCGCACCGCAAGAACTCGCGGTGCGCTATTCTAAAACTCCCTATTGGTTTGGGCGAGTTGGTACATTGTTAGCTGAAAAAACAACAGCGCAGTTTGGTGCGATGTAAAATGAGCGGTCGGTGTAATAAAGATTTCAGTTGTAAGTTGAGCGCTCGTATGTGTAGTGCATTTCTGTGTCCTCACCTTTTTTTTGCGCTTTTTTTCCCAGCTAAAAACTTCTGCCCTTCCAACCCCCTTTCAGAAGCCCTGTCGCGGTGGTCTAGTGGCTATAGTGTACTCGGCTGCTGACCCGCTGGTCGCGGGATCGAATCCCGGCTGCGGTGGCTGCATTTCCGATGAAGGCGGAAATGTTGTAGGCCCGTGTGCTCAGATTTGGGTGTACGCTAAAGAACCCCAGGTGGTCAAAATTTCTGGAGCTTTCCACAACGGCGTCTCTCATAATCACATGGTGGTTTTGGGACGTTAAACCCCACATATCAATCTATCAAACCCTCTTTCAAAAAATTAAAAAATAATAAAAATAAAGCTAGAGCCTCCGATTGAACTAGTGAACTTATTTTGAACAGGTCCTTTTAATGTGGTAGCCTATAAGCGCAAGTTCCACGTATCACGCAGCTCCTAATATCATGGCTCTCGATTTCACCACATTCTGCAAGTTCGCATGGTTTGCGAAACTCTGATGTGCGTGACAAGATAGTACATTAGAGAAATTGTTTTACAGCCTTAAGAGTAACAACGCCCTTTAAACGTCCTGGTTTATGGCAATTGGTTTTCTCTCTTTTTTTAACTTTTTGAACGTAGGGCGCAATTTTGCCAAAAAGGCAAATATTACGTTTTTAATACAGACATCAAAAAAGTGGAACATGCTCTGCATACGTTCGACGTGATGATTTTTCGGGAAGCAATGGCACATGTTATTTCGTCATCTCAAGCGTGAGGACGATAATGTAGAGAAAACGTTCGAAGTCGCTCGTTCCGGCAATGCTATTGCAATTAAACGGTGATGCCGTGTACAGGAACTCATCGCAACATGTGAAGCGGGGACGAGGGGCGTGCAAATCTTCGAAATGACGAATCCTGATCGGTTAGTATCTTATTTATCGCGTAGCTCTAAGCTTCTAAAAATTATTTTGCTCTGGCGCTTACTGCACATCATTCCTCTTTGAAAAGAACACTCTAACTGCCCCAGGCAACATGACATTTTCTCGTTTCATATCTGTGATCACACTCGGCCTCCGATTATTGCAAGCGCTTGCTTCTGATTTACAAGCGCATCATTAATTGAGACGTGTTCTTGTGGATAGTATCAGGTTGACCTTTTGATCTACATAGGTCTGACTTCAATTCCAGGTCGCTTCAGAAATGAAAACATGTTTCACTTTTGATTCAATATCTCGTAAGTCACTCGGGGGAGGTTAGAGGGGAGATGTTGTGTAATACTTGCATCCGATTCCTCTGCCATATCTTACTGCTCTCTAAACCGTTCTTAGAAGAGGGGATACGTTCCAAGCACCAAAACTGCCGAAGTCAAGACAATACACTAAAACAGCTCCTGTGGTTTTTATGACAACGCATTTTGTTAGCCCTATGGGCTCGTGGATCGACAAAAATTAACTAATACAATTAGGGCGCAAAAAAACTGAAATGACAGGACGGGCACGACACGTGCCCTTTTCTTCTCTATTCTTTTGCGCTTCAGTCTTACTAACACTCTAGTCACTTTATTTCACCACGGACACAATAAGGTTGGTGCAAGATAGATTGGGGGGGGGGGGGTATGCAATCACGAAGCATTAATACGACTACAGAAAGGCCTGCATACATAATATATATATATATATATATATATATATATATATATATTAGTGGGCGTGTGTGTGTGCGGCGTGCCTTGTAGATGTGCCTCTAGTTCATTCATTATTTCCACTAAGAAGGAATCGGGATTTTTAAAACGAAAATGACATCGTTTAGTGTACGTGTCATTGATGTCAGAAAACGTCTGGAGATAAAGAGTGAAGAATTGGTTTTTTGTTTTCACTGTGGAGTCAGTTGCTATGGTACGGTTGGAGTTGTTACAGCTTTTTTTTGGAGATCTCACAAATGATGCAAAGTGTGTATTACTGCAAAAGTGCAATATGTAAATATTTAGGGTAAACTAGAATTAGTTAAGGGAAGTTGAACATGCAGTGTCTAAAGAAACAGGCACGCTAAAATAATAAGGGTGCAAGAAATAACATAAAACGAATGTGTTGTGCATATACTTTTAAAGCGTAATTTGTCAAAAATGAACAAGCACACTTTCTACTACGGGCGTGCATCGATCGTAGATGTAGGAAATTGGAGGAAAATGTCCAGTGTAAACACATTTTCTGACCAGCAAAGGGTAAATTCCATCTTTTAAGCTATTAATTTTTAAAAATTATTTGCGCATCATGTGTTCAGCAATGCGAGTGTGTTATTGACATTGCGTGGTAGTTTACGTAGATTGCGGTCTGAAAAATATAAGCAAAGGTCATTTGCATAAAATAATAAAAAATGCTGTTAATATAGTAAAGTTATTAGAAGCCTATGACCAGCCTTTCATGCGAGTTGAGAAAACGCAAGCGCCTATTTCGCTGTTCACTGCGGATAAGTGGTAGCGAGAACGCAGCGACGAGGGTAATTCGTAAAGTGGGAGCCCTAGATTATACCTCGTATGTTTGTCAAGGTCAGCGTATGCACTTAAGCGTGCGTTACGTCCTGCAAGTGTTGTTAGTTTCCTTGACATTGGTATTTTATAGTGCATGCACACTGCTTATGCATGCCCTCCAGGGGCCTTCCGAAACAGACTAATATATTCGTACAGTGCACGTCGTATTTCTCGCATTGTTTTGTACGGCGGTGTTTATGGTCGCGGGATCAACTTCCGGCTGCGGCGGCTGCATTTTCGATGGAGGCGAAAATGCTGTAGGCCCCCCGTGGGCTTAGATTTGGGTTCACGTCAAAGAACCGCAGGTAGTAGAAATTTTTGTAGCCCATTACTACGGCGTCTCTCATAATCATATGGTGGTTTTTGGACGTTCAACCCCACATATCAACGGCGGCGTTTAGGTTAGGGCACTTCAGCCTTATTTTGATCAGCAATGAATGCAATCTTGTGCGTTCATTGTGCCGCAAAAAACGTACCTCACCACAGCTGACAAAGTATTTTCCTCGCTCGGTGGCGGCTCGGCCGAAAATTAAGGGGCTGGAAAGCATAGCAATAAAGAGGTCAACTGACTGAAAACAATCATAAACATTAAAAGGTAGCGATGCTTCGATGTGCTCAGAGGGTCGGATGTGGGTTCACACCTTCATTCAAGTTGCAGTCGCCGACCAGAGAGAGAGAGAGAAAAAAAAAGAATGTAGGAAAGGTAGGGAGATTAACTAGACTATGCGACCAGTTTGCTACCCTACACATGGGGAGGGGGAGAGGGGAGTAAAAGAGAGAGAGAAGGATAGACACATGCCACATCACACTCACAATGCCGAGTTTCACAGGTGGTCCCTCGATGAAGTTGTTGACAAGTATCTCAGGAGGGCTCGTGTGGCTTTCTGTGCTGATGTGCTGCGCGACCAGGCTCCTAAGATCTTTGCTTCATTAAATGGCCGGTCATCGAGTCTATTCAAGGCACACTGGAGAGTCCAGCGATCTTCATCAAATTGGGCACAGTAGCACAACAGATGTTCAATAGTCTCTATACAGTTGCAGCTTTCACACATGGATGAATCCGCCATGCCCATGCGATGGCTGAATGACTTAGTAAACGCTACCCCAGTCCACAGCCGGCACAGCATTGTAGCGTCACGTCAAGAAATCTTGGATGGCAGTTGTTTCTGAAGTAACGACTTCAGATTCTTAGGGCGTGTATCGGAGTTAGGTGGAGAATTCCAGTGCGCAAGCGTGACATTATGCGCGATGTGACGAAGTTCTCTAGCTGCGTCTACTCTTGACAAGGGTATTAACAGTGTGGGCGCTCCATCGTGGGCACATCGGGCAGCGTCGTCGGCGAGGTGGTTACCACTGATGCCACAGTGGCCCGGCAACCATTGTAAAACAATGTCGTGTCCTTGATCAGCAGCGCGATGACAAATTTCATTAATACGATACACCATCTGGTGGTAGTTTCCACGTCGTAGACTTCGCACGCATTGAAGGGCTGCCTTCAGTATATGGGCCATTTTCTGTCGCCGACCAATTGCTGCCGGTGGCAATGACCTGGAGGTAACGCTTCGTGGCAGTGCGTAAAGCCGTTGCGTGTAGTATCTGCAAGTCCTGCGAGCGCTGCTGGTCTCACCAAGTTTCGTCAACCTATCGGTGATCAATTGAAGTTTATTTACCTCGCACTACGTTGAAATGAATACGTTGCTTTTGCTGCACGTGGTCCTTTGGTCTCGAGATGACTCAATGCCGCCAAGAAAGCGACTGCGACGCCGTGTTATTTAACTACAAAAATGAAGTGTCAACAATCAAAAGCTTCATTAAATTAGTGTTTTCAGTGGAGGATAATTATCTTTAAACTGGCACACGAGAGTTATCAAACGCAATTTTCGAAGAACCGTTGGCACAAACAGCCGGGTGGCGACTAAATTGCCACATGCAGGAGGAAAGTGCACGCCGGCATGACGTCTGCGGCGCTACTTCGACGCTTCACTTGGCGGCCTTCGAAGGTGCCAACATTCATTTTGCAAGCGAAATCTGCATAGTGCAGCAAGCTCTTTTGGCTTGACTAACCTTGCTCGTGACCCATGAAAGTACACCACTTTTGAACAAGAAAAAAGAAAGGAAAAGCAAGGTAGGAGTTGGACCAATAACATGCAATAAAGAGCCACGAATAACTGTATGGTGGACGATCTCTTTCTACGTGTCTTTCTTCTTATAATATTGTACCATTCTTTCAATAATGATTCAGAACTTATAGCGACTGATGCCTTCTCGCAGCACTTCGAGACGATTCAATGCTAGTTCAATCGCAGACAGAGGTGTAGACCTGAACATTAGTAGACACCGAGCCCTCCGTTAAAGTACTGCATAACACTTTGGTTTCGGAAATAATGCCCAAGCAATGCTTAATAATATGTGTTCAGGCCCTTAAAGCATATTAAATTATTTATTTATGTAGTTATCTGTTTATTTTTCTTTACATTACTGCCACTATCGACTGCTAGCCTAACAGATTGCCATAAAGGGGTTACAAAGTCCAACGAAAACGGTGCACGAAGCGAATTAGGCATTAAAATGTAGTACTGCTAGCGTGTATAATGCCTACCAATGCATAACTAAAAATGTTGCTGCACACGTCAATGATAAACATCAATAAGTTAAATGTTCTGTAATACGTCTGTCATATGTACACCTTTAAATCGCCCCGCCGCGGTGGCCTAGTGGCTAAGGTACTCGGCTGCTGACCCGCAAGTCGCGGGTTCGATTCCCGGCTGCGGCGGCTGCATTTCCGATGGAGGCGGAAATGTTGGAGGCCCATGTGCTCAGATTTGGGTGCACGTTAAAGAACCCCAGGTAGTCAAAATTTCCGGAGCCCTCCACTACGGCGTCTCTCATAATCAAATGGTGGTTTTGGGACGTTAAACCCCACAAATCAATCAATCATCAAACACCTTTAAATCACGGCAGGAAAGCTACGCATTAAAAAAGTTAATTCATTGAGCCTAACACTGAGCGTGTCAAAATGTTTGCCTGTTACACAGACTGCGTATCGATAGTGAAAGCCGCTATTTTTGTTAGAAATTTAGGCGGTGGTTGTCTCATGTATTCAGTTCTAGTACTGCAGACAAAAAAAAAATGCAAGAGCTCATACTTATGATTACTCATACGAATGTCAAATGCCAATAGGTTTATACCAGTAAATTTGATAAATATTTTTAAGCAATCTTAACTAAACTATTCGTTGTGAATGAGCATAATGACTATGGCGCTTACTTGAGCACTTTCTATAATCTCCGAACTTCATATGCTTAAGTCACACTGTGTCAGCATATTCGGCAGCAAGTCTCACGAAGGCTGTAAAAGCTAAAAGTTTGGCACTCTCGGAAGGTATGCTTATGTTTAGGCGAAGTGTGCGAAGTGTCCAGTGATTGGGACGTTTACCATTCTAGTGTCTCATATAAGGCAAGCCGTTAAAGTAGTAGTTAAGTATATGAGATCCTTACTTTTTTATGGATTCGATAATAAATATTGTTACGTGTAGGTACCTCTACCAATATTGTTACGGCTAGGTTATTTAATTAATCAGTGTACTGCGTGAACAAGATGGCGCCAGTCTAGTCTTGTCGCCTAGAAGACAAGACCAACAACAACCAGCAACCGCCGTCGTCTTTCTCGCTTATGCAGCAAAGCTGCGGCGGCTGTTCTGTATCAATACCAAGCATTACTGTGCTATTGATGTTTGCATAACTTTGTATGTTTATTTATATCTTACAATAAATATACCAGCGAGTAATGATTGATATACGTAAATAACGTAGTACATAAGTCAAGAATAGCACCAATCTGCAGTTGCGATTCACCGACCGTGACGTCGATACACATGATCAACCATATTGTGTCACGAACAACCGGGTCAAAAAAAAAAAAATCAGGCTGTGACGTAACGATGCCACTCTGATTGACAAGAACAAACTTTTAGACACTGCAGGAGTTTATGTTGCTGCCTTACAACAGATTTTTCTTTGTCTTGCTTTTTCAAGGGGGTCTACTCATTCATGGATTCTTTTATTCATTTTGTATCGCTGTGTTTTGATTTAAATAGCTCTCATTCTCAGAGTAATGCCGCAGTGGGGTTCTGCCATTTTCTGAGGTCATAATCATAATCATCGCGCCCTTTTTTTGTCGGGCATCTCCCGGCAAAAATCGGCAACTAAAAAGTTAAGAGTTAATGAGCAACTAAAAACCAAGCAACTCGCCAGGCGTAAAATACATCAATTTTAGGTCTCTCTCGAAGTTCTACCGGTACGAATCGGTCGCCGTTGGCGACAGTCTGGCGCTGTTATGATTCCGTTATTTTCCTCGCCAAAGAGGCCATTAGCATCGAAAGACTGCTACTAATGCTACATTGATTCGATTTTTCCGTGCTTACTTGCAGTGGCAACCGCCATGGTGGCAGTGTCGTTCCCTTACCGCCATGAACGCCACGCTCACATCAGAAGGTAAGCCATTCGATTGTGTAACTTTTGTTGAGAATGTTTACCCATGTTTACCATCACTTATTTTGGCATGGTGCAGAACGCACATCTTAGGTTGCAGGCATGTCAGTCTTCAGTGCGGCGACAAACAGCGGTTGTCAAGTCTTTCTGCCTATGTATACCATCGCATTCTAAGAAAGCCTCCCGTCGGTATAAGATCGCCTTAATGCGTGCGGTTGCCCGAAATTCTCTCTACCGTTACCTGAATTGTGTACTCGAATGGCTGTTAATTTATATCTCGCCGGAATTTTGGTTATATGACAACTTGTTCTTTGTTGCACTATACAGTATAAATTTTGTTTGCTAAAATCGCTCACCGTTACCTGAAAATGAAGCCGTTGGAAAAACGTTAATGAATACAGGTCGTTCGGAAAACGCTTTTAAGAGAGGACCCCAAGAAAAAAAAAACACGCAGGGAGCTGACTGAAAGTAACTTTTATTCTTTACGACAACCTCCACGTGCACGACGGCATATTCATCTTTTTGCCCGTGGTTCCACATCGGCTGCGTAAGGTGCATCGAGACACTATAGCATGCCAGTGATATTCGTATTATGCGCCTTACTTTGAGTCCGTTCAAACTACTGCACTGTCAAGGCGAGCTTCACAATTCATTCCTCTCGTTCGTATCGGGCGCTGCGAAGAAAAAAATAATTGAGGAAGCCACCACCGTAATTTGTTCATTATTTCTTTGTTTAAGCGAATCTCGTAGGACTCGGTGTTTTGCTGTTATGATTCCAGCTTTACATGGCAGGCTTTCATAAAATGAGGAAATCATAATAAATGGGCCGTTAATAATGCACAAAAAATTGTTTTAGTTGTCGTGTGTTATTTTGGGGTATTTTTTGTTTTGCGAACGTGAGTGCGTGGGTGTGTGTGTGTGGGGGGGGGGGGGGAGAAAGGTTGCACTAGGAGAAAGATTCAACCCTATCTAAGAAACATGTTCAGCGTGTAGGCATCAATAAGTGTATTTCGCAAAGGTTCACTATGTTCAGTTTTAGTAACTTAGCGAGGCGAAGAAAAGTTGCTATGGATGCCTTAAAATATTTCATGCTTTACTTATCAATGTCTCTTTATACGGTTTTCGTCTACCTGTTTACCTTCCTGGTCTAAGTGTTTACCTTTTTGTTAGATGTCTGTTCTTTTTTAACGAAGTATTTTCAGCCAAGCATGATCGTGTTGTGTGTCACAGTGACATAGCTCAGAAGGTAAGGTCCACCGGAGTGATATTCTTCAATTCTCTATGTGTCCGAACGTGTTTGACTACGCTATTTCTACGGAGGTTTAGCCTTCGCAACTAATTACTAGGGTTAAAGTACAGTAGAGATCGTTCGTTTTCTATGCACGCAATTTGCACTGGTGGATATGTGTGCTTTGTCATAGTTCACCAATTATCTAAATTATGTTAAGAAATATCTTTCAACTGCTTAGTAAAAACCTACTGTGGGGCGTTTCTCACTCTCTGCAGTTTTCAAGAATGCCAAGGTGTTCGAGTGCTTGCCTTGAAAACCTGGCCGAAAATAATTACGCGTTCTGCATAAGGTTCTCGAACAGTTTGTAAAAAATTTTGCTTTTTGGAAAACCGAAGTTAAATGAGCCGGCCGTTTCTACGCTAATCTGAATATTCAAAACTGCTGCTCTTACTTGAATTAATCCTACTCAGCAAACATAATTTGAGCGGTGTACAACCTTCATACACCACTAACATGCAGGAAATGAAAAAAAAAAGTGATAGTGAAGCAATATGCACCAGCAGGTTTATCGGTGATAATCGAGACCGTTTATCATGTCCGCCACAGTGAATAATGTTGTTTGCGCTGAGGAAGAACCTAGCTTTAGCTGCAACACTTACAGCAATTTAAGCTGCCGCACTTTAGCTACAACACTACTACAGAGACTTTATTGGGACGCGGACTTCACTTATGGTTTACGTTGTTCAGTGTGCATTCGATGCTATCACAAAATTAAGACTGCAGAGATTTTACGAACTTCAAAGCACCCATATGCGTACAAGAAAGACTAGGAGACGCTAGGTTTAGGCCTTTATCGTTGCTACAGCAGCACGAAGGCGCAATCACAATAAAAATGCCTTTCCGAGTGTTCTTTTTAATTTTTAGTGGTGACTTTCGGCTGCGTTAATTATGCCTGTAATCAAACACCAACTGCAGCACAAGAACGTATCCCTCCGCTCTGTCGTTGCTTGCTTCCAACATAATGAATTTATATAGTTTCCAGCATAAGAGATTAAATGATAAGAGATGAAACGGTATCCGACCTTAATGAAAATTCAGTGACACAATATCGCAAAGAGAAAGAAAATAATATTAGTCAACGCAAAAAAAAGCTGCTCTCCTACCTGTCACTCGGTGTTGGTTTGTTTTGTAGCAACTCAAATCGTGTTCTGGATCGAAAATTTGTTAGGTGCAATAAAATTTTCAGGCAACAATAAGAAAAAAAACATGTGCTCCCCCTTCTGCTTATTCGTCTCACGTTTCCGGCGTACGTAGAGACGCATAAAAATGCGCATTTGCAATCGACGGGTGTCAGGCGCTTCGTCCTTGGAAAGCGAGATTTTATCAGCAGTTGATTGGAATAAAAGTTTTGCTTATCTTTTTCAGGTTCCATGCAGAGCATCACCCATTCCTAGGCAATTTTCTACTTAATGGTAAGCTGTGGTCTGTGTTTAGTTGCAATTAAAAACGAAACTCACACTCATTTCAGATTTAGTGCGTGTAATCCTTATCTTTGCGGAGCACTTCTAAGCTGTTTATCTGAAGGCGTTTGAAGTGTATAAAAACGGCGTATCACTAAACGCGTATCTTTAGGATGCAATTTAGAGGCTCATACATTTGCAGCAGGCCTACTCCGACTTACTTTTTGCTAAAGAAGTACCCGGCTTGGCTCGTGTGTGTGTGTGTGTGTGTGTGTGTGTGTGTGTGTGTGTGTGTGTGTGTGTGTGTGTGCGTGTGCGCGTGTGCGTGTGCGTGTGTGTGCGCACGCACACCGTTTGCCGTTTTATGAATACAAACAAATGCGACCGCAAGAGGAAACTGGAATAAAACTGGCAAGCACATGCCAGCGTTTGCTTGCTTTGTGTAAGCAGTAACCCGGAAAAAAAAAGAGCAAGAAATAAATGTCATTGCGTGTTGCAGACGCTTCACTTATCGAGGTTTCCCACCTGTGGAGATAGGTGACGCTGCCTGTGCTCTTCTCCATAATCAATGCGGACACCGTACTTCCTTCCGCCAAAAGTGTATCAATTGCGGTAGTCGTGTGGTGTTGAAAACAACTGGATTTCGACAGACAAGCAGTCGTGTGAGAGTGCCATTCGTGTCTATATACACATTCGTACTGATTAGATGGTTGGAGGGCCATTACAGTGGCCCTCCATCCGTGGCATTTCGTGGATTTCGTGGCATTTTAGCCATTACGTTTGAAACCTATTTTGTTTTCTTTTGGTATAAAATTTAAAAAAAAATACTTCCTTCGGGAAAGCGCTTGTACTTGCGTGTTTTAGTCTAGATGATCTTTGCTTACATGAATAGAACTAGTTTAGCTGTAATGAAATAAAGCAAAGTTAGTTATTACGGTTCCTCAGACCGATAATACAACCACCTGTGGTGAGGTTTTTGTTCTTTTTTTCGTCGTATCTTTACCACTCGACCACAAAATTTAAGTGGCTAATGTATGGCCGTTGTCTGAACAAATAAAAAAAAAGCAACTCCCCACGTCACAAATGTTCAGAGTAGCAGCTGTTTTCAACTAGGGCAAAAACATTAAATAAGCGTACTTCAATGTCGCAGGCACAACCTATTCTTTAGCAAAAAAAAAAAACAAGTATGAAATCATGGGTATTTCTGGTAGCAGACGCTTCGGAAATGACAGGGAAAGATGATGTGTGCGACCCTACAGAAGCTGCTCCGGCAGACGGACTGAAGTATAAATGTTCAGTTGCGTGGACATGGTCATCAATGGTACGCGTAAACATGAATAAGTTGCGTGCTGTATTAGTTTACGATGGCTGCTTGCACAGCCTGCAGTAATATATATTAATCCTCGCTGTGTGACAACAGCACGTTTGAAAAATTGGCAGATCCCATGTACAGTGGAAATTGATGATAGGTGATCGATTCACGAATGAGGAAGGTTGATGTGTCACTTTGAAATCAGCACAACGTTACGAGGTGGACGTTAATTATGCCGTACATGCCTTTCATATCACGATTATTATGTTCGAACGTGTCATATACCTTCGTCGTCGATTTTATTTATATGTGTGGTTTTAACGTCCCAAAAGCACCATATGATTGTGAGAGACGCTGTAGCGGATGCTCCGGAAATTTTGACAACCGGGGGTTCTTTAACGTGCACCCAAATCTGCTTCATCGTCTATTCACGTCACGTGATACCAAATTTGGTATATGTGGAGCTAGCGAAACGGCCGCGAGCACGTTATGAGCGTATAGTCATGACATGCATGTCATGATTTCGACGTTAGGGTCTGTCACTTGCGTTCGCCATGCAGCCATGTCGTACCATACCAGTTTTGGAATATGTCATGTGAACTGAGCACCGCAAGAGCAGCAAGATCATTAAATGAAAATAAAGACATTGATGACATACATGTTATGTTTTTCATGTTATGACTTACGACTTATGCTCGTCATACAGTCATGTCATGCCATACCAATTTTGGTATCGATACCATCATCAAAACGGCTAGAAGAGCTGAAAGTCGTAGGCGGCTAGATGGATGGAATGGAATGAATGGATGGATGGATGGATGAATGGATGGGATGGAATAGAATAGAATGAATGGAATGGAATGGTATGGATGGAATGGAATGGATTGAATGGAATGGAACGAAATAGACGGAATGGAATGGATGGAATGAATGGAATGGAATGAAATGGCATGGATGCGCACGCTCAAAGACGCCAAATTTTGCTCAGAATTGCTTCGCATTTAATACGCAAATCAGCTTATATGACCTAATGGCACTTTCTTTCTATGAAAAACGCACGGACTGCTTTTCTGCGCTTGAGCAAACAAGCCCCGACATTTAATCAATCGCGTGTGCTCCACACCCACAGTGGAAGTACTTTCTGCGGTGCTTGAATACAATGAAGAAAAGTACGCCAATTATCTGAGTTTTCACCGGCGGATCGGTTGACAGAGAGCGCGGAGCGAGCGCAGCAGCGCTTGTGACCCCGTCTTCAAAGGTGTCCTGGGCAGTGTGACTCGACTGCGTTGCTTTGTCGACAGCATTTAAAACCTGGCAATTCAGGCAGCCCTGAAACAAGTGCAGCTTTGTAGAGAGCAACAAGTCGAGCTGCTTTCGGACAAAGCCTTCTGTGCAGCGGCTAAATCATGAGATGGTTTTGGAGCAGTGCACTCAAAGACCGCAATAAATTTTAAAGACCTGCACAATGTTGGACTATATATAAAGTTCCAGTGGATTCTATCGCATGTCGGTATAGCGCGTAATGAGACGGCCGACAGACTCACCCAGATTGCTTTGCAACTTACGCCAACGAAGAATAATCCAAGAGACCACGAGCATCCTTTGAGAGAAGCTGTCAACAAGCATTTTCATTCTTTATGGTTGACACCTCACCAGTCATTTGTGACAAAAGGGCTAACAAGAGAAAAATGGCTCTAATATTACACCCGGAAGGGGTAAGCGCTTAAACCAGCTTGACTCCACAAGATCAGCCTCTACGCGACGCTATATTGAGCCCGATTTGCAATACCTCTGAAGATCTAAAACATTATTTGCTAAATGTCGTGAGCTCAAGAAAGTCGATGTTTATTATAAAAGCTACAACGTTCAAGCTCGCCACGTGACAGTGTGATATTGTTTCCGCATGGTCAGTGGACCTTTAGGAAGCGGGTGTCGCGACTACCCTTGAAGTTTCTAATCGCTGCAGACCTCGCATGTGACTGGTGATAAGTGACAATTATATTGGAATGTGGTGTCGTTATATAGGAATCCGGTACAACACTGTATGCAAAATGGTTCACAGGCTGCCGGCTTGTGCAGAGCTGCGTCGCGCTGCGCGCGACTTTCTAAAAGCATGCCCGCGCGTCGCTTTGGAAAGAACATTAGTTCGATACAGTGAGACAAGAAGATACCGAGCGAAGCAATCGGCTGCAAATTTCGCTAGGTTAGATTCGCCGGCAACCTCCAACATCTGAAATTCTAATTAATCACTTGTTAAACAATGCTACTATAAAGTTTGTCGTAAGCCCGTCTGGGCGGGATTATAATGGTGATGGTAAAAAATTTTTGAGGCTGTGCGCTCACCAAAGTGAAAATGAATAGACACAGAAAATAGTGTTTCGAATCCCACAGAGAAGCCTAATTTTACTTCTGAACAATCTCTTGTTGGATCTGAAACTCCCTTTTTTTTCTGTGTGTTTTAATTTTCACATTGGTCAGCGTGGTGCGTCGGTGTTTTTTTACACTCACCTAAGCTACTTTTATAGCGTGCCGATAAAGTGTGCAGAATTCGCGTAAGTTATCCAGCTTTGCTGGGAATATGGATGCAGATTTAATAACTTATGCTTTATTGTATAGGGCAGTGCTGTATTATCGTACCATGTAAATTTGTTTAATCGTCACAAAGAGCTAGAATTGCGTGCTTTTTATACAAACATCCTAATATCCGGGTTAAATGAATACGCAATCCGAAGAAGACCTTAACGTCGATACTCCGCAGAAAAAACGCAAACAAACGAAAAAAAGAAAAAAGAAAGACGGAAACAAAGAAAGGAAGACAGACAGATTGTGCTAGGAAATTTGGAGTGCTCACCGTGCAGAGTTTTAAACATTCAGCCGCTTGTTAGGATAAATAGACATTACAAGTTCATGCGTTCTACGCCACGCAGAGATCTACATCCTCTGAAGTGTCCGTTTTTTAAAATTAAGGTATTTTAATATAGCCTGCTGCGCACAGAAAAAATTAGTGAGCTTAAAGCGTATCATTAGCTTATCGCTGAGAGTGGCCGAGATTGCCTTTCCGTGGATGTACTACGAACTTTGAGCACATAAGAACTGACGTGAAACAACTTGTGTCGGGCTGCAAGTGCGCTAATTAAATCGCTGCACCGCCTATATACCGACAAAGTCGCTGCGTCTAAGTCACTGCATAAGGAGTTAGAACTCAACACTATATTTACGGTCAGCGTGAAAAAGAAAATATCGTGTATAGATCACGTTATCGGCAAGTGTCGTCATCGTCAGTCCACCACCGCAGCTTCACCTTCTCTACAAGGTAAAAGCAAAACTTCTATCATCTGGTATTACAACTCACGTCTGCTGTGCCTCTGTGTATATTGAAAAAGAGGACGCCCTAATCGTGGAGTTCGTTGATTACTAATTTATATTTTCTCGCCGTGCAGAAATACTGGAAGCGCACGTGTATCGGGAGCCGCAAGAAGCGTTACTGTAACCGATAAGAATGACGCATATACCTTACATCGTCAGAAAATAATAAAAGAAACAAAAATAAGGTTGCCCACTGTGTGGGAAATGGCTACTATCGTAGTAAATCAATTCACAGTCGGGAGAATCGTTCGTACTTTTTTTCCCGGTTGTGCATTCCTTCTCTTGATGCAGGTGTTTTTATGCTTTCGTGTGCTGTTGATGTCCAGGATGATTTCCCGCTTTCGCTTGATATGACATACAGCAGAAACACTGCAGTTTGTGTGACCTGCTTAACACGTAGCGTGCCACTTCTATCCCTTCTTTAATGTAGCGCTTGCTTCTTTATCTAGCGCCTGTGAGCAGCGAAAGGACGTGAATTTCGAAACAGTCTCTGGACATAAAATAAAAGGGAAGTGTTCGAGGGAGTTTTATTCAGATCTTGCTACACTGTGTTCTAGTGCCGCTGCCCAGGACGCATAGTTTCACAACACTCAAGAAATATTATGGCAACAACACTTGTACGTTAAAAGTGACGAATTTTTGCAAGTACGCCTATCAATGACTTCTCTGACACATTTGTTGTGCTCGTTTAGTGTGGTCACGCGCTTTTTTCTGGTGTTTTTTTTGTGTGTGTGTGATTGACCTTATACGCATGTAATGAGCACTCGGCACAGTGGCCACTGGGACGTTTGGTAACCTTCCCAACAATTTTTTAGCCTTCTCGGATAATGTAACACGCGCGACGCGAATAAATGAGCTTACTCTGCAACTAACACGAGCGACAACGGTACTGCTGAAATCTTCGATTTTGCACTTGTAAAGCCCAACGCGTTTTACCGATGGTCAGACTCTAGAATCAGTGAGCGACGAGCAGTGCTCGCCGTTGTACTATGCGTGTTAGCCGATTATCAGGTGACAAGTCCTTATTACCTTCACTATAGCCTGTCACAACCACCTAAAGATATCTACAATACCGACTATAAATAAAGAATATCAATATATGTTTTCTTTCTCAGTGACGCGTTCATGCCTTCCGTGATTGGGGTATGCGCAGGTACGAGCGGCAAAGACAGCCATATCGGCTTGGGTCGCCCAGCAGAACACACCACGCCTTACGAAGGCGTAGCCCAGAGCACGCCGCCGGGACGAAGTACGAGGCGACACCAAAGACATCGGCATCGGAGGCGGCTGCACAGTCGCAGGGTGCCGGACATCATCTACAGCTTCGGCAATCACTCGGCGGCCAAGCTGTACCCGGGAAAAGGGTACCGCGTGGGGCCCTACACCGGCTACGTGGACGTGTGGACGATACCGCGCCACTCTCCACTGCGGCCTCTGCTGGGGCATCGAGAGACGCCACCACCCTCGCCGCCACGTCACCAGCGGCAACAGGAGCACTTCTCGGAGGGAACCGCCTTCGCCAATGGTACAGTACCATACCGTTTCGCTTCGTCGGAGAACCACGGAAAGAGAGTTCTAAATAAAAAGTATACTGTGGAATCTTATCTATTCGATGTTTATGAGAACCAGAAATATACGTTTTGGTACGCAACGTTTCTTTTAACAATGAAGCTGTTTATGGTCGAGGCTTTTGTGTTCGCGTACCGTCGGGGATCGTGGTATTTCTCCACAGGAAGTGGGTAAGTCCCGCGGATATGTGCCACTCCTCCCACCTCTACCACTAATTCACTACTCCCAACCACTACGCCCAATGCTACTCTCGCCACTCTTTCCACCACCCTTATCATACCAGCTCGTCCAACCCCATAACACGCCACCAGATTCGCTGTTTCATCAGTGTCGGCCAAGCGAAGCTGCCCCCCACCCCCCCTTTTTTTTCATTTCTTAGACCAATTGAAGCCCCATAGCAGCAGCTTTCCTGCCGATAATTCGTTTGCGAAGGGCCTTCAATTTATTTCTAGAGCCCTTAGCTTTTGTATTGGAGTTTCATATTAGCTTAACTTTTTCCCTTACCACAAACGAGCTGAGCTCGTCTAAACAAGAGCACTACTCCTACTGGAGACAAGCTGGGCTCGTCCACCATGAAACAAGCATTGATGGGCACCGCCGTTAAGCTACCCTGATTCATTTTGCAGTGTTCGGTGATTTAAACAGACAGCGCCGTAATTGAAAAGTAATTAAAACACGCTGAAAGCATGCGCTTGGTCGATAAGCACTTCATTATAGTAAACGAAATCAGTAAATGGCAGCCTTTCCCGCCGCGGTTGTCCGGTGCCTAGGGTACTCGGCTGCAGTTACGCAGGTCGCGCGATCAAATCCCGGCAGCGGCTGCTGCATTTCCGATGGAGGCGAAAATGCTGTAGGCCCGTGTGTTCAAATTTGGGTGCACGTTAAAAAACTCCGGGTAGTGGAAATTTCTGCAGTCCTCCACTACAGTGTCTCTCATAATCTTATGGTGGTTTTGGGGTGTTAAACCCCACATATCAAATCAAGTCAAAATGGCACCCTCCTTTGTGAGTGAGCGGTGAGCGTGTGCCGAAAAAGCTTCGTTGAAAAAAAAGGGGGGGCTGCGTTTGCCGAAATTCCGTGAAATAAAAATTACAGACCTACTGAGTGTGCGACAGCGTGACTACACAAAGCAGCATAGTTTCTGTTAATCATCAGATTAGGACGACGACCACGTCTCGACGTATCGGCAGTGAATGCCCTTAGATGTAGGCAAACACCCCACCTGGGCGTCCAAGGTTTCTTTTCATGGACACATGCACTTTATTTTCTGAATTTTAAAGAAACTCTTTCAGTACCGAAGACTGCAAAGGTTAGGGCCTTGTGCGTGGCGCACTGCAGTGACGGCCATCCTCTGCGCATTAGACAAAAAAAAAGTATTTTGCCTGTACCTTGCGAATAAAATGGCTTTGAGTAGTTTTTTTTTATCTTACAAGACCCGTAGAATCAATAGGTAAAGGAAAAAAAAAACAACTTTATTTTTGTTTCGCTTTAGGCCGAAAAACTCGGTAGCAAAAGGGTTGAAGAACGTTTCCACAGCCCACGAACAACGTTCCGCGCACTGCGGCCCTGCTTATTTTGAACAGCAACTGCGAGAAATCTCCACCGTAGAGGAGCCACTGCCCCTGCGTCAATATGAATCGCCTCGCGAAGCTATCGAATTTCCTAGTGAGTACGCCCATTTTGACACTGTTTTTTTTAGCTTGGTTTGGATGATTTTCAGATGGTGTGTGTTGTTTACTACCTCCCGAGCAGATCGTATCAACGAGATTCCATTGTATCTTGCCATGTTGCGATTTGGCATTTCCAGCCATCACAACGCGGAATTATTCCGGTCCAGCGACTGGCGGTGATTTCACGGTGTTAGAAAAGCTTTCTAAGCTTTTTCAAGTTTGGACATCATTGGTGTGAGGGCAGGAGTGCAAAAATCTCTTACCAACGTTCTCAATAACTAAATTTATGATTTATGTTGTTAGTTTGTTTATTCTATCGAATTGCAAATAATACAGAACAAGTTTGCATGCGTTTGCGAAGTATCTCATGAGGATGTGTAAAATGAATGATAGGTAGCACCACATTTTTTTACCAGTACTAAAAAGTCATCTATTGAACGTTCCTATACTGTTTGCCAGTCGAGAATATTTTATTTTCCTATAGACCTTCTAAAAATTGTGCTGCTACAACATATTATTCTTGAAGAACGAGATTATCTGTGTGTCGTGCTTGCCTTGTTTTAATATTTCCGGTGTATTTCGTGTGATCGATATCAAAGCAGTTGCGTAGTACCATATATAAAAACTTTAGACAGCAAAGTTTTGACAACGTTGTGTATGACTTATGTTACTCGTATGAATACCTCTCTTGCGAAATTTTTAAGTCGACCACAATTCAAATTTAACCTAATTGATTGATATGTGTGGTTTAACGTCCCGAAACCACCATATGATTACGAGAGACGCCGTAGTGGAGGGCTCCGGAAATTTCGACCACCTGGGGTTCTTTAACGTGCACCCAAATCTGAGCACACGGGCCTACAACATTTTAATTCAAATTTAACCTATCCGCGTCCCGCTGAACGTTTTCAAGCTCATCGATCATCATCACAAGACAAAGGAAGCACTTGATGGGGGTGAAGAAAAGGAGCACGAACTCGCACAGTGTCGTGCCTCGCCGTGTTTTTTTTTTCCTCTCTCCGCGTGATGTGCGAGCTGTTTTACCTTGTGATGATGAACAACCAAGAAGCCCGACATGTGCTGTTCAATTGCGTTCAATCAACTTTTTGTGTAACCAGATTGGCGTATTCCAGGAGCAGTGTGGCATGTGTGACGTATGCCGAAACTTGTATGTGAAGTCACATGCAACATATTATGCTATATATGTGATGACCCTACGTTTGTGATGGTCAGCATGGCATTGTGGGTGTGCTTCGGGAAAATAATTTATTCATAGCTTTCGTGGCTACAGTTTCCAAGCGCATCGAGTTAGTGAGATTTGAGAGACCACAATATTTGCACCTATTTACGTTAAGGAGCTCGATATTGCTGAATTCAAAAGATTGTTCGCTTTGATCTCTGTTAATTCGTGGTACACTGTCGTGGTGTGTTTGTGGCGCCTGAGTGCTGAGTCGAAAGACGGGAATCCCATCCCGGCCGCATTTATACGGATACAACATGCAAAGAACTCATGCGATGTCAATGCATGCTAATGAACCCTAGGTGATCAAAATTGTCCCATGTCTTATATTATTGCGCACCTCATAATCATGTTGTGGTTTTCACGTAAAACCTCAGAAATAATTCATTTCTTTGTGTGATATGTGGACATATGCAGAGAGCCAGCTAATTAAGTAAATATCGCTGCTGTTTGACATGTAAATTTAACGAGCACTTCTTATATATGTGTACATATAATTCACGTAAAGGTTATTGTACACACAACGAGTGTAACAAATAACACATGACAAACAAGTATCCATCAGGCAAATAGTAGCCCTACCGCCTTATTCGTGTGGTGGTGCGGGCAACTCGTTGTTTTTGTTTTTTGTTTTTTTGCACGCCATACGGGCATGCAGTAGTCTACAAAATAATGATCACTTTACACTTATAATACATCCCAGACATTTCTCCAATTGCAGCTGGGCTGTTTCAGTTCTTGCTGCAAAGAAAAACGCCACTATTTCTCCGGGTAAAATCGAGCAGCGGTATTTCTTTGACAGGCCCGTGGTGTTGTACACAAATTAATTTTTGCATTTCAACCCACTGGGATGACGCCTCGGTTGGCCGTAACTGAAACTACCACCTCGTGTTGAGCTATAACGATGCTAAACGCGTTTTGCTTCCTTACGCATTCGCTGGCGAGTCAGCATGAGCTATTTTTTTTTTCGGGAAATATAGAAGTGTTAACAAGGAATCTGGCTCCAAAATTTTCTTATCTGTTTTGGTCGTATACGTTCGAACATTCAGCGCCAAGGACACATGCCCCTCAGAGCCAGTCGTGATTACAGCCTATTTGATGCTCACTGTCAAACCCTTGTAGCGAAAGCAGCCGGCCTGAGTCCAAAACTAACACCCCGTTATAGAAAATGACACGTACCAAAATTCGCAATTTTTTGAAGAACAACCATCACCTTCAAAGTTAAGAGCTTCGAAGCTGCAGATACGCCGTATAAGAATCCTAAATCAGTTCGCAGCAACTTCAATCAGACTCACTGACGTTAAAATGTACATGTGCCCGAACTCAGCTGTCATACAGTAAAGGCTTTTGCCGTCGCGAAACCTTCAGACAGGCTTTGTGTGCGTGCAGTGCTAATCGCTGTGGAACCGGCCAACGCCGTGACACCTTCCCAACTGCGGCCGTGCTTCCGCTGCCCGAAGGACCGCACCGTGTGGGTGGGGCCCGGCTTCACGTGCGCCGAGGTGCCCAAGCCTCGGCTGCGTCCATGCTCCAGGTGGGTCAGGTTGAGGGCGCAGCAGCGCTGAGCTCCATTCTCTAGGCGTATGTCTCTTCCAGGGGACGTGCACATTACAGCCACCGTAGGGCCGCAGCCGGGCTCACTTGTGATGGAGGGTGTCTACCAGATGAGCTTTACACTCCAGGCGCCAGGCATGGCCCCGCAGAGCTGTCACTACAAGCTAAGGGTCAAAGGTGAGCTCTCGTGAGTTCCGTGGATTCGTTTGTGAAGTCAGTTGAGCAAACGCTGGTTTTATTTGTTTCATATCATACCATCATGTCCTGCTTGTGGCCGTCGTGAAGGGGCTGACTTGTTTATGGTAAACGCAGCGTGGCGTAGCTATTCTGGCAGATCCTTTTGTGTGGTAGCTTGCGCAATAGGTGATGAGCCGTTAACACTCAAGCTATCCTCGCTCATGGCGCCTCATTTGGCACGAGCCATGGCCCTTTGGCAGCGAAGTTATCATACGTGACGATAAGCGATGGCTCAAAAGCATAGTGAATGAAGCGCGTATAGTTGTATCTTCAAACAGGCATTGCACGGGTGTGGTGGTAACTTCATTGGCATCCTGTGCGTAAGACCACAGTGCTTCGTGACTGGCACAAGTAATCGAATGTGATCAGCATAGCAACAGTCCGTAAGAATTTGGCAGATACCTTGTTTGCATTATCAACCCCCACCTTTTTTTTGGCACGTGGAAAATTTGCAGTTAATAAATGGGCAGTTTATAATGCATAATTAAGACTCGAAAATGATGGTCGGTGGCAATCGATAACTTCCTTTTTCCTTTCGTTTGCGTGCCAATAGCCGAAGGGAACAAGTGTTGTGAAGCTATGTCAAAATGTATACAAACACATGCATTTAAGTGGCACGTTAAGATAGCAATAACCTGTTTAGTGCGTGTGGTTGTAACACAAAGTTTTACGACCCCACATTTCGCAGTTTCGGGGTAAAAATCGGTTAACTGTGCTTCAACAACTAGAAGCGACGAGGGCGAAAAATATGCGCATTTGGCTTTTATTCATGTAATATCTATGTAATGATCTTTTACCACTATTGTTATACGTGCGCTGTGCATCATCTGGCCGACTATGATTTGTAAAGATGCTGTAAAGAAGAAAAAAGCATTATTTGGGAAATTTTAGGCTAGCACTAGATGTAGCAGAAGACATGGGGGCATGTTCGTCGCTTAAGTGCGCCTGCAGCTGGTAACTATGACACTATGTGATAACTCTGGCTCTATTTCTTGGCACTAACTTGAAAGCGCACTTTAGGCGCTGAAAACAGACAAGTAAAACGCCGTTTGAGGCTTCCTAAATCATATAGGCGCAATCATTTTTACATAAAAGAATTTCAAACAAAGACGTGCGTGACAAATATCTACGACAAGAAGCAAAAAAAAATGTTGTTTATGACAGCACAAAGGCGCCAATGATTCAACGTAGCCGTCAATTTCGTGCACGGTTTGCAGATCACAGCCTTTCCTTTTGCATGGCTAGTCAACTGTTCACCATCGAATCAACCCTATTCACTCCTTAGTCTTTTTTTTTCTTTTCGTTGTGGTTGAGAAGGTCAGCACAGGAGCAGATGGGCATACTGCTAAAAGATCAGAAGTGAGAGATGTCTCGTGCTAGCCGGTTGTAATCGCGTAGTGCCTATTTCTCTCCTATCGTGAACTAGCTTTATTCTAACTATGCTTGAAACTCGCAAGTGTGGTGCATGCACTGGGTGCTCACGATAATGTATGGCAGTATTTGCAACGTTAGACGTTGCAGAAAGACGTGAAATTTCAAAACGAACGTCGCTTTCCTTCTTTTTTTTGCATGGGGTCGCACCCCAAGGTGGAAGGGGTGACGTACAACAAATAATAATCCTGCTCTTATATCGCTGCTTTATATATACATTGGGGCTCTGTCGTCGCTCACCGCAGACTCTTAATTGGGTCCTGGTTAAATGCTGGCTATATCCAGAAACCGGACGAAAAATGTCCCGTGTCGTAACACTTTAAACGGGACCTGATTGAGAGTGTAGCACGCGGCATTGCGAGAACTATTTCAGGGTATATATGTGAGTAAAACGGAATGTGGCTGTTTTATTGATATTTTTATTTTTTTCGGAATTGCCACAATGCGCTATACACTAATCGGCCGGCGTTTCACATGCGTTCGTCTTCTCCCCGTTCCATGTCGTGCCGGCGCCAGCCATGACAACGCTTGGCATGTTCTGGTGCGTTGTCTCTGACAGCTACCTCTGGTGCGACGCGGCATATCGCGGTAAAGACACATGATCTGTGCCAGTCTTTCCAAAGATATTCAACCTGGCGGCTCTGTCCTTCAAATGTTACACCATCTCCCACTAAGCGGAACCATGAATAGCGTGCGAAGTAGCGCATGGGTAGACATAAAGTTCTGTTCACTACGGGCCCCCTGCCCAATGCTATCCCATCCTTGCAAGGGGAGCACACCATGAATTCACTCTAGTTTATGTTGCTGTTACTCGTCCCGAACTCTTGTTGGAGTTCGCCACGCGGGAGCACCTGGGTTCATCGCACGTCTGCAGATCCTTGTTTCCTGATGCCATCACGTGATTGCTGAGAAAGTGTAAAAGAGAGAAGCCACAACCTTCTACACAGTCACTTACGCGGTCACGAACGCGCTAGCGCGTGTAAGCGCGTTCTGACTAGAATACAACGCGTGCGTTCATCGCGTGTCTGCAGAATCTCGTTCCCTGACGCCATGACGTGATTGCTGAGAGAGTGTAAGAGAAAAAAGTCGCATTCTTTTACACGGCCACTTACGCAACTCCGAACGCGCTAGCGCGTGTCAGCGCGTTCTGACTAGGATATAGCGCGTTGGCTCAGCGCGCGTCTGCAGAATCTCGTTTCCCGACGCCATTGCTTCATTGGTGAGAAAGTGTCAGGTGGAGTCGCCACAGCGGCTTACTCAGCCCCTTACATAGGCGGGAGCGTGAGCGCGCTTTGGCGTTGCTCGGGCCAGCTGTTGCGCATGTGCAGTACGTGTGGTCACGCTGCACAGCACCGGATTGAACTCCACCATAAGCTGCTTCGCATCTAAAAAAGCCGAGCTTCTCGCTTTAGTGCGACGAGTCGAGCAACGAGTTCCAGAAGAGCAACGTGAACGTGCCATCGGGGGACTGCTTCGCAACTAAAACAGGCAATACATTACCGAGAACGTCAAAACGACAACACATTAATGACGTATGTGCACAAGCAGCCTCGGACATGTCATGCGCGGACATGCCAACATGTCATGGGACCTCGCATGCGCGCGACGTGTTGATGCGTATTCATCATGTGATCCTCTTGCTTCGACACCGAAGAGGGGATGGAAGGAATGGCGCTTGGCTACACAGCGTGAATGGCAAGGGTTTCAAGCTTGCCTCATCGCATTATGGTTTCGTGGCTCGTATACAATGAAGCAATGTAAAAAATTCTTCTGGTACAACGCTGTTTATTGGGCACGCAAGAAATTTCATTGTGCAATCACAATTTTTTATGTGAACTGGTGAGAGGCCTGTTGCGGATGATTGCGGCCGCGCGACAACGAGCAGGAGAACGGAAGAGGAAGTTAGGCATGAGCTGTCGGAATAAAAGGACGTTCTTGGTGTAGGGCTCGGGTCTTCAGCACGCGACATCTTTTTGATGCCGAAAACCCCCCGGTAACGCCCTTCCAAGACTTCTACTTCCGATGGCGTCGTTGGAGCGGCTGCGCAAGAATCGTGGCGTCGTCAGGGACAGCGTCACACGAACTATCACGCTCCTGACCGACGAGCTGCAAGCCTCCATTCCCGATGCCAGTCAGGTCGACTCCCACGTTGCCTACCTCACTAAGAAGAACGCTGAATTCGTCACCTTAAACAAAGAAATCTTCAATGCGACTGACGACAATGACTACGAGGAAGAGCTCGAGGTAGCGGAAGAGTACGACCGAAGCGTCTCTTACGCCGCGTCCAGAGGGCGTTTCTTCCTCCGCGAGGCCGCAAACAAGGCGACAGTAACGAATGCTGTGAGGTCAATGGCTAGATCACCCAACGCCGACGCCGGTGGTGCCAGCACCACAGCCAAGAGTCAGGTCAGTGACTCTTCTCGAGTAGCCGATACGATACCCAGTCAAGGAACGATGCCGCGTCATCGCACGGTGGTCCTGCCCAAACTACAGATCCCCACGTTTTCCGGCGCACTTCGCGATTGGCAGTCCTTCTGGGACCATTTTGGTGCCACGATTCACATGAATGAAGACCCTTTACAGATCGAGAAGTTCAAGTACCTTCAGTCGTATTTGAGCGGTGCAGCAAAGAGAGCAAACGAGGACATCCGACTAACCGAGGATAATTACAACATCGCGATCAAGATCTTGACAGAACTATTTGGTCGACGCGACTTGCTTGTCAACGAGCACGTTGACCACCTGCTTGCCTTAGCGCTGGTCAAGTCGTCGGCAGACGTGGAGAAGCTTCGCCTGCTCTACGACAAGGTCAACTTCCGAGTCGCCGCGTTGATCAGGTTGGGCGTCCCACCTGACCAGTACAACGTGGTCCTCAACCACGTATTGATGAAGTGTCTGCCGGTCGATCTTGCGATTCTCTACCGCCAGAAGGTGCAGGAAGCGCCGCAGGAAACGTCCGGCATCATGAAACCTCAACAGAAAGCTCACCAGGCTGCTGAATTGCTCAATTTTTTTGTGCATTAGATTGGGGTTCGGGAGGAAAGCAGGCCAGAACAAACGGCGTCTGGTTTCTCACGGTCGCGACCTGAAGAGGTCGAACCTCCGTCGGCACCGATGGGACATTTGCCTACGGCGTCCGCACTTGCTGCCGAATATGTTACAGTTACGGATGAGGTTTGCCCTTTACGCAGCAGTTGTCAGCGCACCATCGCGGACTGCATTGTTCAACTCTCGGCTGAGGAAAAACGGGCTCGGTTGCGCACGGCTCAATGCTGGTACCATTGCGGCTTGCAAAACCACAAGGCACGTTTTTGTCGACGTGCACGCAGCATCACCTGTAGTAAGTGCAACCAACGACACCTCACTATCCTCTGTGAATTGTTCACACAGGCAGCCCCAAGCTGTACAAACGCGACGACAGTGAACCAGGACGACCCGCGCATCGCCAGGCGAGGCACTAGCACGCCTTCAGTAACATCAGCTCCAAGCGTCCTTAGCGGAATCAACGCTGTTCTTCTTCAAACAGGACGAGTCTGGATCGAGTGTGGGTCCCGAAAGCGTCTCGTGCGCATTCTTCTTGACAGCGGCAGTCAGCGCACATTTATCCGAGCAGATGTTTCAAAGGATCTCAGGTGCTCGGTTATCGGAACCGAAGAACTTTCCTTTGTTACGTTCGGCTACTCGAAGCCCCGCGAAGTAAAACGCTGTCGACGGGTAGCTTTGACGCTATGAGGCCAACGTAGGGACATAGCCATAACCGTGGAGGCCTTGGAGGTACCCGAAGTGTGTGCAGTCACAAGCCCGCCGCTCAGTTCTGATGTTTTTCAGCTTTTGTGTGACAAGAACTATTGATGCTGCAAACATCTTTCATCCCGACTCCTGGCACCCAGAGAAAGTAAGCGTCTTACTTGGTTCCGACGCTTACTGGAAGGTCGCGACTGGAAGGGTTGATCATTTAACCAGCAACCTAACGGCCGTCGAAATCAAGTTTGGCTGGACCGTTCAGGGTACCATGGAACGCGAGAGAATTTCAGCATCCACGAGCGCTCCAATTCTGCACTGTAGCACGAAGTTTGTTCCAGACGGTGATCTTTCTGCGATGTGGCGTCTCGACGTCATGGGGATCAAGGCGCCTGCTGAGGAAAAGAGCAAGCATCCACCAGAACTTGAGGCATTTGAATAGGGAATTATCAAGCTAAACGGGCGCTACCAGGTGCCACTGATGTTAAAAGATCCAGGAATACCTGCCGGCGGTGACAATCGATGGATGGCGGAGCGCTGGCTGCAAGCACAATTAAATAGGTTCAAACCACAGCCCGAGCCCCGCCACGGTGGTCTAGTGGCTAAGGTACTCGGCTGCTGACCCGCAAGTCGCGGGTTCAAATCCCGGCTGCTGTGGCGGCTGCATTTCCGATGGAGGCGGAAATGTTGTAAGACCATGTACTCAGATTTGGGTGCACGTTAAAGAACCCCAGGTGGTCGAAATTTCCGGAGCCCTCCACTACGACGTCTCTCATAATCATAAGGTGGTTTTGGGACGTTAAACCCCACAAATCTATCTAAACCACAGCCCGAATTCCTGAAGCAGTATGACAGGATCATCAAGGCATACTTTAACGAGGAGCACGCAGAGCGAGTTGAAGGAGAGCCACTACCAAGAGAAAATGTGTATTATATGCCTCATCATGCCGTCATACGAAGAGAGGCGGTTACGACAAAACTTCGGGTGGTGTTTGACGCTGCCTCGCAAGAGCCTGGCCATACCTGCCTGAATGATGTCTTGTTCAAGGGTACGAGTCTGGGAGTAGATATTGTGCAACTGCTGGTCATCTTTCGATGAAACCCGGTGGTCCTCATCGCGGATATCAAAAAAGCATACTTACAGATGCTTATTCGGCCGTGTTTTTGATATGTTCGCCAGCTAAATTAGTCCACAACATGTTTCTGACGAGGCCGCTGCTGTTGCAAGCTTTATAAAAGTTAAGCAGCTCTGCGGCCAGTCAGTCTTCTGCGTTTATGATTGTATTTTTTTCATTGTTGTTCGCAGTGCGTCGCTGTCCAGCACTACGGCGACCGCAGCACGGAGGTGTGCGCTGCAGCCGTGGCCGACACTGGGGCAGCCGGTGTCGTTTCTTCTGCAAAAAGGGCTACAAACTCGAACAGCGGGTGGCTACTCGCTGTGCCATTCATGACGGCGTCCAAGTCACATGGACTCCTCACCCGGCACCCATTTGCAGAGGTGAGGATTGCGTAATTTTGTTGGCTGTCTAGGCAGTTTTCTATGCCCATGCACCGTGGTCATGAGCTTTAGATTTGGAAGCATGCACCGTTCACTGCGAAAGCTTCGTCATAGCCACGGATTTTATTGTTTCAATTCGTTGCGTGCGTTTGTTTTGTTTCTTCGTTCTCCACAAAAATGATGTCACTAATTCAAGTGAGCTGACTTATCCGGGACATTATTATAGCGTAGCAACGTCATTTAACAGCAAGCTATATGCTCATTTGGCTAGCAGGAAGGGGGGGGGGAGCGTCATGTGTTGTGGCACGCGATTGTATAAAAATGTTAAATGGACTCAAGGACAAACTCAACAAGTGGAAAACCACGCAGAGTGCGATGGAATGGAAATAAAAACGATAGGCATAGCATTACGAGATGGGAACAGAAAACAATGAATTGAAGAACGCGAAGGATTGCCGCCATGGCATTAAAAAGTGGAGCTGGGAAAGTCACGTAATGCGAAGGACAGATAACCGTTGGTCAGTCAGAGCAGCAGAATGGGGGAACTATAGCCAGGGATGGCAGAGGGTTGAAAAGAGTGACAAAAAATAGGCGTAATATGGCACACAAAGTGGTGGTCATTGGGACGCGCCTTCATTCTGCAGAGGGCATCTTTAAATGCTGTAGGCCCGTGTGCTCAGATTTGGGTGCACGTTAAAGAACCCCAGGTGGTCAAAATTTCCGGAGCCCTCCACTACGTTGTCTCTCATAATGATATGGTGGTTTTGGGACGTTAAACCCCACATATCAATCAAATCAGGGCATATTTAAAATAAGTTGGAAATGATAATACGGTAGGCCAATACAAGGAAACATGAAGAGCACTGACTAGCAATATCGCACAACAATACCTGCAAGCATTGTGTGCAGATGCGTCAACGCAATAGCGATAGAGCGTAACGAGAGAAAGAAAAGGGTACGATCAATTAAATTCTCACCTATTAGCAGAAGCTTGCTTTAAATATGATCATTAACACTTTTACAGCGTTCGCGCTGACGCTAGAAGTATCTTTCAAACTTTAAATGTAGATTGCAAATTAACGGAGGTGTGGTTAACAATGGTGAATACATTGGAGAATCCCCCTAAATTCTGCCGCGTAGCACGCTCACGCAGGATTTACTGGGGCCGAAGATCATGACCTGATTCAAACGCGACAAATCGCGCCGCTACTCGCTCACTTGCTTCGTTCGCACGAATGGAACTATGTTTGAGAGTACTGGGTTCATCTAATTTTTTAATCAACATTTACGGATTGCAGGGTAAATTTGTTGAAGCACTTTATATTTACCATTGTCTTATTCATCGCTTATAGCACAGGACTTTCGTATCTTAACTATTTTGAACTACTTTCTTAACTTATTCTTAACCTAACTATTCTTAACTATCTTAACTAATCTTAACTATTCTGTTGTGCTTGTAATGTATTCTACGTACTGTATTCTGTTATCTCAATACTTCATGCATCGTATGTAGTTTTTATGGTAGTTTTTGTGGAGCAAGATATTTTTATTGATAATCATATTCACAGTACTTGCGCTGCTGCTGTTTACGCGCACATAACTGTGGACTTGTAAGCTGCACCCTGGCTCCTAAGCTTGTTTTCACAATAATCGTGTGCTAGAATATAGCGATAACTGGTCACGTAAGTCACGAAATAAATTTTGTGACCATCGTTGACAATAAAGCTTGATTCCCTTACTCATGGTAGCTTGGCCCGTAAGGCCCGTAAGGCCAAGCTACCGTGAGTAAGCTACCAAGCTACCATGAGTACCGCTTGGGGCCAACCTACCATCAGTACCGCTTGGGGTCACGAATTTCGTTCCTGGCCACGGCGGCTGCACTCCAATCGTGACGAAATGCAAGGACACCTGCATACTTGTATATCGGTGCATGACCACGGCGGTCGCACGTCGGTGGCGGCGAAATGCGAGGCCCGTGTAGTGTGTGATGTCAGTCTACGTTGAAGACCTCCAGGTGGTCGGAATCATCAGAAAACCTTCACTAAAGCCCGTATTCACACACGCTCCTCGACTCGAAACTTGACTAGAAGGAATCCTTCAGGAGTGTTTCGTATTGCGATTTCTGCAACGTGAACAGTCTCAAGGATCCCTTGAGGTCGGGTTTCAAGTCGAGGGTCGTTTGTGGATACGGACCTAAGGGGTCTCTCATGGCACGAGTCGCATTCGTACACAATAAATGAAGGAAACGAGTGGAAATTTAAGGGCTGTTTTTCTTTGTTAGACATAACATTACTAAATTTGTGTGTTAGTTTTGGTACATTATTGCAGATAAAGCTTTTATGCGCCTAGCCCAGCAGGGAAAAAAATAATTAGGAGTCGCGCACTTTGGCAATCCTCGTAATTGTTTCATGGTTGATGGGCTTTCTGCATCCCGTCCGTATAGTTAAGCCAGGACGGTGGAGGCTTCAAGTATCAACAAACGATGATTTATTTAAAGCTATACGACTCATGCGTCTGGGTGGGTCCAGGTATTCGGGGCAGTGAGGCGGCGACCATTGTCTCGGGAAGCAGCCATTGGCCAGCGCGGGTGGCAGCGTCCGCGCTTCCAGGCGGCCAACCTCCTCGCCCATGGGCATTGCGCAGGCTGCCCCTTTTAAACTGTGCAAGTGGCCATGCGTACTGCCACTGCGCAACACGTGACACTGTCTTGATGAGCGCGGTTCCCACAGGTTTTAAGGCGTAAAGCTCAAGCAATATATTGTGCTATCTTCTTGGATTCTTCGTTCAGGCTACATAAAATGCTATCAGAAGTAGAAACAGTAGAATATATTCTACTTAATTTCATATTTTTCCTCAAATTTTCAGATAAGAATGCTTCATCACCAAACGCTGTCACAAACGCCGTCGTTCCATCTACAGTCGTGTTGACTCGGCCCACAACCGAGCCTAGCGTGCCCACGACGACTTCGATTAAAAGGTTTCCCGTAAGTTTTGTGTTACTATTCACTAGCGTTTGTTTATTCTATACGTTCTTCCATACTGTAATATAGTAGATTGTTCAGTGAATAATGTACCTGGTCTTTTGCTTCATAGTCTAAACATGGCTGCTAAGTCCCTTAGACGCTTCGCAGAATGTGCTGCCGTCGAGAATCACTATTCAATCACGGGCCGCAGTTAGTCATTCACACCGCTTAGATTTTTGAAATTTTCCATGTTTACGACGCTGTCTGCTTCATACAGCCACCAAAGAAAGTTGTCACAGGTATAATTTACACTAGAGCAAAAATGATAAAGCAGAGCAAAAAAGTTAGTGTTCATATTTCTATTCCTGGATGCTCAAACTGGTAGCGTGATGCTGTAGGCCTGTGTGGTCTGATTTGGGTGCACGTTAAAGAACTCCAGGTGGTCCGAATTTCCAGAGCCCTCTAATACGGTGTCTCTCATAATCATAAGGTGGTTTTGGGACGTTACACCCCACATATAAATCAAACTGGTAGCGTGATATGGTTAGATACTATGCTATCACACTTTCTTTAAGATTGAGGAATGTATACCTCCTGATGCGTGTCAACGCTTAAGCAAGATATATCTTATGTCACATCTGTGGGTCTATCCCCAACGAATAAGGATACTATAGAGTGCATAGGGCCGTCATTCTCAAATCATGGCAATCTGCCACTGTTCATAAGACGAAAAGCATGCGATCATTGCTTAATTCCCTAACATATAGGGCAGAACGTCAAAAAAGTACAAAAATACACAGCTTATCTTTTTTTTAGGACTTGCGGTAACACACTGAAGTGAAACGTTTCCTCGCAGAGGTAGTTGAGCGTTAATTTTGTATCGTTTCGTCACAAGGGCGAAGGAATGAATGCTGCAGCAACAAATTGCAATGTCGCGCGACTGGCAAGCAGCTCTAAACTTGCAGCGCACCTCAAGCAGAAAGCATGCGGTAAATTATCATACAAAAGGCGAGCGCGTACAAACAACTGTCACAGCTCGACACTTTGATAACGCTGCTTAAACAGAAAAAAAGACGCACGAAATTAACCCTTAGGCATGAGCGCGAACAACTGTGACAATTCCTACTTCGTGCGCGAGCAGTGCACGCGGCTGCGGCGGCTGCATTTTCTATGGAGACAAAAGTGCTGTATAGGCCCGTATGCTCAGATTTGGGTGCACGTTTAAGAACTGCAGGTGGTAAAAATTGCCAGAGCTCTCCACTACGGCGTCTCTCGTAATCATATGGTGGTTATGGGAAATCAAACTCCGCATGTGAATGTCAATGTGTGCGACCAGCGCGCTCCTTTCGTAAACGCTGCCGCGGCAGCGAGCGAAGGGACGTTTACGCTTTTTCTTTAACCTCTGTAACTTCAAAGCAAGCTTGCGGTGGAAGCGCACGAGTTACAAAGCGTCCGGATCCCGAAATAAGCGCGTGCGCGGATGAGCCACCACGCTACAGAACGTAATTAGGACTTACCACGCACTTTGACCACGCCATACGGAGGCGCGCGCGTGTATGACGCGCGTGGTGGCGTGGCACGACGACCTTTACAACGCGCGCGCGCCCAACACTCGCTCCTCGTGCCTTCTCGCTACTGATGACGAAAACGCGCTAAAACTTCTGAGCTCTGAAGACCGCCAAGGTATATGGTGCATATAAATGGCTTGCCGTTAACAGTAAGAAGGCTCGCTCTACCGCGTAGTGGTTAACGTCCCGCGCTGGAGAGCGCGAGGTCACTGGTTCGACACCCCGCTGCGGAACTTTCCCGTCTCGTTTTTTTTGCAATCTGTTATTGTATATTTTACATCATATCCGTGATGGAGATACGTCAGCTGTGCTATGGTGGACCCAGGCATAAAACACTTCCGTGTTAGAAAAGAACGAGAAAAAAATTGAGGTCCACGCAACGCGCAACGGAACAGAACATGTTAGGCGTAAAAGTAAAAGTTTGGAAGTCAATGGAATGGTTCAGAAAGCGAACAGCGGTAGCTGATGTTCTAGTTGAGATTAAGCGAAACAGACGGATCTGGGCCGGCCACCTAATGCGTAAGAGAAACAGCTGGTGGCCAGTTAGAACAGAATAGTTAGAACAGGTGGCCAATAAAGCTGAGTTTGGCAGCGTGTTCGATGAAGCGATGAACTTAAGACGTCCGCTGGAATAAAATGGGATCGGCTCGTGAAAACGGTACCATGGATATCACTGGGGAAGCCTTCGCCGGCCACTGGACAGTGAAATCAAGACTGAACATGATTGTATACTGATGAATATGACTACGATTGTTGTAGATATGTTGCAGAAGCAGGGTATAGTAGTGTGCTTATTCAGTTCAATATAGGAGACCACGAAAAACGATAACTACTGATGGCTTCCATTCTGCGATGGAGTATAAGTAAGCTGTCTGTGTTAACCGAGACATTTATGCACATGTATATGGAAGAATATTATGCCACAGTGCTAAAGCAGACACTAGAAGGAAATTCAGCGTGCAAAATTACTTCACTCTCCCACCTTTCAGAGCTCCTGAAATAGTAACAGCTAGACGATATACATTGAAGGCGACTTGCATATGCATTTTAAGTCCACTGAAAGACACACACGCAAAAAAAATTTCAGCCTGTGCAACACTACCTAATGCACAATTTCAGCACAGCTGTTTGCATGATTTCATTTCTTGGGGCCCTCGGTGGCGATGAGCTTTTCTCTAATTTGTGCGAACTCCACGGAGGGCTACGTCAGTCCACAACCACAATGCCGCGGGATATAATCCCGGCTGCGGCAGCTGGGGTTCGATCCCCGGGTGGTGCAAATTTCCGGAGCCCTCCACCCCCTAATAATCGTATCGTGGTTTTGGGACGCTAATGTGCCAGTAAACAGGCTCCGAATTTTTTTACACCCCTAAACAAGATCTCCAATTCCTACAGATCACATTTGTCGAAAGGCACAACGCTCGGCGCTGCGCAGACTTTCCATTTCAAAAAACTATCCCGCGCCTGTTTTCCCCGTCTGACCAATGCCTTTCGTACGCGCAGTCTGACGAAGGCTCGGCCGTTAGTTGCGCGCTGATGGCGTATCACAGACGTCGTGTGACGTTGCCGAAGTGAGTGGAGTAACGACGACGGCGGAGAAGCGTGGCGAGTGGCCGCGCGAAAATTTGAAACCGCCTGAAACGAATGTTCTAACCCCCATAACTTCCTTAATATAGCGCGTATTTCCAAAATTTTTGCGGATGATCGAAGGTTCGAGACAATTCGTGTGGCTTCCAGACAGTACTACACAACTCGCGTCGCGCATATACAATCTAATACTATCTGGTGACATCTCGGTGGCGGTGATTAGCTTTTTTTCAGTGGTGCCTCTTTTCCCATTAGACATCCTCGGAGCGCTTTGTATTCACTTTCATTACCACGACAAGCTGGGTGAGTTGGCGAGTTACGAGTAAACGTTTAGTTTGGTACAAATGAAGAACAGACTTGGACTTATTGCGCGCGCAAGCAAATACATTTAGGTCACATGCTGCGTGCCGGATGAGCAAGAGAAAAGAGGGAACAAGCCATTTAGAAATTCTATTTCTTTTCGGTGCGATGTGATAGACATTCTGCTCAAGATATATGTGTGCATGATACGCCTCAACAATCTCTGGGCCGCCCCGCCGCGGTGGTCTAGTGGCTAAGGTACTCGGCTGCTGACCCGCAGGGCGCGGGTTCGAATTCCGGCTGCGGCGGCTGCATTTCCGATGGAGGCGGAAATGTTGTAGGCCCGTGTGCTCAGATTTGGGTGCACGTTAAAGAAACCCAGGTGGTCTAAATTTCCGGAGCCCTCCACTACGGCGTCTCTCATAATCATATGGTGGTTTTGGGACGTTAAACCCCACATATCAACAATCTCTGGGCTTGTTTCATTCTTAATCTTGAACAGGGCAGTTTCCTGAAACAGGGGTTCACCTTCGTCCTTTCCTGTTGCTCGTTTTGTTGTTGATGACGAATGAGGTGCATGCAGACGCTCGACGCTGGTACAGGCGCAGTGATGTTATAAAGAATGAATTGCGCCTTTTTCTGGGATTTTCGACTTCCTTAGTGGTAAGAGAAAATGGACCATGTCAGGGAGTTTCAAGTTTTGTGGAGCGATTAGTACGACAGCTGGGCTAATTGGTATTGTTCTATATTATTTAAAGTCGCGCAAACTGTGGCTACACAAGAAAGCACTTGCCTCACGGCCCTTGGACGCAAGGGTATGAACGAGTGAGGCACTTGTGCTAATGCCATACATATCCACCATCGTCTTTTATTATCACCAACTTCTGTCATCTATTCACACCACACACACCTTCACGGCATGGTCATGATTTTATTACTTGTATGTCCTTACCCGCCTCACCGCGAGGAATTTTATGGCCCTTATACAGCCGCTTATCACAATAATTGTCCATATTTTTAGTAAGATGAACTGGCGCTCTTTGGCCGTGAAATGGCCCTTGAGCCGCTAAACATCAAACATCATCATCAAAGTCGCGCAAACTGTAAGGCACAAAGTAGAAACAATACCTTCTCGCAACTTACAAGTTTAATAAAGAAACATAAAAAGAAACGAAAAGTGAACCAGATGAACTGAGCAATCGCCGCCACGTGAGAATCTTGACAGCAAGCACAAAGATAAGAAAAAAAAACAATATATTATCTTAAAAGGCTTCTTGTCAAGAGTGGACTCATGCCAATGAAGTCGTTCATCTCAACTGGGCGTGTACCGCATGTCTGCCTTCTGTGCATTAGTTGCTTTGTGGATTTCTTCGGGGAGCCATTTTGACGTCTGCACGTTTTCGTCGTCCACGCCGCAGTCCACCCGTACCCCGCGGCCGCCGAAGCGCCGGAAGCAGCTGGCCTGTCGATGGCCCAAGGCGCCGCCGCACGGATGGGTGTGGTGCGATCGCGGCGCTACGCGCAAGGCCCGGGTCGTGGCCCGGGAAGGCACCCGCTGTCGCCAGGGGTGCCGATGGGCCCCTCTGAACGTCGTGACACACTTCTCCTGCGTCGAGGGTGTATGGCAAGGAAGGAAAGTCTTGGACTGTGCGACACCACCGGAGCTGCCCCAGACAACAGGTTGGGCCTAATTACCCACGTCTAGTTTTCGGGAAAGGCTAAATATAGCCGAGATTTTGTGCTTTCTTCTACCGTGAACTGCTCCGCAATTAGTTTTTCAGGAGTGTAAATTGGCAACCGCATGCAAGTGACGTGCCGCATGCGGTTCAGCGAGCGTCGTTTAATGGCATGTTATTGCATATTCGTGGGAAATGACCACAACTTTGTTAAAGATAACAGAAAAAAAGTTCCCATGCCTCTCATCGCAATTTATGTCATACAACCTGGTCAACTGGCCAAGGCAAAGCAATGAACGTGATAGCAACAAATGGGAAGGCCGCGCGCAGAACAGCAAGCAGATCGAAAGGTGCCCCGTGTTTTTCAGCAACAAATGACGCCTGAAACGTTCTGACAGATACTGACGAACTTGAATAAGCGTCTCAGTTGTTACTTATGTGTCATAAAAGTGCGCTCTTTTCGCAAACGGAGACTGTGCAATGATCGCAGTGACTTTTGTATGCCCGGTAACTACAACAGAATCGTTTCGGTGAAAGTCACAAACTAGCCAAGACGTACGATCCTCTCCACTGCTGGATGAGGGCGCGCGAGCGAGCGTACATCTTCTGCTCTCTGCGAGGCAAAGTACACGCAGAAGAAAAGATCACGCGCCACCGTGCGTTCATTGCGCCGTCTTGCTGGTAATGCTGAAAACAAGATAGTCGTGAGTGCGAGGCGTTAACAATTAAGCCACCAGAAAGCACATCCTTGTACGTGCAAACGGGAAGCTATTTATATCTACCATTTACCGCTGGCGATGGGCATCTCGGAGGGGAACTATTGTGTTTTTAGAATTAACAGCAAGACGGCGCAGCGAGTGCGCGGCGGCGCGCGCCCTCACCTCCCACGCGTACTTTGCCTCGTGGAGAGGACTAGTGAATTGAAAATGTGCTCTTCAACATGACATGGTATTCATGTCAACATTTCTTTTCCATCCCTTCATGCTATCCTTGGCTGCACATAATTCACACGTGGCTTCGATCTTAAAAATCTGACCTTGTACTTATGCTAAGATGCAACACCAACATGCTGAAGCTCACGTTCTGTTAAGTGATAACACAAACTCAAAGCGAGGTGCCAGTTGAGCTGCTCACCACGCAGGCGTATAGGTGTAAGAAGCAAGACATAAAAGGCCTAAAAAGCAAGAGTAAGCGCATCACTTAATGAGGCGTCTTTCCAGAGGAGCCAGCCCCCCGGGGATGCGCACTTCCGGCTACGACTCCGGGCGGCCGCTGGAGCTGCCCGGACGGTGGACCGCTAGTGGCGCCGGGCGCCGAGTGCACGTTCGTCTGCGACCAGGATTACCAGCCGGTCGCCGAGAACCCCGCCCAGCTCGCCAGGCGCTGCCTCGGGGAGCACTGGAACCACACGGCGGTGCCTGTCTGTAAGAGTAAGACCATTAGCCGTCCATTACGTGACGCTGTTCTGTACACACCTCTTCAAACATATCGATCGTCTGGACACGTGGCCCTTTCTCAAGCGATCACTGAAGCGCGATGTACAAAAACGCCAATGTATACACCGCAGTGGCTAATGTATACACCGCAGTGCGACGTGCGTGGAGCGCCAGGGAAGTAGATGGCCTACCGTTGTACTGTGCCAGCCCCTTTCGCGTTTTACATTAGCTGTGCCCAAATGGCATCTGCGGTTGAACAACTCTGCTCAAGAGCAAGAAAACGAGTTACAAGTCTATACCGTCATATCGAGAGTATATAGTCATGCATAAAACCACCCAAATAATTGGCGCTTACATGACGAGGCTCTGTTCGCCCACGGCTTTGGTGGCTGCTGTTGTTTTCTTCTCTTTTGGCATAGGCGACATGGACGCTGTTTGCCCATTCGATTCACGAGTAATATTCGGGTGACCCACTTCTGCGTTTGTGTCGTTTCAATAGAAAACTCGGGCCTACCGTCTCAAGTACTGATGACTTCGCTAAGTAGCTCTAGGCCACATTCCTCTGAGTCAGAAATGGTATTGCAAACAGCTCCGTTACAACCCTACAGCGTGCATCTGCAGTACCGCAAGAAATAACAAAAAACACTCGGTAAATTAAAAAAAAATTAAGGACACGATAGCATTCGCACCCGTGCACACAGCGTGCCCGTGCAGTATTCTACTACTGAGCCATGCCGGTGCTTGGAAATCACTTCTAAACTGGCTTGAGGCAGGCTTGATGTCGGGAAGGGAATTGCGTTAGTATGAGTAATAAAGCTTTTTAGAACATCAAATGAACAACCGTGCATCACAGAACGTAAATTGCGTAACGAGTGGGTTGTCCAATGTTCCAACCAATTAAAAACTTGTTCTTGATCACCTGTTGACTGTGGTGCATACCCACTTTAGGTATAATGCTTCATCGTCAGCCACTGCACAAAAAAAATTGCACAAAATTCTTAGCAAGTGTGTAGCAGATACCACGCTTCTTCGAAGAATGACGAAGAATAGCATTGTGAGTGCAGGCCTACTACACAAAAATTGTGATTATTTATAGTGAAGTGGGTACCCAGCAAGTGTGCTTGTAGCAGTTACCCAAAGAGTGCTTAGAAAAAATCGCAATATATCGACGGAGTGAATGATGATCAGTGGGGCGAAGCACCCGCCCATCCATCCGTACGTGTGTCCGTCCGTCCGTGCATGCGTCCAAGCGTTGGATCACGTTCGAGAATGCAGATGGCGCGCGGGTAACACCATCTGGACGCGAGCCAAGGAATACGAGCGCAAGCGTCTTCAACACGCCCGCAGCTCTGCTTCGTCCATGTGTCACCAACGATCCGCCACGTACGGTGGCTATCCAGGAGACTTACCCCCGTATTCAGAAAGGCTCCTCGACTCAATTCCATCCTTCACTTGACTCAGTTGAGCACTGCGCCATTGCTCGACTGAAACTGACGCTGCGCTTCTGAAGAATCGCTGCAGAATATTGCCGATATGCAGTGACTTGTTCTGCCATGAGACGGCGCTCCCATCGACTTTTTCAAGTCGAGGAGAGTCATTGAGTGAAGGAGCGTTTGTGAATACGAGGGTTAGAGAGGCGTTCGTTCTCCGCGTACCCAAGCACAGCCCGCGCAGCAGCCAATGGGAGAGTAGCGGCACAGCGCCATCTAGAATATCCTGACCTAACTGCAGTTTTTATGTAATTCTATGACACAGCGCCGTCTATTATATACTGTTCGGAATATACTGCCTTCTTTATCGTCTATTCTTCTCTCGGTTACGCGTGACGCAGGACAAGGTTAGACTAAGAGGAGCTTCGCCATAAAGGCTCTGAAAGGCCGCTGTTCTAGCTTTCGCTCTGACTGCGCGGCGCGTTCCGCCCAGGCCTGGCGTTTTTGTCTTTTTTTTTTCATCGTGATAGCGCTAAAAACATAAATTCTGGCTTCGGCATCGGCGTCACTAGTTGCGAGCGAAAAATTTTGTCCATGACCGAAAAACTGATAAATATGCAAATAAAATAACTAATAAAAACTCTGCAAATCCAACATACGTTGGGAATTGATGTCACACGAAGCATGCGAATGGAAGGTGACTGTGTTGTAATTTTTATTGAGTGAAACGCTACGAAGTGGCGCTAAAGATGTGCACAAATGCATGCGCAGACATGCGTTAAGCAGCCGCATACGTTTTTATGACTAATGTTTAGTAATTGTATAAGGATGCCAACAGCAGCATCGATATTAGCAACACCAGAAGCGGTAAGCTGATGTGACTTACACTGCTACATAAATCAACTTCAGCGGATCGCCCCCGACTCCAATCGAAGTTAAACTGACGTGACGGCTGTATCATAGGAGTACAGTATCAATTTTTATGATAAGAAACGCTCGAGCGCGTGGCCTGTGCGCTGCAGCGGCTGCGCATACAGCAGCATCAGCCGACAGATAAGTAAAGCGCGTCTGTTTTAGGCGGCACTGCTCGTTGCGAGACCAGAGCGGGAGCAATAATTTAGCAGCGCTTGTCCGATGGTCATGGCTTGTTTCGTGTGCTAACAGATGACGCTAAAATCGGTCATGCTTTCTTATCTCTCGGTTGACGGTGCTGTAGGCAGCCCCGACAAAGCACGGGTGACGCGCTTGCGTGTTTCCTTTCATAAAAATTTGCACTGCATACGTAATGTTTATAAAATTAGCCAGCACTGCAATCAACTTGGAAGTTTCACGAACATTAGGGTATATTTGAAAAGTAGTTCAGAGAACTGGCGTGGCTCTGTGGTGGAATATTTGAATGCCACGCAGAACGCTGGGGCTCGATTCCTGCTAAAACCCTGACATTTATTATTTGCAATCGTCGGGTCACGCTGCCAATGTCGGCTTCTTTTTTTTTTTCCTAACGCTCACGCGTTTAAATTGCCCTTGTGTGTTCTCGCCGTTCTTGGGTAGGTATAAACTGTGGCACATACCCGCATACCTGTGGCAGATATTCGCCGGCGTGTATGTGCCACACGCATTGCAGAAAGAGTTTATTGACGTACACGAGGGGATTGTGACATTATTCATGTCATGACCAGCAAGACTATTCTACGCTTTCAAATTAATTTTAGTTTACCGCAAGTTACTGGTCACGATGGTCTAGTGGCTAAAGCACTCGGCAGCTCACCCGCATGTCGCGGGATTGAATCCCGGTTGCGGTGGCCGCATGTTCGATGGAGGCGGAAATGTTTTAGGCCCGTGTACTAAGATTTAGTTGCACGTTAAGGAACTCCAGCTGGTCGAAATTTCCAGAGCCCGTCACTACGGCGTCTCTCATATTCATGTCGCTGTTTTGGGACATTAAACCTTAGATAATGGTATTGCTTGGCAATGCAGAAAAAATAACTTTCATTAGTTACAAACACACGAATCAGGTATACAGGCTTCACAATAAAACGTGTAATATTGCAGTGAAATTGTGTGGCACAAGTGATCGGGAGCCAGAACTGAGATTGTTACTACCAGTATTCACTTATGACCAAGTAGTGAGTGCATAGCAAATTCAAAAACATGTGTTCATTAAAGCATGCTACTGAATACTCGGAATACAGTCATATGCGAAAGCTTCACTGACACAAGCTGAAGTACGCACTATAGAGACGGAACATCACTATCGCGTTCAACTCTTAGAGGCAAAGCTTAGGGGCTCCCCAAATATTTTTGAAATATCTTTGTAGTATTTATTGATGTGGCGTGGGATTGGTAACGCTACATAGGTGAATTTTTTTCCTATTCTGCTGTTACGGTTGATATGAATATTAGAAAGTTTTAATATTGTAGCGCTTTACTTTATAGGTGACAGCAGCTTTATGACTTCACTGATGCTGATTTTGGCAGTGTGTACTTTGTGCAGAGATTTTTATCATTAACAAAATTAAAAAATTAGCCTCTTACATGTATCAACATATTACTTCGTGATGTACATAACTCACGGAAACGCACATAGCTTGCCTGTCTCGACCGTATGTTGTCAGCAGTATTGCGGAATAGGTGCTTTCAATCAAATTTAATTCCGGATAATTCGAGCTTTCCGCAATCCTATTCCTTTCGATTCCTCGGAATGAAAAGATTAGCCCTTTCTCACTCCTGGAATTGCCAGGTAGTTCAATTCCATCCCGGTAATTCCTCAACTTTAGAGAGAAATCTTGATGATATTATCAGATTAAGAATGAACGACCCATAAAGATGATGCCATCGTTTGTATTAAGAATTAACTGCAAAAGCGCGCAAAGTACGTTACCAAGGTCGAGGCATAGTAACTTAACATATCTCGTGCAGTACAAGCACCCTACTAACTTTCATAGGGGCTGTTCTCGCGCTACCTCCAGTATTTGCGTGGTTAGCATGTTTGAACGAAAGGTGATGTTTTATATTGTTTAAGCCTATATGTTCTAATGCTAAAATGATGACATATCGTATTTTTTTTCCTAAAAAAAGTAGTGTTTGAGAAGACTGCACAGCTTTACTATGCTTCTAGTGCGGTCGTTAATATGGGGAACACTAAGATTGGTGTATGAGGTACAAAACCATCTGCATCTGCTGATATTAGTTGGAACGATGCGCTACTCGGGCATTTCCTTTGCTTCGAATAATGAAAAGTGGGTCGCACTGCTCATCAGCACTCGCGCATGTCCAGCGTGTCTCGGAAGCTTGGAGAAAGGAAGCAGAACTTTCTCTGTTCGCCTGTGCGTTGAAATGCAATGCCTTCCTTGTCAAAAATGTATTCACGTGCGTTAGGTGCTGAACTGGTCGTTAGATAAAGATCAGGCTGTGCATAGAGCATTCAACCCTTTGTTTTTCCTTTCAGTTTCTGCCGGGATAATGAATCAACTAACGACTCATTCTCTCTTTTAATACTTTTACACCTCGCCTACCCTTAACTTAGGTTTTCGCTTACTAATGTTTGAAAAATAACGCATGAACAAAAACGTGCTACATTTTCGGAAAAAGACGTAATTCATTTTTCATTCCATTCGTTGAAAAGTGCACAAACTCTATTTCTATTCTATTCCAATTCCATTTTTGGGTTGCAAAAATGTGGAATGATTCCGAGTCATGCCAATTTTGGAGTGGCCAATTTCGGAGTGTGATATTTATTTTGGTTTGTAGGCCCGTTGATGCCATCATTTATTTACTTAGAATTACATTGGGGGGGGGGGGGGGCAGGGGGAGAGGGCTCGTACTCATTATCCCTACTTTCATATCAGCTTTCTTGCAGACAAGTGATCGTCTCCACCTCTTGTGACACGTACATCACCATTATAAATGGTGCTTGTTTTTTGTATCATCTGTTTATTTTATTTCCCCCTTCTTTTAATGAGAGCATCGCACAAAATGTTTCATATGTGTAACAGTAGCAGTTTTCTGCGTACGACATGAGCATTTTCGCGTGCTGTTGCAGAGAGTGGATGTAACAGTCCACAGCCCGGGCTGAATGCTGCACTTAAATGTTCGGCCAATGTCAACACACTGGGCATGCGACCCGTCGGCACCATCTGCAGGCACATTTGCGACAACGGCTACGAGATCTCCCCAAGTCAACTGCCATTGGCTGAAGTCAGTTGCCTCGCCAACGGACAGTGGGACCGCCAAGATCAACCCCAGTGTGTCGGTGAGTCCTAAGTTTTTGTATTTCACCAAAAAAAAAGCATTTGGTTTGCACAGGTGAATGATTTTTTTTCGTTACTTTAAACTTCATTGACTAACAAACATTAATGTGATTCATGATTGCTGGCCATCGTAATTTTTACTGCTGGGCTGAAAATGGAGAATACTTTAAAAATTCGGGAACCCTTATGATTCGTCTTTAAGAATTGAACGTGATTGCTATTTTCATGCAGACGCGCCCACACGCGCGCACGCATGCTCACCGACGCACACGCACATTATCACCCTCCCAATCGCTAGCCTGCCTTCGCGTCTCGGTGGAGGCTGAACCGCATGGACACAAAAGTGCAAACGCCCTTCAGCACCTATGTCTTTATTGAATCTAGCTCGAATTTCAGCTCGTGGCCAACGCTGCTTTTACAAGTCAAGCTTTTTAGGGCCCAGTCTTGTCGACTTCCGCCACGCTCCACTAAACCGAAACTGAACACCTGCACAACGAAAAGCTTAAACATCTGTGTAGAAAACCGATTTCATGTGTACATCAATCAAGTATTATACAACGGCACAATAGATTATCACCTGCACTGTCTGTTCGTCCTTTATACTAATCGGTGACATTAACGTAAACGTTGTCGACCCTCAGACCAAGCTTCGCCCACTCGTCGTCATTCACTTTGTGGAGATTCGTGGATTTTTTAAAGTCTCTTGAAAACCTTCGACACAAAAGTTTTGGTCTGTCTGTCTGTCTGTCTGTCTGTCTGTCTGTCTGTCTGTCTGTCTGTCTGTCTGTCTGTCTGTCTGTCTGTCTGTCTGTCTGTCTGTCTGTACATTTGTCTGTTTGTCCGCCTCTAATGGTACCCCAAACGACACCAAATGATTCCCCAAACGGTGGACCCCATCCGCAGCGCCCACCAATATTGCTCAAGATTTAGCATTCTTACATGTGCGATTGTCAATTAAAAAGCAATTGTTGCGCATATCTGAGACACCATAACAACAAGGTTATATTCTGCATGTGTGTCTCTTACTAGAAAAGGCATACATAAGTAATTCTAAGGACCGTAGTGTTTATTACGTTGCGCTGACATGCAACGCTTGCACGAAAAGGCAAGTGTTTTCAACGCTTTGCTAAGACGACATGGTGGAGGCACCTACCCGTCGCCTTGCGTTCTACACCTTATCACCTCTGAGACCAGCGCGCAGGGCGCGCGCACTTAACGGCCAGATAGCGCTCATGTCTCACGTGTGGCGTGACTTGATGCGCCTCTGCTGAACGCTCGAGGCACTCTAACACAACACCTCCAGAATACCATTCACCGATTTTCTTGCGTAGAACATCAAATAAACGTTTTGTTCACTCTCTCCAGACACAAGACTATAGCCTTTCGACGACGTTTGCAGTGTAACATGCAGATACGGGGCCATTTTTTTTTTTCACTTACGACCAAGGTCGCTGACACGGACAACGTAATTTCGGTGAAATGAGGTCTTTAACGCTCAAGCGTTAAAATGAAAGCTAAAATCTGCGTAAGCACCACCAGCGCCAGATACTCTCCGGGTGAGTCGATTCAAATGTCTGAGGTCGTCAGTTCGCTGGTGGAAGCGAGTAACTGGGACACTATTTCTCAAACTTTGTGGGGGCTCCGAAGCCTGCCCCAAGAGATTCGCGTCAAACAAACACTCACTCACTGAAGTGACGCCTCTGGGCCAAGACTATAGTGACCTAGAGCGCGGGAATTGTAGAAAGCGCCCAGACACTATACGAAAACTCTTAGCCCCTACCTGATCCAAAGCGAGCGCATGCAAGTGCATGACCCAAAGCGAGCCCCTATTCGAAATCACCTTATCATATCGCGCAGTGTTACACTGCAACAGAAGCCTTGAAATGATGAAACTCCAAGACGAGCCTGTGACACTACATATGCAATGGAGATTCATAAACAAGAGCCGAGTAGTGCGCTGAGCTAAATCATAAGTTTTTTTCAGTCGTTTGGAAGATTGATCGTGTTGCCCTTCAGTACACTAGGGTTTCGTGATAATTGCTACTGTGTTAGACACAACCAACTAAAAACAACAGACAGTTATTCCAAGGAAAGCACAGGGAACATCATGATGTAAATTTAGAGGAATAAATGGAACGAAAAACAAAAGCACCCTTTCCGCTCGTGGTGACCGAACGAATACCTCCGAAATATGCATCCGATACTCTGCCAATTCAGTTACGATGACGGGCGACCCACCCGCCTTATTTATTCACTTTGTGGGGTATTTCTGTGTATATGAACCCTGAGACTAATATAGCCAGCGGCTGTCCGTCATGGTGGATCCGTAGTTACAGTGCTCGGCTGCTGACCCGAATGCCGCTGGTTCGATCCCGGCCGTGGCGGTCACATTTCCGTGGGGGCGAAATGGTAGAGGCACTGATCAGAAAACAATGCAGAAAACTACAGGACACACAAAAAGGGGACGCCCACAGCGCTGGCTCCAAAACTCGTTGCGAAAAACAAATTGATCGCCTATAAATACGCTCGATAACCACACGCATAGCACTACATCACCTGACATAGCAAGATAGGCCAACAACAGCATAACCAAGACAGCTAGATTACGAAAACCGCTTCCGCTTCCGTAGATACTCTATTTCATCAAGGAATAATGCGATCGACGAGGTGCTGACACAATTGTCACGCACTGTCAGTGCTGTATGCGTGCCCTTCCTATGCGTAGTGTGGTATTTCGCGCTGTTTTTTAATTATGTACTTATACCAACAAGCCCAGCTCTCCACACGTTTGCTAGAGGCCCATGTTCTGTGTGATGTTAGTACATGGTAATGAACACCAGATGATCTAAATGCCATCAGTCCTCCATTGAAGTGTCCCTCATAATCATTTTGGGAGTAAGACCCCAGATTTTATTATTATTGGCCAGTAGCTTTCGTTGTCTAGATGGCGAGTGTGGAAACCTTTTTTTTTTTTGCAAGAGAGCGTCGTCTACTTTTCACGAGGCGGCAGCTAACCAGAAAATGCTTCGCTATAGCAAAACCCAGTGGCACTGTCCCAGCACCATACCTGATTACTGGAGCAGGGAGGTGCTGGACACTAGGACGCTGGCACGCTCCAGTGCAGGACGCACGCTGGACACTGGCGCGCTGCACACTGGGACACCCGTTATCGACCAAAATCCAGCTTTTAAATTATTTTTTTCAATTTGGTCATGTGCGCATTGTAATAAAGGCTGAAACACGAGCACAGCAGAAAAAGAAAAAAATTTAAACAAAAAACTTAGTGAGCTGGTGTGGAGCCTACCACCTTATCACATCACGCATACCGAGTCCGACACGCTGTCCACTACACCAAACCTGAAGACGAGATAGATGTATTTTTCATTCTTCCTAAACCTAGTTCGGGTATACAAGACCTTCATTTTGTCGCTTAGAAACTCAGAGTTTCGTCTCTTTGTGCTCACGCCAACCTAAGAGGTGATTGTTAGCCGATTTGTTTTGGGTTCCCGTGGATCACGCCTATCTCGCACGTTATGCCGTAAAACTTGTAAGCGTAACCGCAGATGTGTTACGGTAATCACAGTGACTCGCTATGAGGTAGTCATATCAATATAGAAAACAGCGTGAATCTGAACTGCTCACTGAACACTGTAGATATCGTCACTCGTTTGGAAGTGTTTTCTGTCCTCCTGGTTTACGTTCCGCGTACAACAGCCGCAGTAGTTCTAGCCGAAACGACCATTAGGCTTAGGGTCGGATATTTCGTGTGCCACTATCGTTGTGAACATCGTGGATATTCAGTTACGGAGAGTCTAATAACCGTTAAAATATAGTTTAGATAATAACTGGCCCACGAGAGGTCATATTTTCACCTTCTACTACACAAGTCATATGCTAAAAACACCGATATTGGGCATTTCAGTGGCTAATTGCTACCGGGGACGTGTGGACTTTTGCAGTACGATCTGAATTGACTGACTGCAAGAGTAGGTTCATCTTGATTATCAGACTAATACTATACTGCCATACTGTGTTGCGAATTATCAGTTCTATCGATGCGGTTTATGAAATACATTGACGAAACTCAGTCACACTTCAAGCAAAGCGCTCCCGTGCCAAGGTGGGCACGGGTGGGCTGGAGCTTCTCCCGAAAATTTTCGCCTACCACTCCCTCCCCACCTCACGAAGATCAAGCATAGTGAAAACACGACGCATAAGTTCTGTGCCTCCCTGCTCCTCTGAAAGAACACAATTGTCGTGGGTGCCTGCCCCCTCTCCCTCCCAAGAAAAAATATCCTGGCTCCGCCCACTGACCCGCGAGCTTGACAGATGATTGCTTTAACGTACTCGCACATCCGTTGCTTAACTAAACCTTCAGCTATATATGTGCAGCACATAGATAAAAATACCATCATATTCGGTAAATTTTACGCTCAACATCTCGTGATTCAATATGATATCTTACAGGAAGTGCACCGGGATCGCGCCTAGTTTTTCCAGTTTGCCGCTAATGTTCCCAGTGCGCGGCAGAGACCGTACAGCGTGACCAGCGCGTGCCAGCACGCTTTAAGACACTGGGACACGCTGTACAGTGGGTCCCAGTGGCTTCCAGCATGCTTTAGCACACTGGAACACACTGTTTAGCGTTTCCAGTGTCACCCAGCGCACTGAAACGCACAGAGAGACACTGGAAACGCTGTTTTTTCGATCGAGTCGCATCAAGTCTAGTGTGAAGAGGTCCTCGCTATGAAGGAACGAAAGAAGGTGGCCTGCTGTAAAATATGTTGTGCCAAATTTACAACTCAGCTTCTAAGCAAGCCATGGCCTCAGAAGCGTAGCTCGACCGATTTGTGTCCGTAAGCGCGAGTGTTTACACGCTTGAAATCAAGAGATGCGGCTCGGTGCACTTTCGTACACTGCGCGCTAGAATTTTTCATACCACTTACTTCCTTCTCTCTAATGATGACGATAATAATAATAATAATAATAATAATAATAATAATAATATGTGTGCTTTTACGTTCTGAACCATCATATGAGTATGAGGCACGCCGTCTTCGTACACCAAAAGCACGTCCTGTTGGGCTACCTTGTTGGGATTATGCTACAAGGAGCCAGAGATGATGGCTGCGGCGACCGCATTTTCGATGGAGAACAAAATGCTAGAGGCGCGTATGCTTAGATTTAGGCGCACGTTGAAGAACACCAGGCTGCCGACATTTCCGGAGCCGTCCACTGTATATGTACAGGTTGCTCCACTGTTAGAGGGAACACGTCAGCCCGTTGGCTCTCGTTCTGCGCAGTGCCTTGCACAGCAAGCGGTGAAAACAAAGCGCATGAGCAATGTGACGCATTGGCGGTACATGCGACACGTCGTCCGCTGCTAAAGCACTCCTTCGCCAAAGCGTGGCGGCGCTGTCTAGGCCTTGCCGAGATATCGTGCGTCAACAGCCGCGCGGAAACGTTGCGTGAAATACTACATATGGATCTCTCCACTCAAGGATAAGGTTTGCTCGGGTTCAGTCCTGGGCTGGTTGGTGCATGGTTGCAACAGGTGAAGAAATAGTGTGACACAGATAATGAAACAAAAGACGTATACAGGATGACAGCAGCGCTTTTTCTTCACTTGTGTAGCGCTGTTGTCGTCTGCCTCTCATCTTGGGCTTGGTGAAAATTTTTGCGTCCTTCCTTTCCCCGAAGAATCCTTGAGAATTCTCATAGAGCAAGTTTGTAGAGCAAGTAGAAATTTGTCAAACTGTTAGAAAAGTGCGATGAATGTGCAGCACTTCATCAGTACGAATGCATTTCGTTTTTTTTTTGTACTGAGAGGCCTAAATAAATATTGTGTTCTCTGTTTAGCACGTCTTGTTAGAAATAGAAATGTGTCACTAAACATTTTTCTACGGCCCACCACGCCGTCGAATAGCTCCCGCGTGCTGTCACGCCACTTCGCGACTTTTGACGGGCGATTGCACGGGGAGCAGAGCCATGTCGGTGAGGCCGCACGCGAGCTATGACAGGAGCATTTTAGTATAGCAGACGACGCGGGAAATGTGCCGCCTCCGCGTCGGTTTGCGCAAGCGTTTGGATTTCGCCACTTGGCGCTGCACGGCGCTGCGCCACGTGCTCGCGTGTTCCCTCTAACAGCGAACCGACCTGTACCTGCTCAGCAACTACCACTGTGTGTGTGTGCGAAGAAAACCCTTCGTGCTGTTTCTTTTCGTAAACCTAAACGACTAAAATAAATACTTGGTCGCTCCAAGGAGTGCTGTGTGAGCGTGCGTGCATGTGTTAGGCAGAACCTCGTTTGTTACCCAATCGGAACTTAGTCACTTTTTCTTCTTTCCATGCGCATTAGGGAAAATAAAACCACCGAACATGAATGCTGATGCACCACTTGTTTTTCATACATAGTGTAGCAACAAATAGAACCCAGGTGTGACATGGGTTACCAAGCTAGCTATTAAGTAATAATGTCGTGATCAGCGTTATGAAACTGAAGCCTTTTTTGAAAATAAACATATTTGTTCCTGTCTGGTTCCGGCGTTCGTGCCTTTACTCGGCCACGATATAAGACTAAGTTACCTTGGTCATTTCTTGAGACCTGATCAACAAAAGAACCTTTGAGAATGCTCATAGAGCAAGTTTGTAAAGCAAGTAGAAATTTGTCAAACTGTTAGAAAAGTGGGATGAATGTGCAACCCGTCTGCGTGTTGCTAATGTAGTCAACTTCACTGTGACTTCCTAAATACATTTTTTTTTCCAGGGAGCGGGTGTGCCAGTCCCGCCATTCTGCCAAACTCCGTGCTCAATTGTTCAAACCCCGTCAATCCTACCGGAAACTGGCCTACGGGAACTACATGCAACATTATGTGTGACGAAGGGTTTTCAGTTCCGCCGAATCAACACTCCCTCAACGAGATCGTTTGTCAAGGGGACGGAACATGGAACCAAACGGCACAACTTGAATGTAACGGTGAGTTATTAAGGTAGGTTTTACCGACACGCAATTTTCTGATCCGGTGTGCTTACTATTTTAGAGAGCGGATGCGCAAGTCCAGATCCAGTACCTGACTCATCGCTGGAATGCTCAGAGACAGCTAACCATCTTGGCCGCTACCCGACTGGCGCGTTGTGTAAAGTTGTGTGTAAAGAGGGACTTGCTCTTCCACCGGACATGCAGTCCCTTAACCAGTTTGTTTGCCAAGAGGACGGTACATGGAACCAGACTCAAACTCTTGAATGCTCCAGTAAGTAAAACTTACTCTTTCTGTTTCTCCATTACTCTAAATAAACACATCGCACCTTAGGTGTCGGTTGTGCAAGTCCGAACCCAGTGAGTGACGCTTCGCTGGAGTGTTCTACGGACGCGGACCACTTCGGCAAGTTCCCTGCAGGCACAATCTGCAAGGTAGTGTGCGCCGACGGACATGCGCTTCCATCGAGCCTTCAATCCCTTAATCGATTCGTGTGCCACGTAGATGGCATGTGGAACCAGACGGATAAGCTAGAATGCCGCAGTGAGTACACCAGTACGTCTGCTTCTGCGAATACGGCTGTGATTCGTGACCAGCACGTCAAGTCCGTCCTGTACATGACGAGCGCTGTTATCCAGGTTCTCAGTGAACAAACCCTTTTCGGATGACTTAGCCCCAGGAACACCATTTCTATAACCATTTCAATGTTAACGCATTACATAACGGATGTCCGAGTCCCAATTCAATGCCCAACTCCGTTCAGACAACAAACAGTCCCTTGACCATTTTTTTGTGTCAGGGAGAAGGAACATGGAATCAGCACAGCTATAATGTCCCAGTGAGTATACAATGGTGAATACACTACCGCGTAATAGTGCGGCATGTTTGGTCACTGCTACGCTGTATGTAACCTGCTTAAATTGAAGGGATGTTCTCCGCCACTAAATTGTGAGCAAGGCACGCACTTATCAGTTTCTCAATGTCAGTGGTCGAGTATGGCTTTTGCACTGCTGTTATACCAATTTTAATTTTTATGTATTGCATTTTAGACAGTGGATGCTCAAGTCCAAACGCAGTGCCTGGCGCCTCTCTTGAATGTTCTGAAAATGCTGGAGACCTTGAAAAATGGCCCCCAGGCACAACTTGCCATGTGGTATGTGACGATGGGCTTGCACTTCCGCCAAGTCTGCAGTCTTTTAGCTCATTTGTTTGTCAGGAAGATCGAACGTGGAACCAATCAGCACAGTTAGAATGCCGTGGTGAGTACCCTAAATAATATCTTAAGATGCGGCACGCTACATGGAATATTATTTATGCGTTCGTTACATTATATTTGCATACATTTTAGAGGGTGGAGAGATCAGTCAATCAGTTCATTATTCATAACAAAATAGAGGACAGCGACTAATATTTTAGTTGGGACCCCCAGAACTCGGCTGAGTCATGGAAAGGGTCCCTATGACAAATGGTGTTATTTATATCCGCGTGAAAAGGTCTTACGCATAGGTCGATACTAAGGAAAACAACTTATTATGCAATATGTAAGAGGAAACTAGACTATACAAACCGTGAAAGAAAAGATGTGAAAAAGAAGAAAATGTACAAAAGGCTGGACGGTGCACAATACATGAAGGGAAACTAAGCTTCTTTTTAATTAGGCGGTTGCACAGTAAGTACTGGCGCAGTGAATTAGATAAATGCTGAATTGATGATAAGGTTACTTCTGTAGGAAGTGTATTCCATAAACCAGCAGCAGTATTTGTAAAGAAAAATGCGAGAGAGAGAATAACCGTTTTTCTTTAAAGAAACTGGATGCGCTCATCCTGATGTGGTGCCCGATTCTTCACTGAAGTGCTCCAATGACGCCAACCACCTTGGAAATCGACCAACTGGCACGCTATGTGAAGTACAATGCAATGAAGGATTTACGCTCCCTTTAGACCTTCAATCATCTAGCCGGTTTGTTTGCCAAGAGGACGGCATGTGGAACCAGACAGTACACTTAGACTGCCTCAGTGAGTGGTCGTAAAACATTTGCTCTAAAAGTGTGTGATTGTATATACGTTGCATTTTAGAGAGCGGGTGTGCCAATTTGGATCCGGCACGTGACTCTTCGCTTCAGTGTTCCAACGAGGCCAACGGCTTCGGCAATCGACCTGCTGGCACAGTTTGCAAAGTTGTGTGCTCCAAGGGATATACACTTCCATCGAACCAGCTGTCTTTTAGCGAATTTGTTTGCCAAGAGGATGGTACGTGGGACCACGATACGCATTTAGAATGTCACAGTGAGTACTCAGGCAAATCTGTCAACCATAGAAACGTTCAGTGTAATCTGTTTCTTTCCGGTGCACCAACCTTTGTGCCGGTGTGTTTTAACAAGAAGCCTGGCGTTTCAGGAGTGACTTGTGATAACCCACCGAACAGAGCGAATGCTGTTTTGGAGTGTTCTAACGGCACCAGCCAAGATGGAAAGTGGGCTGTGGGCACGCTGTGTCGATATGTTTGTAACGATGGATATACTCTTCCGAAAATGCAAGATGGGCTTGACTCTTTTGTCTGTAGCGAAGACGGCACGTGGAGCATAACCGACCAGTTGTTCTGTGAAGGTGAGTGCACTTTACTCAAAATTTCCTTTTCATTAAAGTAGCCCTATGTGTCAGAATCACATCTTTCTTTTTTTTTACTGTGGCGCGACTTAAGAGCATCGCGCCTTATCTTTCTCCTCTCAACAGAAGCAGGCTGTAAAAGCCCGACGCAGGTGGAAGACGCTATACTCAACTGCACGTCAGAGGCCAACAGTTTAGGAAGATGGCCAGCAGGCACGATGTGCTCATATGATTGCAAAGAAGGATATGGCCTCGCAAAGAGCCAGCTTCTTTTCAACCGCTTTATGTGTCACGATGATGGCACATGGAACTATACTGAAAAACTACGTTGTCAAAGTACGTATTTGTGCTAGAGCATAGCAGCTGCCATTAGTGAGAACAGGAAGAATTAAACAGTTTAATGACATTCAGTAGACTAAATGGCTGTGTTTTAACGTGTGTTTTCTGAATTTCATCACGCTAAGAAGCTTCTATGTGGTGCGCTTGTATATTTCTCTTCACCAGAAACTGGTTGCGAGGATCCTTCTGCGGTCCAGTTCTCTATGGTAAACTGCTCAGGAAGCGTTAATACATTAGGACGGTGGCCTGTGGCGACTGAATGCTCACATGTCTGCGATGAAGGATACGCAGTTTCTCGCCATGAAGTTCACCTCAATTTATTTATTTGCCTTGATGACGGTACCTGGAATCAAACCGAGGGTCTTCATTGTCGGGGTAAGTGCTAAATGTATTTTTACTTTCAATAGGCCTCAGAGTAACTGCACGAAAGGCAATGGTCAGGGTTTGATAGAATCGTAAAGAACAGTGTTAAAGTTTTTCATTAAGAATGGCGTTCAGGATCTCAGTCCGTTACATAAAATCATAATTCTCACGTTCACCGGAATAATGCACTCAGACCTGAAACAATTCTAATTTATTTCTGAACATTTCATTTTCTACAGTGATAAAAACGGCGGGCTTTCCTTCTTTCAGAAACCGGTTGTCAAGAACCAGGAAAAGTGCCACACTCAGTTATCAACTGCTCCTCCGATTTTAATGTTTTAGGGAAGCGTCCATTTGGTACAGTGTGTTCATACGTGTGCAATGAAGGATTTGCCGTTCCTGTGGACCTAGAACAACACAACCAATTTGTTTGTTCCGAAGACGGTTCCTGGAGTCAGAAGGAGGAGTTGCTATGCCTAAGTAAGCATGCTTGATGAATTCAACTAGAGTTGCAGGTGGGCTTTTTGGTTTTCCATGACATCCGATGTATAGCGCATCTAGGACAGTACAGAGCAAGGCACGCGCACGCACGCACGTACACACGCACGCACACACACAAGCACACATGGCGCTAACTTTCAACAATGTAGTTCATTGCGAGAATCAACAGTACATATACCCTAACCCTGGGATTTACAAACCACGTGCTCGAACAAACAATCGTACATGTGATGCCTATCATCATGTCACACTCAATTATTCTATTTTTTTAGCTCATAAATATACAGAGGGTTTACTAATGCACGTGCTGCCAAACTTGGCGATGAATTGTGCTTGGATAATTATCCTTGTCATCTCGTAACTGCTCTTTCCATTGATGCTAGTGTGAATAAAGAGGGGTTATAATGCGCACTCCTTGCAGTGAATTGAGAAAAAGCCCTCTGGCTGCGCCTTTACGACTTTATTCCTGTGCTTATTGAGCCTCTCGTTGACGCATCTACCGGATTCTCTCACATAGCATGCGCCACAAGTTTTTGGGATTTGGTAGATGACTCCTGTGCGGCACGCTACAAGCCTGTTACGATGGTTCCTAGCAAATTTTAGTTCAGCGTGCGCAACGGCCAGCGTACGCAATGCATGAAAAGGAGCAAGAGTGCGCATGCGCTGAACCAAATAGAGATGCGTGCGTTTGCGCATGCGTAGGATGCGTGCGCTAGGTCTCGGCACTTGCGTCGCACCCACTACTCCCGTTGTCTACCTTACCGGCAGCTCTCACGAGATCTCAAACTGCCGAGACAAAAACAGAAAAAATGGCTGCGACCGGCAATACTACCTTTCGTCGTGGCAGCGAATGAAGTCTGTGTGAATTTCGGTAGATTTGGAACTTAAGTAACCTGAAACCCATAAGTGAACAGGTGCAGTGCATTGTGATCGGTGCTTCGCTGGAGCACAACGCTGGACGACCGGACTAAGTCATTTAAGAAGCAGGAACCCAATGATGACGTGAAGCACCGCGACGCATCTGTGAATTGTGTATGAGGCGTCGTGCGTGTGATTCCTTTCAACTTGGTGGTTGCTGCGTGTGTCTTACTGGGAGATGTCTCAATAACTGCCTGAAAAGGCATTCGAAGTGTTAAAAAAGTCAGTTTTGTCACAAGGGTGTAGCAATTAATGCGATAGCAACAACTTGGAATAAGACGCTGACAATGGCAAGCAGATTGAAACGTCTATAGCACGCTGCTCACGCAGAAATGACACACGAAACATAATCACAAGTACAGATGAGTGCAAACTAACTAGTGTCCCTCTTGTTATACTTCGCTGTATATGAAAAGCGCGCTCGCGCCTGTGCAGCGAGCGAAGTAACCTTTGTGGGCCCAGCAACTAACGCAATCGTTCGGGTGAAAGCCGAAGGCAGACGATTCTCCCCACTGAAAGATAAGCGTGCGCACAAGCATGTACCCCCTCCCTCCTTCGCGGGGCAAAGTACGCGAGGGAAATAAGCACGCGTCAGCGCAGCGTGACGAGCTGGGCGCGAAGCGTGGGCACCTTTTTTTAGACGATAGTCTTTCTTCGAGACATTTGACGCAAAAAAATTGGTCTGTCTGTCTGTACATTTGTCTGTTTGTCCACCCTTAACGGTACCCCAAACGACACCAAATGATTCCCCAAACGGTGGATCCCATCCGCAGCGCCCGCCAATATTACTCAAGTTTTAGCGTTCGTACTTGTGCGATTGTCAATTTGGAAGCAATTATTGTGCATATCTGATGCACCATAGCACGTTGATAATTTCTATGTGTGGCTTTATACTAGAGAAGGCACACATAAGTAATTCTAACGACCGTAGCGTTTATCACGCTGCGCTGACAGCGCAACACGATGCTCAAAAAGGAAAGTGTTTCCGACGCTTTGCTAAAACGACACGGTGGCGGCACTTACCCATCGTCTTGCGTTCTACACCTTATCGCCTCCAAGACGGGCGCACATGCCGCGCACTTCGTTTTCCAAGATAACTGCCAGATGGCGCTCATGTCTCACGTGGGACGTGATGCTGCGTTCTTTCACCTCCGCTACACGCTAGAGGCACTCTGATGCATGCAGCGCCTCCAGAATACCATTCATTGATTTTATTGCACAGAACATCAAACAAACGTCTTGTTCACTCTCTCCAGACGCAAGACTATCGTCTTTCGATGACATTTGCAGTGTAACATCCAGATACGGGGCCAATTTTTTTCTTGAGCTTTCGTATATGTAGATATGTATACATATACGGTGAAGGCTGGCGGTGGCGGCGGCGACGGCAAAAAACCAGCTGAGACTTTCTATAATATTGCTATCGATATAAAAGTAAAGATAACCATCCATTTAGCGTTCATGCGGGTGGATGCACGTCCGTGTTCTACGAAGCTTGGATGATTTTTCTCGCACACGATACCCTCATCATTGTGGAAGCAGCTTTCACAGCACGTGAAAAATGCCAAATGAAGTCGCCGCGGCCAATTGGGGCATTCTTTTATTTAGCGTTTAGCAATCCCAGTTGAACTCTCTTTTTTTCTCTCGTCATCTTAGGAAATGTCTGCAATCAATAAATGTTAGATTGGCACTAAGCGATCTCCTTCGCCGTCTCTTTCCCTCGATCTGCTAGTCGACCTAGCTTCAACACCCCAAAACTACCCCTCGTCCTCGGAAGAGATCGAATTGTCTCATGCCTTGACTTGTGCCATGTATTGCATGAACGAGTTATCGGTTATTGCATCTTTTCGCTTCTCTACGAGATGGCGTGAGGCAACGCTAAGCCTTTTTAACTCAGGTGGAGTACATGTTTCGGATGTTGCGCACGGCAAACTAATGCTGTAAGAGGCAGCCTTAGACGTAGCGTACGCATCGCCCAGCATGCTGCGGACTTACAGCCTAGCGTACACTAAACTAAAAGTCTCTCTTATCGCGCACACATCTTATCCCGCGCACCTCGGTTTCGTCTTTTGGCAAAGACTGTTTAGCTTGTTCGGCGCCGAGAAAACATGCACGTTGCAACGCCATGGAAGCAATTTTTAAGGTTATGTGAAACGCGATGCATGTAGGGGATCACAATTACACTTGCCCGCGTAGAGGGCACGCTTGCGTGGCTTTGTTCGAGCGGAGTTGTTTGAACAAGCTTTGTAGCACGTGCATTATTCCAGCGCCGTGTGTTTGCTCCCTTTTCGTTCGACCCGCCCTTCACACTGTTGAAGTCACCGTATACGTTTGTATAATTATCAACTGCAAAAGTAGAAAATTTTAGTATGGCCTGATGATATGCATTACATGTACGATTGTTTGTTTGAGCCCGTTGCCTGTAACGCATCGGGTTAGAGTATATGTACTGTTGATTCGCGGAGTGAACTGCATTGTTAAAAGCTACCGCAGTGTGTGTGTGGGGGGGGGGGGTTATGTACACTTTGCTCTGTACAACTCTAGATGCGCTATACATCGGACGTTTGATGAAATAGGGAATGTAGATTTCTGTACATGGCCAAGAAGCAGCGCATAGCTCTACTGCCTCTAGAAATGTGTTGCGAAGTGACATGCATGTGACTATTTACCTGTAGAGCTTCTTGAAGGTGTCGCATCTAGGCACTGGCCATAGCTCTAAGCAGGTACTACGAATCGATAAGGCTGCACGATGTGAATTACACAGTTCCTGGTTGAAACTGGAGACATCGCGTGAATAAATTGAGGTTTAGGCAGCGTATTTAAAAAATTTCAACAGATTTGTTTCTGTTTTGATCGTTCGGTGCATAAAACCTAACTGAAACTATATTATATTTAAATTTTTACTAAGAACATTGGTATGCGGCAGCCTTTTTATTTGAAAATTATGCAGCAATGAGACTTGGTAGATAATTCAATAAAGAAGTGCATAATTTGATATAAACATAACTAGCAGGCCATTAGTGTCTCTGGTATTGTCCTGTTGAGGCAGGGTATATTTGTGTTTCATTTTTACACGAGATATGCTGTGGAGTATGTACTTATATGATATTATATAGGGAGCAGTTGTTCAGGAACTGCACGTCTTTATCTCCATTACCAGAATCACGTGTGCATGAAACACAGGCCTATGTACAATTTCAGCGCGCATGAAAGAACCTCATGTGGTCGAAATTATCCGAAGCCCTCCAGTACAGCGTCTCTAATAGCATGAGTAATCTGGCATGTTAAAATCTATAATAGAAAACCCAGACAGCCGAAGTAAAATATGTTTTCTGATAATGACATTACTAGATATGTTTGGGAACGGCAGGACCAATATAATGAATATTGCTCCTTGAAACTATCATATGTTCAGTAGTCTTATTGTAGGATACATTTAACTAGAACCTTTGTGAAAACGTACTACCCGATTTCTGCACGAGCAGTGCTAGTTTACTACGCTTTATTGGAATCAGTATTTGCATAGCACTTCACCTAGATTCGTTTTAATAAAGAATCTTTCTGTGCCTTACAGAAACTGGTTGTGAGAGTCCGCGCGCTGTGCAAAACTCCGTCCTTCAGTGCTCTCAAACTGTCAACGTAGTTGGCAACTGGCCAGCCGGGACAACCTGCGAGCATATCTGTGATAAAGGATTCGTAATTCCACTAAGCCAACGCGATCTGAACAAATTTATTTGCCATGACAATGGAAAGTGGAACGAGACTGACGACCTCCAGTGCGTCGGTAAGAACTCATCATCGTAAACAAAGTGTGCTTGCTTGCGTATTCTCTTTATACTTACCATCGCGATGGAACAAAACGTTAAACGTGCATCTACGCAATCTGCTGTTTCATTATGTACATTATTGTCTACATGGCGAGCTCTCTTACGTGGCGAGCTCTCTTACGTGGCGCGCTCTACACGACGACCTTCTCTACATCGCACTCTCTCGAACGTGACACTCCTTCGAATGAGCCGGCTGGCTCATTATAATGGGTGAATTCTCCCCTGATCCCTAGATCAGGAAAAGCGTGCAGATCGCAGTGTCCAATTATGTGTTACACGGTTACACACAACCTGCGAGGGTGGCGAGCACACAGGGCCCACGTAAACACCCAATATTGAGGCGTGGTCACTGTACTCCAATGTGTCACCAATGGGGCTCTTCCTCGTCGTGTGTGCGCCGCTGGGCGAGGGGTCCCAAGCTCACGACAGCGTATACATCAAAGGGGCCGCCGCAGTTGCTCAAAAGGGTCCGCCGGACTGCTCGCTCAACTAGCGGGGTGATTTGCGGCTGTCGCCGCTGTTTCTTTCAAGGAAGATGTTGCGCTTGTTGTCGTCTCACGGCGTCGCGGTGGTACGACCGTCCGGCTATAGGAGGGACAATACATGGCGGATATAGGCCAGCAGGTGACTGGCTACTTGATTGAGGATCTAAAGAACGCCGCTCCCTTGTCAGCCTAGGCGCCGGATGCAACAGCTCGTCCGCCGGCGGAAGACTCGACCTGGGGGTGACCTGCAGGTTGCCCGATGCGTCATTGTTTCATGGCGTCCTCCAGGCCACTGCTGATGACCCAGCCAAGGACTCACCGGCTCGTACCTTGTTGATCTCTTCCTGAGAATACGCACACATACACACAATCACATGCATGGGAGAAAGCCCTGCCCGCACTGAGACACATCGAGTTCGAAAATCATCTAAAATCAACCTTCCTTAAGTATTATAATCAAACACAAAGCAGCGATCGGAACATTTCATTGACTTTTCGCCGAAGCTCCCAATCCCGATGCGCGAATAATCTTCCTAATAAACTGCTTTAAAAAATGAATTATCAATAGATGCACTCTCCGTGTCATAGTTGTGTGCCAGCGTCAGTTACACGCTGTCAGTTTACCAGGGCTTATACCGAAGAACAAACTTTTTGCTTCACGCTGCCGTTTTTAGGCCCAAAAATGTTGTGCCCCCAAATCTAGAAGTGAATTTTTTTTGAGCCGACGAAGAGATAACGGTCGTGCTGCACCAGTACCAGGAAATTCACTCTACACGTTCACAATCGAACGTTATATTGCTCCTGTGTAAATTAACTACTAATTAAGTTTCCCTGGTGATTACTACTCTCAAAACATACACGTAGTCTAACGAACTAACTTTCCTTACGTCCACACTGAACACATGCGAACAAAACATTAAAATAACAAAAAAAAACTTTCGCACGAGCCCTGAAAAATCTCACAAGGCATTTCCTTGAGTCTCCGCGCTCACTAAAAATCAGTTTCTAACGTCGCTTTTCCTGGACAAACGCTCCTGTGCGCGTCGGTATGCAACTGCACAACGCTTACCTTTCAAACCCAAACATACAAAGCTTAAGAAATAAACAAAACCTAGCACTTGTTACCTAAACGCCAGCTCGTAGCCTAAATACTTACAAAACACTTTCCAAAAGCAAAACCAACTTAAACAGTCAAAACAGAACTTAAAAACCAAAAACACAAATTCACAAGCGATCATCTCTCAAAAGCTCATGGCTGTTCGCTCCTTTTTCAGCCGTACTCGCAGTGGTTGCGCTCTGTGGGCCTTTCTTACCGAGCGGGGACTAAATAATCGCGAAAGCAATTCGCTTTGTCTCTGAACCCCACTAAGCCCGTCGCTGGTAAATCGAGTTCTTGCGCTCGTTCGGCTATTTCTTGACGACCGCTGACTTTGTACTCCCGCACCCCATCCAACGTATCGTGGATGGAACGACGGGAAGCTCACTGTCCCCTTCCTTCTGTCCGCATCTTCGCCCAATGCGCCCTTTTTCTCCAAGTCCGGCGATTCGGACGCATGCAAAACACCTGCGGCGCCAACGAAGAACGTCTTATTCGGCTTACTAGGTTCAAATGTCTACTGCCTTTCTTCAAGCAGGCTGTGCTCTTTGTCGCACTCCTGCCTTTACGACGCCGCTTCCGTCTACGCCTCTTCTTGAGGTGACGATAGTTATAGCGCGAAAACAAAACGACGACACAAAGACAACGAGAAGGACACGAAAGACACGAGCGCTCGTGTCTATCGTGTCCTTCTTGTTGTCTCTGTGTCGTCGTTTTGTTTTCGCGCTATAACTATCGTCATGCCATACCAACTAGCCCAAGCTGCCACACTTCTTCTTGGGGCCTATTTCTGACCCTTCCACTCGCCTCTCTTTCTCGCGAGAACTCTGGCTGCTTTCATTAGCTGTCTCGCTCGCGCAGTCTAAAAGATTTGCGCCTAAATCATTCTTTCCCTCACTATCACGACTGGCGTACAGCTCAACGCAACTAGTAACAGTGCAGCTGTTTTCTTCCAAACAACTTAGCTCGCAATCTTGAGAGTAGTCCATACCTGCATTGCACTCAATAATCTCTACCAGAGCTTCATCTCCTGTATTAACCCCGGTGTTCCTGCCTAGTGGGCCGAAATCCTCTTGGACAGACGCCGTATGCAGGATCCACCGTGGCGACGTACTCACGTGAACCCAGCTTACATGCCTGGGAGCTGCCCACAATTACTCTACCCTTTGCTACTTCTTCACACTCTGCTGGCCTAATGCCAGTGTTCTTGCCTAGTGGGTCGAAATCTTTTTGGACTCCGCAGGCAAGATCCATCTATCTTAGCTCTTTTACTAAAATTTCGCTGGCACAGCAACTCGCCGCATTCATTCTGGCCTTCGTCGGCCTCTCCTCTTAGCACAGCTTCTTTCACTGCTGTGAACCTCTGCTCAATCGTGAACCTGCTACTACCTATACATGTGCCAGCCTTTGTGGCATTGAATTGCCCCGCGCGAAACTGTTCGTCGCAATTCTCGTGTGCTACCTCTACAAATTGGCAACTCTGCTGTTTTGTATCTAACCTGTGTTCTACTCTTTTAATCTCCTCCTTTGTTTCTTGCATCGCCTTCCTGTGTTCTTCAAGCCTTGTCCTCTCATTTTCTGTTCGTTCTTGTTCAATTAGGTACTTATTTCCGAAGTACTCAACATTAGCTCTGTTACTTTTGCTTTGGAGAACTACATCACGGAGTTTAAATGCAGGCATATCATCATCAAATTCTAAATCAAGATCTCAACACAAGACTAGGAGGTTATCTCACGTCGATCTCATAAGGTGCATTGTGACTACTCTGCTTTGGCTCAGCTGCAATAAAACATAAACCCTCCAATTTCAATTCTGGGTCTGGAAAAACTGAAGCCTGACAAATCCCACAGTGGTGACCAAAGGCATAAACACACAAGTAGCACCACGTAGCAAACATCCCTCTTTTTTCTTTTTTTTCCCTTTTTTCACTCCTCTGCGCTGTCGAACATCCCAAAACCTTGCTGCAACGTGCCCTTAAAACTTCCGGAAAATTTGCGCGTGTTCCTACTGAATTACCTAAGCTTTCTTGCTTAACCTACTCGCTCAGATAATTATGAAGTGCTGCTCCGGGTTGAGATAACAACCACAGCGGCTTGACAGTTGTTGGCTCTATCTATCTTTTAACGGGTCTAGGCTAAAGGACTCGATTCATCTCAAGCACAAAGCCAGGCACTCACCCCATTACATGCGGTCGTGGTAGGCCGCGTTGATCCCGCCAAATTCCAGGGCTGGGGCTTTCGGCTGACCTCCGGTCCATGTCGCTCTCCGTCGCTGAGTCCCATCCCAACGCTGCCATCCAGTTGTTGCGACCGTGGTTTCCAGGTACCCGATATTTGGGATGAAGACGCCGAGGCAAGAGGAAAGGAGACTTAAAGAGGGTTTGATTTCATTATGTACCTAGCGAGTTTTCGTACATGAAGAGCTCTCCTACATGGCGAGCTCTTTTACGTGGTGCGCTCTACATGGCGACCTTCTCTACATCGCACTATCTAGAACGTGACACTCCTTCGAATGAGCCGGGTGGCTCATTATAATGAGTAAATTCTCCCCAGATCCCTAGATCGGGGAATACGTGTAGACGGCGCTGTCCAATCACGTGTTACACTATTACACACAAGCTGCGAGAGTGGCCAGCATACAGGGCCCACGTAAACGTCCAATATTGAGGCATGGTCATTGCACTCCAATGTGTCACCAACGGGGCTCTTCCTCGTCGTGTGTGTGCTACTGGGCGAGGGGTCCCAAGCTCACGACAGCGTATACATCAAAGGGGCCGCCGCAGAAGCTCGAAAAGGTAGACCAGACTGCTCGCTCAATTAGCGGGGTAATTTTTGTCGGTCGCCGCTGTCTCTTAGGGAGATTTTGCACTTGTCGTCGTCTCATGAGGCGGCTTAAGGCGTCGTGGCGGTACGACGCCTCACCTTTCGGCTGGTAGGGACAGTACATGGCGAATATAGGCCGGCAGCCTATCGGCGACTTGATTGGAGATCAAGAGAACGCCGCTACCTTGTAAGCCTATAGGCGCTGAACGCAACAACACAAAGACGCTGACGAGGCACTTGTGCTAGTGCCAAATATCTTCACCATGCGTTTACTATTGCAACCTTCAGCCACCCATTCTCACTACACATTTTACGTCACTGTCATGATTTTATTACTTCTATGTTTTACCCGCCTTAGCGCGAGGAATTAAGTCCCTTATATAGCCATTCAATATACTCAATGTTCACATCTCTTGTTCTATAATCTGGCGCTCTTTGGTCGTCAAATGGCCCTTGCGCCGCAAAACACTACACATCATCTTACAATTAAAACTTATAACATCCCCTATACAGCTTTATTGTCTCTTAGTTCTCATTATTATTGTGTCTAACAAATAGAACGAGCCCTTAAATGTACACTCATTTCCTTCATTCATAGCGGGGGTCTCGATCTGGCAGAATTGATGCCTTTCGGTAGTATGCGGAAGATTATTGGTCATCTGCCTGCTCCTAATAACATCACGTGCGACGTGACGCCAACAAGCGCAAAAAGGGTGTTCTATACTCGCCTTCATGGCACCTAGTGGCGCTAACTGACATACACCATAAAGTGCATGCAGGAATTACCGCCACTGTAGCTCACTTAGTAGAGTATCAGAGGGGATATTCGATGGTCGCAAAATCGGTCCTTGCCAGCGGCAAGTTATATTTTCGGGTAGTTTTCTTTCTTCTTATTTACATTGCTCCTATTACTAATAGCATTCTCTATACGTTCCTTGACAACGTTGTCTGTATGTTCTAATTAATACTGCATCTAACGAACAATGACCTCTTAATTTTACACTTCTTTCCTACAATGTAGAAATTTGTCATTACTTTTTTCTTCAATCAAAACTTTGATATCACCATTTATAAATTAACATGCCTGCCTATACTAACGTAGAATAATAAGCACTTTCAAGACCCTCATTCCACTTCAACGCTGAAGTACCTATAGTTACTCGTTTGCACGTACCTTGTTTTCAACCTGTGTAACGAATGCTATGTCTCAGCAATAGAGCAAAAATAAATCAGAGTTCTAACTTGGTAATGTCTCATTGCGTGAGCCACGAGAACGTTCTTGCAGCACAAAGTGGTTATGATCACACATGTACCATGAATTTGAAATTAAGTAGCTATACACTTGTCTAATTGGTGCGTTGGCACAGCAAACGGTAGTCATACAAGTTCTTTTGGTGTCCGATAAAGCACATAACAAAAATGAACTGAAAGCCCTTCATTTCGTGTCAAAGACTGAAGATGCGCTTTCACAGAAGTCTTTTATTCAAGCGTAAAAATAGCGGGGGATAGTTTTTCGTAGAGGCAATTCCTAAAGAGGCGGATTATTGTGTCGCGTCACATCCTGCCCAAAATGATGTGGCCGTTTGCTCTGCGGGTGTAGCTGCTTGCGAAAATCTTCTTTCACGCAGAGCTTCGGGATCCCCAGCTGTCTCAAGGCTGCAAGCACGAAGTGGTTGTCGTGGACGGACGTAACGTATCGTTCCCGGTCGTCGCCGAAGCACCGATGTTCGAAGCGTTCAACGGCACCAACGCTGTTGTCAATTGCTCCGCCACACAAGTGATGACCTACGGAACGCACATCATCGTCTGCGACGCTTTCGACTCGGAGCTACTGTCTATGTCCTCTTGCACCTACAATCTTACGGTGGTTGGTAAGTCTGTTCCGTTACCTGCATCGATAATTTTGTGACTACTTGACGCGCACCTCGACAAACGCACCATACACTCGGCAAGCTGTGGCAGTGTCGTTGAATTTTTTGGAGCTCGGAGGCACGTTAACCCCAGCGTTTTTTTAAGCCCACAATTCTGCAATGTAAATACTTCATATTTGTTTATAATCGTAGAGATAGTGTGTGTGGCGAAACGTTCAGGTTCTTGGCCTAACTATACCTGTGCAAATAATTACCTAAATCGCGTCGTTCTCTATATTTAAAACTTATTTCGAGGTATACGGTTGCTGGTGCCCTCTGGGCTCTAAACACGGTAATCTTTTCCACTAAATTTAGGGACAACTTATGAAATCGATTAATGTTTCATCCCCGATCATGGTGGCCGCAATTCGGTGGAGTCTAAATGCCACAACGCGTGTGACACTTCGACTGAAGTGCTCGTTAGGGACAGGGAGATTCTTCACCTGCACACGCCTTGAAACGTTGTTGCGTCACATCTAATACACCCTTGAAACGTGATCTAAGTGCGAAGTGCACCAACTAAGTTCGGCAAAAGATTATGTATGCAAGAAACTCAAAACTGCATGTATACGTAATTTCGAACATTTTATAATTATTGGGTGAACTACGCGAGCTACGTATTTAAATTCACCATATAAAATGTTAGACATGCATAATGGCAAATAGCAGGCATATAGCTTTTTTCTGGCAAAGTAAGAGATGTGATAGAGATACTGTGTAATAAATACTAGTTTTGTAAAAATATAAATGCTCGAAGTCGGTACATTCGCACAAGGTTAAACTGGCCAATTAAATAGAAGCCCGTCATTTGAGGTACTGTGGTGTTATCACTGGAAAAATATCATTGCAACTGTTTAATAGAAACTGCCTTGCTGAACATGGGCTTCCGAATGTGCAAAGTCACACAAGTCACCTTTATACAGGCTGGCCCACGTAACTTCAGCCAGAATTTTAAAACAAGCCTAAACACGTAATTATGACGCGGCCAAATACATGTAGTTCGCCGTTGCCTGGAATTAGTAAGACTTTTTTTGCGTTCTCAAATATTGTTTAACTAGATCTGTTTAATTAAGTAACTTTCCAAGAAATGAAGATGGATAAAAATTTCAATGAGAAAGTTGTAGGTTGGGTTGCGAAACGCCCAATTAGACAGTTTTAAATTTTATATCTGTTAAGTATTCGCGCTCTTCTGCTAATTACAAATGCCCGCGAAATACAAAAATTTCCACGTGACAAAACCGCTCGCGCGCCAGAGCGCACAATGATTCGAGCGCTCCCTAACGTTCCGCGTACGAACGACCATAGCGTTTGCCACATTGTGCTGTCTCGGCAGGGCCGCAACGATGGTGGTGGCTTTATGACGAACACGTTTTGCTATCGGCCACGAAAATGATAACTGCTGTGACTGCTTATCGCTGTCATGAACCGTTGCGAGGGAAGCGTGTCGTTCGTACGCGGAACGTTAGGGAGCACTAGAATCATCGTGCTCACTGACGCGCAAGCGGGTTTGTCACGTGGTATTTTTTTTATTTCGCGGGCATTTGTAATTAGCAGAAAAACACCAATACTGAACATATATAAAGTTCAAAGCTGTCTAATTGGACGTTTTGCAAACCGATCTACAACATCCTCACTGAAATTTGTTATCCATCTTCATTCCTTCAAAAGTTAAATAAACAGATCTCATTAAACAATATTTGAGAACACAAAAAACAGTCTAACTCGAGGCAACGGTGAGCAAAATGCATTTAGTCACGTCGTAATTACGTGTTCCGGCATATTTATAAATTGTGGCTAAAGTTACGTGGGACACCCTGCATATTAGCACGTAGCACGATAAAAAAAGACCAATGATGTTACTTGAACCAAACGTAGTGAATATTGCTCCCAGTATGCTGTAGGAGCCACTACAATTTTTCCTTATTGACAACTAATTAGTTAGTAAGTTTTATATTTGTAACTCAAGACGTGCTCGCCTAGGTGTATAAATTTCAATGAAGCAGACGTGCGTATGTTCATGCGACATCTATTTGTGCTACGTTGAACAAAGTACTAATTGCGTACTACAACAAAATACAACAGTGCAAAAGAGAAATTCCTATTCTGTTGTATTTCTTGTGGAAGGTTATTCCGCACGGCGACTGCATTATCTCTAAGTTTTCTGGTACTGCATACGTCTTTTGTTTGCTGAGTGCGACAGTTTCTTTCTACTTTGTTGCGGTTTTCACAGCTAGAACGTGAGAAAAGTTTAAAGCAAACTGCATAGTTGGTGTTAATACTAGAATAGACCCTATGTGCTGTTTTATAATTTATTAGCATACGGAACGGCATGATATTTAGGTTTCGGAAGAGTGGTAGCCCATGTGCCGTATAGTCCGATTTTTTTATAAACCGGGTTGCTTTCTCCTGAAGTTTCATTACTGGTTCTAGGTATGTGCGGTATGTGTGACCTTAGGTAATCGCACAGTTATTAAAGGGGCTATTAAATACGCTAACTTACTCGCACGGTTGGTGTGTCAAAAATGTTTTGAGATTTGTGTAAAAGAAAACAAGCTTTACTTTGTTTGTTTTTTGCACACATCGTCAATATGAGGTACCAGTTAAAATTTGCAACAAGGATAACGCCTATTTATCGAATGAACTCATTCTAGCGCTAAATTATTCATTGTGGGTGTGCATGTGTTCTCCTCAAGGGTTTTGCGCGGTGAAGTAGACACAGTGTAGTTGTTTTCGTGTATTTGAAGGTTTTTTATTTGAAGGGAACCACTTGTGTATAACAAGCTCTTAGTTTGCAAAAAACTAAGGTATGGTCTAAAAAACCTTGAGCGCATATGAAAGCTGTATCGTCAGCACAGATAAATATCGGAAAGTTTTTACCACTCTAGATAGGTCGTTAATATACCGTGAGAAAAACATTGGTTCAAGGCCTCAACCCTGGGGTACTCCTATTGTAGTTTTAGGGAACTCTGATTGGGTATCGGCTAGCTGTGCTGTCTGTTTACGGTTTTCAAGATAACTTGTGGAAGAGCTCCAGGCACCTTCCACTAAAGTAATAGCATTCAAGTTTATTTAATAATATGTTGTGGTTAACAGTGTCAAAAGCTTTCATTATATTAAGAAATATACCTACAACTGTTCTATGGTCATAATTTATAGGTTCGGAAAGTGACAAAACAGATGTGTCTATTGCTTACCCTTTTTTAGCTCATGTTTACAGGGTGTAAGAATATTTTGGTGTTCTAGGAAAGACAAGGATTCGTTTGACTATTGGTTTTCCAAACATGTCTTTACGATACTTTAAATGGAGATGAGACGGTAGTTTTTTGGGATGTTTTTGTCACTGGCCTTGTAAATCGGGATAATTTTTTGCAACTTGAGAAAGTCAGGGTACGTAGACGTATAACAGAATAAATCAAAGATTTTTCAATTGGTACTTAAAGTTTATAAATGCATTCTTTGCCACTAAAGAAGGCATATTACCGCAACTGACTGAAAATTTCACTGGCGTACAACTTTATAGCTACAATTCCATTAGCTGTTTATCGGTAAACTTGAATGTATTAGGATTGAGAGGAGGGTTCTCAATGTATTCTTTGCATGGTCATAGTTTGCAGAGCGTTCAAGAATCGAGTTTGTATTACTCCAAACTATTCGTGAGGCACTCTAATTTCTCATTATTAGGTTTTCGTGATATCTTTTTTTTCTTATTCGAATGTGTGTCGTTACATTAATGCAAGTCACTCTGAATTGCTGAAACAGTCATCGTTTTATGTTTTTTTTATTCTTCGATACAAAAAACCTTTCTTCTTGATTTGTTGTGAAATGTGCCAATTCACTTACGAGAAAATTGTTCTATAATATCTTCTTACCTTAGTACTTGTTAATTGCATCAAAGCCTCACTCGAAGTTTTACATAGAATGAAATAGTAAGCATTCACATCTGCAATAGATAATTCAACAGACTGCAAAGGTTCTGAAGAATAAGTGAATTCAGCCCATTGTGGGCAATCACAAAAGGCTGGAAAAAAAATACGACTATTGGAGTCTCGTCACTTGATGCGGTGAAACTCTGTGACGGCGAATAAAATATTTGTAGGGGAGTGAACACATATCGTTGTTGCATGACTAGCACACCATGCTACTTCAATCTCAATGTTGCACAAATGGGATCAATTCAAGAGGACGAGTTTGGTGTGACACGTGTTGGTGCAAAAATAACGTTATGAAACTCGTATGACGATACTTTGAATACATTGAATACTCTGAATGGGCTGTTTTTTAAGGTATGTAGGTTGAAGTTACCGAAGATCACTATTTTATTGCTTGAGCAAATTTATGTGTTGTAGACTTGCAGTAACCATTCAAAATGATGCATGAATTCGGATAACATTTCCCGGGGGGTGCGGTACACCATTATTATTACTTCGTTTTGACATCTAGAAACAATGATCTCAAGCTGAAATGAGTACGAGTTTGAGTAATCAGCAATAACAGTGCAAGATATACCAGATTTTACAAATGTCCCTTGTTATTGGCGCTGTTATTTATGTGAATCGTGTCGTACCAAGTCGCCCATGCAACCACGTAAGTTACAAATAAGGCTACACCAACACCTCTTTTGGAGCATGTAGCGCAGTGAGAAGACACCTTAACCAAGTATTCTGAAAGTTCTACTCTGTTTTATCCAACTGTTTTTTTCCAAAACTACTATGTATATAAAGGGACATTAAAGATCAACGATTACTTTGTTTAAATTGATGAACTGCATTCTGAGAACTTTAATGCTATAAGTTTCACTATATTCATTGTACTGTTTTTTTGCATTCTACGAATATTAGAAGAGATGAGGTTATGACGAGAATTTAATTCTGCAAAATGGCTTGCTGGTTGTATCAGGACGCCTGTTTCAGAAAAGATTTTTTTATTACGATTATCAGAGATATAGCGTTTTCCCAGGAGATGTAAACAACGTTGGTGTTTTCAGCTTTTCTCGGTAGATTTTTTTTTCAGTGCAGAATCAGACAAATCTATTCCCTGAACAACTAGGCATGTTTTTCCTCACCAAAGCCTTAACGATGTTGTAGAATAAGTAGCGTTTATTGTCATTCAAGTCGAGTTGTATGTTGTCTTGTGCTTAAAGAAGTTCGTGCTACTTTAAAAGAACAGCAGCCGACGTTGCATGTGTAGCCTGAACGTGGCAGTATTCGTGATTGATGCAGCCTCCGGATGCCCTCCGCTTCAAAGCGACCCGTACAGCCGGGTGTCCTGCTCTGTCGATCACAACGTCACCGAGGGTCAGCTGCACCCAGTGGGTGACGTGTGCGAGTATATCTGCCAGGAACACGGCTACGTCATTCCTCAGAGCAAGGTTGACTCGGCCGTAAAGGAATGCATGCCCAACGGCTCCTGGAGTAACGACGACTTCAATCTGTGCCAGAGTATGTAGGAGTACCTTCCTTTTGTGTCGGTCTTCTACGCGGCGCTACGAATAGCTGAGTGGCGTAGCTGACTGTCGCACGCAACGTAATCTGGAACTAAATTTCAATCCGCAAAATGCAGGAAAGGGTTCTTATAAAGTTGTTTCTCAACGCTCTTTCTTTCGTGAAAACTTCAAAAACAGACTGATGCACTTCTCGGTATGGTGACTGATGCACTTCTCGGTATGGTTTGTACGTCTCGAGTAACGTGAATGGACACGAAGAATGACGCATTCCCTGACGCTGTGTGCACTGCATTTACCTTCTTGTAACGGTGAAAATTGCTGACATGCTCACTATAATTTTTCTCCTCATTCCATGACTCGATGACTCCATGCGCAATATTTCTAGCGCCTTGGAATATGTAGATGGCAATGGCTTGTGTGTACTGCTGAGAAAACAGAATCAAAAAGTGATTAGAGTATTTATTTCTTTCGACCTAATAATTGATGTACTTGACGTCTCAAAACCTGCGATAAGATTATGAGAGACATCGTAGTGGAGGGCTACGGAAAATTTGCCCCCCCCCCCCCCCCCCCCCGGGGGGCTCTGTAACGTGCACCTAAATCTAAGCACACGGGGAAGTTGGTAGACGAGCCTTTGCACGCACAGGCTTTTGTCGCACCTTCTCTCGCTAGCGACTCCTTCTTGAGAGAGTGCAGATAAAGCTATACAAGTTGTCCGACGAACGAAACTAAACTATTAGTCAGAATTGCCTTACGGTGTTGCAAGAAATGTGCAAGGAAACCCTCAAAATTCGAGGAAAATGAAATATTTGCTTCTTTCATTTATAATTGCCCTTTTTCTGTAGTGGCAGACTACAGAAAAAGATGGCCAGAGACATCAATTACATCAGTAAATATAATTACAATTTTCATTCGTGGAGACAAGTGGTTGGCTTATATAGAATATTTATAGTCTTTCCTGGGAAAAGACCATCGCTGCTTTGAAATATCGAAAAAAAAAAGTGACCCATGGTAATCATTTATGAGCAAAGAAATTCGCCAATATTCACTGGACAAACTGAAACCAAAGCACCAATGAAGAACCAGATCTCTGTTCACGGTAACGGAGATACATTTCTTCCACAACCCTAAGTGCAGCCCGCACACACAACGGGACGAGTCCATCGATGCTGATATAACTACGCTAGCTCATTTATGAGCGCCTCGGAAACAAATTGTAGCTGTACTGTCCCACTTTTCGGCTTCTTCTGTTCGTCAGATTTCATTACTCTGCTATACACCATTTTCCTGACGCGCTCAAGCACTGCCATCTTGGACTGCTGGTATGCACTTTTGTATCCGTATTACTAGCACTTTCGCATTTTTTGTATCCTTATCAGATAAACAAATAGTGCTACGGCGAACTCAGAGGCACGAAAATGCTTGGGCCGGTGCATATTTCATGTTTGATGACTATGATAGTTTGATATTACAACGTAGAAAACCGCCAAACGATCGCTTCTCAGCCCAAGATGGCGGCGAACATCAGTACCAGCGGTCGGTTTTTCGGACATCTCAAAGCGGCAGTGGGCTTTACACAGAAAAAGCTCCAGTTTTCTCTTTCGACTCAACTGCGTATCTAGACTAATTGAAAGCCTAATTATTTCAAGTTTCTTTAATGTTGGCCTGGTTGATGTCTCCAAATATCTTGGTATGTCTACCGCTACAGAAAAAGTAATTATGAAGGTGGCAGCCATTTCTTCCATTACCCTCGGCTCTGCGGATTTTCAGACGGATTTCTTGGAACACGCTTGTAGACTACAATGACTGCCGCAGCGCAGCACTAAATAAGTAAGCTCCCAGGAAATACCGGTGCTCTACAACTCCGGCCTCATGAGACAGCCGTACAACTCCTGTGCTGGGCAGTTCATTGACCTCTCTACTTCGGTGCAGCTTAGTCACTCGCGGTTGGTGTTTGTGGCATGACCACTATGCGGTATTACTGTTTGAGTCTCGTGAACGCAATGAACAGGCGAATAGTCTCTCTATTTTTCTTTCATTAAAATGAGCTGCTTAATTGTGACCTTAGCTCATTGTGTCTGGAGATTTATCTGGCTCATAAAATCTATCAGAACTATACAAACTCTGCTGCGCTGTTTATAGCGATAATGTGTCAGCTTTAGTAATTGGCCCTGTATTTTAGCCGTCATCTGAACATAAAAACGGTTACTGCTTTTTATCTTTCGCAGCTTAGATTAATAGTGAGTTCATCAACTGTAGTAGTACGCTTCAACATGAGTTAGGAATGTTGTTATGGGGAATAACTACGGCGACATTTTTAAAGTGGTAAATAATGTTAGCCCTGTGGGCCTCGATATTGAGATACATCCACATATTTTTTAGCATAATATCTCGTAGCGACATCAGCTCTAGTCCACAGAAAGTACAGCTTGTTTAGTACTTCTGAATGAGAACGTATTTTGTTCCTGTAGCCTAGCTGATCTCGAATGCACCCTGCTTTATGCAGAGCAACTGAAACCCGTGTTGGTAAGTGGCTGCCAAAAATTCGAAACCAGCACCAATCAGCCGAACAACACGGCCGTGCCACTGCCCGTGTTCCGCACCGGTTCCGGACAACTAGTCAACGCCACCTGCACACCGGAGATATTTGCCGACTACGGCAAGTACAACGTCACCTGCGTTGCGGAGGACCCCGAGCTGAGGTCGCCGTCGACGCCCTGCGTGTTTCAGGTAATAGTCAAAGGTAGGAGCTCGCGCGTAGATTACCACGGCACGTATTACTAGCAAACTTTCTTCCAGCATTCGGAGATGTGATGCTAACGCCTTGCGCGTGCTGATCGTGGCATATAGGCGGTTCCACTTTGGCACGCGGTGGTAAATGATGAATGAAAGCACAAAGCATCCGCGTGGATTCTTTAAAATAAACGGCTCACATTCGCTCGAATTAACTACCTTCATACTCGCACTCAACTGTCACATTTATATCAGCAGAAAAGGGGACTTTCGCTTCTCGCCCAAACTTGCCGAAATATAGTCTGTTGAGGTAAGGAGTGCTAGTCGCAACCGACACTTGTGGTACACATAATGAACGGCGTAGAAGCACATCTAAGCTACAGGGATGGCATAGCGCCCACGTCTGGCCAACAGCAGCACACCTTCGCTGCTGTGAGAAGTTTGCGGAGCCCGCGTCGAGTGTATGGCTGCTTCATGGCCCTGTATCTGTCGTTGCAGGTGACGCTATACCCCGACGACTTCGACCGGGCCAAGATTGTGTAGACGTTGAGGAGGTTCACGACAAGTATCCAGCCCACGTGAAGCTTCCCGCCTTTGAGGCGGCGTCAGGCGGCGTCGCCTTGGTCACCTGCGACCCGGCCACTCTGCTTGGGCCCGGCGCGTGCAACGTCACCTGTACGGCTAGAGACAATAAAACCCAGGCAGAAACGCAATGTTCCTATGTTGTGAACGCGAGGCAGATCGAGCAGTTCAGGGGTGAGTAGAACCGCTCTGGCTGCATGGCTGCACCGCCGCTCATGGCTGCCGCGAAAAGCGCCTGCGCATGGCTCCAGGCGCAGCCTGCGCTTGAGCCCGACGTCGCGCTTCACTGTCGGGCCTGCTCTGGCTTGGTGTTCCCGGGGTGCGCCTTGGCTGACCCTTGGCGGCGTAAACAGACCGATGGTCGTCTCTCGGGGCGCGCGCGCGCTTCGCTGCCCGCACTGAACCTGGCGCGTCGTTTCCAGAGTCGCAGTGTCTGTCTCTGCGGGCCCCCGCGAACGGCAACATCCAGTGCAAGCGGCGCAAGGGGCTCATCACGTGCCGCTTCTCGTGCCTCACTGACCACGTGATGAACACAAAGTCGCTTCCCCTGCTGGCCAGGGGCTACGTGGTCTGCGACCGCGCCCAGGGAGACCGCTTCGACTTCCAGGAGGAGTACGGACTCGACGAGCTGCCCGCATGCACGCGTGAGTGCACCTTCCCCGATGGGCTTTGCGCAACACCGTTGCACCCTGCCTCTCACGACGACTCTTCCTTGTATTGCCATTTCAGTGGTCGCATAGCTATTTATATATACATATACAGGGTGTTTCAAGAAATGTGTCCATTATTATTGAAAAGTTGCAGAAAGGAGGTATCGGCGTCCTGCCTGCGGCGTTCCCTTTACTGTGGCAGAAGGGATCTTCAGATCTGTACAAACATTCATTACGGTAGTAATTATAGAAGTAACTTTTTTACCAGTGGAAATAAGCGGTCGAGTCCAATGGGTGAACAAAAGGACTTCTGGCGACTAGTCCATAGTTACTTTGCAATTTCTGAAAGACAGCCCCTGCTAATCGCCGCGGAGTGATGCAATCTGGCTACTTTCGCTAGCGAAACCAGAACCGACGTACCAAACGGTGCATCTATCATTTACTTCGAAAACGCCCATAATGATGACACTTCTTCTCTCGCATTGAGGAGGAGGATAAGCGAGCGTCTATAAGTGGCAGATGGCCCTTGCCATGAAACCATGTATGAAGATTGGCGGTTGATAATGATAGATGCGCTGTTTGGTGCGTTGGTTTCGCCTGCTAAATTAGTCAGATTTCCCCGCTTCGCTCTGATTACACATGGACGCCTTTTAGAATTTTCAATGTGGCTGTCGACTATTCACAAGAAGGACTGCACCCATTTGACTCGACCGCTTATTTCCACTGGTTAAAAAGTTGATTATTGAAGTTCTATAATCCCTGCCGTAATTAATGTTTATACACAGGAAAGGTAACGTCACAGGTAGCGCGCAGATACATAGGTGCTGTACTTCTTTATTATTGGACACAATTTTGTTTATAAACCCTGTATAGCATTCATGTTTTCCCGAGAGCGCACTGCGTCTGTATATTTCCGTGGCTCGCAGTTATAGCTGAATGAATTGATTACACAACTCGCGGAGACTTGAAAAATAGCAATTGTGAAATGATAGTGTAGTTTTATAGGTGAGAACGATGAAATCTTCAGCAGCTGTTGCGATTACGTCGAAAATCTTGGAAGGTTATGGTCAGTTCAAGGTGAAACTTCCTCATAGTTTGTACAATGGTGTCTCACCAGCAACGCTATCGTATGTGGGCGAAATGAAAGTGTTCTTGGAAAAGCAGCAAGAAATAACTTTTATGGAATTACCTTTTTCGTTAAATTAAGTTTTGACAATTTTTTCAACAACATTTATGACTAGCCTATGTGTTGATGGCCCATGATTTTCGCACAATCGTGTCAAGTACACAAACAGGAACGTGAGCACGAAGAGACAAGACGTACTGAGAAAGGTGCGAATGGACATTTCACCTATTGAAAGCGCACGACAGGAATCAAGAAACTGATAAAGGCCACCACCACTTTCTTCAACCATGTTTAATAAGGGTATTTGCACACACTTTAATCATCACGGTAGTAGAGCATTGTGAGATTCGCTAACTTATGCAGTTAAGGTGGCTATAAGAAAGCATCCCCCCAAACATCGATCGTTGCAGTGCCCTTTCTTGATGCTTCTATTATCTAATGATATCCGCTGGAGAAAGGCTACAAAGGAAACTTATACACAAGCACCAAAGGGATCGGCCGGAAGTGTTATCCTCACTTCTTCTTATCCTATAGGCTAACCGGCAGCGAATGCGGGTTTATGCTTAGAATTCTAGCCCGTTAACGATTTAGATAACCGCAAAGCCGTATACAATATAAAAGGAATTTTTGAGCACCTTCCAGTAGTATGCATAGTAGACATAAGCTTGGGTACCACAGTGGAATGAATACCTTTCTCACCAACAAGCTTATTATTGCGTTGGATACCGTTCTTATCTCGCATTTATCGGCCAATATTTATGACATATTGTACATGCGTAATCTTCAGAATTAGAAAGGTTCTTATTATCCAACGATATCGTTAGGGGTTCGTCAGGCGAAAAGCTGCATCATGCAGCTGGAATGTGCCTGAAGGCCCTCACATGGCAGCACTAACATCAAAATTAGCATACATACCTAGCATAAATCTTGTATACATTCCACCTCAATTTCATCTTCTATCCCAATGAATAGATTTACATTGCAGGCGTCGCTCTATAGATATAGACTTTCAAAAGTAGTGGCAACAGCGGCGGCCTACAAATTTACCTCAGAGAATAAGCCACTTTGTTCAAAATATCACATTAAAGATCATTTGATCAAGTTTAATGATGTTCTCGATTTGGCGTTGCATATCCATATAGATAATTGCTTATCAATAGTAGTATATGTGATAGGAGCTTATCGCTATATAAGAATATCTAGTCTGTCTTTTGCGAGTATTTCTGCTTGAGCTTCATCATCTAAGCAAGTACCAATCGTATTCACAGTAAATGCTATGAGAGCGGTATTTCATGCAAGACATTGAGTCCTTTAGATTTTGCTTTTTTTTCAGCTTCTGCGCAAGCAGAGGTATCATTTTAAGTGCATCAAAAATGTGGTCTTTCAAAAGCCTAAACATAGGATCACACTCCCTATTCACACTTTGACCATGCACGGCCTTACGGAAGTGGTTTCGCAGTGACACTAGCGCAGATAGTTGTCACGAAATTGGGCCTTGGGAATATGTTTTTTAGCATGGTGTCATGCCGCAAGAGTTTGCGCCACAAACCGTTGGTTAAGCGATGTGTGCAAAGTAAAATAAGAAAAATGAAGAAGAGGATGAGATACATATGATGCACGGTACGCGAACAAACCATATTGTAATAATAATTATTGTTCGGGTTTCGCGTCCGAGAATCACGATATTATTGTGACAGACGCCGTAGCGCATGGCTCCTGAAGTGCTGACTACTTGTTCTCTCATATTGTGATGAGCTGCTATAGACATGAATCTGAGCGAGAGAAAAACCCTCTAAGAACTTCATGTTCTAATGATTCGCCGCTTATTCCTATCGCCCGTATGTCCCTGAACAGAGACACACAGCAACACAGAGCGAGCGGAGATACCCAACCGCAGGGAAATCACAGGAGGGAACCCACGCCATTCTCAATGGATAATTCGTGCTTCGTGAGGCTGGCATTGACACAACGCCTGGCTGATGTAAACTTTTTCGCGGCTCAACTGGCCTATAGCGTGTTTTAGTGCGAAAGATTGGCTTTTTTAGATTAAATGCGGCCGCAAAGATTCGACATTGTTTTAGGTGCCAAAAACAGCGCTGTAATGCCTGTCTGCATCTTGGGTCAAGTTATGGACCATGTAATGCGCGTAAGGCTGCATTAGTGGTTCCTTTTGCTGTATGTCCTCAGGTTTTCTGTTACATACTTTCAACTCCACGAGATCTTCAAACGCACTGGTGGGAAGTGCAAATGCGAAGCCTTGGATATCCAACAAATACCTGTCTGGGATGATGTGGGCTCAGGCCTCTTGCACACAATTAATGCTTCTTGGAAACAAAGAGGCTTTAATGCCGACGCGGGCCAGGACAAACGGGCTTGTTGCACAAAAACACAGAGAACAAAGTCCTGTTTAGCGTCTATCGCTGTGGCGACGGCACAGCAACTGTACATTGGGCCACAGGACGACTTTATCGTGGTTTTTGGCCGAGTAATAGCCGAGGCGTCGCCCAGCACAGCATAGACCGAGGGCACAGCTCGGCTGCATAGGAACACAATGACACCGGGTGAATACTTCTCCCAGGAACACGAGCCTTGGGTGACGGCACAGCCGGCTTTTGCGTGAATGCGAGGCCCCGTTTGTGCTAATGCGCGTGAGTGCGCGTGAGTGCGGTGTGATCCTGGTGAGGATCACACCGCACTCACGCGCAATTGGCCGCACACTTTCAAATAGTCTAAATTACTTCCACACTACCATACACCGTGCACGCGCATGACATCTATAAAGGAGACCGGACACAAAATGTAGTGGCACCTCCCCTTACGGTTTTAGACATCATCATTAATAGTCTGACTACACTCATTGCAGAACAAAGGCCCGTCCCATGTTCCACCAGTCAACTTGATCCTGTGCTTCCTCCTGCCACTTTATGCCCGCAAACTTGCTAGTCTCATCTGCCCACCTAGCTTTCTATCTCCCCATTCACCCGCTTGCCTTCTCTTGGAATCTGGTCTGTGATCATTAAAGGAGCCCTGACACATTTTTTCAAGTAACCATAGAATAGATTCACTAAAAAAAAGCTTATTGCGTCATGGATTCAACGCTGCAAAAATATCTGAATCGGTCCAGTAAGAGTGGAGTTACAAAGATTTGTCGCATGCTGCAAACGCGCTCTCTTTTCTCGACGCGATGAAAGCGCTCGAAGCTAGGCAGAAAGGAATGGAAGGGGCAAAAAAAAAGTTACTCGCGCTTTGTAACCTTGAGCACTTGTTTTTTCTTCTTTAAATACGTGGTTTTCGTAGTGTGATCGCAGGCGCACGCGTGGACAAGTTGCAGCCTCCCGTGGCAATCCTTGTAACGACCAATCACCATGTTGAAATCAGCCAATGGCTGACAGCCTCTACGAGTGATTTTTGAGCGTCTTCCGTCATTTGTCGAGAAGAGAGAAAGCAATGTTTAGCTGACTTTGATAATTTCTTGCGCATTCCAGGCAGCATGCAGCGCCATAATATTTAACTCACGTGTTCTTGGGAACCTTCAACAGTGTGTTCCGATCAACAGTGTGGGAACCGATCAACAGTGTGTTCTGACCATGCTCAAAAAGTGTTGCAGGGCCCTTACAACAAGCGGGTATACTGAATTTGTGCTACTTGCACTGTTCATGACTATTTCTTCTTGATTTCGACTACGATGTCCTTAAAACCCGTACAGTGCAGTAGCTGGGACAACCAAGGTCATAATGTAAGAACTTGCAGTACCTCAGATGACTTCCCACTAGTCATGAAAAAAGTCAGGAAAGCCTTGAAGGAAATTCAAATAGGCAAATCTGCTGGTGAAGATCAGGTGTGCTCATCAGATGTGCTTAAATACGTAGGACAGATTGTGCTAGTAAGACTGGCCGCCCTGTTTACGAAGTGTCTCCAGACGGGGAGGGTACCAGATTTTCAAAAGAAATTCGTCGTAATCCATTGTAGTAATCTACGAGAAAGGAGACAAGGACTTGTTGAAGAATTAGAGGCTGATCAGCTTGCTCTTCATCGTATGCAAGCTATTTCCAAAGGTAATCGCTGACATAATTATTACAGCATTAAAATTCAATCAACCAAAGAAACAAGCAGGGTTCGTACAATCGACCACGTTCATACTATCAATTCAATGATAGAGAAATGCTCAGAATACACCCTACCACTATAAATAGCCTTCATAAATTAGGAAAAATCATTTGATTCAGTAGAGATATCAGCTGTCATGCAGACACTGCGGAATCGGGGAGTCGAGGAACCGTATGTAAACCTCCTAAAAAAATCTACAGTGGGTAAACTGCCACCATAGTGCTTCATAGAAAAAGCGACAAAATACCGATCAAGAAGGGTGAAAGACAAGGGGATACAATCTTCCCAATGCTATTCACCGCATGATTACAGGAAGTTTTCCGAGGCCTAGAATGGGAATAGTTAGGGATACGAGTTAGTGGAGAGTGCCTTATTAACCTGCACTTCGCCTATAACATTGACTTGCTGAGTAACTCAGGCGACGAATTGCAGTACATGATTACCGAATTAGACAAGGAAAGTAAAAAGGTAGGTCCTAAAATTAATCTGCAGAAAATGAAAGTAATGTACAACAACCTCAGAAAAAACAGCGCTGTGTGATATGTAGCAGTGCACATGAAGTTGTAAAGAAGTACGTCTACTGAGGACAGATAGTAATCACGGAACCGAAAAGCGAGAATAAATAACTGAAAGAATAAGCATAGGGTCATGAATGCTACACGGTCATTACCCCTCAAGAGGAAGGTATATAACAGCTTCATCTTACCTACGGAGCAGAAACTTCGAGGATTATAAAGAAGATTTAACTCAAGTTGAGGACGACGCAGCGTGAAATGTGAAGGAAATTGATAGGTGTAACCCAGAGGCACAGGAAAAGAGCAGAGTGTATTAGAAAACAAACGTGTGTTAAGGACATCATACTCTAAATCAAGACGAAGAAGAAATGGTTCTGAAAAAGACTGAAAAAACAGATGTTCATTATGCGCACGTGGTTGGACACACAGAACGACATATGTCGTCAAGTAGCAAGCTAATGCCTAAAAGCTTAACTGTCTTGAGGCAGCTCATGGCTGAACGGAGAGCCAGGATGTATGTTCCATGGAGAGGTTCCACGTTTAGAAGAGGCATCTGCTGAGCGATGTTTCTTTTGTCGGAACGATTTATCCTACACTAAAAAAGAAAAACACGTGCAGGATGTTTCAGGTACTTCCTAGAACATGTACCCACGGAAAATCATTTGTGGTGTTTAGGTACACTTCGTATAGAATAAGCATGAACGTATGCTAGGGGGTGTAGAACGCAAGACAATTTTAGATAATCTGGGCTTACTACACCTTTAGTTGTATTCTTGTGTGCCCATTTATTTCATTCTTCTTAATCTACCTATTTATTATATGAGCAAAATTAAAAGGGGAAACATAGAACACACTCCTACGTGCCAAGTGTGTGTCCGTTTCATGTTTCCTTGCGTCTTATGCTGAATGCGTCACACCTTTATCCCACAATATTCTATATTACCAAGCCCAACGTGAATCATTGATCAGGAGAAAAGCTGGCACTTCGTGATCAAGATTCATTTTTAAGTAAGCCCATTCCACAGCGATAACCAACATATCTAAGAAAGTCTGGGTACTGGCTGCTACTGAAGGGTGTTTTCTTGGAGGTGTGGCAACTCGCCGCCATTGTACGTATAGTACAGGTTTTATTTCGGAAGTGATGAAATCTTTCAAACTTCAGCCCCGTCGTCTCAGCGTATACTTACTCGTAAGTTTTATGCAGTGTAACCGTAACCAAGTCGATATAACGTGCTCACCATTTTATTAACACGTGATCAGTCAATCACAGCTTGGCATCAAGTGGTCTCGTGTGCAAAACAAACTTGGAGACGAACTCACAGGGCATGTGGGAGTATCGATAGGTTGCTGATTCGCAAGCCTCAAGAACTCAAAGAGCGAAGCATGAGTTCCAAATTTCTATCAATCTGTCGACACACCTTCAACATACCGCCGACCCGTTATCATCCTGGATATTTGCACTTTTGTGCCCTGCCGCGCGATATACGGTGTGAGATAAACAATTTATGTGTTAGGCATGCAGAAAAAGAACTGTTACATCTGCAATATAAAAATATGCTTGATGACCTCTTTTTATCATCCCCCCTTCTACAATGATAAACGGTGAAAGAGGCGTTGCCTACCGTTAGCATAAAGCTGGTCATTTTGTCCAGCTCGTGCGGTGTTGCTTGGTTGCTCGAACGGTTTGTATTGTGCCCAGAGATGGCCATGTGCGATCTTTCCTTTCCTGCTAGAGATCTCTGATCCCACCCTGGCTCCGGTCACGACGCATGGGCTGCCTTGTTTTCTTGAGCGATGTACACCGGTGCAGAAAGGCGTGGGATCTGGGGTCTTACATCCAGGAACCACGATATGATTATGAGAAACGCCGTAATGAAGGGCTCCGGAAATTTTCACCTTCTGGTGTTCTTTAACGTGCACCTAAATTTAAGCAAACGGGCCTCTAGTATTTTCGCCTCCATTGAAAATGCGGCCGCTGCGGCTGGGGTAGCCACTGATCCACCGCCGCAGACCATATGCACCCAAGCAACCCAAGATCTTGCTGTGTTGCACATTGCTTACACTCCTCTATGTAATGACGATACGTTGGGTTTAACGTCCCACAACTACCTTATGATTATGAGAGACGCCGTAGTGAAGAGCATCGGAAATTTCGACCACCCGGGGTTCTTTAACGTGCAATCAAATCTGAACACACAGGCCTACAGCATTTACGCCTGCATCGAAAATGCAGCCGCTGCAGCCGGTATTCGATCCGGCGACCTGTGGGTCAGCAGCCGAGTACCTTAGCCACTAGACCACCGCGGCGGGGCTACTCTTTCATGTAGTAGTGTTACCTGTTCCGCTGTTTATTTCGCACTGTGACTGCGTCACAATAGTACAGTTTTCAAGTGATATACTCCTGGCTCATATGCCTGAGGTGCGAAAGGCAGGCTACATAAAATGCATGTTTTTGTTCAGACTTCCCCTCGTCGTTTATATCATCAATAGCCAATTCAATCTGTTCTATTTTTCATGTTATCACGCGCTACGATGTAACTGTGAGAAAATATCCCTTTTTCATCACCTATTTATCAAGTTTGCTGCGGCCTACACTTCTGCGCAACGTTTCTATAACTAGGTAAGTTGCAAAACTGAGTGATGTTGCGCGCCGCCGCCGCTGCAAGCGACAAATGTGGCACTGCTGTCGCATTCGGTTTCACTCACTGCATGCTCGCTCGTGTCACTCCCGTAACCTCCGTCACCTGTGCATGTTGTAGTGCGTCGCTATTCGTGTAGGCTTCTTTCTGCGAGAACAGTTTTGTGCTTTAGTGTGCCCTGTTCTGCTTTGTATGTGTTGCGCGTTTTCATCATGTCCACATGTGGCGTTCCCGGCCGTACGAGTGGTTACAGAAAATAAGAGACACCACGACATTTCTTTTGTGCCCCGCGTGTACCTGAGCAGCGGGAGGCATGGAACCACGCTATTCCTCGCGGATAAGAAACTGCCCAGCACATCACGTGTGTGATATGCAATTTCATGAGGAGGATATCCGGAAGACTTTCACTAACGTCATCAATAGTAAGAAGGTACAAATTGCCAGAGGAAAGTGGGACCTCGTCGAAGGATGCGTTTCATGGATATTCCCGAATTGGCCCGCTTATCTTTTAAAACCAGTGACAAAGAAGCGCAAACTGCCCGATAGGAGTGGGGTACTTTCCATAATATCATCGGCGAAAAAGAATAGACTATCTCCGAGCACTGAGCTCGAAGACGGTGAATTAAGTTCCGACATGTCGTCAAAGAGTGGCATCATAATTTCACTTCAAGACATAGAAAACGTTTGTTTGCCTGTTGCATGCTGGCGAAAGTATTTAAGAATGGCGAGACAAGACGCCTTGTAGTGTTTCTAGAGGTCAAAGAAGAAAAAAGAGCGCTATTTGTGGAGAAATGTGTAGTCGTCGCAGAAGACACGACAGTCACCATTAGCAGCCGTCACCATCGCTTAGCCAAGTCGCCCGGCAATGCAGATATCATCACCCAATTGGCTGAACATCTGGAGGACATAGAAAAACTGAAAGTGTGTTTGTTGTCCCAATGCGTCAGCAGGTAGCCTCGTGAGTAATGGCAACGAAGTGCTCACCGATACCTCAAAGTGCGGTACCTGCTCGAAGCTTTGGCTTCAGCTCTGTTAACAAGTTTCATTAGAGGAACTCAAGAAGAAGCAGAGGGAAGACATGCTTAAGAAAAGCGCCACACGCGCAGCTTTTCGACGGTCCAAGTTGCTTAGGAATGGGACTGACATAAAAAAAAAAATGCTGACTACGGAACCACACGAAAGCCACCGGATTGCGCAACAGAGCTGTAATTTATTTTAAGGAACGAAAAACACAGTCACAAGAGGGGATACAATACATTGTAATTGTGTTTTTCGCGCCTAAAGACTCATTGCGAACGTACACTAACTAGCAACCAACGGACAGGCTCGTATGTTATACTATCAAGCATCGTTTACGGTGGGCAGTTCAGAAAGCCATAAATATACTGTATTTGCCTTACATCGCTAAATATTGCGCAGTATTAAGTTTCTGCGGCAGCACAACAAGGAATCCCGATAATATACTGTTGGCAAAGCTCTTTCAGAACAGCCGCCACAGCGTCTTGCCACGACGACTGCGCGCTTTCGTCTGATAGTGGAAGCTTGTTGCGCTGCCAGCGCCACCAAACCGGAAGTTGTCTCGGCGCTGTGTGACGGGTCGTCTGACGCGGGGAGTTTTGCAATTCTTACTTAGTTCTATAAACGTTGCTTCAGCGTGACCCAACCTGTCAAAGCAATATGCTGCTCTGTTCAGACTTTGCTTCATTATTTGCTATGCTTACGTTGCACATTTTCTTTAAATAATTGCACATGCAGTCGTAAGCATGCGTCGGTATTTTTGACTACTCAATGAACCTGAAAGTGCGTCTCATCACCTTCAGCTGTCCAGTTATGTCCACTAGACGAACGAGTCCTCTCTTCCATCACTCCCCGTTGCACGTATATATTGTTCTCTATCTGTCCCGACTTGCATTTGTGTCAATACGCTTAACTACGTTGAAATTATATGAACTAGCTCACCTTTCTCTTGTTATAACCTGTCTTGTGCGAACTCATTTAATTTTATAACACAAAATGTGCTAAGACACTACGAGAAAAAGGTGGAGCTGGGCAGTTAACCGGTGCTCTGTCAGGACCACATATCGTGTGCAAAGTGAAGCGAGGAGCAGCTGAGAGCTTGTGAAAATCATATGGATTGAAAACGAGAAGTCGCACTACGCAGTTAAAGAAAACGGACTGACAAAGAAACCAGGGAAAGTGTGGGGTACGTTAATTGTACTGTTTTAATTGTATTGTGGTAATAAGCTCAGTCCCTGTCACAGGGACCAAACCTGTTACTATCGAATGGCGCACCCCATGCTACGGCGCTGGTTTGCCCTCTCATCGACTTTTATCGAGTATTTGTATGTGCATGCAAACCTGCGAATGTTAGCGCTCACTACGAACGCTGCCATGGCTTGCGCAGAAAACGGAATTGCCCTGCATGCCACCGTAACTCTGCTTTGTTGAGTGTTTGATCGCTGCGTCACCGAAACAACAAATGATGGCACTATCTGCAGCGTAAGAAGTTCATAAAAACTGTCTTTCTTCGCTGCACAGTGCAGTAGACATACATTACCACCGTTGACCTTTTTGTTTCGAATGTCTTGAGCTTTTACGAGTTTTTGGCAAGCACATTCCCACTCCTGCCCAGAATATCTGTATTAGCCAGCACTGGCTCGCCCACACAGGGCGTACAATGCCTAGTTGGATGAACAAATCTTGCGTACAGCTATTTCACATGCAAGCGACAGCGTGTTGATCAAGCGGTATCGCGACCGGCAGACGCGGCTTCGTTTCAAATGTGCAATTTTTCGCGCGATGACCACCGCTGTGATGCGCAGTTACCCGTTCCACGCCCTAGCCACGCCACTGCCAATTACCCTTTTTTTCTTTGTTTACTGGTGGCTGCATTTGTTTAGACGTCTATCAAGATTGTTCGACTTAAGGCTATATTGCGCGCGGTACACCAGATCAGTTCCTTCTTTTTAAAAGCAGACGAGCTCTATAAGGCCGAATAGGCAAGCTATGGTGCCTAGAATAGGCACTATAGCCAAGCTGTGAGACCGGAGCCTGACGAGAGGAAGAGCATGGCTAAAGTGGGAGAGAGGGAAACCTACCGTTGCGCAGTTGGGCAAACGGTTGCGTAGGGGAGACGGTGAAGTTGGGCAGAGCATGAAAGGAAAGGCGAAACGATGCATGAAACGAAGGAGATAGTCCGCCTCGGTGGGCTCCAGTGCGTTGCTGCTAACCCGGAGGTCACGTGTTCGATCCCGGCCGCGGCGGTTGCATTCGTTTCGACCAGATGGTCGAAATTTCAGGAACCCTCCACTACGGCATCTCTCATAATCACATCTTCGTTTTAGGACGTAAAACCGCACACATTATAACGAAGCAGGTGGTGTGAAGAGTAGAACCGACTCATAATCATCGCGGAAAGGCTGAGGTCTCGGATTCATTCTGGAATGTTGGACAATGGCCAAGCTAAAGCAGATGCCACTTGCTCCGCCGCTTAATGAGCCTTTGAGACATTGAAAGTCGATTGAAACTGCACTTTTCTTTCGGGGGCGAAGCACCTTAGAGTCGAAGCTTGTCCGTGGTGTCCGGTGTCACGGCACAGCACCACGCAAATTGAGACCATGTATACTGAAAACAGCTGGTATAGTCGAAAAACGTTGCGATTACCATTATGAGGTATCATATAAATCGTATGCAGCATTCGAAACAGTCCTAAAGTAGCTTACTGAAAATGAAATGAAATATTAACTGAAGGCACTATGTTCCCTAAATCAATAGCTATCACAATTCTGATGGATGGGCATAGGGGAGGGGGATGTGGGAGGTGTTTACGCTCTCTTCGATTTATTTCATAACGTTATGTCACTCAAGCTACATCCACAGTATAGCAACGCGCAGGTCACGTGTGGTGACATGCCTTCATGAAACCCCGTGCTTCACCCACCCACTCGTCATGAGTCAGAGATGCTTTTTTTTTTTGTAGGCTTATCGAGAGAGGCCACATCAGCTGAGAATGACCTTGATTCGATGGCGTGTGCGGCAAGCTATAGCATACGCAGCGCTGAATCTCGAGGTAATGTTTCTATGCAATTTGGAGGGTATTATAAAAGCAGCAACGAATAGCCAGAACTCGCAGTAGCTGTTGTTTTTGTATTTGTATAGATATATCCCGATGAACAGTAGGAAGCTATTATGTGGTCACCTGAGTAAGGCTTTATACGAGGCGTCATAATTGCTATTGGTACTGTCTCATAGCAGTACTGACACAAAAATTGGCATCCCAATTTTTTTTTTGTTGCAGTAAGTCGCTAACCATTCACTTATCACAGCTAGAAAACTCGTTTGTTCGAGTAGGAGACGATTAATGATTAGGAAATGGTTTCATTCCGCCCAATCGCACTTTCGGTTTCAGAGAGCACTGAGTGAGGTGGTACGCAGAGTAAGAATATTATTATCCGGAGCTTTACGTCCCAAGACCACGATATGATTATGAGATACACTATATTGGAGGACTCCAGAAATTTCGACAATCTGGTGTTCGTGCACTGACATCGTGCAGTACAAGGGCATCAACCATTTCGCCTCTATCGAAATGTGACCACTGCAGCCGGGATCAAATCCGCAGAACTTCGGGTCAGCAGCAGGTCACCCTAGCACCGCTGATCTACCGAGGTCAACCAGTATGTATACATAGAGGAGTGGTTTTCGTGTCAACATAGCTGGCTACGTGAGCTAAAAAAAACTGCGTGCACATGAGCACCGCATGGACAAATTTTTTGCAACGAAAACTTCTTCATGACGCAGGTGCTGATTGGTTGGCGTATTACGAGAAAAACCGAAAGACTGCTCAGCGTGCGTGCTGCGACTCGCGCATTGAAATTAATTTCAAATATGTTCTAAGCTATATTATTCGTTTAACTCGTCAATGATGCGTGTGTGTTCAGACAAATATGTCCCACAAGTTGTCCATCCTTCTAAAGTTTGTCCGTACACTTTTAATTAGGTAAAGACGGCGTCCTTACATGAGCCTCGCTATACCCTATGCCAAAAAGGTTCTGTAGGACCGTACTGATTCAACGTGCAATCATATGATAATTTTTAACTGCGAAGCAATCATATGGACACTCTATAGGGGAACTGTAGTCGCCCGTCGTTGTGTAGTCCCGTATGAATGTTGGTAACATATCCCCGCACGCCATACGTTTTCCATGTGCAATTGAAAGCTTGCTCTAGTCACCGACAGCCGTGGCTCAAGTGGAGAGTAAACCCATTGGCTTCCTTTTAAAACTGGAAAATGCAATAAGCGTCGCAGGAAAATGGAATGTTTTTTAGGTTAAAGGAGAAACCCTTTGAAAGCATTCCCGTCTCCTTCAATCGCACGAAAGGGCATGCTAAAACTGTACTACTGTGGCAGGCTTTTTTGCGTCCTATTAAGTGGTATAAGTTGAGGTCTGAGGAAAAGAAAGACGCTTTTTTATGCAACACATAAGGGAGCACGGCGCAGCCCTCGTTGGAGGGGAGTGAAAGGCCCTCTTGTGAAAAGAGTTCCCACAACACCGAGTGACAGGGCGGTGACAGGTTGGGTCTCACCTTGCGGCACTCAGAATTGAACGCAGTATCTGGTGCGGACGCTGTAAACACTGAACACTGTTGCGGTTGATCATCCGTACCACTTGTAACACTAAACGATATACGCTCTTTGACACCACCACGCCTTCGTCACGCTTTCGTTTATGAACTCCTACATTTCACGATCATTCCGCAGTGCAGTCAGAGTGGCACCTTTTCCCCCTTGTTTATTCCCCTTCTCTTCCATCCGCGCCCTATGCTGCATCGTCTGCATCGCCGACAGAGCCGTCTTCCAAACACAAGAGTGGTGGAGATCATCAACATCATGGTGAAAAGGTACCAGCGAAGCCCTGGACTAACGTTTTCCCCTTATTTCGTCGTTGACGTACTAAATAAAGTGTTTATGCATCTTGCCAACTCGTTTACCTTTTCTGCATTGGCGTGGCGTTTCCCACCAGTGTACTACTCGCTTCATTGGAATCTGACGCAAATTAAGCTTTAAAAATGCATCTTCTGTCGAAACATCTTTATGGTCAGTGCTTGAATCCCGTATACCACGCTCCCTTCATGGTTTTGTCGTTGAGGCACTTCACGACTGTATCACTGCTGGCTACTAGGGTTTCGACAAAACCAACTCTGATGTACTAGTCAGTTCTACTGTCCTGGTCGCTGAAATAGCGTAATAAGGTAAGACTTTTTCTGTACTCTGTGCCAGTGTCATAAAAGCGCAGCTTTAGCTCTTGCCAGCAGCAAACACTGCCGTGCCCATTCCACACCAATCGACATCGTTGGCGTCTGCTTTTATAGGGGACTTCCCGCTGGCAACATGTGGACAGAGACCGCCTTTGACTTTCTGACAGCCATTTCGCGGCACTCCCCTCGGGTACTGCATCAGGGACCAAAGTAGAACACCTGTTAGTACTGGACTTCACAATGGTGGGCGTCATATAGGCGTCGATGATTATCCTGCGAGTCCGCAGGCCGACGTGGGATAATATGACATGCCATTCGGACCATACGGGTGTACATCAATGCTAGCTTCTGCCTTGAAAGAATCCCGCCATCTGTGCATTCTTGTGTCTCTAAACAGAGAGATAGAGAACATTGATAAAAAGGCTAGCCGTCATCTAGTTCATCGACGTAATGACGTGGCAGTTGGCCCGCATTTTGATGGAAGTGGCGAACATTGATGTACGCCAGTAAAACCAGAGCGAAGGCCGAAGAAGCACGCTACATTACTCGACATCGGCTATTGATTCACGATACAACCAGCGGTACATGAATTCTTACCACCATAACGCCCACTAAACACCAAGATACTACATTGGTCCCGGTCGCCGCACCCCATTCGAAAACACTACTTTCACGATGCCTATAGACGCTTACCACTTCTCGCGTCAAGTGACAGAGGTCGCGTACCAATCGATCCAGCTGACGTGGCTCGGCATTGCAGTAAAATGCATGTAGCACACGTCACCCGCCTGTGGGAAAGTTGTTAATCGCCGTCTAAAGGGAGATATGAGCAATGGGAACTGCGCATGCGCATGGCTGGACAGTGTGATATACTGAAGACCTACGTGCCTCCAAGGCAAGTGTGCGTTTTGATTGACCGGCTCTGCGATCCACGAGTGTAAGTAAAGGATTCTTGTCTTATTAGAACTGGGGATTCTGTTCTGTCTGCCCGGCTGCGGACGAGTACGGTTACTGCACACAGAACTCCATCCTCCTCCAAGGAGACCTTTAGCTAGTGACCCCCAATAATGTTCTCTATGGAGGATATCTAGAGTGTCATAAAAACTTGGCGGACGTCCTTCGTGATCCGGCTGATAATTAACGCAACCTCGCTGATGGTGGTCCTTAGTGAATCAGTACAAAAGGAAGTCTCCATGGCTTTCTGGAAAAATATATGATATTCCCAAAAAGCGTTTTGTCATCTTTCTGGATGATGAGTCGCTCAGCATTAGAGACGCAGTAGGGCAGCCGATGGATTGGTCTGGCATCACCGGCGTTAATCAAACGCTTTAACAATAGACGTTTGTCCAAGAACGTTTGTTCATTTTTTCCCAAAACCACAAGGGATTGGAACAACCTACCTGCGACACTCGCAAGCATAAATAACACGAAAAACTTCAAAATCGCACTTCAGAGTTTCATCTCAAATTCATATCACTGTTTTACATCGTTGATTGTTATATGTTTGTGCTATGCTTCAAGAAATTTTGTTTTAAAAACTGTTAATTGTGCGCATTATGTTTTTCACCATTATCATGATTTTACTATATTCGCGTTATGTTTTTACCTCTCGGCAGTTTATTGAGCGTATGTATATTCAACGAGCTTCTATTCTAACACACCCGGGATAATTAGGTGTTTCGATTGTTGCAATAATATTACGCCTACTTTTGCCTTTGCTTTGTGATTCACAATTGTCAAGTGCCACCATGATTTTTTCTCTTCTATATTTTGTACCTATAATCAAGTAGTTATTTTGTACTAACTTTTACCCCTCCTCTCTTCAATGTACGTTTGAACCCTGAAAATATTTAAAATAAAAATTAATAAATATTTAAATAATTTAAATAAATAAATAAGAGGATGTTGTTTAAGGCCTTACACCCGGTAAGATGAGAGGAGAAAACGTAAAACACCTGCACTCGGGAGGTTGGACGCACTCATTTTCGTTAATGCATTTCAGCCTGATGTAGTATGTTTTATTTCAGTTTATCACCTTAAAAGCCCAACTGGGGCATTACATAAGGGGTGGGTTTACATATGTTTATTACACATTCTTAGAAACATTTCCATTAGCATTATTAAACAGGACATGGGTGCATGCGTACATGTATCTGTGATATTCACAAGAAGTTGTAATGGTGAAAATGACATTCAGTGATTTGTATTCTGAAAAATGATGAGATATTTCTTGTGTGAATGCGGCTGCGCTGGTTAGGGTGGCATTTCGGTGAGGCAGGCTGTTCCAATCTGTGGCTGTACGAAAAAAAAAAACTTGAAAAGGTGGTAGTATGAGCTTGGGGGTGGCCCACTTGGTTGATGTGCCCTGTTCGATGCGACTTTCTGCTGGCGGGAATAATGTACGACGGTAGATTTAGTGAATAATGATAAAACTTATGAAAGAGAGATTGGGATTATAAACGGCGACGAGAAGCAAGGGTCGGCACGCCCAAGTCCCTTCGCAATGACGACACGCTGACATGATATAAATATTGAGTGCATGAACCTTACAGCAGGGTTTTGCACGGTTTGATGACCGGCTGGTGTACGGGTTTGTCTGGGCTGGCGAAGCGCTCGTTGATTCCGCGGGAAAGGCAGGAACATTCGCATGACGAAGCGGGCCATAATCTGCATGATGAACAGAGGCAGATTAGTGGACCGCATCTTGGCAGTACCACTGAGTCCACAGTGAGCGGGGGGTATTAGCTGCTCCTTTATAGGCGGCTGGCGGGTTGTTGACGATGGCGGTAGGGTTAACGGCTCCTTGTTAAGGATCCATGCTTGGACTGGTGGCGCTATTGAACGGGACGATTGGTTGCCGATTCCGACGTGCAAATTGATGACACGGCTAGGGTACGGGTTCACCTGGGCTATCGAAGCGCTCGTTGATTCCGCGGAAAGGGCAGCAACATTCGCATGAGGAAGGACGTCATAATCTGCATGATGAACAGAAGCTGATTAGTAGACCGCATCATGGTAGTGCCACCGAGCCCACACCCAAGAAAAAAAAATGTAACAGGAAAACTACAGACACATCGTTATTTGGGATTGCGATGTGTAGAAGTGGGGACACCGGTAATGGACAAAAAAGTGTTTTTAAACATTTTCATTTTCTTTATTATTACCGTGGAATTCCGAGCAACCCCCCCCCCTCCCCAGACCCTCAGTAACTCGAGATTGCTGCCAGAGAGAGTATAATAAAGGAGGTAGTGGCAAAGTTTCGTGATGGCAGCAGCAAAGTTTTTTGTCAGAACAAAACGGAGTGCACATGGACTTCCTCGGAAGTCTTCTAGCTCTCGTTTATATCAAGGCAAACGTCGATTTATAAACGCGGTAAACATAAAAGTAACGCCGTCACACCAGATGAAGCATGGCGTGGAAAGACTTTCGATGATGAGCCCGCGCCCATGCGACAGCTCTATGCAACAGGCAGATCTCTTAGACATTAATTTTACTATGTGCCATGGCTATCAGCTTCGGGTTTCAAAGCCGATGAAGTCGATGCTTTTGCTCGTGCGTCAAGGTTGTCAAGCTTTGCTACGTTGCGCGAATAGGGAACTTTTTCAGGCTTGCGGCGGCAGAAAAAGTGCGTTTGCTAATTTGCTGGATTTGGGCTACTTTCTTGTCCTCTCTGTTTGAGCTGTATTATCAATACCTTATAACGTCACAGCCATTGAAATTCGATTATGTTGTATCAAAACATGGCGGACAAATGACGTTTGAAGCTCATAAAATCGAGTTTGGCATTTGTACAACAACACAAAAGAAGTGTTTTGGATACTTGGCTTTTTCCTATGGTATCTTCTGCACGCGGAATAATTTATCAGACCACCTATTGCTCGACGTGACTAAAAATGACGTCCAGAAATGCTTCAGCATCAGTTAGTTGGTACGACATTCTAATGTAGTTGCGCGGAGCAAAATCTGTATGATCTAACGAAAAATTATCTAACAAAAAAAAAAAGGTTTTGGACAAGTTTGCACACAACTTGTCCTGTCCTCTTTTTTTTTAGCGCAGCTACATTAGAAAGTGACATTAAAGCAAAATTAGGAGTGAACAGGACAATCGAAAGCGCTACACATTCACAGAACTCTGCACTCATTGATGTTTGACGAAGTTGCGCCATCTCTTTGAATCATGAACGAACTGCGATAAAGGAATGTTGGCAGCTCCGACTTCGTCATCATGCAAGACATGATTGTGGGAGTGAATGCAGTTCATGCCTCAATCCCAGCAGCTGTGACTGAGTACACTTATGCGGTGATCATTTTTATTATCGCCACAAGGCTGTTGCTTCTAGTCGTTTTAGGAATGGGCATGTAAAAGCCGTGAAGAGAGTTCATTTTTGCAACACCACAAGAAATTGCTTCATCCTGCTGTAAATTATTGCTAAAGTGAACCATTTATCTTTCTGCCTGGTACTACGATATGTTTTGCAAACACCAACTTGCCCAAGAAGTTATCCGGACGCACAGTAGATGCGTGCCCCTATTATTCTGCCTCCGCAGAGAGAGAGAGAGAGAGAGAGAAAGTAAAGGCAGGGAGGTTAACCAAGCTTGGTTCAGTTGGCTACCGTACACTTGGTGTGGGGGAAAAAGAGAAAACAGAAAGGAAAGAGGTAGAAAAGAAGAGGAGTAAGAAATTGAAAGATGAATAGTCAGCTCGAGACTACACAGCATGGTGTCACACTGTTCTTTCACAAGCGGTCGTAAAGTCTGGTGGTCCTTAAGAAGTGCAAGAGGGCTTTCGTGGCGTTGCGTGTATGGGAGACCGTCGGCCAAGGTCCCAGAATCTTCGCTTTTGTAAGCGGCCGTGAATCCAGCTGACGGAGCTTCGCTTCCATAATACGTCGTTCAGACTGGTATGCTGGGCAATGACACAGACCTCCATAGAAATGTCTCCATAGCCTCCATAGAAACGCCACCATCGAGGACGGGATCAATTCTGCGTTTTTCGATACAACACCCAAACACTAAGGCCCGTGATCACCAATCAACCACATACTTTCCTCGAGTTTCCCATTGGTTTAAACTTTAGTTGCACTTAATGAACAAAGTAAGCAAGTATACACGAACCCGTATTGTTCTTATATTTCACCCTGGTACCGTTTGTGTGCCTTTGTAGCGCAAGTACATAGTAAAGGAACTTGCGAAAAATCCGAGTTAAGACCAAGGTTGGTTTGTGAATATGAGTCTAACCACTAGAGTACTGCGCGGCTGTCTGTGAAACAATCAATCTGTGCCAGATGTGCTGACAAAAAGTCAAGCCCCAGTATTAAATTGTAAAGACAGAATTCCAAGATGCAACTTAAAATAAAATGTATGGGCATGATGTCCGGCAGCACGTGCACGAGATGGGTAGCCGCCAGTATCAGTCGGTGTTTCACCATCAGCAACTCGGAACAGCGGCGATCGGGCTGGAATGAAGACCTCCTTGAGACAAGTTCGCAGGTTAGCGTGTTCAACTGAAACTTGCGTGCCAGTGTCAGAGCCATAACAGGTCCACCATTCGCGTCGACGCGATTACGGTTTTCATGTGCGCGCCGGGTCGTGTGTGGATCTTGGCATCATCTTGAACAGGCCCATGTCTGTAGCATTTACTATTACGACGGTAGAAATCGGCATAAGCGAGTGAGTTTAAGCACGGACACGGCAGATTTCGCGTTCAAAAGAGACTTGCTTAAAACCCTGCACGTAATACTAACAACCACTTTTGTTTCTTATTGCCTATGTAGCGATTTAGCTAAATGAAACCGTAGCTCAGAGCAGCTGAAAGACAGCAAACAGAGGCTGAAAAGTCCCTCTTAGTCCCTCAGAGGCTGAAAATTCAATAATTATTTTTTACGATCCAGAAACTGTCTCCTCCGTTTCACATAAAGCCAGCGGCCGCCGCCAGAGGCGCAGCTCTGCATGAGAGCGTTTGCAAACGCTGCTATCGTTGTGGTTCTGTGCGGAACAGCCAGGGTGTTCTAGCTTCATAAACGTCCACGACGGTCGCTTTACTTTCACGTATACTATGCATGGTCAAATTATATCGGTCATGAAACTTGGAACCTACTGCCACAGGCATCAACGCTCGCCTACAATTGAAGTGTGACTAGATGATAAGGGGGGGGGGGGGATAGCCAAAAACTCAGTGTAAACTTTTCTCAAATAGTCGTGATTTTATATATGTCAAAGTTAACTATAAATTTACTGTTTAGCTGACACTTAGCTGATTGGTTGATTGCCTCATTTTTTGGCTGAGTGTAATGAATGAGGTGGGGGGGGGTGTATACAGATATAGTTTGCCATTAGGGCTTGTGTTTAGTTCGGTGCATTGCCGGGTCAACGAGACATCTCTCACTTTTGCGGGATGGTTTATTTATTTGCTCATGTGCTGTTCACTGGCGTGACGTCTCCGAGCTCAACTAGCTCACAATGCGTAGATAGGAGCGCTCCTGTGAGTGCCTTTACTGGCGCATGACGTGCGTGCCCTCGCCTTCGGTGACGCTGAATGCGACACGCCAAGCAACTAGACCCTGTACTATACGGTTGCCAAAGTGATAGTCTCAGGGCTGCTGTCTCTCTGCAGTGGCTTTCCACGACTGGGTAAAGTGAGTTTCCGAACTTATATACTATTGTGCTCGTGAACAGTTGTGTCACAATTTCATCCTCAAAGTAATCGGTGTATATTGCAAGCACACTGATTGGCTAATAAAAAAACCTTGCTTCCTCAACCTTTCTTGTTGTCTTCCTTTTTTCTCGCGCACGCTATTAGCGAGCCATCAGGCCCAATAAAATCTTGTGTTTATAACGGCACGTAAAAGGTGAGCCATAAGGAAAAAATTCACTTTTGTGCCATGTAAAGCAGGTGCACGACGTTGCTACCACTTCTGGTTGTGACATCATATTTTCTTTTTTTATTTTTTGTTTGCTGTCAGTTCTTTCATATACACATATAGATGACAACGGTAGCAACGTGCCACTAGTTTCTAGATACATGGGCTTCTATTGAAGTTACGCTACCAGTTTACGTGTACCTTGTAGCTACTTTTGGCGCGCAACATCCGTAAATGAGTGCCTGAGTACGTCGTAAGTCTTGAAATAAGCACCCGGGCGAAAAGAGTAGCCGCTCAAATAGAGTAGCATACTGTGGTGTCAACCTAAAACACACAACAATTCTGAATTCAAAGTACCATGGTCATTACACCATTATGAGGCACGGCGTACTGGGAGACAGTAGATCCATGATCTATCATCTAAGACTGCGGTCTCAAACACACAGCCTGCGGTCCGCATACGGTTCCACGGTCTCCTAACATGCGGCGCGCGGCACGTATAGCCGTCCTCGTAACTTTTTCTTTTAATTTTCTACTAAGTAGGTTCATGAGCTATGCAGACATGACTGGTCTGTAGCGTTTTTTTTCATTTTCTGAGGCATCTCGAGCAATCACCATGCGCTGAAAAATAACCTGGGAATAAAAACTCTCTTTTAGAGCAGGTGTACAGATTTCGGTCATTCTGTAGATCAGTATCGATATGTTTCCCGATTACTGACTCCAAACCGCTTCAGATATGACCAATATATGAAATTTGAGAAAGGCGTTCATTGAAATGACAAAATTAGCTGTCACCTTGCTTATGCTAAAGAACACTCCGCCCTCCTTGCTTCGACTTTCCTCGAGGCCCCGACCCTTCTGTGACTATGGCCCGCTGTGCGAGGTCTGTTTGAGACCCCTGCTCTAAAGTACTAAACTATTGAAAATACACGATCATTTTCTTTTACTTTTTTTCCCATCAGCAAAATGAGCCCGCCGAGGCCTGGTGAGCGCCCTTAGTGTCCATGCTGTCATAGGTTCCATTTTTGGAATATTTGCCTAAGTCGAAATGCTGCGCACCCGAGAGAACGCCCCAGTGGTGGAACTTTCAAAGAGGTCAGCGCCTAGGTTGTTGCATCCACATTCACGCTTAAGAATTTGCGATTCGTTGACTGCGCAGCAGGGCGTAGCCATGCATGGGGTGTCAGATGATGGGGGGGGGGGCGGCACTTTAATTTGAAGTGGAGGCGTGGCAGGCATATGTGTTCGATTGTCATTTTGGGCAGAGTATGCTATGACCAAAAAAATCGAGGGGGGGGGGGGTTATGGGACCGGTGTGCTACCTCCTGGCTACGCCACTGAGCGACGCTGTCAGAAGCATCAACGTGCGTTGTGCCCCTACGCTTGTACATCTATTGAGTATTGGAAACATCCCTGTCTGGCTCCACCAAGGCCCTTTGATATCTCGCGCTGCTCCTTGTTACTGGCTAAACCAAACACGCCTTCTAATTGTTCTCTTGTGAACAGAATAGCCCGCTGACACGCAAGACGTGTTTGGCATCATCGTCCCACGTTCATACTTCAGCTGTTTCCAAAATAGACAGCTATAGTTTACCGGAATTAGCGGATATCAGGCTTACCACGATAGCGGGATCAAAGTGCACACTGTAGTACGCTCGCTATTTGTCGGATTTAACGTTACTGTGTTAGCGTGGTTTACGTAGTGTATGTGAAACATGGTGGTGGTTTTGGACACCCGCTTTGAAGTGATTTTGGCATAGTTGTAAGATACACTTTGTTCGCAGCAAACAACTGTTTAAAATGGCCTTGCTTGCTTTCAGTTAGCTGCGGTCATTGAGTAATATGGATAAGTTTGCGTAGTTTTTATATAGCTTCACAATTCGAACGTCCCTAGGCCTAACTTGAAAAACATGTAAACAAATCGGCAACATAGATACTAGTGTTTGGTGCGTGGTTCATACTTATTTACTTTCATCATTACTAAAAAAAGAAAGTTGTAACATTGCTCTTCATGGTGACACAGGCAAACATTCTGGTTTTATTTTCCTTTTCACTGTTGTTTAACTTATTTGCCCTCCGCTAGGTAGCGCCACCATCTCAGCTGGGGCACGTAAACGCTATCGCGCTGAACTATAAGCCACTGTCCGCAATGAACATTTGTGGCACGGTAACGCTAATACTTTAACCCCCACTATCACACTATAAGGGTAAACTATAACGTTCTAATAATGTGGGAGATGTTCAGAAAGCACGACACCCATCAGAACGTGTCACACCGCACAAGCGTTTCCACGTCGGCTGAATTCTCTGCCTTTCATCAAAGAGTTCTCTCTCTCTCTCTCTCTTTCTCTCCCTCTCTCACACAAGGGTTTCCGCACTCAAACGACGCACTCTCTGCCCTCTCTCTATAGGGTACATCAATGCGCGCGCATCCGCTTCCAGCCTGAGACACCTTTTGGCCCACTCCGCGCCGCCGCTTCTTCGTAGGCAGCCATTTTGGTTCAAGAGTGTCAGGCAGAGAGCAGTGGCTAGCGTGGAACCGGGGTGCAAACACGTTGTTCTGAACTCACTGAGATCAGTCAATGGCAGACTCCTGTGTACCACTGTACACCAGTTCACATACGAAAGGCCAACAGACATGTTACGTTTCTGTCCGAATCCCTCGTAACATTTAGCCAAGAAAAATATGGGAGGCACACCTGTGCGCCGTTACCAAAATCACCGGTGGTGGCGCGCCGGTGTTTCCTCTTTCGGTGGCAGCGCGTCAATGGCGCGTGGTTCATCAGATTGGAGGTGGTGCGGCACGGGGGGGGGGGGGGGGGGGGGGAATGGAGGAGAGGGGGGAGATTCAAGGGTTGGCCAGGATAAAAATTTGTGCCTTGAATTTCGAAAAAAAAATTGTTTCTTCGAAAGGGCTAAGCAGTTAACGAGGGGAAAACATGTCTTTATATTATTTATTTACAAATTGTGCTGTCTCAGTTTTTGAGAGATAGCAGGTGCAAGTACAAATTTCAGACCCTTCAAAAAATACAATTGTACAAAATGCATGTTTACGCAATCCTGTTTCGAATTGCTGAGTACCCAGTCTGCCCAGACTCTCACCGAGCTTATTCCATAAACCCACGTTCTGCGGAGGAAAAAAAACACTGAAAACAATTCAGAATAAATGTAAAGGGCGCAATATTTAGCGGATCAAATCGCCGGTTATAATATGCAGAAGATGGAATGAAAGATGTGGTTGCTAGAACACTTGAACTGGTGTGAACTATCTTATGCAGGGTCACAAGTGCGTCGATGTTCGAGAGGGGCTGCAGCGATAAAACATGCGCATGTGAAGCGGGCGGAAAACGCTTGCCCTAAAGTGAGAAAATATAAACATTATTGCTCGTTTAAACAGAATCTAATGTACCTATGTCTTATCAGTGGTGAGGTGACCAAACAACTGAGACATATTGCAGTCCGATCAAAGTCGTATGCCCTGTCTGCATTTTTTTGTCGAGTTTGTTAGTTTGCGTCCGAAATACTAAAGTTTTCGAAGAGCTTGTGTTTTGACGTGCGTGTTTAAATTTTTTGTGAGAGTCAGCCAAAATATTTAAAATGCATGACACGTGCTAGGCTCACACTGTCATTATTATATGTGAAATGAAGTGGCTTTTTTGTGTATTTGAAAAGGTCGTCACTACCAACTTTTTTGAATTGAATAGACATTTGCCATGTTTCACTCTAGTTACGAAACAACGAAAAATAACTATTTGGCGGATATTCACTTTGAGAATTAGAGATGGCGTTATTGCTAACGCAGTTGTCTGCATACTTTCAAAGTTTAATAGGGGTTTCACCTATAGTTTTTGATACGCCATTTATATCAATAATAAACAAAAGCGGCCCAAGCACCGAGGCTTCAGGCACCCCTTATGGGATCTCTACAGCGGATGACTTCGCGTGGTGAAACTTAACTTATTGTGAGGGCGACCACAAGTAATCTGCTATCCAATCAACCAGCTTGTTGTCGCCAAACAATGTGTGAAGAGGCTCACTATTTAGCATGGCAAATCATGTAAAAGATCTTATAATAGTTAATAAATATGGAATCAAATCTTTCTCGATCATTAAAAGAAGAAGCAATGTTGTGCGCAAATTCAAGCAACTGTGTAACAGTATAGAATAGCCAGTACGAAAGCCGCGCTGTGACAGGAAAAGTGTATTTTGTGCATTTAGGCATTTTACAGTGTGTTTGTCAATGATATGTTCCAAAACTTATGGGCTGGTTGAAAGCGAAGACATTGACCTATAGGCTAATTTGGTATTATTTTATTGTTTCCAGACTTAAATATGGGCACGAAGTTTGCTAATTTTCACTGCTGTGAAACCATTTCAGAGATTATTAATTTTTTTAAATAATACAGTAAGATAGTTAGCACATCATTCTGAATACCCTTATAAAAACATATCTGAAATGCCTTCTGAAGCACAACATTCCGTAAGATCAAGATTTAGTACAAGTTTACGCACTCCGGAGGATTTTATTCAAGATTAGGAAGGTGAGGGTGTTTGCTGCACGCGAAAAATGAAGGATTGATTTTGTTATCGGTAGAAAAAAATAGATTTTAAGTAATTGGTAAAGGCATTTTCTATAGCTTTTGGATATGAGGAGAATTGGTCATCAAGAATAAACAGTGAAGGCATAGATGATGCCGGGCTAATCTATGTGTAGAACCTGAATGGATATTTTTTTTTTCATAAATTCAGCCAAAAAATTGCTGCATCAGTAGTTCCTAGCCCCTTTTATTTTAGCTTCTAATTTACTTTTCGGTGCACTGAATGAATAAGCATTATCATTACACTATAAATCATGGTTCTTCCGTAACTGCTTTATGGGACGAGTGAGATGAAGCATTTCTCTATTATACCGCGCGTGTCATCGATTCCCTTCAATATATTTTAAGGCACATACACTGATTAGCATTCACTCACAATGTCCCAAGTTCAAAAAGCACCGCATCTACATTGCGAAATTTCCTACAACATTCGATTTCTCAAAATGTTCCTTACAAGATGAGGTGAAAGTGTCCATTATGGAAGTGTCATCAGAATTAGAAATAGTTCAAAACAGTTTTAAACTCAGATTATGCAGCCCATCTCGGTGGATCAGTAGCTATCGAATGCTCGGATGCCGATCCAAAGGTCGCGGGTTTGCTACAAGCCATGGGGGTCACATTTTGATGGAGGCGAAATGGTATATGACTCACTGTGCGATACAGGGCACGTTAAAAAACACCACATGATCGAAATTTCCGGAGCCGTCGACTACGGCGTCTTTTATAATCATATCGTGGTTTCGGGGCTTAAAACCCACCTACAGATCATTGTTATCTCAGGTCGCTAAGGAAAACACCCGGCAATTTCGTAACTCCGGGACCTCCTTCTTTACTAATGATGACTAAACATTGGGAAGGAACACGTTAAGTTCGAGGCAACTTCAACAGCTATATGGTCAGAAAATCCTTCGATGACTTCCCATCTTACACCATGCGATACGAGCACGCAGCTCCATAAGAAACTAAGGCTGCAGCTAATTTTTTTTCCATCCGATATCGCGAAACTGCAAAACGTTGGTGTATGGGAATACGGCCGCTACCGGGAAAAATCAGCTTTCATGCAGTGATAACATAGCGGGTAGGCGAGTACACAAGCGGTTTTCTGATGCCTGCTGAAGTATCACGTGCACAGCCGCCCTCATATTCAAAGCTCACAGTTGTGGATCGAGCCACGCAGCCTCCTACCTCAGCGCCTCTTCACACTCCTTCGTCCAGCGAAAGACAGAGAGTGCTTCCTTTCTAGGTGAAGAGCAACTGACGGCCGGCATCGCACGCAGAGTGATGTGTTTGCATGCCCCTTCCGCGCGATGGATATGGGCAGCTTGTTTCATCGATGCTTCAGCCATGTTGCTGGCAAGCGCATGCGATACTTTACTTTCAGGAACAGCATAATTTTTCTTTCAATACTTACATTGCGCTGCAACCCTATTAACATGGAATTCAGCCAACTATTCCAAAGAGCCATTCTTATTCTTGAATCACTGAGTATGGCAACATTAAACGCATGCAGATTAAGTAGAATTAAGCTAATCTGGAATAAGAAAATGGCGAACAAGTGGCTTTTGAGCAAGTTGAGATTGCCTAGGCAGTTGGATGCTTTATTGAAACGAAGTGAAGGCATTCCATATTAAGGCGGATTTTCAAGCTAAGCTAAACAAGCGAATTTGGGTAAGTTGAGATTGCCTAGGCAGTTGAATGATTATGCCTAAATAAGACCACGCGGAGTAGACAGAAGTACGCTAATCCAAATTAAGCTAACACTAAACAAGTAAATTCTGAGTAAGCTGAGATTGCCTATAGCCAGCTGAATGACAGTATGGCCATAATAGGCCCATGTGGATTACGCGGAATTTCGCTAATGCGAATCGAACAAATATGGAACAACTGAATTTTGAGTGCAATGAGATAGCGTAGCCAGTTGTGTGGCTGAGTACGAGCACGTACCCTAATAAAGCCAATACAAATTGAGTCAGTTTTATGGCAAGTCATTTATGTTAGTAATTCGTTTATCATGCAGAATAAGTTTTAGTACGCAGAAAGTTAATATTAATGCCGTTAGAACTCCATGATTGCGGGTCAAGTATGTCATGGCACACATAACATCCATGACGAGATTTTTATTTATGAGCAGTCATTTATGTTCACCACGCACTGTTATCACACCTTGTCAATTTCGGTGCGCATCAAGTTATAAAACGGCTATTAGGGTTCATTGACCTCATCTTGTACCTCAAGGCTCACATGACGTGGAGGTCATTGTTTTTACGTAATAACCAATTATTGATGTTCGGCATATTTTCTCGTAATACCACGCCAATTTGGTCTACATCAATCAGCCGAGAGACCACTAAGGCCTACGCGGCCAGTTTCATAGGTAAACTGACAGATACGCTCTTTTAATAACTAGAGCGTAATAGGGCTTTTAATAATTAGTGTTAGTGGTCACTAACAATATACGTGAAAGCCCTAACATCGGAAGAGATAAACAGAGCCAAAATACTTTTTATTTCACTGAAAGCTGTTTATGAGAGCAAACCAGGCAATTCCAACAAACGGTGGAACCAAAATGGCGCCTACAAAGGCACTGTCTCCACCCTGTACCGGAGGTGCACATTGAGGCGTCCTAGCCCTATTTGGCACAGCAAGCTGCATTGCGGCAGCTTTGGGCAGTGCATAAAACTGCCCCATAGTGTGACGGCAAACTTTCGTGCATATAGAAGAAGTATTGAAGAACTTTGCCTCTATGCGACCACTTAGCGTTCACCGCTGGGGCGATAAAAATCACCGTTCGCCATACAGCGCCGCTTATCGCGCTTCCTATACTCAGCAGTGCATACATCTTGACGCCTATGTGGTCGGGTGGATATCTTATATATGACAGAGCTGCTTGACTTTCGAAAACCACGATATACGTCAATGAGGAGGGACTCAGAAAATTTTGACCTCCTGGGTTTCTTTGACGTGCACCTGAATCTAATTACACGGGCATCAAGCATTTTCGTCTCCATCAAAAATGCGCCATGGATAATCCCGTGACCTTCAGGTCAGTAATCTATAACTACTAGAGCCCCATGGCTGGTCAGAGGACATCTTGTCTGCAAGCAGTCTTTCTCGCGCCTTCACCTTCATTACTGCTGCATCATTGCCTTTAAATTCATATAATTGGAGCGTTCTACCAGCCAAAACAGTTATACAATTATGAAGCATACCATAGCCAGCAACGGCGGATGAATTTCGACTAGCTTGCGTAGCCTTATAGGTACATTTATCTAAGTAACGGACGTTATTGCCTAAGTAACGGACGTTATTGCCTAAGTAACGGACGTTATTGCCGATATCATATCGGGCCCTTCTCATATATTGAAACAGACGTTTTTCACAACACGCTTTCAGTTCCAGGTCGGGAGTTCGATCTCCGCCAAAGCGGCGTCATTTTCATGGTGCCAAGCATGACAACTGCCGTGTACTTATAAAGAGACGCAGATGGTCAAAATTATTTCTAAGTGTGCTGCAATGCCTATGTGTGTGTGCCGCATATATAGGGTGTCCCAAATATCACGCAGCATGATTTAAATAGGGAGGAACGTCGTTGCGCGAATCACGCAGTGCATATTCTTCTCAGTTTACTGTAGTACCACTGCTGATCTTTCGTTAATTAGGTTTCGTTTTTACACGTAATTAAGTGTCTAACTCGACAAATGCTCACGTATATACTAAAATGTTAAATAATCATACGTAGGTGTGTTGAAACGACACCTAACTGTGCTATTTTCAGCAATGCGCGACTGATAAAAAAGCACGCGAAATCTAAAAAAATTGCACGTGACTACGCTCCCATCCGCAGAAGCTGCAAGCCAATACTCTGAACTTGCTACCTCACAGTCATCCTGTTTGAGGGCGCTTCAGTCTGGTCACGTGTCATTTTTTAGATTTCGCGAGTTTTTTTTTAATCAGGAAAACAAAGAACGAGGATTCAGTCAGTACGCTGTTGAAATTCGCTTTGCCAGCTGTCATTTGAACATGCCTGCATGTTCCTCTTTTAACATCGCAATGTTTAGATGATGATTTGTCGAGTCAAATTCCTAATTAAATCTTATTGTTTGAATGTAATTAACAAAAACTTAGTTAATATTCTACCGGGAAACTTATTACTTATAAAGTTGAAAGTCCTTAGGGTAGACCTGACGCTACTGAAGTTTTATCAGGCTAGGTTTAATAGTTCCAGAGTTATTCCGCAATCAAAATTAAGCCTAATCACTAAAAAGATTAAATTGGTAATATCACCTCGCAAACGCATTTAAATTTTATCCGCTTAATATAATAATAAACCGCACCCCATAGGCTACCAGGAGGCCCAATTCCGTACACTCTAGGCCCTTAATTAAGGTGGTAATCAGCAAAAAGCTCATTTTATTAAAACAAATTTTCAAAAGGAGCTACAAATGCCACCGAAAAAATAGCTAATATCTACTTTTCGAACACAACAGTCCGATTTTTTCCATGTAAGAATAATTTTGATAGCTTAAGGTAACCGGAAGATACAGAGTTAGAAAGAATATAACGAGAACCGCTAATAAACGTGTGGTGCCCGCGTCTTCCCTCGCTCAGAGGAGGAGGGTGGCTCACTGCTCGAGAGAAAGGTACGCCCGTCAGATCAAAGTCTTGAACCACGTGTTTTTTTTTCCTTACGATTGTTTTTAACTTTGCTAGTAACCTACCGGTAAACTTCTAACTCATACAGTGTAGAGACCTAGTTGTAGACCTGTCGCCGCTCAGGTTTCATCAGGACAGGAGTAATAGTACCGGAACTATTTCGTGACCAAAATTAGGCCTAATCACTAAAAAGATTAATTTGGTAACATCACCTCACAAACGAATTTAAGTTTTGTCTGCTTAATATAATGATAAACAGCACACCATAGGATAATCGGAGGTCCAAAACCGTACTCTCTAGACCCTTAATTAAGGGGGTAATCAGCAGAAATCTCATTTCATTAAAACATTTTATAAAATAACCACAAACTTGACTGAGACACCGCTGAAACCTACATTTAGAACATAACAATCCGGGTGCGGCGATGGCGTAGTGGTTAGAGCATCCGCCTCGCATGCAAGAGGACCGTGGTTTAAATCCCGGTGCCGCGCAGTTCCCAACCGGAAAAAAAATCCGCGTGTTGATGGAACTACATTAAGAGGCCTGGGGTGCGGCCTCACCGGTAACCACCGCCGGGAACGCACTCCCTCACCAGAGAAGGATTGGCCACTCTGGGGCAGTATCTGGCCACTACCTCCCACATGCATACGTCAAATAACTCACGGCCCTCAGTCCCCAGCAGCTGCGAAGCAAGTGACTACGGCGGCGGTCAGATCTGCAACGCAGCAGAGGGTGCTAAGAATCTCTGGACTACAGGCCGCCATTGGAACCTGAACTTGGCAACGTTTAACGCTAGAACCTTATCTAGTCTAGCAGTCTAGCTGTACTGTTCGAGGAGCTAGAGGGTGTTAAATGGGATATAATAGGGCTCAGTGAGGTAAGGAGGACAGATGAGGCCTATGCGGTGCTACAGAATGGGCACGTCCTTTGCTATCGGGGCTTGGCAGACAGAAGAGAACTGGGAGTGGGGTTCCTAATTCACAGAAACATAGCTGGCAACATAGAGGAATATTATACCATTAATGAAAGGGTGGTAGGTATTGTAATTAAACTGAATAAAAGATACAAGATGAAGGTAGTACAGACTTACGTGCCTACATCCAGCCATGATGACGCTTCAGTTGAAAGCTTCTATGAAGACGTAGAATCGGCAATGAGTAAGGTAAAAACACAGTATACTATAGTGATGGGCGACTTTAATGCAAAGGTAGGGAAGAAGCAGGCTGGAGACCAGGCAGTAGGAGATTATGGCATCGGCACTAGAAACGCCGGAGGAGAGCTACTAGTAGAATTCGCAAAACGCAAAAATTTGCGGATTTTAAATACCTTCTACTGAAAACGAGAAAACCGCAAGTGGACATGGAGGAGCCCTAATGGCGAAAATAAGAACAAAATAGACTTTATAATGACTGCACACCCAGGAATCGTGCAGGATGTGGAAGTGGTTGGCAAGGTACGATGCAGTCACCATAGAATGGTACGGTCTCGAATTCGCCTAGACTTGAAGAAGGAACGACAGAAACTGATACGCAAGAAGCCAATCAATGAGCTAGCACTGAGAGGGAAAGTACAGGAATTCAGAGTGTCGCTGCAGAACAGGTACTCGGCTCTTATTGAGAAAACCAACCTTAGCGTAGATACAATAAATGATAATCTGACGAGTATCATTACGGAGTGTGCAGTGGAAGTTCGAGGCAGGGTAGTTAGACAGGACACTGGCAAGCTTTCCCAGGAAACGAAGAACCTAATTAAGAAGCGTCAAATCATGAAAGTGTCAAGTACAACAGACGAAATAGAACTGGCAGAGCTTTCGAAGTTGATTAATAGACGTAAAGTATGCGATGTAAAAAAGTCTAACATGGAGAGAATTGAACACGCTCTGAAAAACGGAGGAAGCTTCAAAGCAGTGAAGAGGAAAATTGGGATAGGCAAAAGTCGGATGTAAGCACTAAGGGACAAAGAAGACAAAATAACTACCAATATGGATAGGATAGTTAAAATAGCAGAGAGGTTTTACAGAGATCTGTACAGTAGCCGAGACAACCAAGACCTTAATACTATAAGAACTAGCAGTAACCCAGATGACGCCCCACCAGTAATGATAAAAGAAGTCAGAAAAGCTTTGGAGAGCATGCAAAGAGGCAAAGCTGCTGGTGAGGATCAGGTAACATCAGATCTGCTGAAAGATGGAGGACAGATTGTGTTAGAAAAACTAGCCACCCTGTTTACGAGGTGTCTCTTGACGGGAAGGGTACCAGAGTCTTGGAAGAACGCTAACATCATCCTAATACATAAGAAAGGAGATCAGAAGGACTTGAAGAATTACAGGCCGATCAGCTTGCTCTCTGTAGTGTACAAGCTATTTACAAAGGTAATTGCTAACAGAGTAAAAAACATTAGAATTCAATCAACCAAAGGAACATGCAGGATTTCAATCAGACTATTCAACAATTGACCACATTCATACTATCAATCAGGTAATAGAGAAATGCTCAGAGTATAACCAACCACTATACATAGCCTTTATAGATTACGAGAAGGCGTTTGATTCAGTAAAAATATCAGCCGTCATGCAGACACTGCGGAATCAGGGCGTAGATGAAGTATATATAAACATTCTGGAAGAAATCTACGGGGGATCACCTGCTACCATAGTGCTTCATAAAGAAAGCAACAGAATACCAATCAAGAAGGGTGTAAGGCAGGGGGACACAATCTCCCCAATGCTATTTACCGCGTGCTTACAGGAGGTTTTCAGAAGCCTAGAATGGGAACAGTTAGGGATAAGAGTTAATGGAGAACACCTTAGTAACCTGCATTTCGCCGATGAAATTGCATTGCTGAGTAACTCAGGGGACGAATAGCAACTCATGATTACGGAGTTACACAAGGAGAGCAGAAAGGTGGGTCTTAAAATTAACCTGCAGAAAACGAAAGTAATGTACAACAACCTCGGAAAGGAGCAGCGCTTCGAGATAGGTAATAGTGCACTTGAAGTTGTAAAACACTATGTCTACTTAGGGCAGGTAATGACCGCAGAGCCTAACCACGAGATTGAAGTGACTAGAAGAATAAGAATGGGGTGGAGCACATTCGGCAAGCACTCTCAAATTATGACAGGTAGATTGCCATTATCCCTTAAGAGGAAGGTTTATAACAGCTGTATCTTGCCGGTACTTAGCTACGGAGCAGAAACCTGGAGACTTACAAAGAGGGTTCAGCTTAAATTGAGGACGACGCAGCGAGCAATGGAAAGAAAAATGGTAGGTGTAACCTTAAGAAACAAGAAGAGAGCGGAGTGGATTAGGGGACAAACGGGGGTTAAGGATATCATAGTTGAAATAAAGAAGAGGAAATGGACATGGGCCGGGCATGTAGCGCGTAGACAGGATAACCGCTGGTCATTAAGGGTAACTAACTGGATTTACAGAGAAGGAAAGCGGGTTAGGGGGAGACAGAAGGTTAGGTGGGCAGATGAGATTAAGAAGTTTGCGGGTATAAATTGGCAGCAGCAAGCACAGGACCGGGTTAACTGGCGGAACATGGGAGAGGCCTTTGTCCTGCAGTGGACGTAGTCAGGCTGACGATGATGATGATGATGATGATGATGATGATGATGATGATGATGAATTATTACTACGTTACACTAACAACAATATGCAGTAGATCAGCTTCGCGCAACGACGTTCCCCTTTTTCCAAATCACGCTTCGTGATATTTGGTACACCCTGTATACAGAAGAGCTGTACCTTTGCGCGTATAGCAAAAAATGAATTCATACGTCATGCGGCATATGGATGGTGAGCTTACACAAGTTGCACGCTCTGATAATGCCTGTACAGGGCAAGATAAGGTGAATCACGAAGTTAAATTAATCTTTAGCACAGTAATAATTGAGGTTCGCTTATTTGCAGTCGGACTTTCGGAATGTTCCTTGCTGGCCCAAGCAGTGGGTAGTGAGCGAGGCCTTTTTTCGGCGCAGGCCTTCCTTCGCCCACCTACTTCCAGAGCAGCCTCACCTTCTACGTGGGTCTGCCGAGCTGCACCCTCGAGGAACTGCACGCGGACTTCATGCCCACGCTTACCGAGGCACTTCTGGACCGAGCGGCCGACGTGTGCCTGCAAGCCGTTTGCGACAACGTGACCTTCATGTGCGAGACCGGCGTTCGCCGCAATATATCCGATCCTACTTCCACGTCGGATGCTATGAAGGTTGTCTGGACTGTTCAGGTCAGTCGGCCATACAATCTGCTGCAGCAATCTCATGAATGCTGATTATGTATTCATTACTAATGACTGCGGAACCGTAATGAGTTCTGCTTATGCTATTGATTGATTGATTGATGGATTGATATGTGAGGTTTCAACGTTACAAAACCACCATATGATAATGAGAGACGCTGCAATGAAGTGCTCCGGAAATTTCAACCACTTGGGGTTCTTTAACGTGCACCCCAAACTGAGCACACGGGCCTACAACATTTCCACCTCCATCAGAAATGCAGCCGCCGCAGCCGGGATTTGATCCCACGACCAGCGGGTCAGCAGCCGAGTACCTTAGCCACTAAACCACCGTGGTGGGGCACTTATGCATACGTGATAACTATTGCTCTATGATGACCGATTTTTAGGCTTAAGCGATGGCATTGCTTTCGCGCTGGTTCTACATTTGCCTACAATGGTCTATATTGGCAAGTTGCGTCAGAGCGAGAACGGGCTGCTTAGTTTTCTTATTTTCTTTCATAAATGCATGACAGGTTTTATTGTATTAGGCTGCTTGTATTAAGGCACTGAAGACGTTCTATTGCTTTCGAACAGTACTCGGCGCATCATATGCGTGCCAAGCAACAATTCGAACAACGGCTGCTGTCATACTGGCCCCTTCTGGCAACCGCTCTCGCAAATACCCCTTGCCATATTGTCCCAAGATGCGAGAAACAGACGAAATAGGTGTACCGAATAATGTTTTTGAATACTACCTGCACTTACTTGGTAACAAAATCTGTGGGTAACAAACGTTGTGGTTGTAAAACAACCAGCTACCATGGTGACATTGTTGTACCTAAACGTCCTTGGTACATTTATTCCAGGTCACAATACCACAAATACCCTTTTGTGTACGCCAAGCTTGAAGTGTAAATAATGCTGTCAATTGCGATCTATAAGCCTTTCATGTTTGCACCTGCCGCAGCAATTTATGCAGTCACGAGAACAGCATGGAAAGACTTTAACTTCAAGACGTTAAATTTTATTGTCTTCATTCAAGTACATGTAAAATTTATAGCATAACAGAATAAAGTGGCCCTGTCTGCTAAGCGCGAAGTGTTGTCCACTACCAATGGCAACCATTACTTGAAATGTTTTTTTTTTGTTGGCTAACTACACAACTTTATTATGTTGACATTAAATAACAGATGTATACCCTAAATCATGCAAAAGTGTTGATGTATTATGACCTGACGGTCAGTATATGAAGTGAGGTTCTCATCCTGTTTTTCTTCGCAGAAAATCGTATAGTGATCAAGCCAAACGTATACCAAGTTTTTTAACACGAAAGTGTTTTACGTTCACGAACACTTCAGTGACACGTTTTCCTCACGAAGATGACGGCGAAAAATACGTAAATCAGAAAGCAACAAAAAGCAAAGAAAAACGTTCCGTCATCTGTAGTAGAACCCACGATACATTGGTCCATGACAACCGAGGCCGGGCACGCTATCCCACTTCGCCACGGTCACATTCTAGAAGCTTTAGAGACGCGCGTTATATATCTAAAACTGTGTTTTATAAGGGCTCTTGTTAAAATTAAGTAATGCATCATGAGCTTGTCATTCACGATAACTTCTTCAACGCGTTGTTTCTGCACGTCCGCCCGATTTCATGCGCTTCCAGCAGGAGAAGTGCAATATGGTCGATGCATTAGCGCAACGCCAGGTGGCGACATCACCCTTAGCCTCGGCGTTGCCCATAGCATCCATCCATAACAAACGTATTTGTGTGTCGCCTGGCTGTAACTTCGCGTTCTCCAGTTACGCTTGCCCCATGAAAAATTGCGCCCGACCAACAGCATAGGCACGGTGCGCTTTGCGTTTCTCTTTAGTGGGGCAGTTGTGTTCAATACACGCCGCGAGGAGGAGACTCGCCACTTAGCCTAAGTTCGGCGTCCATTCAGTGACGGCTCGCCCAGCTGTCACACTGCTGTCTCCGATTCCGCTCTCACCATTAACTACTGCAGCTACTGCAATTATTCATATAATCAAGGGTTAGTTTAATCAATGGTGATGGATGTTAGTCGTCGGAATGGAGATATATCATTAGACCAATGGGGGTGCGTTCATGTTAAACGATGCTATATTTGTCAAACGTCAAGATACATTGTGCAAGCTTATATTAATGTACAGTAAACATTATATTACTGTAAGGACGTCTCACTTTTGTGTTATACCGATTCCTATGACGGAGGAATAAACATGTTTCTTTTTTTGTTTTGTTTTTGCTTCCGCTATGTACACTTTACCTGACAGGCACGGCACAATGTCAACGAAAGCTACGACATTCCCGAGGCAGAGACCATGATTGAACAGATTCAGGTGCTCACGCACGACATAGTGACTTCGGACCCAACCTTCTATCAAGAGATCGCGAAGGTCGGTGGTGACCTTTGGCGGGACTCGTTTCACCAGTCTGACTTCAAGTTGGTTTGCAGCAGCCGTGGCTTCACCATTGATGATCACACGGCTCACTGCGGTGGGTATCTTCTTCTTTCCATATCAGAAAGCTCAAAAAAAGCCGAAAGCTATCGTACAGCAGTACTCGTCACGTGCGTTACATAGCCTAAACGAAACTTTCAGGCTGGCGTGACACATTCTTTCCTTTCCTATCTACAACATTTGCGACAAAGGGCATAAAAAATGCGTTTTCTGCTCCTTCAAATAAATGCGTAAAGTTGCAGCGTCAAAAGTGCTTCAACATTTCAATGGCATCTCACACGCTGGAGTCTTGAAAGACCTCTGACACCAAAATTCTGAAGTCGCCATGTTTTCGTTCGATTCATCTACATATTTGATGCATTATTAATGGTGATAGGTGTTACTCATCTGAGCAGGCAGCACATACCGACAGTGACACCAACATGGCCCGTTTAGTGACTACATGAGCCCTCTGTGACTTATAAGTGTGGCAGCTTGGGCTAGTTGGTATGGCAGGACGATAGTTCTAGTGCGAGAACAAAACGACGACACAGAGACACAGAGTCCTTCGTGTCCTTCTTGTCTCTGTGTCGTCGTTTTGTTCTCGCGCTAGAACTATCGTCCCACTGTGACGTTTCGCCGGTTTCACGAAAAATCTCAACGTCACCAGTATACTTGTATTGCGTGGGACATGACGCACGGTGTAAGAATAAGTCATGACCGAATAGCCTCTGTACTCCTTCCTTCCCCTTCGCTATCTTGGTGGCCTAGCCTAGTACAGTATTAGGGGGACACCACTCTTTACCGTCATTTTGGGGCTCAACCGTGGGTGCGTAACGCCTTATTTTAACTCGCTACCGTGAAAGACACCACATCGCATAGTTTCCTGCGCCGGTGCCGGCACCTTCGAAGGTGACGAAAGATTGAGGTTCATGTAAATGAATAAAACACCTGAGTTCGAGAGGGAATAGAATCAAGGCCTGCTATGTGGCAGTCAGGAGTTTCACCACAAAGCCACGGCAGTGCTTGAAAGTAAAAAAACATACAGTCGTCCTACAGTGCGAGTTAACACACTTAGCAGCAAGTCAGAGGATAAAAGTTTGGAAGAATTTAACATATTTTGCATGCAAATGTTGGTGCGCATGTTGAGTTGAAGGCACTGCTTTCCGATGATGGAAGGAATGTGGCTTCACGGCAGTATGTCAGATCCCCTCCACCCTTTTTGCTTTTTTGCGCTTTGTAGTTAAGGTGCAGGTTATGTAGAGCGATGGCGCGAGCAAATATCGCGTGTAAACAACGCCTGCCTATTTCGATACGCACGTGTGCGTATCCGTCAAACACCGGAAGCCTCTGGTGCACTCTATAACCCAAATTGTTCTCCAAAGTTGTACTCGGCGTGCTTGCTGGGATGCTGTGCGCACAGGTGACCTCAGATTCTCCTCATTAAACTGTGCTGATCACCGCCGAATTCGCGAGTAACGATAGGTACTTCGCGGCACCCATTGCGTTCACAAACTGGAGCGGAGAATTGCGGAGAAGCGAACCACTTCCGCGCACCAACCACGATGAGGAATCATGGGAGAAAACGCGGGATGGCAAGCGGCCGTTTCTTGTAGCGCGGCGCCCCCTGGCGTTATCAGAACGAATGAGAGGAAGCACCCATGAAAAGCACACGCCAACGTATTCGGAGGGAAAGCCAACTCCCTGAGGCGTTTAGCGCCCTCCCATGCTCGATGTATTCGGGCAATTTTTTTTTCGTACAGCCATATATTTTCATGTGCGTTGATGATGAAGCTTTTTTTTTTGTTCACGAATAATTAGATACACAGGAAAGTTTGATTCACCCCAGTTGGGTATCGTGGGGTTGGACTGTAGGAGGTGAGGATAGCGTAAGGCGTCACATCATGTGAATCGCGCAACGAGTGGGTGGTTTGAAAGCGCGTTTATTTCAAAGTGCTCATCCATAATTGATCATCCTCACAAACAGCATCAACGAAGTGTGGACCTGAGCGTATCATTTCATGGACGCGTAGCGGTACTTTGACAATTCGCAGTAGTATTAATTATCGCGTAGTGGGTTTGCCCTATAGACATGCATTCTGGGAGAGTTTAATACGTCTGTTAGTGCTCATTATTATTGCGTCTAACAAAGAAAACAAGTACTTAAATTTACACTTCATTCCTTAATACGTCCAATGTTACACGCACACACGTCCATTTCTTCGCAGCGTGGTTATGGCGCCTCCGAGACTACAGTAGAATAAGAAAACGATGCGCGCTCGGCCCGATCACTCTATCGGAATTTTCAGCTTGAAGTTCAAAGGTCCCTAGATCTTCATGACAGGTACTCTATGGTGCAGTGGCAAACTCCCAGTTGAACAAGGGTGCTCCTTGAAATCGCCCTTTTTAGCGCCGGTCATCTGTGACTGTCGATGGTGGGGCACCAGTTTCTTCAAATTTATGGCGCATGTCTTGAAGTGACGCCACAATTTATCATAATATAATGACACAAGCAGTTAAACGTCTGAGTATATGACGTTTCGATACTTTATTATCAGACAAAAACCGACTCATTAAGCAGCAAAATTTACAAGCAAAAATTTGGTTATCAGCAGTGCACGAAACTGCATCAGCTAGTGGAGGAGAACCTTTTCTCTTGTAAACAGCTTTTTAACGATGATGATGACAAGAACAGCGTGAAAGCAGAAACAGGATGAAAAGGCACAGCACAGACAAGTGTAGTTTTCTTCAAGCTGTAACCATAACGACGGGTATACTGGCTTGCCCCGACCCCAAACATACTCTTTAGATTTAAATGCCAACCTGCATAACATTATGCATCACGACAACCCAAGAAAATAGCGCTTCAAACCTTTTGACAATAATGTTCTCTCTCTGATTTAGGGGTGTGCCGTCCAAAGAATTCAGAAATACGTCGGCAATATTCATCACCTGGTAATGCTGCCGTATGGCTGCCTTCGCCTAATCTGAATTTATTAGAAGCTGTCATACATGTCGTATAATTAACTGGAAAACTACCAGCTGGAAAAACGCTCATGTGACTGCCAGGGAGGAAAATTTATCTCACCTTTATCTCGAGTCGTTGATACTACAAACCACGCCGCACTATCTAAATCGCACCGATGGTAATCTTCCTCCAGTGTATGCCAAGTGTCTTCGTCACGTCATTCGCCCCCCTTAAAAAGCTAGGCCGATTCTTTTACTGTGAACAAGGTTTTCGTGGGGTATCCGAAACATTAATACCTTTGCTTTTTAATAATTTTGGTCTGTGTTCAGATTTCCTCCTTTAAAAAGGCATATACAGGGGAAATTTTGCATGTTTTATTTTTTGAACAGTTTTTTAATCATATCACTGTACATTTCCTTTTTGTGCCGTGTATCTACAAATTTAATATTAAAAACACCATTCAGGCATTTGTTTCTTTGTCAAGGGGAGGGGATGGAGGGTGGTATCTTCTGGCTCCTCAGATTCTCCGAGAAATCTGAAATAAATTTCTTAGTTGCAAAGAAAGTCCACTGATATCATTTTTTTTTAAATCTGTGGGCTACTGAGTACATTGCCCACATTGGGCATTACCTTTTGCGTTATTGTCATATTCGCTGCCTTCCATGTTGCAGTGCAATGCCCGAGTGGCACATTCGAGGAGCACGGCTCGTGCTCATTGTGCCCCCAAAACCACTACCAGGACTCTGAGGGGCAGACAAGCTGCAAGCCTTGCCCCAAGCACACGTTCTCCTTCAAAGGGGCCAAAATGATTAAGGACTGCACAGGTGAGCATTCTCACACTCGCTTAGAAACAGAATGAACACTCCGAAAGGGCTGCAGTGATAGAGAAAGAAAAACGACATGTTGTATACGTATGGACCACAGCGTAAACAAGCTCAAGTGCTTGGTTATCAAATGCTATGGCTCTGCCGGGACGCGAAGTGTTTGGTGTCATTGACAATGCAATGCCCTGTGTCATTTTTGTTTCGTTATCAAGTTCTTTGGCGCTGCTTTGTCTAAATAAACTGATCTGTGTATACTAATACAATAAGCACAGAAACATAATATGATTTTATGGCATTGAATAAAAGAAAGTTCTAGTAACACTGAAGCAAACATTGCTAGTAACTGCTGGCAACTCATAGTTAACTTGAACCAAAGGAATGCATTCACTCTGCATATGCGAAGTCCTTCGTCAACTATTCTCATTCGTAGCATTGTTTTTGCCTATGTAGGGAGAAGTTGCAGAGTCGGACGTTGATGACGACAGGATGCCGGCAGGCTATGCAACGCTAATCACGCGCGAGAATGTGGCGTTTAATCATTCAGCAACAGTACCAGGGCACCCGGACAAGTGCGTTCATGATTCAGCGAAACAGATTGCCTCTGCCTATCGGGTAGAAGAAACTTCGTGCTATACAACGAACCTATATTGTACTTGCTTTTCTTCATCAACGAAGATACATACAGACAGATTATAGGAAGCACGGCAACTTCATGTTACGCTAGAATTAGACGCGCATGACCTTTGGAAGAACAAGTCACAATAATCAGCCCTTGCACACGGTAACTTTTAGGCAGTATCCCGTATTTGTGTAGAGTGGCTAATGTTCGTGTAGATGAGGGCACGTTTGAGCTCCAGGTTATTCGGTGGTTGCTCAACATATTCAGCCTCCCATGTTCTAGTGTTCACTATGTCTTCTTGGAATGTGTCCATTGTTGTTATTCCGTATGTTAGAGGTATTACGATGTCCCCATAGGTTGTTTCTTTTATTGCTTTAAATAAATGCCTGCACTTTTTTTTATGTTTCTTATACAAATCAGTTCTGATGGACCCTGTAAGGTGATAGGAAAGCTGATTTTTTTCACTCTCTTATATGACTTGCAAAGTTCTTCAAGCTATCATCGCAAAATTGAAAACGTGATCAAATCTCCTTTGAATAGTTTCGTTTCTTTGGCATGTATATTTCTTATTTTTTGCGACAACGCTGAAGTTTTAAAGTTTCGTATCCACAGTGCTTATCATTGTTTTTATGTAACACACCTATGATCATGCCCCATAGTAGCGGGTGTGAATTCACTACTCTGTTAAAATTGCTAATGTTAAAGTGGAACACTGCATGCATCATTCTGTACACACATGCAATAGCAAAGTTCAAAAACATGTTTACCAGTAAAACGTAACTGTGCATTCTCCTCACACTCGGAAGTGACGGTGCTATCATAATTTGTAGCTGAGCCCTGGTCACACCTAATGCATTTCGGAGAACACAAAGGAACTGTCCACAAGCACTGAGTGACTTAATCGCATATGTGAATTTCGCTTGTTGATTTGTCCGATTAGGAAAGCCTCGTAATGTGTTCTACAAAAGGTTTGGCTGTTACAGCGCATTAAAAAAAAACTCTTAGAAATGAAACCATGAGTAGAACTAGATAATAACAAATTGCGAATATGGTAATAAAAATGGGAAAACATTAAGTGCTGAATCAGATTTCACAAATTTCATACAGCTAAGTAGGATATACGACTGCTTTGGTCCATCACGCTGAGAGAATGAGCAGAACGACACAACAGCGACGGTATGAAATAATTCAACGAACATCACTATGCAGTTCAGATACAACATCTCCGTGCAGTGAAAAGCCCCGCCGCGGTGGTCTAGTGGCTAAGGCACTCGGCTGCTGACCCGCAGGGCGCGGGTTCGAATCCCGGCTGCGGCGGCTGCATTTCCGATGGAGGCGGAAATGTTGTAGGCCCGTGTGCTCAGATTTGGGTGCACGTTAAAGAACCCCAGGTGGTCGAAATTTCCGGAGCCCTCCACTACGGCGTCTCTCATAATCATATAGTGGTTGTGGGACGTTAAACCCCACATATCAATCAATCAATCCGTGCAGTGAAAACATAAACTCTGCGAACGACTCCATAGCAGAAAACGCTTAACACTACAAGTACACTGCAGATTACACAATGAAAAAAGAGTGAGCCCTCTCATGCGAAAAAGGGTCACGACACGTGATTGAATGTTGCATAGTGAGACAAGCCACAATGCTGCGAAAGGAGTCTTCGAGTACAGAATGCGAAAAATGTGAGGAAAAAACTTCCCGAGTTGTGAGTGCAAAAACATTGGGCCCAATTGAATGCCGCTGAGTGGTTCTTCAAGTGTTTCATTACGACTAGTGTCGCCGGCATCCTTAGCGACGACAGATGGCCATCAACGCCTATGAAGCTGCATGGCTTGGGAGAAAAACATTATGACCACTGCCAGATGACATTAGGCCTGAGCACTCTGTTCTATATTCGTCGTCCTATATATATGGACAGAAATTTCCATTGCCAAGCTGGTCATGACGATAGCTGTGACGCCAAAACAGAGATCCAAGTAGCAGCACCGTGATGAAGCAGAGTGTACAGGCACTCATGCGACCTACACAGGGTCGCATGAACTTTTTTTGCCCATATGGATATTTTATAAAAATGCTACGACAGCCACGCTTCTGTCGTCTTTGCGCGCGAACTCATCGTCATGATGGAAATATATAGGCGACGGTAAACTGACAAAAAGTGACTTATTAACAAAAATTCATAAAAACTTCCTAAATATTCACTCGAGGGGCTCATCGTTTACAATTCAAAATTTTAGGCTATAACAATTTATAGCATGCCTGTTTTTTTAAGCAAACATAAGCGTTGGACCTATTCGAAGGTGGCAGGTTTGGATCCTGCCGGTGGCAAGTTATGGTATGGTCCACTTTTCTGTCTTCACATTTATATACACTACAATTACTTCAAATATCATCTCCTATACTTTCCCTCGCACCACTGTTCTCATTAATACTGTGTCTAAAAAAACTAGCCCTTAAAATTGCACGGACCTATTTAGAGGCATTTATAAGCGAATCTTGAGGCCGGCACCGAAGCTTACCGCACATGGGGTGCGGGAAAAGTGGGGCCACTCTGTTACATCAGATGCCCGATGGCAAAGAGGTGAAATTTTATATAAGGCGCGCCGTAAGTGTGCAGGCAGTACTAGACTTGGTTTACCTTCGAAATAGATTTTTCAAGCGATCCCCAATTAAGAAAACAACGGTCACAATCCCACACATTGCAAATAATTATAAAATGAGAGGTCACTTTTCCCGACGAAAGTGTTTTATCTGTATGGGGTGTAATAACGGGCTCACGAATTGCATTTGCTAAGAATTCCAGGTCTTTTAAGGGAACTAGTAACAAAGAGAGACATGCTTTTATTGATATGTGGGGTTTAACTTCCCAAAACCGTCATATGATCATGAGAGACGCTGTCGAGGACTCTGGAAATTTCGACCACTTCAGGTTCCTTAACGTGCGTCCAAATCTGACCTCACAGGCCTACAGCATTTTCGCCTCCATTGCAAATGGAGCCACCATAGCCGGGATTTGATCCCGTGACCTGTGGGTCAACAGCCGTGCACCTTAGCCACTAGACCACCGCAGCGGGGCAAAAGAGATGCTGAGCACTATTTGTCCGGAACGCATCTTAAAGTTTATGGGACAGTGGTTATCAGCCATGGAAGGTTCAGGGGCCTCTTGCTGTGAGAGAAAAAGAAAAGGTGGTGATGAGTCATAAATTAACACAATCTGCCATGTTAGATGGGGGCATTTCGTTTCTTCCTGGCAAGGAATGGTCAAACTAAGTACCACGCCAATTCGATTTTAATTGGTTGTCGATGACTTCTTCAGTCTTCAGCCACAATTTAACATATTTCTAGCTATGTTTTCTATTGAACTATGCAAGGCTATAAATAGTATAACGGCGTGGATATGTCACCGAAAACTACAACAAAAGCATTACAACCATTTCATAACGAAAGAGGAAAACACAAGTCAGCTTTACCGCAATAAAATCTTGTTGTGCAGTGAAGCTTAAAAAAAAGTTTATACAACTTGAAGGAGAAAGATAAACTAGCTCTGCCGTTATTCGGAATTGTTATGAGGCAAAGTATAAAAAAAGTTGGAAGGGGCTGTTGTCACGATTCACAGGACATAGCCTGGCTACCTTTTTTTTTTGAAGGGGGGATGTAAGGGGTAGTTAAAAATGGGACCCGCCCCCCCCCCCCCCCCAAATCGCTACACAGTCACTTGAGAACCACCGTGACATGGTGTGTCGTGAGAATAATCACTGCCTTTTTCTTTGTTGTAGGCTAACGTTTTATCGTCCCACCGGTAACATGAGAGAAGTGGCTTCACTTTCGGGGCGAAATTTTCACTCTACCATTTTTTAAAATAATCTCTTTGGCCACTGCTGGAAATTGTCGTGGAGAGCGGCCATTCATCTCGCTCAGAACAACGAATTGATTTACCTTCATGGGTGATGTTGCCTGTTTTTTTTTTTTCGAGCTGTGCGCAGGAAGACCGCAATATAAACGTTTTTCCCCCTCTTAAACATTAAACTTACTGATTGCCACTGCAGTGCTTCTGCTCGCATACAGGCGAAAGAAAATGTTGCTCCCGTGTATTTTTTTAAGAAACAAAGACATAAGGGCTACACATAGCACGCAAAGAATCTCCGGTCTCAATGTGCTCGTCAGACGACTTGCCGTTTCTCCTGACCAGTTTCTCCTTCGACGTGCCTGAATTCAAATGCCGCCACTTTCTCATCCCGATCAAGATGATATGTTCTCACGAAACAGAGCTCTCGTGGTTTCTGCGCGTCGGGCCCGGACAGTTTCGACATCTGCCTTAAAATATTATGAATATTTCAAATGAATCCCTTTCTTTATGATTTCTAAAATATGTATGTGGCTAATTGGGACGGCTTTACACATCCCCATATAAACAAGTGCCTGAAATCTCATAAATAAAGTGTTGATGAATGAAATTGTTCCAATTAATCATTTCAGTGTCATTTCAGCCGGAGCAACGTGCTTTCTCATCGACGTATTGTTTGTGTGCGAGAACGACATGAGCGGGATTGTCGTTGTAGTTTTGTAACGATCTATGTTGTCTAAAACGCACGCATGCATGCACACCTGCGGGCGCATGCTGGATTGTACCCTCGGCTTCAGCGGTCGATTGAGTCAACATGTTTACTTTACTATTTTGCACTGCACAAGATATTGACAGCGTAAAATTTCCCAACTCTTTTGGTATATAAAATTCTCACTCTAGCGAGACCATGGCTAAGTTGGAACGCTGAGGTGAGCCTGTTCGGACGAATAACAGCATTGCGAGCGAGTGCAAGCTGACAGTGAACGTTCCTCTCGCTCTGCTCTGACGGGGCGCAGACAACCGTAATTAAGGTAGCGTTTCACTGTTCAAGACGCCGGATTTATCGCTCGTTCATCCATTTGACGCTTTCAATTCAACAAAGTAATAAACCTGCTTTTTAGTGAAATTAGTAATACCACTCCTTAATTTGTGTAGCACATTCATAGCTATGCAACTATCCAAACCGACAAAAATTATGCATATTGTTTCTATACGCCCCTCTACTTCTTAGTTTCCACTTCTTCAGAACAGTAAAGCAGAAACATATAGAGGAAGCCCAGCGATACGATCGCGGCTCGTACAAATTTCAGGGGATCCGAATTTTTCTGTGGTCGCGTTCAAGGCCCATTAGGCTGCTGTTACGGTTGGTTGCGAACCAGTTTTCACCCTGAGACGTTTGATACAAACTTAAGCTGCCACGTACGTACGAACAGGCGCTGCCTGCGCTGTGCACGGATGACAAAGTAATCACGCGCATGCACGGGAACCCAAGCGCGGGCATGCACGAGCACCTGCCCACACTTTGATTGGCACGGGAAACTACCAAATTTCGAGCAAACCTCCGGGGGCACAGATCTCCCGAAAAACATCCCTAACACCACCCCGATAAGAAAATAACAAAAAATGCCAGTGGTTCTAAATATTCTGGCCTTCTACAATCGCGTGCAAATCGCTCCTTAGGTCGATTTCTTATAGTGTTCTGGAGTCATGTTAAACCGCCTATACTGTGCTTTGGAGGGGGCTGCTATACCGGGTGTTCAAAATTAAGCTTTATGATTTTTTTAAAATTAGGCGCTCGAAGGCACGTGAGAACCACTTGTGCAAATAAGTTAAGCGGCCAGGGGGACAGAAAGTTAGATGATAATTATCGCTGTCAGCAGCCCAATTAACTAAAATTTAATAATTAACTTTTTACTGGCTGCGGTAAGTTGGCATGTTTATATTGAAAAAATGTAGGCAGTGGTGTTTGTACACAGTTTCAGTTGGAAGATTTTTTCTAGCACGCCTGTGTTCCGAGATATCCGGCTCCAAAGTTTAATTGTCTTTCGCACGATTACGCATGCAAGAGGGTGAGGGTCCGCGCAAAGCTCCTCCCTAAAGTGACGCATCTGTTGCGTGTGGTGTTTAGTGTGTGAAGAGGGTGGAAGCGTAGGCATAGGTGATAGCAATTACCCTTGCCCTCTTCGGCCGGCGAAATCAAAATGTGACAGCGCGGTGCGCCATGAGCCTTACGCATGATCCTGATGAACGCGATAACAGGAGACCATTTTTCGCGACGTTTTTTCGTGACTTTAGATCACACTGAGACATCTTCTTGTGAACGCGTTAGCAGGACCGTCCTGCACTAGGGTGCCTCCGGTTAGAGCACAGCGTCTCTGCATTGAAGGTCTACCAAGGAAATCCACGTGGAGTCCTTTCGAGCTAATATGGCTGCTTCTGGCGTGAGGTATTCTACCAAAGTAAAAGTAGACGTGGTGCTTGCAATGGCTGAAATGAATGGCAACGCTTCGTTAGCAATGGAGCTTTACGCGTCTCGCCACCCACACCGTCCCCTTCCAACAAGGCCCACTTTCACAAACCTGTTTCGACGCTTCTGCACAACAGGCTCTGTCCACCTTCCGAGACGGACCAGGAAGGCAATCGTCGATGAAGACTTTGAAATCGACGTTGTCGCGTGCGTAACCTCGATGCCAGAGCTCAGCATCCGACAGATTGCCGATCAGTGCGGTCGCAGCATCGGAACAGTCACAAATGTTTTAAGAAAGCACAAGTTCCATCCATATCACGTTTACCTTCATCAGGACCTAAATGAGGCGGACTTTGAAAGGCGAGTTGACTTCTGCAATTGGGGCCTCATCAAAACTGATCAAGAAAATGACTTTTTGCACAGAATAATTTGGACTGATGAAGCTCGGTTTTGCCGAAATGGAAGTGTTAATCTTCACAACGCCCATTATTGGGCACAAGAAAACCCACACTGGCTGAGGCAGCACAAGCATCAAGTTCGCTGGAGTGTGAATGTGTGGTGCGGCATACTCGGGGACAGGATCATCGGACCTCACTTTTTTGAGGACAACTTGAACGGAAAGATGTACACAGAAGAAATATTAGGTGTTGTCATTGATGATCTTGTCTGCAGTCTTTCCCTGAATGACCTGCGCCAAGTATGGTTTCAGCACGATGGAGCACCACCACATTTTTCTACCAGGGCGAAGAACTGGTTGGACAGACGTTTTCCACAACAGTGGATTGGGCGCGCAGGAGCGATGTTTTGGCCACCAAGATCACCTGACCTTTCTCCGCTCGACTTTTTCCTTTGGGGCTACGTTAAAGATCGAGTTTACGTAACAGAGCCCAGCGATGTTAATGACATGAAGGACAGGATAACATCTGCCTGTGCGAGTATTCCTGCAGAAGTACTGCGCCGAGTCATCGAGTCGACGCGACAGCGGTTCATGCTTTGCGTTGCTGCCGAAGGCAGGCATTTTGAACACTTTTTGGGGCATTGACGTCTTGAGAGGTGAAGAGTTTCGATGAGATTTGTGCATGACCGAAATATGCTTATGTAGCAGCAGGAAATATGCGTTAGCAAGGATAAAACTGTTTCAGTTATTATTGGTGGAGTTGTTGCTCTTGTTTCAATAAAAGTTACAGTACTCGGACATCAGCAGTCACGCTATTCGCGTAGCCCAGGCAACGACCACGCATGCTTCTCTAGTGATTATTACGCACGCGCACTGGCATCCAGATTCTCCGCTCGCACCATTATCTCGGCATGGTATCTGCCACTATCGTTAGAGGCTCTGCAGTTGCGTGTTACGACACTGGTTGCAAGCGTTCTTCGATTTTTGATTTCGACGGCCGAAGAGGGCAAGGGTAATTGCTATCACCTATGCCTACGCTTCCACCCTCTTCACACACTAAACACCACACGCAACAGATGCGTCACTTTAGGGAGGAGCTTTGCGCGGACCCTCACCCTCTTGCATGCGTAATCGTGCGAAAGACAATTAAACTTTGGAGCCGGATATCTCGGAACACAGGCGTGCTAGAAAAAATCTTCCAACTGAAACTGTGTACAAACACCACTGCCTACATTTTTTCAATATAAACATGCCAACTTACCGCAGCCAGTAAAAAGTTAATTATTAAATTTTAGTTAATTGGGCTGCTGACAGCGATAATTATCATCTAACTTTCTGTCCCCCTGGCCGCTTAACTTATTTGCACAAGTGGTTCTCACGTGCCTTCGAGCGCCTAATTTTAAAAAAATCATAAAGCTTAATTTTGAACACCCGGTATATATGTCACTGGTCACAACACATCTGGTTCGCAAATTACACGTGCGCGCACGTGTCGTGTATTATTACGATGGCAATTATATGGACACTCTCGTCAGAATTTTGCCACCGGTGTCGGCGCCGCCATCACTCACCGTACATGTATACGGATCTATATATGAAAAGTGCAAGAAAGAAAAAAGTTCCTAAAAAGTACCCTGTTGCGCGGAATAGAACTGCGGTCCTCTGAATTGTGAGTGCGAGGCGTTAATCACTGAGCCACCGAGTAGCACGTTCTTTCTGTGCAAACTGCAAGCTATCTTTATCTACCACTCACCGCTGCTGACGAGCTTCTCAGGGGGGGGGGGGGGGGGTCTATCTTGTTTTCAGCATTACCAGCAAGATGGCGCAACGAGTGCACGTAGCAACATCGTCACGACGCGGTGGCCACACTCTCATCTCCCTCGCGCACTTTACCCCGCGAAGAGCAAGGGGGTCGGCGCTCCGTCGCACGCCCTTATCTCGCAGTAGGGAGGATCGTACGTCTTGGCTGGCGTTCGGCTTTTATCAGAACGATTCTGTTCTAGTTACCGGGCGCACAAAGCTCACTGCAATCATTGCACAGTCTACGTTTGGGAAAAAAGCGCGCTTTGCATGCGCGTGACCTTCCAATTTGTTGCTATCGCGTTCATTGCTTCGCCTTCGTGGTAAATCTGTAACTTTTTTACAAATACGTTAGATCGTTTACATCTAAAAACTTTATTGCAGTGACTCAGAGCTGTCTATAATGACGTTAATGTGGCCCCGGGAAATATTAAACGAAAACGTGTGCCAATTTTCTTTCTTCGCATGCTAATTTTCCATGTTTTGTGGTGATACGAATTTCTAATTATTCAAATATATTTGGTGACCCCACGAGATTCGTATAAACCAGGTCTCACTGTATCTTCTAAGCAAAACATGAATGATAAATGTTCTAGTCACCTATATGCAAACAGATAGCAAGTTAAGTCGCGGGGGGAGGGGGTGAAGCGCAGGAAAGTACAGAGGCGTGTGTCTTCTTCGAGGGCCATTGCTACTGACTGCCGATTCAAAATTCTTGTGAGATCAGTTATTGGACAAAAAACAAGAAACATGCACATATTGCGCATTTGTTTCGTGCGTCGTACTATTCTAAAATTTCAACTAGAGGCGGCACCAGCCAGATGAATGCTTTCTTTTTCTATTACATAAAGCACAGATGCACCATAAGCAGAGTCCTGGTTCTCCCATAAACTCTTCAGTGATCATTCTTAACCTTACGTGGTGCGAAAGTCGACAAGTCTTTATAGATCCTATCCAGAAGTGGCAGAACATTAAATTGTGTCAACGGTGCAGTCAGTCGGTTTGCTGCGAAGTTCAGCAGCGCTTGATTTGTATTTGCTTTTTGTTCATCAATCATCCTTATGATTTATTGTGCCTTAAAAACTCTTCTCAGGGCATTACATAGAGGATGGGTGGGGACAAGATTGTTATTAGTAGTATAGACATTATTATACTATGGTACGAAAATTTGTTGCATGCCGCGTGCTGGAAAGGTTCAAAAATGGCGATTTACTCACAACAATTAACTAAGGTGGATTGCTCTTGCCTCGTTTGAAGAATAAGGAATCCTCACGACCACTCTTGGATACATTCAAAACAGTCCTAGAGTTTTTTTGTTGTTTTTTGTACTATGTTAATGTCTTCATTTAACGCGCGAGAAAACCACAATAGCTTAATTTGCTGTGGCAACATAGTTCAGATTCGCAATATGCACATACTTACTAAGTGAAGCAGTGAAACAACTTTACTGACGATCCGACATTAAGGGCGAAGGGGTAGGGGACGTCCAAGAGCAGCAATTTACTCGCGTCAGACCCTTGGGGTCACCGCTTTCGGCCACTGGCGTTCCAGTTACTAAAACATTTCAGCTGACGAGGTAGTCTTTTTTATGAGAGCTTACGGTCGAGTCTGCCCAAGTTGCCCTAAATAAAGGGTTTTGGATGCTCTGTTGCTCACAGCTGTAGTCGTACGAAACGCAACTTGGATATGGATAGCACCATTAAAAATAGTGAGCGAAGTACTCAGTGTAGCAACCAATAACGAATAATAGTGTTTTGGAAAACGTTAGGCGTTGCAAAATTTATCATAAAACTTCACTCCGCATAATCCGACAGCCAGAGCAAAGAAGAGTGCTCGAAGAGTTGTGTTGATTCGCAGAGTCATCACTGGAACCGCCGTCAGTCCACTGTTCACACAGACTATGAGAAATATCTCGGCAAATTTAGCCGAGGTTGACCTCATAAATACTCTCTCTTCAAAATATGGCCGCAATCACGTTGAAGAAACGGCTATGTCAAGACCTTTGAGTTAGAAAAAAAGTCATTACAGGTAAATTAACACTCAATTTGAGCTCTTCTGGAACAAGCACTATGACGCTTGCTGATTCTACGAAGCGACTCAAGATCAACACGAACGTGAAGTCCTTTGGTGCATCACTAGAATTTAAAGGCTAAAGCTCACCGGTGCAGACTTAGTGATATCTCAACTGTTGAAAGGACTTGAAATGAACCACGAACAAATGTCCAAGACGGAATAAGTGCGTTAGATTTGATGCCTGCTCTTCTTCCTCTCAGAATTCGGCGGACCATACATGCCTCCTCCTGCCAGGGATGCTCCTACGAGGCAACTATACGAGAGGCACGGACCCTGCTCTCCGAATCCGTGCCAAAACCAGGGCATTTGCTACCTACAGAGGGGTGGTTACACCTGCCTCTGCCAGCAACACTATCGAGGTACACACTTTTCTTTGGCTTGAGTGCTCTTTAATGTACGCTAACTAAATAGAGTTGCAATACTTTTTCAACGCACTGAAGTATCAGCAGTGCGTGCCACATCTCACTCAATATGGTCAACAATGAACGAAAGATAATTCCAGTTGTTTGCAAATCACAAGAAAACTTGCTGAAGTGACGGTAATTAATTTATAGTCATTCATTATGAGCAGTACCGGTGCGTAAGGCGGGCCCCTTAGGCATCAGAGAGGAAGATCGAAAATGACAGAGAGAATTAATTTTATATCCTGCCCATGGCGATATGTCACCACGTGGACTCCGCCAGTTTTCAATGTTGCTTCAGATGCACCTGCTCATACCTGATGTAGCGTGTAATGGGTGCGCGTCAAACATCCCACGGTATTCAACATCAGTCTGCCACAGTGCCTCATAAACAGATAAAGCCACCTAAAACCCTGAAGTTGGAGAAAAAGATTGGCACTATGATCGTGAACATCATCTTTTTTTATTATTTTTCAAAAGGCAATAACGACTATGCATGATGAAACAAGTGCTTAAAATACACACACTCAGAGAGGACACAGACAAGCGCTTACTAGCAACTGAAAATTTTATTTCGAAGCGAACACTAATAAATACATCACACGCATGTACCTCATTCCCAACTTCCCCTGTCATCATCAACATCGTGATATAACAAAATATGCACTCCCATAATCCATGGCACACAGCCGGAAACAAACACGTGTCAAGAATCAAGAAAACAAAACAGAAAACAAAAAAAACAAAAAACAGAAAATTGTAAAACAAAAAACAGCAAAAAACACTGGGTTATACGACGTCCAAACTTTTTTGGACGTCTCATAACCCAGTGTTTTCTGTTTTTTGTTTTACGTTTTCTTTTCTGTTTTTTTTCTGTTTTACGTTTTCTTTTATTAGTTCTTTACACGTGTTTGTTTCCGGTTGTGTGCCATGGATTATGGGAGTGCATATTTTGTTATAGCACGATGTTGATGATGACAGGAGAACTTGGGAGTGAGGTACATGCGTGTGATGTATTTATTAGTGTTCGCTTCGAAATAAAATTTTCAGTTGCTAGTAAGCGCTTGTCTGTGTCCTCTCTGAGTGTGTGTATGTTTAGCGCTTGTTTCATCATGAACCTTTACCAACACGCCCAACTGGCAGTCGTCCTAAATGACTATACGCTAGCCTATTTCAACGAACCTCCTAAGGCATGCAGCCTCTGTGAATAAATGATTCTAGAGAGAGCGTTGAGAAAATCAGAGACATTCTGTTTTGATAAAAGCTAGAAATGCTGAACTTGCTTGGTGGCTATGCCTGCTCCAGACGGGGAAAATGTGATTAAACAGAGAAATCACTCGAGTGCCCATACAAAACACATCACGACACAAACACACACACGCGCTCACGCAGTCGTGTTGTCCGTCAGGTCTACAAAGGCCCCTACACCTCAGAAATATTAGAAGCGTTTTCGCTGAACACATCGCACATGTATAGCGAAGTTGACAACTTGCAAGGTGTGAACCATTATGGCTGCATTCTCTCCAGCGTCTGCCACGATTGTCCTATCGTCTATGGAACATTTCGCCACCTGTCAGCTCAAGCGTCCTGCTCTGCATAAAACCACAGAAAGTTGAGCTATACATCGTTGGGAAAAATTTATCTTCACACACACACACAAAAAAGAAAGACAGGAGTGAAGACAAATACACCACTAGATAAAGGAAATTCACAACACAAACACCGACCATTGTCTGAATGGTCGCAGAGCGGTAGGCAAACAAAGTTCACACAACAGTATGCCTGCGCGTGCCCGTGATATGGCTTTACAACAAACTGCGAGGAAAAGTAATGAGTGGTGAACATAGTTTTTTTTCTACTTTTGTATGAACGGTGACATTTTGACGCAAGCGTTGAGAGTAAAATTAGTTGGTGTGCAAAATTTAACTATTGGTGTGTTTGGCCATGTTCGCAGGTGTTTTAAGGTTCTCTAGTTTATCAATGTCCTCTCGTGGCAGCGAGACACAAACAGCATCAGCTCTGCACCATCTGGCAGGCTTTGATTGATGATTGATTTGTGGGGTTTAACGTCCCAAAACCACCATATGATTATGAGAGACGCCGTAGTGGAGGGCTCCGGAAATTTCGACCACCTGGGGTTCTTTAACGTGCACCCAAATCTGAGCACACGGGCCTCGACATTTCCGCCTCCATCGGAAATGCAGCCGCCGCAGCCGGGATTTGAACCCGCGACCTGCGGGTCAGCAGCCGAGTACCTTAGCCACTAGACCACCGCGGCGGGGCATCTGGCAGGCTTTAAAAAGCGCCATGAAATGCACACATGACGCCGTGTCACGTCCTTCACCAAAAGAACGTCTACCTTTTGTAGTTACCATTCACCACTTGGCACTAGCGCGAAAATATGCCTCATAAAGGCTTTCTGGCTGAGCAGAGTTAAAAGAGCGTCCATACATACACAGGCTATCTCACTTAACAAGAACGAAGCACATGAACGAAATAAATTTAGTTAACCGCAATTCGATCCAACTAATGGTATATTAGCCCGTAGGGATATTTGTATGTCATGCTTAATTAGTTAATTAACAATGATTGTTGATGCAAAATTTCTAATATTTACGTTAGGAACAAGTGCGTCTCGCATACCCTCTAGAGAGAGGGAAATCCAAAACGGCTGATCTAATTTTTTTTGTAGCAGAACACATGCTGCGTGATTATTTTTTTTTTGTGACGTTTTAAAGGAAGCCCACGAATTATGAAATACAACTTTGTGACTTCGCTCACATGCAACCGTATTGCAGCACTCTCCACCGTGCTCCCACCTAAAGAACCGTGCCTGCGTCGGAACGAGCGGTCGTGGATCTATAGGCATCGCCTGCAGCGTGTCAGTCTTTGCAAAGGCACCACACGTCAACATAATAGCGCCGGTATACTTGATCGGCTATAGGCCGACGATTCGCGTGCATGGTCATTTTGCTCATAGCATAGATGTTGAGATTTTACGACACAAAACCACCACAGTATGATTACGAGGGACTCCGTAGTGTTTGGCTCCGAGTTCACTAACTGGGGTACTGAGAACAACAACTCTACTGTTTTTTAATTTCTATAAATGTGCGAATGCGGCCTCTGCGTCCGTAAATTACATCCACTGGCTCGGCAGCGAGACGTCATATGCAGTGTGGTCTTCCACCTCTTTTCAGCACATAAATGTTGTCGTACTAAACAAGCTAATTGATGGCGTCAATTGCGCAGTAAATCGCTACGAGCAGTTGTCGAAATTTCTAACCACGCGAATCAATAAACGACAACATTACAATGCATATTACATTTGTGCATTTGAATTCAGTGATAAACCTTCCATGCCACTTCACAAGTATCTGCAGACTACATGCACAACAAGAAGCAGCTGTGGCATACCAGTGCTCGAAGCGTTAGAGAAAATGTCCCCCAACATATAAAGAATGAGTTTCGTTGGGCGTTCAAAGAGTGAGACTTCCAAATTGAATAAAACAATGAATGGTATCCTAATGATGAGTAAAGATAAAGAAAACGTTGCACAAGAGAGTTAGAATGCTGAGTAATTATTGGATGGCGTGCTTCAAAATAGGGAATAATTTTCACAATGAAAGAGCTTCCACCCCGTGAGTGACACATAAAAATGCGAGTTGCATGTGGCAACTGTCCTGATTGACGTCACAAGCGATATTCGAGCACAAACAAAGCAAGGGGAGATTTCATGCCTTACATTTATGTATAATTGCCAGCTGTATAGGCTACTTTCAACGTCATTTTGGCGTAAAGAAAGAGTTGGGCACTTTTATTAAAACACAAGAAATTGTTAAGATGTTTGATGAGGAACTTTATCACTATCATATAACTGATTCGTGACAGGCAAGTATTCATCATCGTAATTGGCCTTTTTTATGAAGTTTGGCTGCGGAATTTCAATTGCGTGAAGAGCTCGTTATACCGTTTTCATGAGGCCGCACTGCACACATATTTTAGCAACTCCACAGGGAAGTAACAACGAGCAAACCTAACCCAAAAACGTCTGAACCATTGAACACCAAATGCGTCGACTATACTTCAGCAGTAGGTGTATAATATGAGTTGGTTTGATCAGTAGGGTAATGGGAAGAACAGAGCAGAACAGACGCGCAATTTCAACTCAATTTATGTTCCGCTGCGGTGGTCTAGTGGCTAAGATACTCGGCTGCTGACCCGCAGGTCGCGGATTAGAATCCCAGCTGCGGTGGCTGCATTTCCGGTGGAGGCGGAAATGTTGTAGGCCTGTGTGCTCAGATTTGGGTGCACGTTAAAGAACTCCAGGTGGTCGTAATTTCCGGAGCCCTCCACTACGGCGTCTCTCATATTCATATGATGGTTTTGGGACGTTGAACCCCACATATCAAGCAATCAATTTCAAGTCAATTTTACCGAGCACACTCTCAAGTGTAGTGGCACGCACGCGTGCTCAAAATACCATGACAAGGATCCTTCAAACTTCTTTTTCTGTCAACGCTACTGTCCCAGGTGGCCGCTTTGATTGCTTATCAGGCAAGACTCGGCAAATTCTTGTACCAGCTAGTCATAAGACATCAGACTAGACAAAGTGAATCACGAAAACATTCGGTGCTATCGCAACTTTTACAGCGCCCAGGTATATACAGGCACGGCACCCGCAATGTTTTTTGATGACTAGGAGTGCTTTTTGGGATGGCCATTGTTATGCCGTTCCTTTTTTAGAGCATTTGTAAACGTCAATATTACGCAACCTTAGTGGCGTCAAGGGCTCGTTTTTCTTTGATAGAGCACTACACTAATGAGAACTAACAGACATCTGTTATTTGCCTGTTACTTCTGTTGACTGTTCGTTTTCATTAATACATTTCACAAGCACTCTGCGCCATGCTTGGTTTCCTATATCCTCTATTTATCGAGATTTCTAGTGAATAAACACCTTGAACGTTGGTTCTTTGCCATCTTTGAAGCATCTTGTGATGGTGTCATTATAAGGTTTTTTATTAGTTTGCCATGTAATGGAACATCAGCAATGGAACGCATGGCAACTCGTTGCCTATACGTGAAGTGCGATGAGTTTCGATCACGTAAACTGAGGCATTACGGGCTGTTGGCATAAAAGTTCTTAACTTACTATTAATCATCACTGCACGATACCAGTCATTACCCTCCCATCATAGCACGATACTTAAACGCTGCATATTCCGGGGGGTGGGGGGGGGGGTCATTAAATACAGTGGGTGTCGGTCCGGTGAGCCCGACCGAAAGTTCTCTCGCATGACGACCACTGCTGTTGACAAACGAAGGGTTGTCCCTCATTTACAGCTCAAACAAAAGCGGACGAAAACTGCATGATAAATCACGATTAGCCAAACTTCATCAACAGTTTCAACGTCCATGCCTAATTTTCACGAAAAGGTTATTTTGTAGAGTTTCGCCAAACTTCCACGTAGTAATTTATTGTGCAGTTTCTCTCCACCTTCCATTTGTGCAGTAAGTTAGATATCCCTATTAACGAACCCTTCTTTTTTTTCCACATCAGAGGTTGTCAGGCAGTATAGGACTTCAGTCGGGCTCACCGGACTATCGGCCACTGAAGCGACAACCCCCCGAATATGCTGTTTAAATATTGTGCGTTGATGAAAAAGGAATTGATGCAGCGAGAAGCATTGAATAATAGCATGTAGTGAATTCGTGCATTCACAGCTTGTGATGTCATATACCTCAGCTTAAGTGATCAGAACTCGGATAAAACTGCGGCTCGGGTGAGTTCGTGATGATAGGTTCATAGTCACTACAGATTTACAAAGAAATGGAACGCAAAAAGATGGAACGCTTAAGAAGGAATATACACACACAACACTGTGTGTGTGTGTCTTCTTAAGTGTTCCGTCTTTTCGCGCTAGTGAATGTCTTCATCAGACCTCATTGCACATCCCTGTATAGCTTATGAGTTACCACGCGTTGCACTGATAATGTTTCGTATAATAAACCTTGTAACGGCAGCATCAGAGGCTGTCTGAAAGTTCTGAGAGGCTTCATAAGTATTGCGCTCGAGACAAAGGGAAAACAGGCAGGATGAGACAGGCGCTCGTCCTGCCTATATACTTGACTTTTTGCAGAGTGGGCCTACACGCCTAACAGCCATGCGTGCCACGATGCCAGTGGCAAGAAACACTCGATAGCAGGGATGCTATGGGCCAATAGCTATTTTTAACAAGGAGGATTTAGTCTGATAACAGGGCCGTAAAAGCAGTATAAAGGATACTTTCCAGGCCTTCAGTGACATCCGCCTCAAAGATGAATTCAGATTATGTTTATCTCAGCTATCATCAATGCATTCAACTCTTGTCGAAATCTACCCCGTGTGTGTGACCCTAACCATCAGCCTACTGCAACAAGTACGCCATTACACAGTGCGATAAGATAGCCAAAATTATTAGTATGGGACAGTAAGACGAGCCTAAATACGGGAAACGAACAAGTGTGAGTCGGATAGTCAGATATCTATTGGAGTGATGCAGGGGTCTGTCTGCAGTGACACTATTTTGGTTATTGTCGTGCTGAAAACGCACTATAGTTTAGAGCACCAAAGTACCACACAGACGGACAGGAAGGAACCACGACAGGCGCCTTCATGCCCGTTTTTATGTGCACTCTAATTGAGACAATTCAGTATCAAGGAAGCTAAATATCAACTGTTGTCACGTAATATTGCCAAAGTTTAAACCCCCGAAATATTGCCGATTGATCAACATGATGATGGTATAGTTTGGAAGCTTACATTAGGGTGTTCTAAGGTTTTCCGTGGGATTAAGGTACCTTAACCTTAGCTTCATTTTTCGTTAAAATTCACTCGGGATGCAGTGGTTTCTGTGGCCACTTAGCCGAACACTAGAAATGAATGCTAGTGTCCGCTATGTCCACAAGAAGTCCACTGTGCTCAATAAAACGCAGAGTCTCTCGTAAACGAGAAGAAGAGATCTCCGATATTTTTCTTCACAACATCAACAACAACAATAAAACGTGGCCTATGAGAGCGCTTAGCACAAGTTTGGGTGAGGTGTGGGTCTCTCAAAGAAAGGGAGAGGTGTTCAGGTATACATGCACGGCGCGCGCAGTTCAGTCTTGTCCACCATTTGCTCTGCAGGTCGCCACTGCGAGGAATCAGCGTAGCGTCGGTGCCCGCAGCGGGTCTTCAACTACGGCAGCTCCTTGTTCCGGGCGGGACCCAGTGCTGATTCGGGGAGTGAACCAATAAAGGGCATCTCGCAGCTAGCCAATCTCGTCGTTCAGGGTGGACATGCTGTCGGTCTTATAAGGTGGCGGTGGCTCACCGCACAGGTGGGCATAGGACGGTGGTCGGTCTGACGATGAAGTCACGTCGTCATCCTCTTCCGAAGTGGTAGGCGGTTCGGCTTGCGTGGATCCCTCGGACGAAGAGGTGGTGATGACGACAGGAGGCGTGTCGGCGCGACGCTCAAGGGCGTGGTTGGCCGTGGACACCGGCGACAGGCGGTGCGTGTCGAACATCCTGGGTGGCTGCTGGGGGAACTGTGCGTAGTCCTCGAAGATGGTGAGCATGTCGCCGGCGTTGTCCGGATAGAACACGGGCTGCGTGGGTGGCACGACGCAGACGAGCGTGCCCGCCGGCAGCAGGCGCACGTCCTGCGGCTCCACCAGCTGCGTGCCCGAGCGCAGGGTCACCACTCCCAGGATCTCGGAGAAGCGCGAGCAGGCCACGCGACGCTTGAGCGCGCGGCCCAGCAACTTGAGCGCGATGCTCGCCAGGATGGTGGTGAAGAGTGTCATGCCGCAGATGCAGAGGATGTCGCCAATAGCGTAGCTGCGGAACCAGCGCCTCAGCACGATGCCCGTGACGCCTGCCGCCAGGCTGACCAGGGCGCAAGCCAGCAGCCAGCGCGGTAGCTGCATGACCGCATGCCTGGCGGCCCGGCACGATGACCCGTCGCCCGCCAGCACGTTGATCTCCCAGGGCACGCACGCCACCGCCGGAGCCGCTGCAAGTCGCCAGTGTTGCGATAGCGTCAGAAAATGTGTCACGTCATCAAATGTACCAGTGCCTTGAGAGCTCTCATCTTTAAGCATCCGCCGAGACCATGCCGCGCGCCTGTCTCCCGCGGGAAGCATGCAATCCAGGTCACTGGCGTGCGCCACACATGCGTGCGCCGGCTGCGTTGCCAATGACCTGGTGCGCGCGCCTTTTCTTGTTTATAGGAGTCTCCCGCGCATCCCACCTCCACGCGCTCCCTTTCTCCAGCGCCTCCCCTGTTCGCGTAAACAAAGAACTCCTGACACACTGCCCTTCCCGAGCGCCGGCCAATGGAGACGCGCGGACGCCGCCCCCTAGGCAGTCAGCAGACGCGCGAGAGAGACTCCTTCTCGCTCGTCTTCAACCGCAGGCGCAATTCGAAACCGGAAGGGCGTCATACTGGCGGCCTTCGATCCGTCGCACACCTGTCACCGCAGCGACACTCGCGGTGAATAATTCATCACCGATGAATGCTCATCGGCCAGTTCTTTATAGCGAGCGCGTCGTCTCAAAAGATTTGGCAATGGTTGAAAAGCGCAAAATATGTTGACAACAAATTTACCCTTCAATATGTTTACAGTGTTGGTACATCAACAAGAATAAATAGACACATGGTAGAGCGCAGACAGCAGATACGTTAAGAGAGCGCGATCACTAAGGCAGCGGCCACGTGCATTATAGACACTCTTTATAAATGCATCGGCACTTTTGTCGCATTTTCGTCATAAGCGTGAATATATCACGTGCACCCTGTCACGAGAAATACAGCTTATAGCCTGACTACACAGAACGTCTCTTCCAGGAGTATCGTGCGAAGGCTGGTTCCAGTATTTTGATATTTACAAGTGCCTTAGCCAGTCAGTTCCTCACCTGCGATGTCATGATCCGGTCTTGCTTTTTATAACAAAAGCTCAATTTTGATAACCCTGTCATATCCCTAGCTTTTTCTTTTTTTCTCGCAACACCCGTATCTCTTCACAATAGGCACTTTCCTTTAGCATACTCTCAGGCAAGTCAAGGCTTGCGGCCACACGCATTAATGGGGACACCCACAATTCAAAAAGAGGAGAACTTGAGTCGATGTTTGCGCTTGGTGGCAAAGTGCTAATGAATTCGAAGCCAGCCATAACGACTCGTGAAATGTGCTTGCACCTCAACCTTATCTATCCACACGGTATTCTTGAGCCACTTCTCCCGTTTCACTCTAAACATAATTTACTCAAGACGCTTGTCATAGACAGTACACCAGAACATCCCCACAGATAATAAGACATTGTGGCGCTGCACAGATCACTAATCACACCAACGGCAACATAAGCCCGTTGTGTGGGCATAAATAGTGTGAAAACTCACCTCATCGTGGCCATGGCATTGCAGCCATGGCATCTGCTGGCGCCACTGCGAAGCCTGCAGACCCTACCAGTGCTGCTTCATAGGGGCAATGGAACATGGTCTGCCGGTCGGCCCGCGCAGTAGCGGACCACCAAGCGAGCGAGATGGGGTGTCAAGACAGCGTGTGCCTAGACCACTCAGCTTCACTGCCGGCTGCTGCTTGCAGACCCTGAACAGTGGCGTCCAGTCGATCGAGGCGCGAACCAACCGCCGTCGCAGTCATGCACGCAGCCAAGCGCGTCGCGGAAAACACCGACCCACGGCTGCGCACACGGGCCCGTCAACCGCCACTCTACATATCAACGGTGGACGGGCATCACGTAATCACGTAACGGCCCAGTTTTGCTTCGCAGTCAGGCTGCCGCGGCGACACCTTTTTTTCCCCCTGCTACTCGTCTTCGACTCAATCGGGTGTACGGGCGCTGCCGCAGTCCAGCTACTCGATGAAGCGCTCCCTCACAGCGGGAAGCCGGGAGCGCAACTCCTAAAATGGATGGTCTTGCCACGCCCTCTCGTGAGCGCAGCTCTAATCTAAGCGCCATCGATCGGTTATGTGGCGCTGGCGTTTGACAGGAGCAGCGCGGTGGTATACGCGAGCCATGGCCGCCGAGCAGGCGTTGGAGAGCGGCGCCGATTCCGTCCCGAAAAGTCCTCATGGTAAGGCCCTGCTCTGCGGACGCGCTGCACAGGCGGCCCACGTTAGTGCTCGAGCAATCGTGAAGGACAGCAATGGCCGATATTTTTGAGGCAGTGTTGTCCCAGTGGCGTCGCGTGCAGGCGCAGCTCAGCTGATGGCACGCGACATGCAGCCAAATGGTAACAAGCTACGCACTGCAGCTGGACGCTTGAGTTTCAATGCGGAAGTGCCCACGCGGTGGTCGCGCTTCTTCTACATAGCTAGCATAGCTAGTTGCATACTTCTTATGTACTCTACTGTACGGTTGTATTTGTGCTTTCTCATAGCTACTGCGCGGCTGTTGTGTGAATAATACAGGTGCGAGGTAAAGTGCCACAGGGATCATAAGAACGAAACCAGTAACTACGCGCTATTTGGATTCTTTCTTCCGGATGCTCAGAATGAATCGAACGAAAGCTCGGCTTATCGAATGCAACTGGTATTTGCGGCGCAGTTCACCAAGATGTGCAAGTTAATTTGAAAGCGTGGTTTCTAGTCTAGTGGCAGGCAGCGATCACGTTCTACAAGTCAACGGACTCTGATTGCAGGGTTTTGCCACACATCCGCCACGCCATCTTCCGGTATATCGTCACGCTTGTGAACACTTTAATACGGTGAGTGTCAGCCATCGCTACTCGGGTGCCTCCCGCCAGATGGCGAGACAGGTAACGAGACAGTACGGGGTCGGGTACACACGGTGTGAACGCTACTACGCTCACAAAAAACTGCGTCGCATGACCCCGTTTCCCACAAGGTGTGGCACCTGCCGAACGTTTCCAATGTCATGTTCATATAGAAAGCTGATGACTGTCAGACTTGTGCGCATTTTGTATAACATCTCTTACAGCGAGAGCTGTTATGAGATCACTAAAGGGCCGATTTTGTCGTCATCCGCCACCGCGGGGTCCGTACCACTACCATGCGATAATAAAAAAGGACTAAGAAAATATCGTAGATGGAACCCAGGATACGAACCCTAGCCCTAGGCGTAGCAGCCCAGTTTATACCACAGAGCTACTATGCCTGTGCTTGGAACTTTGTTGCAAACTCATCCTATGCAGGCTTCATGTCGGGTAAGGAATCGCGTTAACGAGTGTAATAAAGCGTTTTAGAACAGTAACGCAACAACAAGGTGCCACACAATGCAAATTGCGTAATGTGTTGATCATGGAATGCTCCCACCCATTACAAAACCTCAGGCATAATTCTTCATCATCGTCGGCCGTCGACGAAGTGCACATGATTGCTTACAAGGGTCCAGCGGGTACTACTTTTTTTCCGAAGAATGGTGAATGATGGTACTGTCAAAAAATTTTAATTATTATTTCCAAGTTTTGGTGCAATGTCTACCCGTTCTATTTACACATAGCTGATCTGAAGATATCTCCCCAGTTGTCCATTCTGCAAGGAATTGGAAACTACTGAACATTATTTTGTATCATGTCCTAATTATTCAGTAACTAGAAAAAGATTCCTAGCAATTCCATTTGTGAAGCTAGGTTTAAGTTTAACAGCAGACACTGTTATATATTTCGATGCCTCCGTTTTACAACATTGCCGAAAAGATGTATTTGATAGGGTCTGTAATTGGATTCAAGCCACAAAACGTATTTCAGCATGACGTCTAGTTTAATAAATACTCGAAGAAATACCCGGGAAGTAATTCTTAAATGGTATGAATTATAACACATACATCCAAAATTGATCGGGTTAAGTAGACTCAACTGTCTGGTCGACTCCAAAAATCAGGTTATCGTTATTGTAATAGCACTTCGTTTCGGTACTACTGGCGTTTTTTTTTCGTTTTTTTGCTCACTTTCTTGCCCTTTACTTTCGTAATGTTTTCTTTCTTGTACAATATTGTTCTTCGTATGTAATAGTGCGGTTACCATCCATAGGCTACCATATGTCTTCTTTGTACCTATCTTCCAGAGTGGGTATGTGACATGGTATCCGGGCTAAAAACAAATAAATAACGAACAAACAAACAAAATTGACACTTCACCACTGCACAAAAGTTACGAATATTTATGGCGTGGTGGGTACAATGCAAGAGTGCTTGTATTAGTCACCCCAAAAGTGTTTAGAAAACACTCTAGGAAGGCTGCTGTTGCAGCTATAGCTCTGACTGTATACTAGGCGTTCCGCGCAGACCCAGTAGTTTGTTTTTAGGAAACTATTTTGTTCCGATAAGCAACAGAAATCGTGTAGATATAGGGAACGCGCCGCAACAAGGGATCGTGATAAAAGCGCGTGAATGTTACGAAAAAAAAAAAGACAGAAGGAAAAATAGCACTTCGATGAAGTGGCAAATTTGTTATCATAAGATTACAAAAACCTTTTCGAAAGTTTTTGAACTTTGAAGTTTTTGAAGCGAGAAACACATAGTCGAAACGCTCTGTTATCTCAGGTGTATTTTTTTGTTTTATAAGATAACTTGCAATAATACGTGTGCCAGCAATAGAATTTCTTGAGATATTTATTTGTCAGGTAGGTGAATTGGAGCGGGTGATTCTCGCAGCATTTTTACAGCGAAAGCTGTTATGAGATCACAACAATATTCGTGTGCGCCGTAGTTGCCGCTGCCGCCTCCACCGGTGTCCGTAACTATATACTACCAAGCGAAATCAGAAAAAAAACTAAGTAAATAGAAAACACAAGAACTCACGGGCATTCTAGCCTGGGTCGCCTGCGTGCCACGAGTATTCTACCACAAAGAGAGGCGTGCCTGTTTTTTTTTTTCGTTTTTTTTACCGGATCCCAGACTCTCTGAACATCAACAGTGACGTAAGAGTCACAACAACAAACACCGTCAGTCCAACTGGACAGACACCAATTTTAAAACTTCTTGAGGGCTGTCAAGGTTTACACCCTTCACATTCACTCAGGTACTGACTCCTGTGCTTTCTGAAGTTCAACCGATTTCGACATGCACGCTCGGAAGTACATTCTTGCGGGTCTTAAATCTGGATCCCAGTGAAATCCTGCCATATGGGCCCACCGTAAATAGTGGAGGCCTGTTAACATTAAGTAAAATGCAAAACCATCCTCATCATTTATCGCGAGAGATCTGATACCTTATGGGTTCAGCGGGAATTCCTTTATTTTTATTGTCCTCTGCAATACATCTAAAAACTAAACTTACTCCCAGCATTGTAAAAAAAATGTGGTCAATAGTTTCTGGCTTATTTCAAATGAGACAGTCAGGCCCCCAAGACAGGAAGACATTCTGCTCATTTAGAAATACCTTGACGGGCAAAGTACCAGTGTGAAGCCTAAAAAAAAGTCGATGTGGCAGGAGCCACTTGCATTCTTTTAACCTTTTTTATCACGTCCTGCCCTTGACATCCAGTGTACGTGGCCCTGTACATTGTAACAGAAAAGTTGCATCGCACACCTGTCTGTACAGCTTCTTGCGTGTCACCAAAACAGGTACTCATGAAGAAATCTGACAGACGAAAAGTGTATGCTTAAGATCACCTCCCTGAGATATCCGCGGACCATGTCATACATGTGGTCTGTACCAACTAAATATCAGGTAAAGCCCTCATGAGCCTCAGCTGGCACACATTACGCAGGAAAGGATCACTCATGTTACGAAAACAGAAGAACCTGTTTATGATTTGCTGAATAGGTGGGATAGTCCCAAACCACCTTTCTTTACTCACCTAAACAGATTACTAAACTCTTCGACTGCATTGTTCCCTACTTGAGGCACAAACAATCCGAAGACACGATGAAATTTTTGTATGTTAGCCCGTGAACCATGCAACACCTACATTACGTATCACAGTTTTTAGACGAAGAACAAATTCCAAACCGTAGCATCGTAGCTGTCTAGGGGCCCTAGTGCAAGACAAAGCAATGCAAATAACTTTAGATCACAACCCAACGTGCGCTTGGACTCCAGAATAGTCACTCCATGTGGAACCATATAGAAAATATTGAATTCAGTGACGCCGAGATGACAGACAATGATAGCATCGAAAAGGCCTTTTAAACACTACAAGGCACTATTAGCTACTGAACCCGTTGATGTGAAGGTATTTAAAGGGTCGTTTCTCAGGGGAATTTTGCGGTTGTCCGATGACACAAAAGTAGCGTAAGGATTTCCTGCATCGCAAGTGGAACTAGAAAAGGCCAGATATAAGCTCAATCCTGATAAGTCACTGGGGCTTGACGGCCTCAGGGTTGTGTTAAAATGTTAATTATCCGGACTATTAACGGAAGTCTTGAACAACTCATATAAACTAGATAGTTTGCCTCGGTCATTTAGTGAGGTACATACTATTTGGATACTGAAAACCGAAGAGACAGAAAAGGTAAAACTAGTTTCGTCATATCGGCCTATATCACCCGCTAACTTCGACTACAAAATCTTGATGAAAGTACCAGCGCAGCGACTTCAGGGTGGTATCAAGGAACAGGTTGGGTCTCACCAAACATGGGGCATTATGAGACGTTTCATTGTGACCAACATGCAGAAATTGCGATGTGTTCTCGAGTGTTGCAACGCCATTGAAAGTCACGTGGCGTTTGTGCATGCAGATCGATCTCGAAAAGGCATTGGACTATGTCGCTCATGTCCTATTGCTTGTCATACTATACCATGCGAATATTGGTTCGGCAATGAGAGATGACGTGGCTTTGTCATATCGAAATTGCATGGCACGTTTAGTAGTTAATAATTCATCAGGTGCCCCCACTAACATTAGGCGTTCCGTCAATCAGGGATGCCCGCTTAGCCCTCTATTGTTCAGCATCTGTATTTAAAAACGCTATGCTTAGCAATCAGTGAAAACAGCAGCATTCATGGTTTCAGGTGGCAGTCGTCAGAATTTGAAATTCTGGCATATGCGGATGATGTCGAAGTTTATCGCACAAAGAGAGTGTTGCAGAGGCTATCACTGTATAAAGAGTTTCGGCAATGCAACTGGCAGTTGGGTGAACTGTGAAAAGGGCTTGGGTTTTCGGCACGGAGAATGGCCATCAAGACCTGAATTTTTCGCAGTATTAAGTGGAGGACGAAACCTTTTCAGTATCTAGGGGTGACACTAGAATGCTACAAAGACAACAAAACTATTGTCAAAAACAACCAAGAGAGAAATTCAGTAGAAGATGTGTAGGTCGCAGAGTAATAATCTATCAAGGTTCACAAAGCCACGGCTATGCTTAAAACTCCATTGCAAACTGGCCGTATAGGCAGCCTTGATGTAGGGAAAAGAATCGCCTTAGCATTATTAATAAAGCATTTTACAACATCAAAAAAAAAAGAACCAGCTAGGCGTCACATAATGTGAATTGCATAACGCATGGGTTGCCGAATCAATCCAAGTAAAGATCCTTGACGGTGTGGCGCACACCCACGCAGGAAGATTGGCCAAGAACCAGAGAGTTTTCATCAATTACTTCCCTAATAACAGGTTAAGAGTAATCTACGAGAAAAAAAAAATGAAAGATGCGACAGGACGATTTTGACAGTTGAATAGTAAGTAATCGGTTGGGTAATGCAATAGAGCGGCGCATTTGATTTAAAGTGAATTTGGAATACTGCAACCCATTACTAAAGCTTCTTCTTGTTCACTTATTAACTGTGGCGCACACCCACTGTATATGGGGTGAGGGAATCGGCCATGGCCATGAGTGGCTTTATAAAATAGTATTAGCTTTTAGGATAATGAAGGTTATGTAATAAAAAAACAACATAATACCTAATAAACTATGGGGATCTATCTAATATATGGATCTAATAAAAACTAAAGAAACTTCACGTATAATTCTTCACCGTCGTAAGAAATTGCATGAAAAATTGCACAAAATACCTTGCAGGTGTGTAGTGGGTATCACGCTTTTCCGAATAATGACAGAAGAAGGTATAGTGAATGTCTGCCTAGTACCCAAAATTATGATGATTTATGGCGTAGTGGGTACCCTGCAAGTGTGCTTGTTGCAGTTACACAAGAAATATTTAAATAAATACTGAACAAAAATGAAAAAAACTACTAACAAAACTTCAAAATTGGACTCGGAAAATGCTACTGTTTCTGTAGCAGAGTTGATTTCTCGTATTTTTGAACAGTTGGCTCTATTTTTGATGGATTGTCATCACGCGGTGGCAGCACGCGAGCGCAAGCCGTGACGTCGCAATCTCCGAGGGAGCGCGTGTTCCCGTGCTCCTCCTTCCTTTCTCTACCTATTCTTTCATCCCACTCCCCCATCCACAAGAGCGCAGATGGTTTACCCCAGTCGGAAGCACCGTTCGCTACCGGAAACGATGAAGGAGCTGACGTTGCCTCCACTGATTCACGGAGCGGCCGCTAGGCGTGACAGTTAATTTTTGAACTTGGTTGAGAATCTCGGTGGCAAAATGTTGTGCAAAATCCCTTTAAAAAGGCTCTGAAAAGCCGCCCTTCCAGCTTTCGCTGTGAATGTGCTGTGCGTTGTGCGCAGGGGTTGAGCTTTTTTTTTAGATTTGCGATGCAAAGTTGCGCTGTGAAAAGTACTGCTGCTCCAGGTTTTCCTTGCTCTTTTATGAAGGAACGTTTCTTATGATAGAGAACTACAATTCAATTTGCCATATATGGGACGGCGCTTATCTCAATGCTGCATGCAGTGGAAAAGAAGCATGGCGCGGTCAATAAGTAATATGGATGCATTGCATAATTGGAGCAGTTCACTTTTATATTGAGCAATGGTGGTCATACTGGCAGCGAGGTAACCTTTATTGGAAGTAGTGACGAACGAAAAGCAAACCTTTGAGGCATAATTAGTGATGAGTTTAACGAGGATTTTTTTCAAGGAAATCGTGGTGGGAGGAGATGAAGCAACAGTCAGTTTGATATAATACTGGGGGAGGGGTCACACTGGAACAGTTTTCGACCCGGTATTCGCTATTTCACAATACCTCAAGTCTACAACTGCACAAGGGTCTCAGTAGAGTAATATCGTCGTATGGTTTGATATGAATGGAATCGTGAATCATCACCATGATCATCATCAGCAGCAGCATCAGCGTGACTACAGCCACTGCAGGACAAAGGCCTCTCCCATGTTCCGCCAGTCGACTCGGTCCTGTGCTTGTATGCGGCCACTTTATACCCGCAAACTTCCTAATCTCATCTATCCACCTAATTTTCTGCCTTGCCCTAGTCCACTTGCCTTCTCTGGGAATCCAGTCTGCTACCCTTAATGACCAACGGTTATCCTGCCTACGCGCTGCATGCCCAGCCCATGACCACTTCTTGTTTATTTCAACTATGATATGTCAACTATGATATCTTACCTGGTTTGTTCGCTGATGCACTCTGTTCTATTCTTGTCTCTTAAAGTAACACCAATCATTTTCCTTTCCATCGCTCGCTGCGTCGTCCTCAATTTAAGCTTAGCCCTCCATGTAATCCTCCAGGTTGCTGCTCCGTAGGTAAGTACCGGCAAGATTCAGTTGTTATATACCTTCCTCTTGAGGGATAGTGGCAATCTACTGGTGATGATTTGAGAGTGCTTGCCGAATGTGCTCCACCCCATTCTTATTATTCTAGTTACTTCACTCTCGTGGTTCAGCTCCACGGTTATGACCTGTCCCAAGTAGACGCAGTCTTTTACAACTTCAAGTGCACTATTACCTATCTCGAAACACTGTCCTTTTACGAGGTTGTTGTAGATTACTTTTGTTTTCTGTAGATTAATTTAAGACCTATCTTTCTGCTCAGCTTGTCTAATTCAGTAATCATGAGTTGCCATTCGTCCCCTGAGTTGCTCAGCAATTCAATGTCACGGGCGAAGTGCCGGTTACCAAGATACTCTCCATTACCTGTTATCCCTAACTCTTCCTATTCTACGTCTCTGAAAATATCTCGTAAGCACGCAGTAAATAATATTGGGGAGATTGTGTCCCCTTGTCTTAATCATAATAGGCTTATCATTTTAGGCAATATATTCTACAGGTTGTGTGTACAACAAAATCAGTACCAATATAATCAATGCAGCGCCGTAGTTCAGTCAATGTACTGCCCCAGCCACGTCTGTGTATAGAGTGCGTGAGCAGCCGGTTTTCGTTCTACGAGGCGACACCTTGAGGCAGTTTCGGGCTCTGACGTGGCGTGTCAGAAGCATTCGCGGCTTAGTAGTCGGGCTGACGCGGCTGTACATGACACAGCCACGGTCGCTGGGGAGATCGAGCGGCCGCGACATAGCTACACCAGGGTGAGGTATTCAGCAGTTGATCGCGTTCATCACAGAGATCGTTGAGTTTGGTAATACAAGAAGTATAGGAGACCTGCCAATGGCTGTTATGGGATTCACACATGCCATCTGTCATGGAGCCTTCACGCAGTAACGAGTTCCCCACGCATGCTCGAAGCTTAAGCGCACGGAATGAAACATTACAATCATGCCAAGCGGAAGCAGTTGTGGTATGGTCCGATTTTTCGCCACCTTCACAACGTGAATTTTTTAAAACATCTATAGGGATTCCAAATCCACCCTAGTTATTCACAGATGAAGCGTATAAAGGTAAGCAAAGACTGGCTTAGGCAAGCTCAATGAAGTCTTTCCATGCTATTCACTGCATGCCTAAAGCATTAGAGCACACTGGAGAGGATTGTGGAAGAGAGGTCTAACTCTGAATACCTCGACAAGCTGCGGTTCATAAATTACGTTGACAAGTATGTGAATGTAACGTTGATTATTAACAGTGTGTTAATGGTCAAGACAATTCTGCGAGGAAGATGTGTTGTTTAACTTAAAGTCTGCCTCGGCAATATCAATACTAGCTACACACATTTAATAAAATTGTAAAATATTTTTGGCAGAATCAAAATAGGAGTGCATGCTGCAACTAGTACGATAATAGCACCTACTCACCGCTATCAAAGAAAAGTTTACTAACACTTCAGGCAGAGTTTTGGAGACTTACATCGACGCCTGTGCAATTAAAAAAAAAAATAGCGCAACTGCTCGAAGTCACTCTAAGCTTGGTCCCATTAGAGATAGCGGACGAGAAGAACATGAAGAACAGAACAAAGATAAAGAAAATAACAGAGTGAGCACGTGCTGATTCATGGAGATGATCATTTTTTAAAGCCACCCGGCAAAATATACTTTGTTATACTGTACTACTACATGGCAATATATTCTTTTTTTTATTCCTATTTGTTGTTTATCTTGCTTTACATATATATTTCTTCGTCTTTCTTTTGCTCTTTTTTATGTATTTGTTTTTCTATTTCTCTCTATGTGTAGTCGGTCTCTTGCCTTCTTTTTTTTCTGTTTATCTCTTGCTTTATTACTTTCCTGTCTCTATTTTTTCCCTTTCACTATATATATTTCGCTGTTCTTATTTCTTTCTTTCCATAGCTTCCTTCTTTCGCTTCGCTATTTTTTAGTTCTGTCATCATCATTTCCTTCTTCCTAACCTAACCTGCCATCTCTGCTGCTGACCCTCACTTCTCGTTCCCACCGCCTTGCGGTAGTTACTATACAAGGCTAAGCTCTGCTCTGCCAGCATGCATGAATAGCCGAGTGGTTAGGAAACAGGCATTCGAATTGTGTGTATGCGTGTTAAAATCGCCTCAGCGAAAAAGAAATCTTTTTTTCACCTATAAGTTCTCTCTTTATCGTTCGTTCTATTTCTTTTTTCCTGACATTATTTCTCTATCTCTGCCCGTCAAGTTATGCAAATTGGCGCACGTCTTGCGAAGCAGAAGAGCAAGGCGATGAAGAGGCGGACGAAGATGGAGCACGCCTGTACATGACGACAATTCTCCATCTATAACACACAACGATCCTCGACCTTGACATCTATTCTGTAATTAAGGGTCGAACAACGAACTGTTTAACAAGTTTGTGTAACGTTAAAATGTGAAAACAGCAGAAATAATTCGAAAAAAAAAACGGCAGTGGCCGATATAGCTGTTGACATAAGCAGCATGGAACCCAGTTGTGTGTGATATGCATGTGGTGGATACAGGACGTGTAACAAGAAAAGTGAAGGATTCAAGAGCACGTCCACAGCCAGAAATTTTTTCTGAGGGGTTTGGGGGGGGGGGGTCCTTGAAGAGGCTTTTGTTATACAGTGTACCTAACTACCACGATGGTGAAGATGAACATAGAGGGTGTGCTGGTTCCAAGATTTGTTACAAGCAAAGGTATTCTATGGAGTCGCTTGCTCAAGTTTAAAAGGTCGCAGGTTTCCTGAAGTAGGGGTTAAAAGCCGATTAGTGATATCTTTCTAAATGACAACTTTAAATCAACGTCAGCTACTCCCATTAATGGCCACTCAATAGTAACGTTATTTTGCCACAGCGGGTTAAAAGCGTTGATTGATTGATTGATTGATTGATTGATTGATTGATTGATTGATTGATATGTGGTGTTTAACGTCCCAAAACCACCATATGATTATGAGAGACGGCGTAGTGGAGGGCTCCGGGAATTTCGACCACCTGGGGTTCTTTAACGTGCACCCAAATCTGAGCACACGGGCCTACAACATTTCCGCCTCCATCGGAAATGCAGCCGCCGCAGCCGGGATTTGAACCCGCGGGGCTAAAAGCGTGCAAGCAAATATAGATTTTGCAGGTACGTGACAAGGTGTACTTCAAGACCTGCGTCTGAGCAAAATGGGACCCAATCCTTGACTGTGCAGCTTTTTATGACGCCTTGCTCTCCTCTGAAGCCGGAAATGTCAAGATGGCAGGATATATTATTTGCGCATCATCTTCAGTGTGACGTTTAGACCCACCCCCTAGCGGACGCGCTTATTTAATTTCAAGAAACCCAACTACTGCATGCCTGCGGTATCTTTCACTAAGGCTTAAAATGCTGTGTATAGAGTATGTGTTTGGTTTGAGAATGAGCTACGCAACTGCTAATCGTATGCTCGCTGGACATTGGATGAACAGATATACACCCTCTACCAAATACGGCTTTAAGACTACCACCACGCACGTTTTAAGGTCGAACATTGATTAATGCTATACGAGAGATATAATTATAACCTACCAAATTGTAATGTTGCCAAGAAACTTCGTACAGGGCCGTGCATAGTTACATGCACTGCTAGACTACAAGATTTTTTTTCTTTCTCTCTGTATACACTTCAGGAGCAGATGTCATTACCTCGCCGTCGTGATGCTACATAGCCCCGCCGTGGTGGTCTAGTGGCTAAGGTATTCGGCTGCTGACCCGCAGGTCGCGGGATCGAATCACGGCTGCGGCGGCTGCATTTCCGATGGATGCGGAACTGTTGTAGGTCTGTGTGCTCATACTTGGGTGCACGTTCAAGAACCCCCGGTGGTCGAAATTTCCGGAGCCCTCCCCTACGGCGTCTCTCATAATCATATGGTGGTTATAAGACGTTATATATGAATCAATCAATCAATCAATCACTCAGTGATTCTGCATATATGATGATTACAAGAACACTGTGACACGAATAACGTAAAGCTTATTTTATTCGTAACAAAAACCTTGATTTTTCTATTTGCTTTCGTATTCTTAACTACAGGATTTCATTCCTGATTAGGCAAGCAATATGTTCATACTGTCACGGGATCTTGACGTGGTTGCAGCTAGGAGGCCGGACGGATGGTCAGACAATACTGTTTATTTGGGCGAACCTGTGTCCGGCAAAAGGGAAGTCGGGTTACAGGAGCACACTTGCACTGATAGTGGTGAATGCAGCGTCGGCCGTCGATCAACTGACAAGCGGTGAAGCGCGACGGCATTTCTACACTCGCCGTCGAACATTCTAGCGTTATCGCTGGCAGCGACGTAAGTTCCCGAACATTCTGAAAGGTTCATGAAGGGGGCGTAATCTTAACGAAACGATCTACTACAGCCTCGAAGCTTCTCTAACCCCGTAGGCGCGGTTCGCGCTGAACATTGTGTAACGGGGCGATAACAAAACTTGAGGAAAGGAACGTGGCAATAGGTAGTTTTAGAATAGAGAGTTTTAGAATAGCGTTTGCAAGCGCTGTGGGCGTTGCGGGCGTAGCGGGCGCCATATGAACTTTGGAATAGCGTTTGCCCTACTGCAAACCGTAAGCGGCACGATCGCAGCGACACCGTATATCCTCGAAACCAGCGTTTGCGGGCCACATGGGGACCCGGATTGCCGCACGCTATTTCGGATTTTTTGCACGCGGGCCGTGAACGCGAACGGCGACTCACGTTACAACGCATGCGCAGTGGCAGCGACCGCACCGCAAGGGCTCGTGATGCGCTATTTTAAAAATGCCTAATATCATCCTTGTCCCCCGCAATCGCATTTCAGTGTAGGCGAAATGCTAGGAACCCGTCTATCTAAGAACACCAGTTGATTGGAATTTCCGGAGAGCTTCATTATGGCGCGCCTCGTTATCATTACGTTGGTTCTTTGTGAGTAAAAGTGTAGGTATTAATATTGTTATTATTATTATTATTATTATTATTATTATTATTATTATTATTATTATTATTATTATTATTATTATTATTATTATTATTATTATTATTATTATTATTATTATTATTATTATTGCTGTTGTTAATACTTATTTCCTTGTCAGCGGTTGATTGGTCAAAGGTTACCGACAAACTAAATGTCGATGGCGAAGTTAAACAGTTACGGAGCTTCCAATAAACAGCATGCGTAAGTTTATGCCACAATATACACCCAAACATCGTAAATATGCCGACTTGTTCTCCATTGAACTTCTAGTGCACTGCATAAATATCGCGTGCACTAGAGGCTAAACTTTTCTCCATTGGCAGGAATAGTACCACTTTTTTAGAGCTGTCCCTAAGTGCCTTTATAAACGGGACCAAAGTTCGTATATTTCATTATTAGAAAAACATCTTTCTGGCAGGCTAGCTGCGTTTTGGAAGTATGTGCGCAAATGGTCTAGCAAACTTGGGTAATCCATCAGACTATACTGTACTCGGACGGTGTCGAAGTGCATGCCGTTGAAGACTGTTTTGCCAAACATTTTTCATCCGTTCACAAGACTTCAGACTCTATAGGACTCAGATAGGACAACAGCACAATGCAGTTAGCACAGCTAGTGGTCTATCGCTGGATAAAAAGCTCATCTGCTCATGCACTGAGTGCTTAAAACTGTCCGTATTGTATGGGCCAGAGGGCATTCCTTCCGCCATACAAAAGTCTTATGTTAGTCTATTTGCCCCACAACTGACTACAGTATTGTATAACTGTCTGAACGTTTCCACATTTCCCGGTAGGTGAAAAACTGCGCGTGTTATTCCAGTAATTAGGTTGGGCTGCAAAACTGGTGTTTCTAATTATCGTTCGATTTCTCTATTCTGTGCCGCGTCGAAGATCTTTGAGTTGGCTCTTCACATCATTTTGTTTGTTAGCGTGAACAATTCAATAGTTCCTAATCAACACGAGTTTCTCCCTGGCCGCTCAACTACCATGAATCTTGGTTTCATGACCCAAATCTGTTCTCCTATTTCTCAGAGAGGAAAGGTTCACGTAATCTACTGCGACCACAGCAAAACTTTTGATGTAGTCAGCCACCCACTGCTTTTGGTGAAACTTGCAAACTTCGATGTTGACTCGTCTGTTGTGAATCTCCTGCCGAGCTATCTGCCTAATAGATCATGTTATGTTGCTTCATTGTACAAAGTGACTGGTGGGGTCCCTCAAAGGTCGGTATTAGGCCAACTCTTATTTTTGATTTACAATAAATATGTTTCTTTTGCTAATTGTTATTCTTATTTTTCTTGTATGCCAATGACAAGATATTTAAGTAAAATCATTCAATGAACAACTGTCGCTTGCTTTAGTCTCATTTGTGTTCTTTCTCCGAATGGTGTGACGACAACGACTTTTCGCTGAATACTTCAAAGACCGAACTCATGGGCATATCTCGAAAAACATCCATCATGTCATTTCTATACCCTGTCAGTATCGTGTCGTTATGTAAGGTTTATGAGATCAGTGATCTTGGTGTTGTCTTCGATGGCATGCGTAATTTTTCTGCTCACGCTAAACGTGCTGCCACGTGAGGCATTCGTTCTATCGACTGTGTTTACGAATCTCCTGAAAATTGAGTTCTCCTCCAGCCTTCCACAAAGTGTGCACCGCAATATATCTTCCTCAACCTGAGCATGCATCTGTGTTCTAGAATGGCATTGCGAAGTCCAGCAGTAACACCACTGAGTGAGTCTAGAAAAAAATTCATTAACATTTACGGCCACCGTATCGCTAGAAATGATTCTGGACCTCGTTTTAACACAGCTAGATTATTGTCACTGCCATCACTTCACTGCCGACTAAATCGCGCTGACCTGCTATTTCTTTATAGGCTAGTTCACGGTAAGATATCCTGTCCTTTATTTCACAGCGGTAATAATTTAAGAATTCCACGCAAGTTAAGAAGACTTTTAAGAAGACTTCTGCATAGTTATGTATATTCCCCGTTATTTTTCACTCCCATTCTATTATTCGTGTCTCGTCTTTTTCTCCTTCTCATTTTGCGTTGATCTTTTTTTGTCTGCGCGTATTCGCTCTTTTTATTTGATTTCTTATGTGGAGACTGTCTGTATTGCATTACTTATTTTAAATGTTTTATTTTTTGTGTGCCTGCACCAAGGCCTTATGGTTGATTCTGGGCACTTTAAATGATGATTAATTGATTGATTAAGTAATTGATTTATTAATTGATTGATTGATTGATTGATTCATTGATTGATTAGTATTTTACTATTCTTGACATTAAGCTTCGTCTTTCTTTTTACTAGCGAACTCACACTTGAAGCTCTGTTTCATTTGCAAGCATTTATTATAATTGCACGGCTAAATTAGCTGCGAGCGATTTCAGAGTGTGCCGCACGACGATGGTGACGACTACATAGCTGACATTTTGGTTTTCCATAGCTTCATCAAGCACTTTCCCGTAGCACAAAAATGACTGACGCGTCGTTGTTTGACAAGACGCCACAAGATGTTGCTATGCACATATTGCTCTGTATTGGACCCGCGTTCAGTGTATAGCGTGCTATTAATTTCTGATAAATATGTGCTACACTATCTCGTGCTCTATAAGAGCTGTATACTCTGCCAGCGGCGGCCGGATCGTTTAAGCATCGTCGGTAATGACCTCACTGACGGTGCTCCTCGGTCAGCCTAGGCTGTTTTCACAGGGCGCCTTCCAAATAAGTAGATTGACTCCCCTCTGGTGTAGCTACCCCGTTAGAGAAATATCTGATGCGTCCATAATAATAACAATAATAATAATAATAATAATAATAATAATAATAATAATAATAATAATAATAATAATAATAGAGTTATTTTTATTTTCTGATCTTGGTCCCACTGGTTTTAATGATTTCGTGAAATTATCAAGATAGAAACTACCTCTAAAAGAACGGTTTGAAAAAAGAGCATGATTAAATGTGTGTTTGTCGGTCATCATCTCAGGTAATCGATGTGAGTTGCAGGTGAGTTGCTGTCGTCTAGTTGGAAGCACAAAAAAAGCGCAGTGAGGGTGTTTTTTTTTTCATATCACGCATATGTTACTCATCAACACGACCACTAGCTATCAAAAGTGGAACAGCGTATTGTCATATATCTCTGCTAAGAAGTAACACGCAAGTATCGTTGAATTTTAGTTCATCTGTACACTTTGCGTCTACTTAAATGTAGTAATACCGTTAATTGTGAGAGGCTGGATAGGTGGGGCTATCTGGAGGCGCAGAAAAGAACCTGGCAAGCAGTAAACGTATTCTATTTCTTTGCTGATGCTCATTCGCGATATGTATACCTGAATTCTTTCCATGCCAAAACACACCAATATAACTAACTGAGACACACGAGTGAACATGGCCGAAGCGTGCATCCGCGGGCACCTCTGTAGCACTGTTTGGAATGGTGTCCATTTAGGAATCACTGTTCTGCAAAAGATTGATCGAAGCAAAAATAATTCACGACGTCACGAATCACGGGGATTCCAAGCTCCAGACTATTGCGTTGAACCCGAGTCGACACTTTGTAGGGCGACAGCAGCAATGCAGGTGACAAGGCGTGACTGAATGTGTCTGCCTAGCAGACGAAATGCTTGCGGAGCAGCTGAGCTTGACGTCACTCTTTTCTGTGGAGAAGTATTCAGCTGTAGCGTGACCTGGATGTGACCGCAAGGTAGCGCCACTGCTGGTGCTCCCAGCGCTGAAAATGGCGGGATTGCCGGCCGTTTTGAATAGTGCTAGATACCAGTGATATAAATCAATAAAGGTGATAGTTATTCATCCCTCAGTTGTGTTTTAGGTCGCTAATCGCTGCTACAGGGTCTATAGCTACTCGCTAACGCAAAAATCTTGGCATAAGTAAATTTGCGTCAGTGCTCCTTTAACTATTCTAAAGTTATACAAAAGGCATCCCGGATGAGCCTTTGCTCTTAAAGGAGCCCTGCAACACTTTTTGAGCATGGTCAGCAAACGCTGCCAATCGGTAGTAGAAGCTCCCAACAACACGTGAGCCAACTGTTATGACACAGCACGCGACCTGGAATTCACAATAAAGTATCAAAGTCAGCTGAAAATTGCTTTACCTTCTCTCGACAAATCACGTTTTATGCCCAAAAATCTCACGTCAACGACCCATCCATCAGCCATTGGCTGATTTGAACATGGCGCGCTTGTTTGTTACAGATATTGCCGTGGAAGGCCGCTATAGGTGTCCACGCGTGCGCGCACGATCACACTAAAAAAGCTGCGCATTCGAAGAAAAACAGAAAAAAAAAGAAAAAAAAGTGCTCAAGGTCGCGAAGCGCGCGTGACGTTTTTTGTTTGCCCCGCCCATCCCTCCCTGCTTAGCTTCCCGCGCTTTCGACGAGACGAGAGAAGAATTTGTAACTCCACTCGCACTGGAGGGATTTTTAACACTTTTGCGGCGTTGAATTCGTAAAAAAATAAGCTCTTCCACTGAATTCATTCTATGGTTACTTAAAAAAGTGTATAAGGGCCCCTTCAAAGAAGTTTTGCAACACTTTTTTATGTATTCAATAAATGGCGTCATTAAAAACGTTTATTGCCTCACTAATCGAATCCTAGTGAGCGAGTGAAACACCTTTATTTGGTCTCCAATAGACAAGAGCCGAAAAAATTTAGAATCCATCAAATAAGAGTGGAGTTACTCGAATTTGCCACACTTCCTAAGCTCTGTCTTTCTCTCCTTTCGCGCCTCGGCGGTGGTCTACTAGTTATAGTGTTTGAATGCAAAACTGAAGGTCGCGTGATCGAATCCCGGCTGCGGCGGCTGCATTTTCGATGTAGGTGTGGATGTTTCAGACCCGTGTACTTTAGATTTAGGTGCACGTTAAAGATCCCCAGGTGGTCGAAAATTCCGGAACCCTCCACTACGGCGTCTCTCATAATCTTATGGTGCTTTTAGTACACTAAACCCTATATATATTAATACTCTCACCTTTCGTGTGAGCGCGCTGAAAGCTGGAGGGGTATGAAAAAAGGATTCGTTCACCAGCGCGCGTCATGCATAGAAGAAGGTGCGATACCTGATGCGTGGAGTGAAGCAGCAGTTGTTTGGTGACCTTGTACGCAGTCCCCCCAAGGCTACGTCAGAGTGTCATGGGCTTGAGTACGTGCTTCTCTTTTTTCTTCTTCGAGCTGACGGCTTACTCTAGATGTGATTGCGAGCGTGGGCGCATGGCGGCATATCCCACGGCACCTGTGCACACACGACGCTTAAAAAAGTCAATGGCCGTTAACTCTAGGTTGACGGCACCATCATTATGGTTTGTAGGATTATTTGTAGAGAGAAGAGGGCACGATTTCTTGAATTCATTCTGAATTTTAGGCGGTGTGCCGCAATGTTCATATACTGTCACGCCGCCAAGCGGAATTTAGGAGCGTCCTCTAGAGGATAGTCACCAGGCAAACGCTGCCTTGCTAGGTTGTACTAGCCTCAATGTTAAGGCGTTAGTAAGAAAAGAACACAAGCCACTTATATGTTTCGTGCATCAGTGAATATATACCGGACCATCCGTGACACAATAAATCCTACTCTTTCTTGCGAAACGCGAAGTTTTCGTTAAAATACATGGCAACTTGCACTTCCGGTAATGGCCCGCGGAGTACACGTATCAGCTTCACGAGTTTTTTTGAAGCCACGTTGGATAGTTAAATGTTGTCGTTTGACCTTAGCTGTTGGAACTCACCTTGTTTAATGTGCGTATAGTATTATTCAGTGTTTCTGTAGTTCAGAAACCTCATAACAGTCATTGTACGCGTAAAGTAGCGCACGCTCGCGATTTGCTCTTCCGAACCTTGGCCAACGCTGCGCCACTTCGTTTTACGTTCGTTGATAGATGGCAGCATCCTGTTACCGGGTTTTAGAGCAAAACGTTCTCCGCGCCCCGATCAACGTGGTAAGTGACGCCGTGGCGGTGTCGAAGTCGTTCGCCAGAGAGAATTCCTCAGATTAGTTAGCAGTGATGTTCAAAGAAACCATGCTGACGTCGACGATTTTTTACTGGATGTAGAAGGCACCGAAAGCGACAGCGACAATGAGCGATCAGCTGATAACTCACGAGTACCGAGTTGCACTTCACCTCCACTCGTGCGTTATTGTTTTTTTCATGCTTGTAAGTCACTTTGATTGTATATAACGTATGATAACCTTCGGCAAGGTCAAAATGAAAGCATATTTTTTCTGGTGCATTGCATGTAGCTCAACTATAGTGGATAATATGCATAGTACCGCATGCCGCCAACAGTACCGCATGCCGCCAACAGTAATAGTACCGCATGCCGCCAACACCCTCGAGCTCGACCAACGAAGTTAAATGGCTAAAGCGATAAAACGTGGAGTTACGACTATAATCCACGCCTCTCTGCTAATTCTCTTGCACTTCACCGGTACCTTCCAAACGTCCTTGTTGTTCGGCGAATTTTCACAATTTCGACGTTGCGAAACGTGTAGGTGTGCATTCTTTTTGATATTGTTGTTGCGATAGCGCTGATGGAATCTGCAACATCCGAGTGCAGAGAATCGCGCATTGCCAAGAGTCTGAGCATGGTAGTGACACAAGCGCTACTTAATTGGAAGTTAAGTGCTTGTCTTTCATTGAAGAAGCAACTCCCTGTTGCAGACAGCGCAAGTAATGACGAGGGCGCAATATGTTTACAAGCCATCGGCGCGTTAAACATTCGATCCCGCACAGTGCCGCAATGGCACGCTACTAACGGCTTACAGCTGCAGCAAATCCGTGAGGCAGGCTCTTTATCATTTACCTCGGAGTGCCATTCAGTCCATACATCAATTATAGTTCTTCATGTTTCGGTAAACGAACAGAATTACGCAAAGCACCGACTTACCAACCAACCGATCAAAACTTTCTATTCCATGTTGTATATATATATATATATATGTATATATATATATATATATATATATATATATATATATATATATATATATATATATATATATATATCTATATATGGTGGGAGTAATAATTTAATGGGCCAGTTAGTCTTCGTGAAGGTATGGGATATGGCACAATGGGAGCGTTGTCAACAAGGATAAATATATTTATTTCCCAACAGTTTCGGGAGGGGTCCTCCCTTCATCAGGGGATGAGTTATACTAACATGAACTTCCAAACTTCGTTGCTGCCGCGTCCCTGTCGCCTTGAAAGAGGTTTGTGAGAGTGAGAGGGAACAAAAAAAGGAAAAAAGGAAAAAAAACAAAAAGGGGGAGAAAAAAGACGAAAAAGAAAAAGAAAGAAAAGAAAGACAGTAGAAAAGAGGAAGAACCACTGTCAACACTGAGAACGAAACCAACTGTCTGTGTACAACCACATACGGTTCTTATCACGTGCTGTTCAGTTCTCGACGTGTGTCGGGCCACCCAAGATTGTCGCCGTGGTGCTGGGAGGGTCCGTGAAGGCGTGCGTAAAGAAAGGGTTTCCCCGTAATGGGTCGGTCGGTGTGCGGCGTGCGTAAAGGAAGGGTTTCCCCCTAATGGGTCGGTCGGCTCTTTACCGTTAATCTTCGTCCGTTTCCCTTGAATGGTCGCCTACCACTTGATGACCATTGAAGAAAAACGGACGAAGATCAAAGGTAAAGAGCCGACCGACCCATTATGGGGAAGTTCATGTCAGTATAACTCATCCCTGATGAAGGGAGGACCCCTCCCGAAACTGTTGGGAAATAAATATATTTATCCTTGTTGACAACGCTCCCGTTGTGCCATATCCCATAGCTATATGTACATATATATATATATATATATATATATATATATATATATATACTTATTATGAGCGGGCAGCTGATTACTTGTCCCTCTTAGGTTGTATAAGAGGGACAATTAATGCCCGCTCATAATAGGTTCTCGTGCTACGTGACGCCAAACATGCGCATAAGAGTGTTTTCACACTCGTCGTTTGGCTTATAGATGGCGCTGACTGTCACTCCTACTTCTAAATTCACATATAAACCCAAAAAAGTGGATGAAGGGAAGGCCGCTGCGGTAGCTCAGTGGTTAGAGCATCGAACGCGTTATTCGAAGTTCGCAGGTTCGATTCCTGCTCACGGCTGGTTATTTTTTCATCCACTTTTCTGTCTTCTTATTTACATTCAATTGGTTCTAATAACTTCCCCTGTACATTCCTTGACATTACTGTCTGTTAGATCTCATTAATATTGTGTTGAAAGACGGAAAAACGAGCCCTTACGTATACACTTCTTTCCCTTTATATATATATATACACGAGCCCTTACGTATACACTTCTTTCCCTTTATATATATATATATATATATATATATATATATACATATATATATATATATATATATATATATATATATATATATATATATATATATATAAACTGAAACATATCTATATGCCCACTGGCTACGTCAGTAGATGGTAGAGAGGCGTAGCGGGCAGATTAGCAGATTGAGCAGATTAGCAACGGAATATAAAAACACTGCGATGAAGGTGTGAGCATGTTCAATTCTGACATTTATTCAGTTCTGTGGTTGTGTAGTACTACGAAACTTGTTTGTTTGTGTATTTGTTTTTTATGGGGGTTATTTGGTTTATGACTTTTTGAAAAAAATTGCGGCTCAAAACGACACAGGGACAGATAGGTACACAGGATTGACGCTAGCCCCACCTTTCTGTTTGCCATTATGTCGTCCTGCGTGACAATTTTTTTCGTGAGGAAATCTGTATAGTTACGATTATGGTAACGTGTTCTTTTTTTTTTTCCTTTAAGAAAGCTCACAGCTCAAGTGCCAGTTCAGTTGCTTGCACGGTAGTAGAGAATAACAAACAACGTTTTGGAGTTTGCATCAATCCTTCGTGGAAGTTTCAAAATATTCTACCGTATTCTTAAATTTTATGTATAAGTCAGGAAATGTTACCTGTACTAATAACATCTTTCTAAAAAATATACATCTTCAAACCTTTCTTGCATGAGGAAGATAAGTGCGAAGGTATATTCAACGCCTCCCATGACGAGACTTGTTACGATGACTTCCTGGTTTGTAAACTTAACCTTAGCACTTTGGCGATGCCTGGCAAGCTAGAATAGTGACTTCACGAAGATGTATACAAATACAGAACACTTCATTCAACTATGTGTGTGTTTCATTCTACGTTTTCGCGCAGTCGCGCTGACACATTCTATCAGCGGCACTCAGCCACCTTGCCCGCCAACGTGTTCTACCCATCAAGACTTGACATGACGAAATATTAACAGCTTCATCGGCCAGAAGCTGCAGTCTTGGCTTAAAGGGCCTATAAACAGCGCCGAGTTTCAAAAAAATGTGCTGAAGAGAAATATGCGCACTTGTGCTACGGAAACATGCTTCCATATGAATTTCGCGAATACGTGCCGTTACTGGGGTTGGAACATCATTTTCAGCTGGTTTTAAATTTTCGCATGGCCACGCCACTCATCTCCGCCATAGCACTGTAGCCATACGTAGAAGAAGGCGTACGCCATAGTCGTGACTCCGCCCACTTCAGCAAGTGACACGACGTCAGGGAAACGTCATCAGTGCGCAGCCAATGACCTAGCAGCGCTTTCCATACCACCACGTAAGCACATGTATTAGTGGCGCGGCGAGGAAGCTCGAGAAGCACCCTTCCCGGTAAAGTGGAGAGACTCCTCTTTATTTTGGATACTTTTGTTCTGGCAATACCGCTTCTCTCGGTGGTTCTACAAAAGTGCCCATGGCCAAGTTTGCGTCACTGCACCTATGAGGGGGACTGGTCACTCATAATAGTGATGAACTCACGTCTGTGTAATTGTAAATGTGGTATATGTTAGAATACCGCTTTTTCCGTGATCGCAAAGTTGACTAATTCCATGTGAAAAGTTACAGTATCTTTTGCCGCGATTTCGCTTGTTGGTGCTTCAGCTCTTGACGCATTCACTTCATGGAGATCGCGTGCTTCGTATGTTTGCTTTAGAAAATAAAGACTGAACTGACTCGGAGATCTCATATAGCTGCTGTTAGCGCAGCCGACATACAAACGTTACGCGCTACGCTGCGTCGTCGCTGTCATTAAAACGCATGCACCACCTGACCTGTAACTGATTTTTCCGGGAATTATAAGACCTGCGTTATAGAACCATTAATCACGTTCCCGACCAAAAGCGAAAGAAGCTTTTTTGTAGCTCCTTCCCCATCATCTCAGCAAGCTATATTCAAGCACCGTTTCTGTGCATACGCAAAAATATCTTGTAGGTTGTCCTTGTTTTCGGAGCAGAATCTGCTCCCCGCATGCACTGATGGTCGGGACTTGTACTCCGTCCTGCAAGGGTCATAAATCTAAGGTCGTTGATGGGGATGCTGATGAAATGGGTACATGTATATATACTCTTGTTGGGTCTGTTATCAACAGCCCCTTGTAGTCATGGCGCCGGCGGACTTCGAACGTACATAAACTGTAGGTTTCACGTACTCGTTCATATTGGCCCCGCCGCGGTGGTCTAGCGACTAAGGTACTCGGCTGCTGACCCGCAGGACTAATTATGAAATGGAAGCGCACAACGTAGAAGCAGACGGAAAGACAGGGACAAGCGCTAACTACCAACTGAAAGTTTATTCGGAAAAAATATGAAATATATACTAAAAGATGATACAGTGTCAAGGCACATACGATAACACCAAAGCACAGACCAAAAATCGTATGTGCCTTGACACTGTATCATCTTTTAGTATATATTTCATATTTTTTCCGAATAAACTTTCAGTTGGTAGTTAGCGCTTGTCCCTGTCTTTCCGTCTGCTTCTACGTTGTGCGCTTCCATTTCATAATTAGTCATGTATCACCAACTCGCCCAATCAACCATTTTGACCCGCAGGGCGCGGGTTCGAATCCCGGCTGCGGCGGCTGCATTTCCGATGGAGGCGGAAATGTTGTAGGCCCGTGTGCTCAGATTTGGGTGCACGTTAAAGAATCCCAGGTGGTCTAAATTTCCGGAGCCCTCCACTACGGCGTCTCTCATAATCATAGAGTGGTTTTGGGACGTTAAACCCCACATATCAATCAATCAATCATCGTTAATATTGTGTCGGGACAGCTGGCATGTTCTAAAATGTGGTCTCACCTACGAACGCCTTATGCATGACGTCAGACCCAGAGCTTCTTACATTACTATTGCTCCACATGGTGGCTGATAAGAGCGTGTCATATTTAATGTCACGAGCAACCTGCTTCAAGGTCACCGACGCAGTATGAATGCTGCGGGCTTGTGCGCGAGAACATACAGCACTATTGCCGCGCTTGACCACAAGAGATGCACCTTTACAGCACTTCTGGTCCTCCTGGTCTTCCAAGACCGTAGCAGAACAAGTCAATATGAACGAAATACTTACGGACTCCTTGCTAAATAAATGCGCACAATTGGAGAAAAACTCTCATGACCTGAGATCGAACGTGGGACCAACGCCTGACCTGGAGGCTAAAATACCGTGTAGTGAGGGCAAACTGTTCGACCATTATAGGCGCCCAAGGTTACTGAATAAGGTAAGACATTCTTGTGAAACACCGCACTGTCGAGCATTGTTTATGAAGCGTAAAAGGTATAAGTTTAAGCGAAGCTGTGGAGTTGCTATCGGTATTTACGGCGTTTCTTTGTTTTTGGGCAATATCTTGAGTTTCTTTAGCGCAGCATGCATCGCCTTGCCCAGGTGAGTTCGTCCGGGATCGGCCAGTGGCAGCAGCGGCGGCCGGCTCTTGAAAGACGCTGGCTGCGGCCGCATCTGGCCGCATGGACGACGTTGAGGCATCCGAGCAGCCTTCTCTGCAGAGATCTGAACGCACTCTTGGTGGCTTCTGCAGTCGCTTCTGCCGGGGCCTTTACCTACTCTTCATGTTGGCGCTGTTCGGCGCCGCCGTGGCCGTGCTCGCGCTCTGGGCGCCGCCCACACCCACACAGGTATTTACGCCGTAAAACGCACTGTGACCATGCGTACTTTACAGACGTTTTCTTGTTTATTGACGAGTAATAAAGTTAGGGTAGGTCACAGGAACACTTTAGGGGCCTCTATACCAATCCCGATAATTTTTTTAACCTTCCAAGTGAACACGTGAGGTGAGTTGAAAACGCCGTCATGATCATCAGCGCAGCGTTGTACGTGCCGCGCCACAAATTCCAAGCTCTGGACGTTTCGGTCATGACGTCACAATGGTCATCCAGTCAGCAGCTGAGAGAGCCTGTTGGTCGGGCTCACTGTCTGGCCACGTGCTCGCTGTTCTTACCCCTCTCACAGCACTCAACCAAGAGCCGACCAACCCAAGAGCGAAACGAGCGAGAGGTACTTTTGTATCATGAAACGCGCCTAACTCCGCTATTACGGCACCATTGCAAAAATTCTCGTGGCTGTGTGTCTGTTGCACACTCAGTGCACCACTGCAATACGATGTCTAAATTTTGATCGGTGAGTGGTTTGAGAATGTTATACGTTCAGTTGCATGAGTTTTATCTCCATAATGAAAGTTTTTTTGCAAACTTTACAAAAAGGAACTGAAAACAGCTGATAAACATGTATTAAGCAGTTATCAGTTCTCGCTGATTTCTTTTGTACGTCTTTCATCGCTGTCTTCTGTTACTTTTTGTAAAGTTTGTGCAAGAGACATTGATCTTTTTCAGCAAACCATCCCATGGTCAAAATGTTCCTATTTCTCTAAGTTGGGGAAAGGCCTAATATCAACAAGGGAGGAGGCCAGGTTAATTCAGATTGGGTGCATAGTTAGTCATTTGGAAGGTGGACGTCCAGTTATAATTACTGCCTCACTTTGTGTCCTTCTGGATACATATACTTATCTGCAAAGGTCGCACGTACCTACCAGGGCTGAAATTTAAGAAAAACAAAAAGCTTAATTTTGAACATCGGCTGCTGACCCGTAGGTCGCGGGTTCGAATCCCGGCTGCGGCGGCTGCATTTCCGATGGAGGCGGAAATGTTGTAGGCCCGTGTGCTCAGATTTGAGTGCACGTTAAAGAACCCCAGGTGGTCGAAATTTCCGGAGCCCTCCACTACGGCGTCTCTCATAATCATATAGTGGTTTTGGGACGTTAAACCCCACTAATCAATCAATCAATCAATCTTAATTTTGAACAGCCGGTATATACCAAACTGAAGTGCTACACATTCAGTTCAAAGAACTTAATCTATTAAGGGGTAGGTATTAGGTACCTCATCAAGCACGAATATTGACCGTCGGCATGACCTGACGTCGGGGACAAGATGAGCGATGCCAAAAAAATTATTGTTGCTTAAAATGATTGTTGCACACATTGCTTAAATTTGTAATGTCATTATGACAACATGAAGACGTCACATGACGATTTCATTACAATGACATCGTAGGTTGGCCAAAAGTGGGGCTGATCACTGAGGTGGTCCTAACAACGTGAGGGGCAGGAAACTTTCACGTGGTGGCGAGGTAAGTACTGTGAAGAAAAAGCAGAGTCATCTTCGGCGAATGCAAAAGGGACCCTTTATTTTTTTAATTCTTGACGTGATAGCATTAGAGAGCTAGTTTCGTAGAAATTCCGGCGTCGGCGTCGGTGTCGGCGTCATTGGTTGTGTGCGAAAAATCGACAATGATTGAAATAAAATAAATACTAAAAACTTTAGGGTCTGAGAAAAATTGAACCCGGCTCGTTTGTGAGGCAAGTATGTGTTCTACCACAGAGCCGTGCGTCTGCTTGGGAGTAAAGTGAAGATAACTTCGTCTGGTTTAAAACGCAGTGAAAGTAACTTGCATGCTTTACCGAACACACGCGCGGGCCTGTATACATGCTTCACAATGCAACATGTAATATTGAAGTGCTAATGCGTGGCACAAGCGCACATTACCATCATGAGTTAGAGCATGCGATTACTATGAATTCATGGTTCAAAACGAGTCACCCACTATACAAAAGGCACACTCGTTACAGCACATTTTCCCTTAAGACCACCTGATGGGTACATAGCAAGTCCGAAACAAATTCACGCGCGAAATTGTCCATCGTTTAAACCATGCTACTCGTTACACATAATGCAGACGTAGGTTTCAGTGACACAAGCCATTTTGAACTTAGTACGCACTAGGTGCAGGGTATCGCTATCACGTTCAAGTCTTAAAGGTGAAGTAAATATACCCCCAATTTTTATTGTTTTGCAGAGTGAAAGATTTCTGGATTTGAGGCCTGTAATTTACTACAAAAGTTACCAATGAGTACAAAGTTTTCTTTAAAAATTAAGCCTAAAGTTTACAAATTCGTAACGTCGCTGTATTTATCCATTTATTTTTGCTTTCTCATTTTCTTGTTTCTCTTTCTCTTTATTTTTTCCTGTCTATTTTCTTTTATTTCTTTTTTTTTTGCTTTTTTTCTCTCTATGCCTTTTTTGTGCCTGTTTCTACTGATGCCTTTTTCTCTCTACTTGTTTTTGTCTATTTCAATCCTAATGTTGTCGTTCTTACCCTTTTCTCTCTTTATTTTCTATCTTTATTTTTGTCTGCACGTGTTCGTTTACCCGTCGCTTCAGCGCACGTGTTCTGAGATCAAAGCAGAAGCGGTCGGTAAGAAGAGAGCGCGTGTCGCGAGTTTTCAGTTTCTCCACCCTTGCTGTTAAACAAAGGGAGCAGAGCTGACTTGGCCAAGTGTTTTGCTTATTTCGCCTATGGTTGTGTTGTGCTACAGGTTCGGAAATGTGCGTACGCGTCGTTTAATCATTCCGTCTCGCAGGTCTTCCTGGGTGCCGTGCTTTTCGCCCTCGGCGGTTGCTGCGGCCTGGTCTTCGTGAGCTGGGAGAGCGTTGTGCGATCGACGCGGCTCGGCTGCTGTTGCATCTACGCGACGTCGGTGGTCTTCTGCGCCGGCCTGCTAGGCGCCGGCTCCGTGCTGGCGGAGCGCACGCCACGCTATGTGCGTGATGATGGCCTAGTTTTGTTGGGCCTAGGCCTGCTCGGTCTGCTCTTCGTGGCGCTGTACGCACTGGCCGGTCGCCGCGCCGCCGAACGCTCACGCGAAGAACGTGGATCCTTTCTGGGGCAGCTTACGTCACGATCACGCCTCGGTTCCAGCTCCGCGGCCGTAGAGCTATGCAAGTCACTTTTCACGGAAAACCGCTCATTTGCGCCTGAGCGCCTGCAAGAGGACGAGTCCCGTTCCAGTAAGGTGGTGATGCTGTGCGTTTTGCGCTCCGAGGCTGACGGTGCCAAGACTGTCACCTTCTTAGAGCCCTCAACAGAGGATCTCCAAGGAGTTAGCCCTTGTGCTCAAGTGAAACAACACTGCGAATGTTTGCCGGATGCCGAGTCATTGCAGGATGCTGAGTCTCTGGCAAGCTACCAGTCGCCATCAGCCACTCAAACGTTGCCAAGCACCTCGTTTGCAGCACGCAAATCATCCGATCCACCTGTGGCCTAAATCGTCATTCACACTGACGTTTGCGGAATCGGTTTTGCGCTGTCGGCCTGCGCAGGCGATTCACGTATGCAGCGGAGAGAAGTGTTCTTCGTCGAAGAGTACCTTGCTTACACGGCCTGGCGACACTGATAACGTAGCTGTAACACCTACGGCACGTTCAACGCTTCCATCGCCAAAATCATTGCATGAACTCTCCTTTTAGTTTGCAGCGCCTGTATACGAGATCCAAATTCTTTGGGAGACTCAAATAGTGCGTATATTTCTTTCAATTGTTACCTTCGAGGCGCTCTAAATGGCAACGCGGCTGCCCTGTCCACAAACGTCATTGTGAATGAACCCGTGGCCTATGCCAGTACAAAAAGGCTGTGAACGATTTTTCACTCTACTTTTAAGGTCCGGCTGCACTGACAAAGCCCATCTTACCTCTAAAAATATTCACGCACGAAGTCCGCGCAGCACACGTTTGATATCAATGCTGAGTCTCAAGAAGTGTGGAACTTGGTGAGTTTAACGCCCTGTCCACATACTTACCTGAAGAGAGATGGTTGAGTGCCTGCCAAACCTGCAGATGACCTCAGATCATTGTTGAGGGGTGTTTGCGTAACTGGTCCTCAACTACACCAATGGTCTGACACTGATGACTGGTTACTGTATGTAGCTGTGACTGATATGCCCTTAGAATGGGGTATAGTGTACAGACGTACAAGCGAGCAGCAAGGATTTGGCTTGAGTGCTCACTGTCGGAGCAAATCTTTGAAGCGATTTGACTATTGGAGATAGTCATGATAAGAACTTTTCGCCTTGATATTGTAGTACAAAGGCAGTTTTTACATTTTGTAGTAATTAAGCGTCGTTACTGATAGAGTGATGCTTGGCAGGAACCTCTTTTTATGTTTCTTGCATGACGCGCCTCTCTAGGCTGTGGAGCTTGTAAGGAAGGCTCGTGTATATGATCAAATGATGATAGTTGTGTAATGGCCAACGGGGACAAACTCTTTGAATCCTGATTGGCCAAAACTCTACATTTAACGCAAATATTGGTGCTCATCAAGCTTTACTACTGTGTATCAGCTTTTTCGTAATTGTATACCTGCTTTCTTTACTATTGCTTTCATTTCGATAGTCTTCTAGTAGGGGTAACTCTCCGGACGAGCCTTCGAAAGAATACAGCGTTTCAGCACTGGTGACCCTCATGTGCCCTGTACAATCCGGGAGAGTGTTACAATTTTCTCCTAAATAATCACCGCAAACAGGCTAGCACACGTTGAAAATACTTCCGAACAAGTCCCATTTGCTCAAAGTAACTGTCATGTCGCTTCCACTTAACGGCATATTCCATACCACTCTTCACCACCACTTCGTTCATAGCACACTAGAAAGCGCTGCCTTGCCTTATCAACAGCACTTCCGAAACAATATCATTCTTAAGTTTTCTCAGGGCCACTGAAAGGCCCCTTCATCAATGAAACCGGCCGGTCTAATTCAGTGTATAACGTACATCATTCAATATCTATTGCGCGGAGTTAAGAAAAGCTTTACGCGCAGCCTAATCACTATGCTTACTTTGTTGTACGTCCACCTTGAAGGAGCCCTCCAACACTATTGAAGCACCTTTTTTTTATTTATGGTTTGCATGGACCTATAGCTGGAGATGATTTTAGCATTGGTCTAAACGCCGATACCGAATGATTCAGTATTTTAATCCCACAATAAAGTGGCTACATCGCTGCCGACCACATCACCACGTACTGGCACTCGCAAGAACTTTGCGGGAGGAAATTACGCCGGCAGGTTGCCGCCATATGATTGGATAAATGTAAAGTTAGAAGCGATCTTAGTGTAGGATCAAAACTACAGTGTACTAGAACACTAATTAAAACTCGTGTTACTAAGCTGTTTCATAATATTCTATGTGTTTTTTCATCGAACCTTGGCCACAACAACAATAAAAAATAGGTCACTGTGACTACAAAGCCCAACAGAGATGCTGGCTGCCATTTCGCCACTGTATTTTTGGTTTGCGTGGTACAGCGCGTGTCGGGTATCCATACAAAAGACCCCCCCCTCTCTCTCTTTCGTCCCTTTTCTTGCTTTCGGGAGTTTGCGAGCCGTCTCTTTGCACCCGTGCGCTGTTTAAGAAGTGCCATACACCATTGTTGTTCGTCGGGCGGCTCACTGAACAACGCGCGAAGGGTCAACAATACTTCGCTTTCCTGGTTGTTCCACAAGTTCCTTTCTCAGAATAAGAGGAGGGAGGGACTCAGTATCTTGCAGAAACTACCTCACTTCGACGCAGTAGCTGCCGCTCACGTTCTGGCAAGCCAGGTGTCAGGCACGAGGTCAACATTACTTTGAAAAAAAAAATAAGAAAAAATGGGGTGCGAGCGATCCCCACATAGGCGCTTCCAGCTTATTTCATTGGGGCAGCCTTTCGACGTCATGGGCGAGTGAAATATGGTGAAGTGACCAAGCGAAAATCGAGTACGTGGTGAGCATTTTTTTCTTGTATTTTGAATTTTCCAAGTCGACTAACTTCAGACTGCGTGCCGTTATCACTACCGTTCTTACTACATTAGTCTGTCTGTACTTTAGTCTACACAACTCACGAATAAAACATGGGTGCTTGAATAGTGTTATCCTTTTAGGACTCGTTCACGGGACTCTATTTGTGTCATGCGTGGTCCTGTTGGACGCATATGCAAAGAAACGGGAACAGTGTGCACAATAATCAAACCATGTGCTAAGTGTGGGAACAGGGCGTTCTTCAGGCCATTAGGCATCAATTGTCTACAGCCTTTTTGCTCGTATAAAATACCTGCAGGGTCGTCTACAGAAAATGCCGCTAATTGATGCATGGAGAAATGTCTTTGAGAATCCCTCCAGGTACCATTATTACTGTCACCCGTGGCACCTCTCGATGTGCACTGCCTGCGCTGCACTCACTGATCGCTGCCTCCAAAGGGAGCCAGTTGCCAGGTTGTAAAATGAACGTTGGTTTGTGTTGCCAGTGCACCAGCCAGATTTGCATAGCATAAAAAAGTCTCCAATTCTACCCACACTTCGGTAATACGCTACGTACTACAATTTACGCCACTGAAATTACTGATAGGAGAGAGACATACGTCACGTCGTATGGGCACAATCGTGTTCAAGCAACACCACAAAATACAGACAGGACACTCAATTTTTGCACTTTGTACGTACTACACTTGCAGCCGCTGATTCTTCAACTTGGTCTACTTTTACGCTACCACATCGTCATCGTATGGGCAGCTGTCGACATCAGGTCCTCCCCAAACAATATGAATGAGGCAGTTCAATGACCTCTTCAAGGCGAATTCTCAGTTGTGTCTTGATAAGATTCAAAGCTGAATCGTCTTGCTCACTATATATCTACCATGTGCGGTGGGATCACAAGGTATAAACTTGCTAAATACTCCATAATAGGAAACAGCTGTCTCACACCATGTGCCAGAAAAAGCAAAAAGTCCACAGCTATGAACTTTTCCTAATGCTCTCACCCAAGCAGAGTAATCCACTCTGGTGAGAGTAATCCACTCTGGTGAGAGTAATCCACTCTGAGAGCATGCATTTCTTATTTGGCTTACCAAGAGTAGAGAGCAGCCTTTGCGGCACATTGGGAATGTCGACTTCCTTGCCACGAACCATTTCATTGCTGCCGCTACGGGCAAACACAGTAGAATAATTGGCTAGCATAAGTTGGCCCTGAAAAATCTACTTGACATTTTCTACTAGCTTGTAGATGAATGCCCTTTTGGTGCTGTGGAGCCATTTCTTAGATTCATCTGTGATAATTAGCTGTATGTCGTAACTGACTCAAAAGTCGTTAAAGTTTAAATGTGGCTTTGCGTTTCATATTTTTATGTACAATTTAATAAGTCCTCATACAAGTTCCACATGCAGCGATAACGTTTCGAAGCACGAACTGTTCTGGAAAGCATATATCAATTGATGGTAGAACTTTACACATCTTCAATGGCACTGGGCGAAACGTACGGAAGCTACACATAGGAAAATGATACGTGTTATATATTACGTGGGCCACACTGCATCCTGGCGCGCGCTGAGTCTCCCCGTCACCTCGCTGGTGCCGGGAGACGCCTTGGCGACCCGCACTAGTTTTTTTTTTTTTTTTTTTTTTGGGGGGGGGGGGTGTTTCGATTCATTGCGAACGTAAGAACCCAATACCAATACTAGCTTAGGTTCTGCGCATGAGCTATGGCGGCTCGCAAATTTCTTGGGTCTCCAAAGCTCTAGGGTCCCCATTCTGAAATTTTTAGCCATTGAAGTACGTAGAGAAAACCATTCGTAAAACAGCGGACTCATTCTATATACATTAGCCAGAAGACATGCGTGGAGCGCAGCCTTCTGTGTTACTCCAAAAGCTGAAAATTGATTTACTTTCCCCTTGTCTTTCAAAACACACGTTGTCTTGCTATATAACTTCTCCTGATAGCGCTTGTCCACTTTTATTTTCTGCTTCAAGTTTCATGCTGTAAACTTCAGCATTAGACAGCCCAGACGAATGTTCCAGGTGACTCGATCCAGTGTGTAAGGAAGGAACTACTCTTGCTTCGCTTTTTATTGAAGAAACTAAATGGTAGCAGCTAGAAAGACACTAGCTATGACGTATGGAAGCATAAGTTAGCATATAGTGTGCCATACCACGTGCTGATTCATGTCCCCGAGCTGCAGCATTGTTTAGCGCATATGACCCTGTTTTCATTCATATATTTTTGTCCTCGTGTGTGGGTCAATTATTCCTGTTCGTTAATACGGTTGTGACATCATTTTTTGTTCGGACTTTTCACCTTTAGAGTCTAATAAAGGACCGAGACCTAAAATCATCTAAAGGTGTTGTCATACATCAGAATACGTTAAGTAATGTTATCTAACAGTTTTTATTCAGTACAGAGGGAACAAAATGAGAGAAAAACACAGAGGTCGACCAGATTTCTAGCATCCGATTTGATACTCTACACAAGGGGGAGGGTGAGAGGAAAAGAAAGATGGGAAGGAACACTTGGAGAACAGTAGACGCATGGAACAAAGTGAAGAAGCAAAACATAGAGTGGGAGTAGAATAGATTATTTGCTAGGCCTCTGCGACGCAAAAATTTCAATAACGCTTCACGTAATTTTTGGTGCGAATGCAGTTCGTGTCGGCATTCAAGCACAGACTGTTGGCAAGGGTATGTCGCCTAGGTGGACCAACACAGCAGCTAGTGGCAGTCTGTGCGCACTGTAATGAGGGCAGCGACAAACAACGTGGTCTATCATTTCATCGCTGCCGCTATGGTCGCAAGCAACACTGTCATCTATGACGATCCGGAAGTCAAAAGATTTGTGATAGTGACATCAAGCCGCAGTCGGCAAAGCACTGTTGCCTCGAGTCGAGAAAGTCCGGATGGAGGTCGAAGTCGACGAGAGGGGTCCATCCTATGCAGCCATGTGAGCTGTAAACATGGTGTGTTCTACAAGAACGTTATGTCTTCGTTATCCAACTCTCGTATTTCCGTTGCAGCATGTCTCCTTGAGAAGGGAGTTTCAGTTTACTGTTTCGTGGGTGTCTATCGTAGAATCACGACCCAGATGGCGGTAATGTAGGAGCCGTATACATTGCAGTGTTTTTGCGATCACTCCGGCTCACTCAAGAGCAAAAGGTGACCGAGCAAGCCGGGGAGAGTGTCGTAACACCCCAATTTACCACTCTCGCGGAATCTCGTTTTCGGCGAAGACATAATGATGGAGTATGCGCTTAAAGAACAAGACCGAGAGGGATTGAAGAAAAATCCGAAAAAAAACGGCAGAAAGAGGAAGATGCAAGTTTCGAATGAAAAATAAAAAGTCGTTTTCTAGATATGCCTATCATAGTTTTTACGAATCTGTACATTATACTACATTCAGGTGGCTCTGAGACACTACATTATTCTTCTTTGATTCCTGAGGTATCAACCCTCTATTTAACCGAAGGAAACAATATATGTAGCATAAAATATCGCAGTCAGCATTTCTTTTAGGTTACGTTTTGTGAACTATCCACACACACACAAAAAAAAAGGCTCGCAGGAAGCACTTCAGTGCATTGAGGTGGCAACACGCGCAAAACTTCCTGGATTTGCCTTTGTGTTCGTCAGCTGTTCGATGCCCCGACAGAGCGGCGGTAGTTTGCTTTAAATGGCTGTATCACTGTGTAAGTTTATATTTCAGCGATAGTGTGCGCAAGCATTATTACCAGCGGACGTAGTACGTATAGGTTTATTGTGGCTATAGTGCGATAGTCCTATTGTCAGAATTCGCGAATTCTTGCGAAACTTGCATCTAATCTCATGTGGTCACTTTTGTTTTTGTAACGAAGCGGCGGCTTTGTCAGAAAAACACTGTAGCAGTGATATTATTCTCCTGTCACCACCGGTTCAAATGGGGCACCAACATTGTTTTACAAAAGTTTACGTAACCTAGCATGAGTGCTAAACCAACGTATCACTCCTATGAAAATTCCCGCGTTGCTGAGAAAGTCAGCACAAATCTCAACGGACGTGTTTCGTTACAATAGCCTTCATACCCCCTTCTTTTTTTTAAATTGATGTAATGTAAGAAGATTTTGGCCGCCGATAGGGGCTGGTTACTCCTTACCCTTTAAATGTGTCTAATAAAGTTCACGTAAAGTACAACTTGTGCATCTTCGTGCAAGCCAATCACGAATAATAAAAAGAATGGGGTGTGAAGGCCACGTCAAATACAGCATTGTATACTTGTATATTGTATTTGCAGTGGCCTTCATACCCCATTCCTTTTATTCTTCGCGATCGGCTTCCGCGAAGGTGCACCAGTTGGGACTTATTACTTCTGGGATAAGCCCTGTGGCGTGACGTATAAGAAAAAAAAAGTAAAATTGCAGAAAAGCTCTCACCAAGCAACGGCCATTAAAAACGATGGTTTGCGCAGATTTTCTCTCTTTCTTTTCAATTCTCTTTGATTTTGCATTTTATCGCGTTATGAAACTCTAACTTCGATCATCATCGAAAAACATTGAACCTCCGTTTGCTGAAAGCACTCAGACGCGGTCCTAATTAGCAGCCTTATCCCACGAAGTTATTGTACCTCCCTAGTGGATATTAAGTCAGTACATTGTCGTTGCGGGTAGACATAAAGCTATAGACCTTGGAGTCTCTCTACTCCACGAGACTTGTATAACTTTCCGATTCGTCATTTTCCTCACCAATTAAACTCTGTGCATACAATTTAACTTTAGACGCTCTGCATATTCTTAGATACATTAAATTCAGCGTGCAAATTAGTAAATTTTTGCCCATAAAACCAGCTTCGTGCGCAGCGGCCTGGTTATGCGTAAAGGTCTTCTGCCAGGGCTTTTCCGGTTAGATGTCTGCGTGATGAGCTATAAAACACCATAAGCAAGAAGGCAAAGGCATTTTGCAGAAATCGATTGTCACATTTCTGATTACTCGATGTCATTAAGTACACTGCCACTTCTTGCAGGCAGAGGTACTCACGAAGAAAGATTTTTTTCGAGACCCGTTGATCAGTCGCTTACGTTGCCTATACTCGCCTTACTGATTCTTGTGTAAATGTTGCTATATATGTGCTGACATAAGGCTATTATTCAGTTTTGAGCTATATTTGCGAGGTCTGTTCAGCCACCCTGTGTTTTGCCATGCTTTCTGAACAATATGCGTCAGCGACTAATTCCTGTTACAAGCAGTTTTATGCTATCACGCCTCGATTTCGCAGAAGATGACTGACTTTTGTAGTACATTGATTTCATTTTTACAAGTTGAATCGTCGTTACATCGCGTTGCGGACGTATAAGAAAAAGTTGTCGCTAAGAAGTTTTAAGGCATACTAATTCCGATGGTCTGCATTCAAACTTCGCGGAAAGAATGCAGATAACATTGGCCTCTCATGTTGAGTGGATATGTAATCAATTTGACTATCCCCACAAATGAACTTGCTAATAGAAAGATAGAGTAAATTTCTGCTGCGTTATGGTGTAGTCATGCAGATCTTTGGCCAATATAAGTGGGTTAAATGAGTTAATTGTCGTGAAAAGCGTAATTTACTTTTGTCTGTGCAGCCAGAGGAAAATCTCTGGCTAACCCCTACACGTAAGAAAATGCACTAATCTGTGTGCGTGCTCATCAACATCCGCGATATTACCAAGGCCCGAGAGGACCATCCACGAAAATCCTTCATTCGCACTGTAAAACTTTTTCCACATAGTTATGCCTCACGTGCAGTAGTTATCGTTTTAGCGTATCCTTCAGCGAGAAACAAAAACTGAGGAAAGTTGTGTGTCTGCAGGCCTCAACATTCCGACTCCAGAACATCGAGCATGAGCTCGCTTGAAAGTTTTTTTTTTTGTGTGTGATAACGAAATATTGACCGTGATGATACTCTACTTTATATTTATAGCTTTTTCAGTGCATGTTAATAAGGACAGCTTGACGCCCAGCATGCTGCAGTGTGTAATGATCATGCATTGCTACACAAGCCAATTGCATGCTGGGCTATGTGCTGGTGTATCAATACTGGTTGTATATAATCATGCCTAACAAGGATCCAGCCGTCGGATAAAACTGAATCTAGCAGGTTTTTGTAGATTTTTACATTATTACTGTAAAAAATTCATGCACCATACTCGGCAGCTTTACCTAACAAGTGAATAAAAGTGGAAAAGCGGCGTACTTGTTTTGTCGACTATGTGTTTTTTACCCTTATCGTAAAACATGTGGCGCCATGAAAATACGTTAGTTTGTGTGTGGTACTATCGGCTTTTGCATTTGTCGTCATTTCAATGTTCTTGTTTTCAGAGCACTTGCAGCCTATATAATAAAATCGCGCAGTGTAGTCGCGAAGGGGCTTTGCCGGTCGCAGGGAAGCTTTGCGCTCCTCCCGGCGATGACATCTTTCCGTGTGCATGCTCCGCTAGACAGCTCTTTTTCCAATCAAAGTAGCTAACTGTACCTTTTTTTTTTTTTCACAATGCAAGCTGCGCTTTGGCTGGACCATGCGCAAACCCTTTGTGTATAAAACCACGCAGTGACATATCAGCGACTTGCTGACCTCGTTGGCTCGGTGAGTACACAGCGCTGTAGTCGCTTGGTGTTGCACACACCTCTATTGCTCCGAGTCCCAACGCCTCTTTCGTCCTGTTCTCTTATTTTAAAACCGCTTTTATTGTTCGATATCTACACCAACTGTCAACAATAGCCGCTTTTAATTAGGCAATGAGCACGCCCTGGTGGTAGTTAACATAATTCACCTAACACCAGACTCGTCATCCACTGCAGCGAAAGGCACACACTTTAATAATAATTGTTGGGGCTTTGGTCATAATCAGACCAATGATCTGATTATGAGGGATGCTGTAGAGGAGGGACTCGAAATTTTGACCGACCGGTGTTTCTTGTTGTGCACTTAAATCGCAGTGCACCTGCCTCTAAACTCTTAAAAAAAGGCAGTGGTACTTACTAACTTTTAAAGTAGTAAATTGTTGTCACAACATTAACTACCTAAGTAGTAACTGCAGGAGTAGACCGCAAACGTTTACTACCTTAGAAGCAACCAGAGGCAGTAAATGTCTGTGGTCTACTACCTGCAGTAACTACTTGGTAGTGAATGTTGTGACAACAAATTACTACCTCAAACCTAGAAAGTAGCACTGCCTTTTTTTAAGAGTGTAGCATTTCGCCTCCATCGGCAAATATTTTGCGAGCCGGTGGTTTTCTCGTAGGTTTGCTTGGGGAGCAGTGCACTGGCCCTTGGTGTCCTGCTGGCGAAGCTTTGGTGGAGGTATAAGATCATTTTGATTCAGCACTCTATACTGTTTTGACAGCGACTTTGGTTGCGATGCACTCAGCTTCACAAATTTCCGATGTACACAGATTTCACTAGTGCACACGCTTCGAACTCTCGAAGGTGTTGAGCTTCACGCTGGCATGCTTTTCCGTATACTGAAACGTTCACTGTCACGAGATTTTTTAGTCGACGTCGTTTCCTTTCTGTGGCACTGGGTGCAGGTCTTCTTTTTGTTTGTTTGTTTGTTTGTTTGTTTGTTTTGTTGTTGCTGTTGTTGTTCCATAGCAAGTGTAGGAGTACGCTGCATCGGAACACTGTTGATTTATGCACTTCACACGCGGTGACGCGTCACCATGCATTTCACAGGCTAATCCAACTCGGAAAAGAAACCACTTGCGGAAACTTTCTTGCCACTGAAGCATGCCGAGCACCAGAGTAGCTGTTTTGTACTGAGTTAAACGTCACAAGAAGACTAGAAATACCTGCACGGGGTTCGTAGAAGCTTTTATGACAGTCACATGTGGGAAGAGCAACGAAAAATAGCTGTGCTGTCAATCATTTTTGCAAAGTACGGGCGCAATGTATGCGAGCACCATTCCGTCTGGTAGAACTGATATATAACGGTATGTGAACAACTTGAATTGGATCAATATGTAAACTCGATAGCGCCGCAAAATCAAATAAGCCTCCTTAATTACGTAAGGCTCATTCTGACTCACGTTTATCGTTCACGGAAATGGCAACAAAGGAAACTATTTTCTATGCGCCCAACTTGAGTACATGTCCACTTGGAAGGAGCGCATTCACTTACTCGAAAAACCAGTGAGTCGTGACGTCATAGCACTCCAGACCACGTCAACACACCGAAACTGCCAGCACACTTCCCAGCGGAAAGAGAAAGCAAGAATACGAAGTGTACAATCATAGGACCCTTAAACAAACTTGAAAAATCCGAACTTGCATATGAATCTGTTCACATGCTTCAGAACGATCCCTATGCAGGAAATGCGCATATACCGACATTCAAGATGCTCAAGTGGGCGGCAGCAATCCAGAGCCCTCCACTACGGCGTTTCTCAAACTCTTATGGTTGTTTTGGGACGTTAAAACCCACATATCAAACAAATAGGTGGATGGCTGCGTTTAATGCACGACCTCCGAAATGTGCGTCCAATAGCGAACCTCTGAGCGGTGCAATCCTTGCCATGAAAAGCGTTCCGTCCTACTCATTTGTGTCGATAGACAAAAATGAGAATTCTCTGAAAATTTTCTAACGTTAACATGACCGCGCGGAAGAACCGGGAACATAGGAAGCACTACTCGCCAAGCTTCAGTCAATTAGCGGCGGATGAAATAGACAGTGGACGCATCGAAAATATATCTCTCCAGCTCCCCACCACCGAACATCGCGTGAAGTTGCGATCACACCTAGGGCCCAATAAAGGCATTAACACAAATTTAAAGGTGAACTTTTGACAGACTTGAACACAAATAAATGGTATAAGTCATCACGCTCTACATTTTCTAGCTTTGAAAAACAATGCCTGCCAATTATTTCGGCATTAAGTGCGAAGCTTTTTTTAGCAAACTTCGGCTTCTTTGAGGGTATCTATCTATCTATCTATCTATCTATCTATCTATCTATCTATCTATCTATCTATCTATCTATCTATCTATCTATCTATCTATCTATCTATCTATCTATCTATCTATCCACCTACGACTTTTAGCTCTCCTGGCCGTTTCAATGATGGGATATATACCGAAATCGGTATGGCTTAACATGACTGTATGACAAGCATAAGTGACTAGTCATACTATAGCATGAACATGTATGTTGTTAATCTCATGATTTAAATGTCATGATCTTGCTGCCCTTGCGGTGGTTTTGTTGACACGACACGTTGCAAGACTGGTACGGCATGACATGACGGTATGGCGAACATTAGTGACAGGCCCTAACACGGAAATCATGACATACATGTCATGTAAGTCATGATTACCGGCGATGGTTCGTTAGCGGTCGTTTCGCTAGCTTAACCTATACCAAATTTGGTATTACGTGGCGCGAAAGTATGACGAAGATAATTAACACGTGCAAACATAATAATCATGACATGCGTTCCAAGTAAGAACATGACTACATGACACGCTCATGATGCGCTCGCGGCGATTTCCCTAGAGCTTCACATATATATATCAAGCTTGGTATTACGTGATGTGAATGGACGATGAAGGTGTTTGATACTCTTTTATAATTGCGCTTGGTTTTAGAGTATATTATCTGCTGATTCCAGTGCCAGAATAATAGCCAAAACATAGCCAAGTACAGCCACTGTTTTTTTTTGTCACCGCGGTCTTTTAAAAGCAGCCAATCTGGCGTAAAGCAGTCAAACCTGGCAACCTCGGCTGGCAAAGTGCGTACCAATGATCCGACAGCATTACAAGCAGCGCTACAGCGCGCGGGAATGCATGCGCTGATGGCGGGCGAATCATGCAAACCACGCCGACGAGTTAGCTCATGATGTCCAACGCGTGCCACGCCGTTGCGGCGTTAACGTGATGATTTCGGGAGCGCGGTTGACGGGGCGAACGCTCGCTTTCGGCAAGAGTTTTTTTCCGCGGCACATCGGCTTTGTCTGTGACGTCTTTGACCACCTTTGGTTCGTGGGCAACCACCACGCATTGCGAAACGCATTTAACCGCTCATCACACTCCTCGATCACCATCATCATGTCAGGCACAATGCGTGTCGTGTGAAACAGACACTGTGGTAAACCCAAGTCGAACGTGTGTCAAACCTCATTAAGAAGCACGAAAATGTAACATATAATTGTGAAGGGCTTCCGTGTTGCGCCGGGTTGCAACCACTGCTCAACAACGGGGCCGCACGTTTCCGGTTTCGCTGGTTAACCGTTTGTACGCAGTGCTTGGGTGGCGATATTTTCTTTTAATTATCGCAGTCACAATAAAGCAATCACATTCATAACTTATCGCAGTTGGCGTCCGTCATACCATCGACAAAGGTGAATAGTGTAAGATGATTGAGGATTCTTTATTTACTTTGCATTTCAAAGCCAAAGATAATAAACTTTTGCGGGTCGTCAAAATCACATGGCGCATTTTAGAAATCCCCGGCAATACCATGTCTTTTGAAATGGAAAGTAGCTCTCACTTTTGTACTTCGATTCTGCTATTTGAAAAAGCTTCAGATTTTGGAGATGCTGGTACGGTGAGTGCGTTCAGTGATATTAAGGCGATAGCCTTAGGTGCCTCATCACACTAGACACTTTGCAGTTGGCCTCATCGTGAGTTATAAAAAAAAAATCTCCGCCATGCGATGTCAGCGTAACGTCACAAATCGCGAACATCATCATGGCGTAACTATAACGCCACAGAACGTGTCGTGATGACGTCATCGCATGACGTCGTCGCTTCTTGGGGTCGATCACGAAGGCCCTGTGAAAGGTGATTTCCATGTTCATGTGAGCTTTTAACTACCGACGAATTCAAGTATGATGTTCGAAAGCAAAATATTAAAGGGGCGAGCTTGCATGAGGTGTCACCCCAGCCTAGATCGAAGGGCTTCAGGACTACCCATGACAAACGCCTTTCCCATGATTTACGTCCCTATAGATAACACAGTACGCTGGCAATTGTGCACGCGTCATCAGCGATAGCTTTATCGTGTCTTCTCAGCAGCCACGTACCACTCAAATCAATAGTATGGAATAGTCCATTACATGCATGCTCAATGAGCCACCACCAACTGGATCCAATGAGGGCGTCGCTTTCTGGATGTGGTGACATCGATACGATGCTGGCACAAGGAGATACCAGCTTGATTTTGTCGCTACTGTCGGGAATAAGTATCGGCAGATATTTCTAGCTGTTCACAGAAAGCCAAAGGGAGTGGGAAACAGCGAAGAAGATGGTCCAGACATCGGAAAAAATACGTAGATTGTCAAATTCAGTAGTATATAAAATACTATGCTTTTCAGATAGCATTTACACAGGGCAAATACGTCGGTGTGTAAATATCAGTATCTCATATTGAGCGCCAAATGTTAAGGGAGCAGTGACTCCAAATTTCAAACTCGAGATGTGGCGTTCATTCGATCGCCCGGTATGCCCAATTTTTTTTTCAGCGAAGTATGAATAGCAACCGTTACATAGAAGTTATTTTATTTCGACCCCGAAGAACGTCTAAAAGATCAACGGCGTGTTCCCGCAAACATGAGACATTTACAGTATTTTGACGTATTTAGCGAGCTCCTAGCCTCAAATACTTCGTGACGATGAGCGAGCAGCTATGACGCCGAGCCTGGGTGCCTGGCAACGGCTTCGCCGCTTTTTTTTTTTTTTTTTGCGCATACTTTATTTTGCTTGGCTCATGCAGCATGTTCGTGAAAATTCTGCGTTTTTCTCGTGCCGCTTCGGGTTATTTTTCGTGGAGTCTTGAGCTCAAATGTGAATATTTGAAGCGACGGTCATCGCGAACAAACGACACGCACGCTGAGTTCATATGTCTTACCATCCAGCAAGGTCCAAGTGTGCGTCTCCAGCTGCCTCGTAGCTTCTCGATCCGGTGTTAATTTCAGAATCGCTGCTCAGAACAGGATCTAACCGAATATGATTCGCCACGCCAATAATCGCCAGGTTTCTATATTCCTGACGTTAGCCTTATTCTTGACTGATTCCACTATCCCTTGTGGACGATGATGACGTCGACGACGACAGCGGGTGTGGCGAAGACATGTCTACCCACGTGTGTGCTGAACAGATGGAGTGTCAACTGAAACTCGCGCCACCATTTTTTGTGGCCACTTGATCGGATGGGGTGACGCTACGGGAAGTGGCCGCTTGGCAGCGCTGGCAGCACTGAAAATTGGCGGGCTTAGTACCCTTTTTAGTTTGGGTTCGATTCTTGTCTTAACCGATATTACATATATTTTTTCGTCTTTCTGATGCACAATTAGTACCAAATATTAACTATGGAATCGATAACAATGCGTTAACGCAAAAAACGCGACATGCGTCAAGTTAATGTCACTTCTTTAAACATTGCACCGATTTTCCTTTCGTTCTTCATCAACGCACAACTGTTTGTACACCACGTTTTGATCGGAAATATATTTTGCATCAGCATAGGGATCAGCACACAAGAAAAATCATAAAGACTTTTCAGATGTCACTGAAAGGAGACAGGAGCATCAGCCAACATCTGTTAGGCCTATCACAGGCAATTTAGGCGTTATCGCAGGCGTTTGTCTTATCGTACTAATTCTAAAGGTTATGGGTTTTGCTTTGTTCTTGTTAAGTCAGCCGCTTCTTTGGCGTTTTCTCTTTTTTGTTATCCTGCTCAAGCGAAATAGTTGTATGTCTTCTGGTTCTTTAATATGCTATTTATTCTCATTTGATTAGAAATTAAAAATTCAGTAGTCACTCAGCGATGTTTGTCGTGCTTGTTAGAGGAGCACAGGGTGCTTCCTTATTGCATATGTGGTTTCTATTATTTTTTGATTTTTTCTAGTCTTCTCGTGTATGGGAAGAGCACCAATGTAGTATTGTTATACGCGCTATTGTAAGTGTTTCACTGTTGTGCGTATTGTCCCTCAAAATATTGTATTTCCTGAACTTTGTATCTACTTGGTTACCTGTGATGAGGTATGCCCGCTTCCTGTATGGGTCCGAAGAAGGCCTACAGTGTTGTTAAATAAATAAAATAAATTAGGAGGAGCGAAGCTACACCTTAGCGCAACCCCCGACCTCTTTCCCCCTTTCCACTGCATGGTAAAGTGCAGGGGATTAACTGTGTGTGGAAGACCACACAGCTTTAATCATCCCGCGAGATTATAATTACAAAAAAGGAGAAGGACGGCGTACGCATGCCCATGGCCTTCGCCTTGAGCTGCGAACACATGACCCTACTGCTAGAGGGCTGCAAAATCTGTGAGAATTGCTGAAGGCGTCATCGCCGAACTCCTCGCTCAATCTAAGAGGGAAGCGCACATTCTCCGTCATGTCTGGTAGTGGAGACATAGTGAACTGAGCGGCAGATTCAAAGAGCATCTGCTGCTGCACAAAATTGGAGGCACGCGGAGCAAGCCAAATAATTTTTGACCATTTACAATACACCATTTCAGTACGGCTCCCATACGGGGTGCCCCAGCTAACTCCAGCCAGTTTTAAAATACGCCGACGCACCACAAGATCACGTGATCAAATGCTTGAAATATGTCACATCATTTTTTTTTTGTTACGCCTAACTGCCTAATAACGCAGGCGTAATCAGCCAATTTTCTAACCAACGAAGCTGACCAAAAATTACCATAAGAAGGCACATAGGCACGCGCAGGGTTCCCCATCGAGAAAGGGGGGGGGGGCGGAAGTTAGTTGCAGTGCCCCCCTCCCCCTACTATGTCAATGTGTGGGGTTGACCTTGCGCCCCCTCTTAGGTGACTAGGGAACCCCTTCCCCATTTCGTGCACACGCCTATGAGAGAAGAATCGATCGATGTGCCAAACGAGCCAATAAACAGTTTCTAACTTTCTGTCTATAAAGAATCAGAGCTTTTCTGCTTATTAAAGATATACGTGAAACGAAAAAAGGGAGAGAGCATGACAGGACCGCTAAAAAGAAAAATTATTGCAGTTGTTAGCAGAGCCGCCTGGTAACTTCCGCGGATAATAAAAAAGACGACTCGATATAAAAACAGTGCGCCTAATCTCGGAAGCTGCACTAATGTCGGTATCAGTACAAAGATGGTGGGAGTACCTAAGCATGCCTTTAATTCAGTGTTTTCAAACAGGCGGGTGGCAGCGCATGCATCTCAAGGCTCCACAAGGGTTACTTTTGTGACATTTCTAAAGGCCAATCGTATCATTTTATCACCGTGGCAATTAATTACGCTCTGTTGGGGTAGACGAAAAGACAGGACTGGTCTCGAGTATACTCCGTCATTTTCCTGATGCTTCCTATACGGTCACTCAGTGTTGAATTTCTTTGTTTCACAGCGCAAGCAACGAGGACGAACAAAGAGGAGCCACACAGAGTGCTGTACTTATAACTGGCTTTTATTTCTCTACATTAGTTATACGCTTCTCACAAAAAAGCGGAAAAAACAGAGCAGACGAACACCGCGAACATTAAATCAAGAGACGAGCAGCCCATCATCAATATCACATGTCTCGTGATAAAAATGCACTTTTCTTGCTCGAAAAAGCAAGCGAACCTACACTCATGCACTTTTTTATCCCGGTTCAATATTTCCTGTTTTCTTTGATCTTGGACGCTGTCCTATGTTTGCATCTTGCGTGCACACGTGTGTGATCGAAAAAAATCTGGCACCCTCATTTCCGCAATGAATTCCTCAGTACCCACTGAGAGCCCTATTTACATTCTACTTGTGTTCCTTAAGACGGTCATCAGGACAACTTCAGATCCGACCGACATATTCACTGTGACAGCGGTACAATAGACCACACATTCTTTACATTAGACATACCTATACTTATGGTTGGAGGTGCACATTTTTCTGGTTTTTGCATTCGAATTCACCTGATAATGCTTTTACAGAAGCTTTTCGGGTGCTAAAAAACAACACTTACACCAACTCGCTTGAACGCGCTCCAATTTATGGCTAATTCGATTCAAGTAAGCGATTACTGTGACTTTTTTTTTCACACTTCTGTTGTCTCACCAGTAATTGCTGTAGCATCATGAGCATCCTTGATGTATTTCAACGTTTTTCGCGCCAGAAACAATAAAGGGGCCCTGCAACACTTTTCAGCATGGTCAGAAAACGCTGCCGATCGTTATTAGAGGCACCCGATAACGCGAGGCCCAAATGTTATAGCACAGCGCGTGGCCTGAAATTCAGAGTGAAGTACTAAAACCAGCTAAAGATTGCTTTCTCTTTTATTCACAGATGACAGAAGACTCTCAAAAATCACACGTAAAGTGTCCATCTATCAGCCATTGGCTGACTTGAACAGGGCACGCTCGGTCGTTATGGAGATCACCACGAGAGGCCATCACTTGTCCACACGTGCTCGCGCGATCGCACTGAAAAGCCGCGTATTCGAAGAAAAAAAAAGTGGTCACGGTCACGAGGCGCGCGTGACGTCTTTTTGTTTGCCCCTTCCATCCCTCCCTGCTTAGCTTCCATCGCTAACGTCGGGACGAGAAAAGACAGAATGCGATTTCAGCGTGTGACAAATTTTTATTACCTCCTCTTGTACTGAACAGATTCTCAAAAATTTTGTTGCGTTAAATTTGGGAGACAATACGCTTTTCCAGTGAATGAATTCCATGGTCGCTCAAAAAAGTGTTTTAGCGCCCCTTTAAAACATTGCGAGGATTGTCTGCACATTCTAAGCGCCAGACTTGTTTGGTGATACTGGACGAATCAGAGTGGGCACAGGATTTTGTCAGGGCATTCTTAACGACCAACCCAGCAATGCTTTTCACTACGAAGCATTCTTAAGCGAACATCGGTGACGTCGAGCGTATCTATCTATCTATCTATCTATCTATCTATCTATCTATCTATCTATCTATCTATCTATCTATCTATCCAGCCGCCTACCAGGGGCATAGCCACAAATTTTTTTCGGGGGAGGGGGGAGGGAGACACAGGCATCAGCTATTATCTGTGACGTCACTATCGGTGGTACTTTCAAACAGATTGCATACATGTATATCAAGTCCTGAGATTCCCCTCTCCCCGTGCGTACGGTTGGGAAGAGAGTAAGTAAAAGTACTGTAAGAATGATTGATTGATATATGGGGGTTAACGTCCCCAATTGATTGATTGATTGATTTGTGGGGTTTAACGTCCCAAAACCACCATATGATTATGAGAGACGCCGTAGTGGAGGGCTCCGGAAATTTCGACCACCTGGGGTTCGTTAACGTGCGCCCAAATCTGAGCACACGGGCCTACAACATTTCCGCCTCCATCGGAAATGCAGCCGCCGCAGCCGGGAATCGAACCCGCGACCTGCGGGTTAACGTCCCCAAACGACCACATGATTATGGGAGACACCGTAGTGGAGGGATGCGGAAATATAGACCACTTGGGGTTTTTACACTTTCACCCAATTATGAGCACACGCGCCTACAGCATTTTCGCCTCCATCGGAAATTCAGCAGCTACAGCCGCGATTCAATCCCGAGACCTGCGAGTTAGCAGCCGAGTACCTTCACTGCTAGACCACGGAGGCGGGGCAGTACTGTAAGTGCTCTACATACAGTAAACGACAGGTACAGTGACCGTTTAGAGCAACGGCCACTCGTCGCATCATTGAATGGACTAGTCTTCGAAAATGCATTATTGTGATGACCCGCCCAATCGGAGAAGTCATCGTTAATCACTAATCTCTGTCAAGCGTAGATGGCGTAGTCCTCATCGGGGCGAAGTGCGTTTCGCAGGTCAAGGAGGGTTCTGTTTACAACGAGGAATAAGAAGTATACGCAGCATGTTCTTGTACATTCATATTTACATGTCGGTGTTGCTTACTTTGCTGAGCAAATTTCTTACTGCCAATGTTTGTGACTTCATGTTTATGGGAATGATTTTTATGGTAATCTCTGTATGTGAAGCAGACCTGACGCTGTGATAGGTTTTAGAGAATAATTTTTTTTACTTTACTGCTCGCATCCAAGCATGCTTGTGATATGCAATAAGTAATTTTTTGTAAGATATGCTGAAACTTGGCAACACGATTTTGCACACGTCATTGTTCGGGCAGACTTTCAGTTGCACTGTGACTTGATAGCAATAAAGTACTCCAATCGTAGAGGTTTTATTATGCAATCTGCAAGGGCAAGGTCATAATTGATGAGAAATGTTCACTTGGTCTCAACCAAAAGTGCACGTGCAACCGAACTATACCTCCTCACATAAAACTAGCTTTGTGCTACTAGCTTTATGCGGTAAAACACTTGAATACGCGCAAAAAACGCGGAATGTTCCCATTTTTCTTTTTCGTGGCTTTCACTCAGCTCCCTGAAACGATAGCGTTGTAGCAAGGTATCTTCCATTGTGTGCAAGCATGATGCCGACTTTTCTCTTTACGTCAATTGATTCAGAACTAAGCAAGCATAGGGGGACCATTAGGCACACAAGCTTTTAATATTAGCTCCTGCCAAAAACTTCCCTCAAATATTGGCTTAAGGTTAGTCGAAAAAGTGGCAGCATATCCACGGAGTGAATGATGGAGAGTGGGGCGAAGCATTCGTCCGTCCATTCGTTCTTGCTTCCGTCCGTCCATGCGTGCGTCTGTGTGGCCACCCGTGCGTCAAACCGCCCGTCCTTGCGTGCGTCTGTTCGTGCGTCCGCACGTCCATCTGTGCGTTCGTCCCTGCGTTTGTCCATGCAGCCGCTCCTGCGTCCGTACATGCGTCCATCCGTCCGTGCAGCCATCCATGCGTCCGTTCATGCATCTGTCTTTGTCTTTGTTCATACACCTATTCAACACTGCAAGTACAACTATCTCGCATATTTTCATCATATATTCCTCATATAGAAGCACCGCCATCCAGTGGACATTCCAAGGACTGAACGAGATGAGGCACACGCACACTTTCTCACAGCTTGCGCTTCGTGTCTTTTCCCACCTTTAACCAACTCGAGTTCATGGTATACAATAGTTCACTGTATTCATGGCACTGTGGCCCAACGCTCGCTAAACCTTTCTAAAACCCAGGAGGTTACGCTCAGCGAGTATAACGTAGCAACCCTTTCTTGTCTTTTGTGCGTTGTAGAACAACAGAAACTTCGCAGCGTGCGCGTTAACTAAAAGCCGAATTCTCCTGTCTCTCATTCCCCCTTAGCATCTGTTGGCATGTACATTGAGCACTATCTTTTATTATTCAACAATGCACAGAAGAAATCTCTCACCAGCACAACCTTGGAGGTCAAAATGTAATACTGGTTAATCACTACGATTACTACTACGACTACGAGGGACGAACGGGTGCCGCTATAAGGAGCTTCGCGCCTAAAAACAACTTTCAGTCAAGCGAACGCCATGGTGACAAAACCGCCTTCCGCGGATTACTGGCATCAGCTATTTCGTATCGACTTAGCAGACGACGCACGAGCGCCTCGATCAAGTAGTAGCGAACGACACATGCCTTTTAAATGAGCTGGGTGCCCAGAACAACGAGTGCTTCACGATTCTCGTTTTCAAGTTTCCATTACATCTTAAACCATGTGAATGCAGCTGAAACCTGAGCCGTATAGCAGCTTCGAATGCAACCGCCATAGAGTTTATTAAAATTATCTAGGGGTACTCTGGCGCTGAAATCGTTCAGTGACCATGAGAATGACGGGTAGTGCACACATGTGCCGAGTCTTCGTACTCGCGGGTGGCGAATCATACTTGCGGCTTCGTTTATTGCTGGTTACGGTTTTGTTTTGAAGGAAAGAATGAACCCTTTTCAACATTGCGACTCGATTCAAAATTATAAGCCTAAAACAATAAGGTTGTGAAGCGCAAACGCTGAACATTTACTAATTTATTTTTTGAAAAAAGAAAGCTCTAAGCCACACGGACACGCGCGGAGCCAAAAGCAGGCCAGAAGTACGAAAATTAGACAAATGTGTGTACTACCCATCCATTCGATGCTCGCCGAAGCACCGTGTGGAGCAGCTTCCATAGACACTAGCGCCAGAGTTCCCTCTAGTGTATATTAGGAAAGTCTATGGCAGCTGCGGCATTAGTTTGCGCGAGAGACGACGCGGCAGCAACTCTACTCCAGTTGCGGTGTCTGGCGGCGTAACGCAGCACTAGCACCGACGGTCGCTTCCCATTGAAATCGGGTCCTTCGCCCGGCACTGAAAAAAAAATAGAGGAGGCGCTGGCTCGGTACATCGTCTGCTACGGCGGCGTAGTGCCGCGGTTCGCCGCGATGTTCTTCGCGCCGGTTTCCATGTGGCGTCGCGCTTCGAGAACATTCAACAGCTGACAGTGCATGCGCCGTCGTGCTGTATATATACTCAAGGTCGGCGCTCGCTCGCTCAGTTGCCGCTCGTCGGTTGGTTTGTACGGCGCGTCGACGTCCAAGGTCGCGGTGAAATGAATTCCAACGAATCCACAAACACAATGATCGACGTCCCTTCGACCAGCGCCGCCCTTTCGCATACGTGTGTACGTGTTCACTCATTTAACACCCCCTCCTACAACCACGTTAACCAATTTAGCCATCGACCCAAGTAAGTCGCAATTTAACACCCCATTTCACAACCACGTTAACCAATTTAGCCATCGACCCAAGTAAGTCGCACTTTAACACCCCGTTAACCAATTATATGGTCCGCATCCTCCTCAGTGTTCCCCCGAGAGAAGCTGCGGGCAATTTTTTTGAACATAACCATTCATCATGCGCTTTCAGTCGACATTCTCGCCTCACATTTGTGGACTTCTTATGTGGACACACACAAGGTCTCCCGTATAAATGGGCCCGCATGTGTTGCTCATTGCTAGTTGGCTAAGGACCGATGTCTTGCCTACATGTGCGCTGTCTCTATTCGGTTTAACCTACAAGTACTTAAAATTCTACGTGAATGAGCATTTTCAGCGTAAAATTGTATGACGACAACTACCATGTTAACCATTGTCATCTTTCCTAGACGGAAAACGGCCCGAAACGTCTGTAAAAGCTTCAAACAAGTTGACTTACTAGAATACAGAAACGCTTAGAAAAAGAGTATTCATGTTTTCTACTAGTTAAAAAAAAAGGCTTTAAAAAGTACTCATGTTTCACACTGTTACTCAGACAGCTCTTTGCGAGGGCTACCAATCAAGTGCGGAGTGGAAAATGTTACTGCAACTTCGCCTCTTTTCTCGCATTTTCCACCTTCTTAGAAAGCGCCTGATGGGTGTTCTTGAAAAAAAAGAACATATTCTCGTCACTTTGTACAACATAACCATCACGTTGTTATGATGAGTGGTATAACTGAGAAGGTACAGTGGCAACCACTCACCTTTTCGAGCACAATTCAAAAGAGGTCATCACCCAAGGGGTTTTTGTAAAGAACCTCTAGACAGTTTTTGTCAACAGCTTTTAATGTAGAAAGAAAGCCGCGTAAGAACTGATCTAAGCAGCCTTCTTGAAAACACCTCATCTGAATGAGTGCACTTTCGTGTGGTTTGAGCGTGCCTGCTCCAGCGCTACTTGTGAGAGAAGCTAGAGGCCCTCTTTGCGCCTTGTCACTTATTCAATTTTTTTACGAAGGCACCTACCGATGCAGTGCAGTCATGGTGTGCTAGTTCCTTGTGCGCTTCCATGCACCGTCAAGTGACACCGACATGTGCCACCATTACTTGCTCTAAGGTTCAGAAATGAGAACACTGCGATTGAAAAAAAAAATATCTACTGCTCTAATATGAAGGAATGGTAACAAAACCTGGCCAGTGGTGAAACCGACCATTTGCATACGTTTGTGTTTGATAATAATGTAATAATACATTAAAGCAAAAATACCCACTGTTTTTCAGGCAGCGAGACAGTTGACAAGTGATCGAATGTCACTGTGATGCAACTCTTAAGTATCGATAGCGTTGCTCGTCACGTGCCTTTCGTCTTGCTGTTCTATTTCTAGCGGCTCCTGCGAACTGGGCACTGAGCCTTCGAGAGACGCCATGAGTTCAGGGGGGGGGGGGGGGGGAATGGCCGCCTTGGTTAAAAACATTTCGGCTTCGATATATGGGCTGGTATTTGTGGGAACAAGCACGAATGGGTACCGGGTGCAAGCTACCACTTTCCGCGTTAGATCAAAACTTCTTGTTCAGCTAAACATTATGGTGGTGCGTTACGATGCCGTCCTCCTCACATATACACGTCATAGACTTGGCGTTTGGTAGTGAGCTTTCCATATTTGCGACGCAACGCTTGTTACCCCCTTTTGATGTGTGCCAGATTTTTTTTTTGGGGTAGGTCAAGGTCAACAGTAATTAGTTTACGACAAAATCAAGAATAATTGATGGCAGGCAATTGATTCAATTTACGACACGTGATTTAAAGTACTACTGTAGTAACATGGACTCAAATTATCGTGATTATCTGGTAACTCCTCTTTGTTGGAGGTTAGACTTACTTTTCAGTGCATGCTTTGATCATGCCCTCAATTTAAGTGGTAGGATAACGGCTGTCTCTTCACCTACACCATACTTTTATATATTATTTGAATTTGATAGCTTTGAAGAGCTCGTTTCACAGAAAATCCTGTGTGGGCGTCGCTGTTATCGTCGCCGGTTATGAGTGACAAGACATCATCTTATCCTAGTGCCAAAAAAAAAATCAAGAGACGTGCCAGTAAATTAAATAACAAAAGACTTCAGAACGATTGAGAATCGAACCTAGGCTCTCTGCGTGACAATCAGGTGTTATAACACAGAGGCACGCTGATGGTCGAAACTGATTAGGAAAGAAAACAATATGAAATACATTTAGAAGCATTTCTCATTATGATTGTGGCCAGCCAAAAAAAGCGAGGCCTTATATTTACACTTCTTTTGTTCATATAGTGGAAGCAATTTCTTCAATCCACGCAACATTCAGTTGTATAAGCGTAGAATCGCGCCAAAAGTCTTAGCTTGTGAAACGCGCAACGAGTGGGCGTCAAAAAGGCCCAGCCATTACAGGCCGCTCTAAGTTATGCTCGCGTGTTGCTTTACGCACGCGTAAAGGCCCCTTTGCTGATTCGCAAAAGGAACAATATTGGTGCTGTCAGCACTTCGCAGATGTACTCTCAGTAGATATTCTTCGATAGTTTGAAACAGTTAGTGTTGCACGCACAGTCGTAGGTTCCCTCACTGCACGGTTGTTGAGGCACACACCGAGACGGAAGCTAGGCTAGCGATTGAGATGGTGATTCACACAGAGCGCGGTTACGCTATTGCAGTCTACCATTGAAGGCTAAGCTCAAGCGTCCTCCAATTTTTGTAATTGTTCTGTCTGTTTTAGTTGTCACACAATATACATAGTATTCAATGGCGTCCCGTGTGTCATATCCGCCAATTGCTACCAAATATAATAATAATATAATTAATCATAATATGAACAGAAATATAATTTCTACCTGCACTACAACATGAATTTTCTCGGGTAAGGTGCAAGGCAAGACATCAAATCTCCTTACGATTATTCGTCTGCTATCGCCCGTCACTGCTGGGGGAAAGAGATCGGTGTCTACAAATACAATTTTCTTAAGCTAGCAGCTTTGACCTTGGCCCAAGCCATGGTGTAACCATGATTAGACAGAAAATAAATCAACGAATAAACAAACGAACGAACAAGTTACGAGAGGTGTAGTCGTTCACCGCTGTTGGAACCCGGCGCAAAGCTACTCCGCGTACATCAATTTAAGTAAATCAGCTCCTTCTCTCTACGCCCCATGCATGGCAAACGCATTTTCGCACAAGAAACTACGCAGTGCCAAAAACAGTCCGAAAAGTGTAGTGGGAATGGAGCGCACCATTCGTGGTAGCCGCTTGCACGTCGCTACCGCCCATCACAACACGCGCGATCCCGGTCGCTGGAGCAAAATCGTACTGCAGCGCCACTAGTTCTCGTGACCGCCACGCGGCCGCTTCTGCGGCAGAGCTTCCGAACTGAGTTTGTTCCAGTAGCGTTGATCTTTACCGTATCATTCGGAGGGCTTCTGGCGCCTCCCTCGTCGGCGTGATCGAGTGCAATTGGTATATGGACAGTCGCCGCGGCTGACTGGGCCAGTGGGATTGGTGGGGGCACGATGGACGAACATTCATCAAACCCCTTTTTTGTCTTGTGTACAGGGGAGAGAGTGCCGTTCAGTTTACTGCTACAAAAGAAATAACTTGTGTCTTTTGGTTCTGCCATGGTCATTGCTTCCAAATATTCTTGTTGCATATCATTCTTTTATTGACAGGTTCATATGTTCTAGTGACGTACACTCTCATTCATGTGCCGGAGAACGGGCAGCATATAGGTGGCGTGCTCCTACGTACGTATTGTCTATTATTAGGGCTGAGGGTAGCCTGGCCAAAAGAGATACACTTGACTCTCTTTAGACGGCCTAGAACTTGAGAAATGCCGCCTATGGCAATCGCTGATAAGCGGCCGAAGTGCGTGCGTGCGTGCGTGCGTGCGTGCGTGCGTGTGTGTGTGTGTGTGTGTGTGTGTGTGTGTGTGTGTGTGTGTGTGTGTGTGTGTGTGTGTGTGTGTGTGTGTGTGTGTGTGTGTGTGTGTGTGTGTGTGTGTGTGTGTGTGTGTGTGTGTGTGTGTGTGTGTGTGTGTGTGTGTGTGCAAGAAAACATATTCATAATTATGCACCCATTCGTTGAAGGGGCGAATTTCGCTATCACGTTCAACTTTTAAAGGCAAAGCTTAAGGGTCCCCAGTTTTTTAAGTTGGTCGAGTGGATGTACGAAGTCTTCATTTATTTTATATTTAATCCCGGGAGAACGTTCCTTCATAGTCATTCACTTGGCAGATAAGGCATCATTTTTGTTATGCAGGTCGTCTTGAGTTTAAAACGGATGCAGTCCCAAAGTTTACGTCATATTCGGGATATATTCTGTTCCTTTTACGCGAAAAAATACAATAATAGGAAAATATTGATCACACTTATTCCTGGAGTGATTTGAACATGCCTTATTCCTCCATGAAAAAACGCATTTTTTCTCGTTCATCTATGGGCACTACTTTCAAGAAGTGATTGGAAGGTGTAATGAAAAATCGCACTGATATTGTATCTGTTATTCATGTACCTAGTCCTTCGAAAAACTCAATCGGGCCGCGCTGCAACCTTAGCCCCCCTCCTCCCCTCCACCCGAACACAATTCCTGGCTATGCCACTGCATACTAGCTCTCTGTCAAAATTACCCTTAAAACGCGGTGGTTTAAGAGCCACGTTTGACTTGATGTGCGTTCTCGCAACAAATTTTCGCGGAGCGTGAATTGAGCAATTCACAGTCTTCAGCGTTCAAACTCATGCCCGGTTATGCGCTTCACTGTTTACTATGTACTTCTCGCAAGTTCTGCATGCGTTAGGCACTTATTTCTTGTAATCCACTGGAAAAGCTCTCGGTACATAAGAAGGGTGCTGGCTTGAGTCACCTCTGTAGATTCCCACAAAAATTCTGCTACAAGTTAAAGTCAATTTTTCGCGGCCACACAACTCTTTCAGTGCCGCGTAGATATAAAAATACATAAGACATAATAAATACCACATGTGTGCACAGATCCGGCAAGTACGTTCCTAACAATATAGAACAAGTAGCAGCATAAACACATAGATTCGCAATTTTTTTTACAGTGCTTGAAAGACGGAAGGTAAACATGTTATGCTGATTTGCGCTTTTAATATGCACACGTGTATAACCGTATATCTCCAAAGACTAGAGGAGTGGTGACGCAGTATTATCTCTCGTTTGAAAGCATGTATCCCGTACCTGCTTAGTTTTAATAATAAAATTCTCCTTTTTCTTCCGGCACACTTCTGTAACCCATGCCAGTCGTCTGCTTTTTTCGTACCATAAGTTCGGGAATGAGTTAAATTTGATCCGGGTCAACCCCTTCGTAATGCATCACCGTTGTGGTAGTTCACCATGAGGTGACAGCGAGGAAAGGGGGAGCGGGTTCACGCACAGCGCGCGCTTCCCGACGCGTGAAAACGAAAGGGACCTGAAGGGTTGTAACACCAGTAAAGAGGCGCCCTGATGCCTTCCTAGAAGGAAGCGAGCACATGCCTCCAGACAGGCCGTGGTAACACACAGTTGCAAGTTTTTTCCGACAGGTAATGGGAAGTGCTGGCGTTCGCGGGAAAACACGAAGACGCGACCGTACACTGCAAGGAAAAAGTATCCGAGTTTGGGGTTTTTGGGGCTCACGACCTCTGAAAACTCTCTCGCGTCTAAACTTACTACCTCGTGTAGGAGGAAAAGGTGGTACGTCACAAAGCTTTAGCGTTACCTCTAGGGCAAGTAGTAAAAGGATGTCAAAATCCAGGTTCAGCTCGCGGGGAGTTTTCCATCACGTGATTTTATACCTGCATTTCAGAATTTTTTTACCACGTGACAGCAAGCGGCAGCTGCTTAAGCTGGTTTTGCTCTATCACCCCTCCCCCCTTCACCCCATTTGCACGAGTGGCGCCCTCAGTGAATCGTGAAGACATGCGAGGGCCACAGATATTTTTTTTTTCAAAATTTATTATTGGATTGCCTCATCTGATGGTTGACCTCGAGTTAACGCACTTTAACTGGAACTGGGAACAGCATAAACACAAAGAGCGAGGAAAGCATTCTGTGAACGAAAAAAAAAATAAGGGGGGGGGGGGGGAGGCTGCTCCAAGAAAAAAAAAACACCTGCTGGAAATTTGTCTTCCAGATTTTCGCCAATCGTTGGCTATTACTGTCGGGTGGCCCTAGAGACAGCTTGTGTAAGAAGCCCGTGCTGATGTTTTTGGTTGAGCCGACGGATCACGCGTGCTTTTTACATCATCGAGCGACCGTCCGAACGCGAGCCTCCGAACTTCTACGTCACGGATACTTCGCTTCCGTGCCGAACCGAGAAGAGCTGCCTGCTGCTGTAACAAAGCTGGTGCCATCATCCGTGGTTGCTTCCTGGAGTCAACCTTCGAAGCGATGAACAAGAGGGTTCACTATGTGATCGGCAATGAGTCGGCCAGTGTGAGGGCGTCGCCGAGGTAGGTGAAAGAATCGTCGCACAGATTTGCTTCCACAGAAGACGATGTCTGCTGGAGTAAAGTGCAGCCCCGATTGTCCGCTGCATGCGCCAACCGTTGTCAAACATCTAGCGCGAAGGTGAGCACCGATACGAGGCAGACGGAGAAGACGAGCAGCCGCCAGTAAGCACAGGCGAAAACCCGGATGGTCGTCCGTCTCCTTCGTTGGAATCACGTACTTCGCCCCGTAAGACGCCGCAGATTGTGGACACGTATTTTCCAATTGTGTCTGAATTGACAACGAATTTCGCACAGAAGGTGTATTCTCTGATCGCCAGCTGTCTTTCAGCGTATAGCTGTGCTCCTCGAAAAGGCCTAGTGTGCCATCGGTACAGACGTGGCACCGGTCTCCTACACCCGTTGTCCTGAATACATGCTGCTACTGTGTTTGTGCACCGCCGCGCAATGAAAATGATTAAACTGCCATCGTTTGAGTGTGCACAGGCATATTTTGCGGACCTGTGCATCAGCCGTGCTAACAGGAGTGAGGCCAATAGGATGGGCGCCGGCAAATTATTGGATAATCAAAAAAAGTGAGATTGCGTGGCTTTATAATAAAAGGTCGGTGTGACTTGTGTTGTCTTGCAGCCCACCATAGGTTTACGCTTACACTCTGAACGGTTATTGTTCGTCAATGCAAAAAATCAGCTTTCCTACCAGCACTACATGGCAGGTGACCATGTCGTGCGTATAAATACCGGATTGTCAAAGTATGGTCGGGTAACGCGTGAAGTCTGTTCTGGCGGGGTTTACTGTGCACTGGTAGCGTTTGCTTGTTTTTGGCATGTGAATCCATGTGTCATCAATTGAGCTGTCACTTGATATTCAATAAATTCGTCGACACTCTGTGCGGCCGCCTTTTTTCTTTACCTGTTCAAATAACTCTCAGAAATTACCTCAAAAACCTTGTGAAGGCAGTAAAAAAAATTCTCTCTATACCCGCTGAAACTATCTGTGGATTAAAAAATTACTTCCTTCCTATACGTTCAAAAAAATCAGTTAGCACGAGAGTAAATTTTTACTTCGACATGTAGGTGGTGAAAAAAAACACAGAAAAGGCAGTGCGCTAGAATACAAGTGGGTTATCCAATTTTCGTTGTTATTTCAGGTCATTTATGTTGATTGTGTATACAGCGCGTGCCCGCAGGGAAAAAAACAAAAAAAAACAACGGCACCTGCAGTTGGGGGGAAAGAGGGGCGAAAAACGAGTGGCTGCTATTACTGTTGCCCAGATGACGTAACAACGCCATCATTACGCAATTTTACGTTATCTGCAGAAGTATTCGGTGGCCTTTGCAGAATCCGTAACTCTTGGGGGCTCCTAGCGCCAGCGTAAGCGGGACGGTTGAATCACGCGTATCTATAGATGGTATACGAGAAAAAAAAAACGCCCAAGCGCTACGTACAAGTGGTTAACCAACGAATGCTGAAACGTGTGGCATCGGTGCATAGCGGTGGGTTCAACTGGACGTGGTAATGAAGCCTTTCACAAATATTGGTTACATATCTGTGCTTGTCCATAAGGTTAGGCATACGTTTGGCGTGGGTTTACCGCAGTCTTTTTTTAGATACCTCACATTTTGTCTCGCATCATCACGGTCATGGAGGAGTGTGACGATTGGTCAAATGCGTTAATCACAGTGGTTGTTCTCGAACTCCAGGTGGTCGCAGACTTCACAGCTGAAGTCAAAGTGCCGCTGGAGAAACTCCCGCTGAAAGGAGGCGTTCACCCCGGTGAATGCGCTCACGCAATCACCACATTGCCACCGCAACGACGTTGAAAGCCCTTGACCTCGCGGCCTACCTTGATGGCGTGGTTTGAGAGAGTCACCAGCCACCAGCGCTTGCATTTTTGCGCTATTCAGCGTGGCTTGGAAGGCTGCTTGGTCATCGGTACGCAGTTGCTGCCAGCACTCGGCCTCCCGGGCCTGTTTTTACGCCCGGACTGCACAATCTGCCCGGCAAATGCGAGCTCTCACGTTGCCTGTTTCGGCGGTTTTTTAGAATTGTTCGTGGCGTATCGGTGTGGAGGTTTAAGGAGAAACTGATGAGCGCGCGCTTAACGCCACGGCTGACACAAGATGAACGACGTCACTAAAAACGCTGACTACGGCGGGTGTGATTGGGTACGATGCTGCGAACAACGTAACTGATAACACAGCCAATGAATTCTTGCAAACTTCTCAGCGGGATTGAGACGGAGCAGAAAGAAGAGGGCACAAACGTGTACTGCGATAGCACTGTCATCATGCACATTGATACAACGGCAGGGAAACTCGTGTAAGAGTCCTTCATTCAAGATGTGGGAGAAGGTTCCACATCTAAGCTGGCTGTTTGCCGTTTAGATTGTGAACTACGTAACTTGTACGAGTTCTTTGATTGCAGGTAATTTCTGCGCATGCACTTTTAGTGTTCGAAGTGGTTGCAACTTCCGTTAATAAACTTCAGTTGTCACAGCGCTTGTTTTGTCCTCTTCTTTGTGCTCCGTCACACTCGAGCTGAAAAGTTTCCAACAATGAATCAGTACTAGCTCCCCACCTATGTACGTTTGCAGCCAATGGGGACCATTCGTGACATCGCTGCCAAATGAATTTTAGTTTCTCCTGCGACTTACTGCTTTCACTTATGCAGTAAAACTGACGATTTCTTTTGTTCACAAGACCACCGACATTGTCTTAAACAATGTCTCGCACTTCTAGAAACGTTACCGGATATCAGTTAACTGTCCCTAAAAATCTGTGTTTAGAACTGATGCTTATGGATTTAGAGTACGACTTACTCTACTATGGGAAAGCTTCGAGCTGTCCCGGTAACGTGGATGTGTTCAGAAGGAAGAAGAGCGTAACGATTTAGAATACTGGGTATACTCAACTAAGGGAGAGCGGAATGCCGTCCTGCGTATTCCCCAAAGCGCAATTGGTTAGCGCACGGGACTTATACGGAAAGCCGTCCTGCGAGCCTCTCACTTGATGAGCCCTCATCGCGCATGCGTTTAGAAAAAGTGGGTAACGATTTAAAGTACTGCGTACTCTACTATGGGAGGGCTTAAAGCCGTCCCGTGAGCAAGTTTGAAGGGTGACTGATACTGCGCATTGGATGCAGCCTCGCCCCTATACTATCATCGCATGAAGCAGTACAGATCCACAGTTATGTCGCTAGTTAGGTGTCGATTCTTTAAACGCCATGGTAACCTCTTTTCAGCTTTCTGACATTGTTGCTCCGTCACAAAATATATTTTCCGTGGCAACGACGAACTTTTAATGCAAAGTATCTGTAGTAGTCACAGAATGCTTTTTTTTTTTTTGTGTTCACAAGCGCCATTCACTACCTATTTCCCGGTGCGCCGGCTCGGGATTGAAATTCTTTTTCGAGCCGCGAAAAACAGTGGAATAGCGTGTTTCTATTCTGATGCAATGTTACTGGAATAAACTCAGTTTGAAACCTTCGCCAGAGACGCGGGTGGCGTGGCGGTCACGATTACTAGCGGCGCCGTAGTACGATTGTGCTGCCAGGGGCGCGCGTGTTGTGGTGTATAGGCGGTAGCGAGGCGCAAGCGGCTACCGCGAATGATGCGCTCTATTCCCACGACACTTTGCGGACTGTTTTTGGCACTGCGTAGTTTCTTGTGCGAAAATGCGTTTGCCATGCATGAGGCGTAGCGAGAAGAAGCCGATTTACCTAAAGTGAGGTACGCGGAATAACTTTGCACCGGGCTCCAACAGTGGCGAACGACTACGCTTCACGCAACTTGTTCATTCGTTCGCTTATTCGTTTATTTATTTTCAGTGTAATCATGGTTACACAGTGGCTTGGGGCGAGATAAAAGCGGCTAGCTTGAAAACAGCGTATATGTAGACTCCTATCTTCTTCGCCCAGCGGTGACGGGCTAGATGGCGAATGACGAATGGCAGGAGTTTGAGAACACCATTGCGAATGCTACCCGAGTCCATGGAGGGATTCGATGAAGACCGTAATGTAGCTGCGTATGTTCTAGACCTCCTTCAGAGGCTTGGAAAAACGAAGGATCTTGTGGAAAGCCACATGAAGGCTGAAGAATTGTTGTTGAAGGAGTACTATGACAAATCTGCAAAGAAGCGCGCTTTTGAAGTATAGGAAGTAAGGTAATGCTGCTGCGGCCTTACAAAAAAAAAACATGCTTGAGGTTCATTGGGAAGGGCCCGCCAAAGTAATATCGAAGCTTTCTGATACCAATTATAAAGTGAAATTAGGAAGGCGGCTGAACAAACTTTACCACGGTAGCTTGATGAAACCATACGTTCAACGTCATGCGATCGTAAATCTGCTGTTGAATGCTTCAGTGACAGAGGGAGCAGAAATTTTAGTTCTAGTGATGTTATCGAAAGGGGATCGGAGGTAATCTTGGAGTGGTTGAACCTAGTGCCTACGTTAAGTTCAGTCCAGAAGGAGAACTCAGAAAAGGAGAATGTGTTTTGCCAGCTAAAACAGGCCCTAAGCGAAAAGTCCGTTCTCATGGCACCCGATTTCTCTAAGAGATTGGCGATTCAATTCGACGACAGTGATCGCGGCATGGGAGCTATAATGTGCCAGGAAGACAATGCCGGTAACGAAAGGTCAGTTTTGTATTCATGTCGAAAACTGCGCGGCAGGGAAGAGGCATACAGTACCACTGAAAAGGAATGCGCTTGCCTCGTTTGGGCTATTTAGAAACTAGCCTGTTATGTCTCCGGTTCGATGTTTGCGGTCGAAACGGACCACTGTTCTCTAACTTGGTTAAATAACATGTCGCCGAAAAGTGGCCGGTTACTGAAGTGGAGCATGATACTCCGACAGCACAACTTTGACGTTCGCTACAAAAAAAAAGAAAACTATACGATAATGCAGACGCATTGAGCCGTGCGTTTTAGCTAGTACCTTCTCCACCTTTCGGTTTCTCGCTGGTAATTCGGGGCGAAATTTTGTCCTCATCACGGCCTTAGCTGAGCGCTCTCGTCCACAGTGATGTCAAGGGGCCAACTTTATGTTATATTATATTTAGTTACGTTGTTGTACGTGTGAAAACTTGAGTTCTCAGTTTAAGAGTCTTGTGTCCCACATGTGTCTCTTGATGTAGAGGAAACGAAGTTTCGATAGACACGTAGCTAGGTATATGTTGTATTATACTTTGTCTGGTGTTTTGTCGGGTGACCAAGGGCACTTGCTTGTGTCGTGTGTTGTGTGTTGTCGAACTGTTCTTGACAAGTTGCAGAACCATTGACAAGTTCTGAGACCAAAAATCGTCAGAAGAGACGAGATAAGCTGCACGGCAAGTTGTGGCGACAAGCCAGTGGAGCTGGGATCCGTCCTCAAGAATTGGATGTGTTCACGGAACGGGGTCTGGAGCTGCATTCTCCCCATGGCCCTGAAGGCGAACCTGGAGGGACCTGGCGAACGAGCGTGCCTGACATCTGAGCCACGTGGAAGCAGCTTGTCTTTCCAGCGCATTGTCTGGCGGCGGGGGTGCTGTTACGCCTGCGTGTCCACACCGAACGTCCATGCTGCTGAAAAAGGCAATCTGTGCCAAGGCCAGCACGCGAGCCCACCTGACGCGAACAACTCAACGGCGTCATCACGCGGTGGCGCTGGTCTGTCGCGCAGCGCATAGCGAGCCCTCAGCCCACGAGCCTGTTGAAGCAATCGGTGCCTTACAGTCTGGCGAGTCTTACGCAATGCGTGGCGACGTCACTCGTCCTTGGCTGCAACCACGCGCAGCGGCTCCGGATTTGTTGAGCATGACGTGGCCCAGCGGTCAGCCCCATTGGAGGATTCTGACCTCACGGCCAGCGGTGCTTCTGGTTGGACATTTGGTTACTCAAAGGATCTACCCGGTGCCTTAAAAACAGCCCTGCGGCGCGTCGCCTGCAGTAGACCTGTGTGTCTGAGAAGAGAGCTCGGCTCTTCGAGTCTCTAAGCTGTCGGCCCCAGTGCCCAATTTGTAACGTCTCTATTTGATTGCTTGATTGCTTTATTTGCTTCGTCACAGTACAGTGTAACAGGAGGCGGAGGGAAAAGCCGTAATGACGGCTTGAGGGATCCTCCGCCCCCTTTGTGAACAATGGCAGCAGATGAAGGACATCACAATATCATACACTTTCACATTGTTTTACGTAAAGATCATGCCACAAAGGAAGGAAACCTGAAAACGTAGTTGATACATAGCTTACACAACAAAGAAACTTGCAGCAATCTTCTGCACCTGAATAAATACATAGTTTATAGAACATATAACATAGTTTCCTACATAGTTTATAGAACAAAAAGAGCCGCTAATTCTGCGACACTTAAATGAGACACATCTATACCTTTGCTAATATAAGTATTCAGAATTCGCGGTAGAGTACATCGAAGCATCTGAAAACCATAATTAGTGCGAAAGTACGGAACGTTCCACATTTCTGTATTTCTTGTTACATACGCCTTTTCCTTTAAGCAAAGATTCGCCATTTCCGTAAACAAAAAGTTTGCGCGTTTGCAGCTAAGGCAGTACTCTCGTAGTAGTCTGTATTGATATAGGTCATTCACTTTGATTATCTTATATTTTTTAAACAGTGGGTCACTAGGTGCTAGAGCTGTAGCGTTGTCTATCAGCCTCAGTATTTTCTTCTGTATTCTCAGTAATTTTGTTAAGTTTGTTTCTGTAGTTGTTCCCCAAACCAAATAGCAATAGTTAAGATAAGAACTAAACAGCGATTTGTATATCAATAACTTCACCGAATTGGGGATGAGGTACCGGATACGGCTGAGTATTCCAGTTATCCGGCCTAATTTTATTTGAATATTATTTACGTGGTCATCCCATTGCAAAGAACTGGAGAAATGTACCCCAAGTACTTTCACTGACTTCACTATTTCTATATCTGAGCCTCTAAATACAATATTATTCTTCAAAGTCACTTGTTGACCTTTCGAATGAAAAACTACCGCTTTTGTTTTAGTTGCATTTATTTTTAACTTATTGTTACTTGTCCAGTTGTCTAACTTCTGTAAGACGTCATTAGCTTTATTAGAAAGAATAACATCTGATGATGAGGTGACAAATATACTCGTGTCATCTGCATAGATAATAAACTTAACTTCTGGGGAAATATGGACTATGCTGTACATAAACCTTGCTTAAACTCACCGTCGTATCGCCAGCTCGTCTATCAGCTCTGTGCAGAAGCAGTCGCGAGATGAGAAACCTACGCTACCAAACGGCTGGTGACCGTGTCGGCGGAGATCGGAGCAGTGGCACCTTCGGGTCCGTGTTGGCGTCGCCCGTCTTTCGTAACAGCATACAGGCTGAGGAGCCATGCTTCCTCAACAAGCACTCCTTTCGCATTCGGTGCTCTACAGAATGTTGTTGAAGACCTCGTGACGCTTGAAGAGCAGGCTGTTTAGTGGCAGCGGCGGGATGCCTCCTCTGCTCGCTGGCCTGAAAGGTGGCTTGGAGTTGTTGATGCGCAGAACATGCCAGTCTGCTGCGTATTTGAAGAGGAAAAAGACACTATATATACGGACATCCAGCGAACGAAGCAGGCAAAAAGCATGACTGCCCCCCTTTCACACACACACACACACACACACACACACACACACACACACACACACACACACACACACACACACGCACACACACACATGAAACAGTCTGAAGGGCAGTCGATAATTGCAGAATGATTTAGAAGAAAACATTGTAGACGCACTAAAGGCGTTCTTCAGGTTACACATGAGCTGCCGGTGGAAGGTTCTATTCGCTTCCTTGTTTATAGCCTGAAAACTGAGGATAGCTACTCCTGTTGGTCGTACGAGCGTTGAGCCAACTAACCAGTTTAACACGCCAGGGTTCTATGCCGGGTTCCACCACGACTCCATTAAAACGTATTGTAGTCACGGATATGACGTTGTAAGATATTTACTAACTGATTGCAATGAGAATACGAGAAGGAAAAGTTCCGCAACGGGGCCTCGAACCAGCCACCCCGCACTCCTCAGCGCGCAACACTAACTACTAAGCCACCTAGGAGCCCATTTCCGCTACGCTAAGCGGCAAGCCATTTATATACACCATGTACCATTGGCGGTCCTCAGAGCTCGGCGCTTCAGCGCATTTTCGTCATCAGTAGCGAGATGACATGACGAGTGCGCGTAGGGCACGCGCGCTCTATAAAGGTCGTTGTGCTGGGCACCCGCTCGTTATGTGCTCGCGTGCCTCCACATGGCGTGGTCCAAGTACGTAGTACGTGTAGATGTCACCTGATTTGATTGATATGTGGGGTTTAACGTCCAAAAATCACCATATGATTATGAGAGACGCCGTAGTGGAGAGCTCTGGCAATTTTTACCACCTGCAGTTCTTTAACGTCCACCCAAATCTGAGCATACGGGCCTATACAGCACTTTCGTCTCCATAGAAAATGCAGCCGCCGCAGCCAGGCTTTTATCCCGCGACCTGCGGGTCAGCAGCCGAGTACCTTAGCCACTAGACCACCGCGGCGGGGCGTAGATCTCATCTAGCGTATAGTGGCTTGCTCGCGCGCTCCTGCTCTGTACCTCTTGCGCTTCCACCTCAAGTATGCTTTGAACCTAAGGTATTTAAAGAAAGCACGAACGTCACTTCACTGGCTGTCACAGCCGTTTCTACCAAAAGAGCCCACTGCTCATACGAAGAAGTAAGAATCGCGACCGTTGTTCGCGCCTGTCCAGGTGCATACTTTTGCGCTTGTTTCGTACGTGTTTCTTTCGGATTGAGCAGCGTGCTTTAAGTGTCTAGCTGTGACAGTGCTCGTCCTTTGTATGCTTCTTTCATGCGTACTTTCTGCTTGAGGTGCACGCTGCAAGTTTTGAGCTGCTTGCCGTTCTTCGCCTGACTGCAGCATTCATTCCTTCTCCCTTCTGGCAAAACAATGCACAAGGAATGCTCAACTACCTCGGCGAGGACTCGTTTCACTTTCCTGTTGTACAGATTCCTAAAAAGGTGGATCAACCACGTTTTTTCTCTGCACACGTCTGCACATTTCAAGCTTATAAAGAGGGCCATTGACAGTTTTTGCTTCCAAAATGCCCTCAGAAAGTCTTGCTGCCGCGGGGTGGGCGCAAGTTTCGTGCAGAAAACTGTGCGTTTGTCCTCGGTAGGATATCCTAATCGTGTAACGGTGCAAAATGAATTTTAGGAGAAGCGCAACGCAGTGCTTAAATGCTAATGCTGCTTTGGGCAGGCACCTCAAAATAGGTGTTGTACCATACGAGCACTGCCAATACCTTGAAGTTAGCCCAGAACGCAAACATAAAGATTGCGTTCTCGGTTCCCACAAAAACCTCGGGAAACTATGCAAGCTTACGGATCCAGATGTCGTTCCGCCGGAGAAGTGCACTACGCGGCACCGAAACAGTCTACCGAAAGTGTGATTTTCAGCTTCCCACTTTCGTTTGAGAAGCAATAGAATGAGCAAACCGGGTGATGCCCCAACAACGCGCCCCGTGAACATGTCAATAATATACCTCTAATGAATGACACAGGTGGTTTTTTTACAATGGATGGCCGAGATACGGCTGTCTACCTTACTTTAATATTCACATGATTGTATCTCGTGAGAGAACGCGGCTGGTTCGCGAAGCCACAGATGCTGAAGTGGTTACGAAATAGAGTGATACGTGTGTTAGTTCACTTTTACTGGCCCTCGCCAAAAGAGAAAGTGTCTTCTGGGTGACGGCATCTTCCAATTTGTAACTGTCTGCTTTATTCAATGTACGTGCAAGTGCATTCTTTATTGCGTCCATGTACGTACACGCATGAATAATGTATACTGTGCCAATGTATATAAGCATACCCAGTGGCACAATCAGTTAGGTTGAAGGTTATTGAAAGGTGTGTCTTCCTATATGGTGTGCGTGTTTTTTTCGCTACGCAGTCGTACTCGCGTTATGAATCCCCAACTTGCCCAACATGCTGCTCTCATTACGCTTCAAAGGAGCACTCACTTGTACTTGCGCAATTCAGTGCCGGATATTTCGGCACCAGCGTTCGCTATTTTATCTTGAACATTGTGCCCATAACATACTTCACACAGGGCTTGGGCTTTCCTCATAGAGTGACAGATGTCGAAAGGGGTGAAGAAAGATCGCATAACACGTACGTGTCACGCCGGTGTTCTCCAATTCCGCTCTGTGCTGGTGCTTAACGATTTTTACTATATATATGATTCACCAACAGGGCCGAACATTTAGCCTTCTTGAACAAAACGTATCACAGCTACACTGCTGCGAAACCTGACGCTTTGCGTCGCACGGGCACCCAGTGATTGCCGTTCGTACAGTTGCCACTGCTCCATTTACAAAAGCGTCAATGAAGCCAATGTGTTACGTGAGCATGTGCATAGCGTTTCCCCGGTACGAGTAGAATCTTGTTAGGCAGACTCACAAACTCTGTGTGCGATGTGTGTGCGACTTTTTGCTCCACTTTATCGACTTCCTGCTTGTTATGGTTATGCTTGTTGTGGTGTTACGCGTCGTCTGCACCGAGTTCCGTCAGGCTGTTACCGTCAGCAGATGTAGTCACGTAGCATGCAGCGCCGCGCCGACACAGACGCGGCGCAGGGGGACGGACACTCACTCTCGCTTAAGTCCCTGAAAAAAAAAACTAAAGCAGCGCTCACACACAGGGCAAGAATACTTTACGTGAGTGAACGATGCGAAGCGAGCGCTTGGTGGGGAAGGACCGATTATGTTCTCGTTTGCGGCATGCCGATAGATGGCTCGCAACACTGAGGACCGAAGCAGCGCTCACACACAGGGCAAGAATACTTTACGTTAGTGAACGACGCGAAGCGAGCGCTTGGTGGGGAGGGACCGATTATGTTCTCGTTTGTGGCACGCCGATAGATGGCTCGCTGGACTGAGGACCGTGGCGGGCTGCTTGTGAATTCCGCAAAGCACATCCGGCACGTGAGCGACGGTTTCCAAATACGAGAAAACCAGCAGGTAATCGCGCGATATCAACCACGCGACACGCGTAGAGCGGCGCCGCGAGGGTGACAAGGGAGGAGGTTGACGATGCGGCGAGGGTGTTGTCGTGACGGTAAGTAAGCACCGCTACTTTCTTACATCACGGGGCTTTCTTACACCGAGACGGGAGGGGGGGGGGAGAAGCCGGGGTAAAGCCCCTTTTACCGGGGCAAAGTTTCTAGCGCCATCTCCCAAGCTCCCAGCGAAGCAGATTATCGGGCAGCGGATAGGCCCGGCGTTCGCTCCCTTAAAGTATTCTTGCTCCGCGCGCCAACCGCACTGCGCCATGCTCCCGACGGGGCTGCAGAAATTAGGTGCCTTTCTCCTCTTCTAACCATTACCACCACCACCACCCTTCGCCTCTACCTACTCTCCCAGCAACCATAGCAGCGCCTCTAGAGTGTCCACCAGGAAACTACGAATGCGAAAGCACGCTGACACTTTGAACCAGGATGTGCCAGATGCTTGGGCAGCTCACCCACTGCTGCGCCATGTGTTCAGGGTGCGGCCGTGCGTCAGGTATGCTGAAATGGAATGCCGGTGGCGTCTCCTCGTGGAGCGCACACTCGCGAAAGTTGACAAACAATATGGCGTTTGTGTTACCTTCACGAAAGCTATGCACGCGAGGTGAGAGGAGCCTGCACATTGACGCAAATGGCGCTATTTTAATTTTTTTTTCAGGAACCTGAGCTCACTCGATGTGTGGTGCCCTCTCTTGCGCTCCGCAAGTGTCAGTCTCGTGTATTTGTAACATTCGAGCAATTTTAAGTATGCAATCTTTTCTTCACTGTTTCTGAATAGAGTAACACAAAGAAATCGGCCGATTCCAGGTACCTGGGAATCAACGTTATGCGAAGCATGCGGAGGGAAGGTGACTGTGTCGCAGTTTTTTGTTGAGCGACACGTCATGAAATAACGCTAATTATATGTGCAAATGTTGCACGCACAGACATATGTTGAAGAGTTGCAGATTTTTATATAACCAGTTGTTTGCACTTGCGCAACGATGCCAACTGGAACACGCGTATTAGCAATACCAGTAACTGCGGTGGAGCGCTTATGCTCGCGAGGATACTGACCCTGGTCACTGCTCCATAAATCAACTTCAGCGCAGTGCAACTAACCCCAATAGACGTTAACCGGACGTGATGGCTGTATCAAAGGAGTACATATGTAATGTTTATAAAATTGCGTAGGCACCACTGCAACAACTATTGACGTTTCACGAAGATGAGCGTCTATTTGAAAACTAGTTCCGAAACCGGTCGTATCTTTGTGGTAAAATGCTTCATTGCCACGCAGAATACTTGGGTTTGATTCCAGCTAGGACACTAACATTTATTCCTTACATTCGTCGGGTCGACGCTACCGATGTCGGGTATTTCATAACGCTTGCTCGTTCAAATTGCCCATGTGTGTTCTCGTCGTTCCCGTAAATATTCAGTGTCAATCACCTGAGGCACACACCCGTATACCAGCGGCACATACCGGCCCATGGGTATGCGCCACTATCTGGCGGGAAGTGTTTGACGACGTACGCGATGGGATTGTGACAATATTCATTTCCTGACCAGCGGGGCATATTCGTCAAACAATCTTACCCTCCTATGCTACTTTTGGCTTATGCCAAATTAAGGGGGTGACCACGAGGGCCCCCAAACGTAAGCGGCTAGATAGATAGATAGATAGATAGATAGATAGATAGATAGATAGATAGATAGATAGATAGATAGATAGATAGATAGATAGATAGATAGATAAATAGATAGATAGATAGATAGATAGATAGATAGATAGATAGATAGATAGATAGATAGATAGATAGATAGATAGATAGATAGATAGATAGATAGATAGATAGATAGATAGATAGATAGATAGATAGATAGATAAATAGATAGATAGATAGATAGATAGATAGATAGATAGATAGATAGATAGATAGATAGATAGATAGATAGATAGATAGATAGATAGATAGATAGATAGATAGATAGATAGATAGATAGATAGATAGATAGATAGATAGATAGATAGATAGATAGATAGATAGATAGATACGCTCTAAGTCACCGAAGTTCACTAAGAAATGTTCCTTATTTAAAACGAAAAGAGTGGTCCCACGGGCCAAAAATCGGCTGAGCTACTTAGCTTCAGCCCAGCCGTAAGATGGCAACACATCACTTACTGCTTCAAAGAAACACACGCACTAGTTATTTACTACAGCACATTTTGTAGTGCATCATACGTCTATACGTGTTCTTGCGTATGCGATAGTGGCCTGAATCTGTCTTTATCGTCTGCGATTGTACGGTGCGATAACGTCAAGCTGGGATCAGGCATAAATCGGACGCGAGAGGAGTGCACATGGCGTCGACGCGACGGCAACGTTGTCACGCTCCAGGTTCGTGAGCATTTCCGGCAATGAAGAAGTATGTACGGGCAGCAGCAGGGATGTGTTACAAAAGATGTGCTATAAAGTGCCCGGCGTTCGTCGTGGTTTTCGTCTGCCTCTAAGCTTGGCTGATGGTTGGTATGTACGAACGCCATCAATACTATATGTTAAGTGCGTACTGCATTTGTCATTGAAGCCTTAACCTAACGTTTCTGGCAATGTACTGTTCCGCGCAAAGATCATTTTTGGGCTCTTCACTTCGCGTGCTGTTTTCGTGGACTGCTTCACACGAAAGAAAACTGTCAGGAACGCTTCGCAGCACGTTTGCGAGAAAATTCTTGGCTCAAGAAATTGAGTCGCCGCTCGCGTTGTTAGGTTTTTGTTCAGGTGCTGCATGTATTAGAATTCACTGCATGGATGAGCTTTTGTGAAAAGTGCAGCTATGCTCAGTATCGTTGTCTGTGCCGTTCGTAAATTGCTTGAAGCACTGAATCTAAAAAAATGTTTGCTAGCTAAAGCTAGGACGTAACTTTGAGCAACCACTCCTGCCTCGTTAACGGCTTACATGACACATAAAATTGCTTTTTTTTTTGCTGCGGCAACTGCCTGTGGCTGTTTTTCGTGAAAGAGCGATGTAAAGTGTGCAAGATAAAATTAGTGCGAAGGTGGGAAGGAAAACGTAGCCAACATTTTTTTTTTGTTCCAGTTCATGCATGAGGTAAGTGCTGAGGCTGTCGTGTCGCGTTATGCACTGTATGAGTAGTCGTGTGCGTTAAATGCAGTTTTATTAAGCTGCAGTTCTCGTTATATATTTGCCTATTTGTTTATTTCTTGTGTGTAATTTATAATCATAATATGGCACCTGTATTTTCGCGTATCGCAGTGCACTTAACCTCTCTTTGTGCCTCGTTTGTCAAACATGAACAAAGCGGGCATTTGCTTGCCAAGAATATCACTTGAAAATAAAACTTTTCGCTCCTCAAATAATTCTCAAGTTTTAATTATATTGTGTGCATGAACACACATTGGCATCGTGTGCTTGCCGCTCTAGCGGTGCAGCTTACACGAAGCTCATCGATGCATGCAAACGATGCCCCCCCTCCTAAAAAAAGAAAAAAAAACTAAAGTATGCCATCGAGACATTTCTTGCGGTCTGCCATCTCTAAGGCTGCAAAGTTTCGCCACACCCGCTTGGTGCGCTGCGAAACCAAATCAGCCACAGGGGCCCATAGAAGTGTCCTCTCTTCGCGTTTTATATTACTCTATGGTTTCTGTCAATTATATAAATTTAGGTCTTGTTCGGTTCCTTTAACCCAGGTTCGAGGAGGAGGAGTAGGAGGAATGAATGAGGAAAGACAGGGAGGTTAGCCAGTTCTCAGACCATGGAGCTGGCTACCCTGTACTGGGGAAGGGAATAAAGGGGGATAAAGGATGAGAGAAAAGAGACGTTGTAAAAAAAGGAGATAGAAGGTCATTATACGATCCACGACGGTGTTTACAGTCTGTCTCTAAGACCACTTGACCGCAGAAAGCGCAACAACGCTCTCAATGCCTTGCGTGCAGAGGACGGTCTCGGCCAGTGTTCTAATACCCTTTCTTCCGACAATTGGCGATTGCCTATTCCATCTGAAGCTTTCGACAGTTCTTTTCTTGGCACGCTGAAGTGGGGACACTCGCAGAGAAGATGGATTAGATTAGATTTGTGGGGTTTAACGTCCCAAAACCACCATATGATTATGATAGACGCCGTAGTGGAGGGCTCCGGAAATTTCGACCACCTGGGGTTCTTTAACGTGCACCCAAATCTGAGTACACGGGCCTACAACATTTCGGCCTCCATCGGAAATGCAGCCGCCGCAGCCGGGATTTGAACCCGCGACCTGCGGGTCAGCAGCCGAGTACCTTAGCCACTTGATCACCGCGGCGGGGCCGCCGAGAAGATGGGAGAAAGTCTCTGCGCAGCCACAGTTGTCACATATCGGGCTTCTGGCCATTCCGATTCGAAAGGAATAAGCATTCGTAAAGGCCACCCGAATCCACAGACGGCACAAAAGCGTCTCCTCTGCTCTGGTTATTCCTGATGGAAGACGCAGCTGTAGGTGTGGGTCCAAATTATGAAGGCGGACGTTGGTGAATGCCAGTGAATTCCACTGAGCGAGTGTCAGTTCTCGTGCAAGTGATCGAAACCATGCACTGGCGTCCGTTCTTGATAATGGTATAGCTACACAAGGGGCCTCATCATGAGCAGTTCGGGCTGCTTCACCTGCACGGTCGTTTCCCAGGTTCGAGCTTTGCAAGGCTTGTTATGACCTGTACTGAGCGCTTTACTGTTAGCGTGATCATTTGGTATAAGAATCATGAATGGATGACAAGCCGGGCACCTCAAGCACTTGAAATCTGCGGAATGACATGCATGCACAGATCGATAACTTGCCACGAGAATCGGCGGTATTCTTGACGGTGGCCTCGCAGGACTTCGCTTCCCCTAAGGCGCCGAGGCTAGGACGCGGGTCACGCAAACCGGAAAAAAAACGGCACAGAAGACCAGGTCCAAGGTCCAAGAGGGCGCATGATAACGAGAGCGACAGCTTGAAGACGAAGGAGTCTGCAACTATTTCGCATTTTAGTTTAAACAGTTTTCTCCATAAAGTCATGATGTGATCAAGCGATATTATTTTGATGCTTTCTAAGCATGAATTCGTTAACAGGAATTCGTTAACCAGACAATAGAGACGATTTGAAAGTAGCGATTGAGGTCTTTCATTATCTATGTGTCATCTACAACTTTTAAAACAAAACGCTGTACAATGGGTGCATGACGTTTATGTTTGTTGGAAATGTAGTTGGTGTAAGACCATGAACTTAAATAGAGGTAAAGAACAAGTATAATCTAATTAAAAAATCACGTGTGTGATAATCGGCTGTTAAATACCTTAGCATCAGATCACGTGCTTTTGTTGTGATTACAAAATTTAGCGTTGCTCTCTCTTAAAACGTGGTCCAAAAACATACGAACAGAATGTATTTAGCGTAGAAGTTGCGAAATAAGCTGCACCTGCGTTGCGGATGTAAAAAAAGATGTAAAGAGTTGGTAAAACTTCCACTTGTGAAGAGCGCTTCATTTTTATCATGTGATGAATATGGTTCACTCCTGCGATGTTAATGAAGGTTAGCTTATCAGAAATGTGCTTCACATTACCGTGACAATTAAATGAATATAATGAGTGTTGCATCTAAAGATGCTCGCAAATTACGGTGCTCTAGCTGTTGTAGTGTGGCCGTTCGGTTAACTCGGACATGACTTATACTTTGTTCGGGAAAAGCGGCCTCCAAGTGGAGTGAAAGCCGCACAAAGCCTGCAAGACTGCGAGCAAAAGTAAGCCCATGGTTTTGCAATTCCCTACTTTTTTTCTTGTTTTTACGAAAACACATCTTATAGCCATCATTAAACATAACGAAATATACGGGATCCAGGGCGTGATCGCTCACTTCAAAGCTCATTGGTTACTTCGCTTACGCAATAAATCACCTAACCGTAGAAGCCATGGACAGCTCAACATTTGCTATAAACATAAAAAGTGACCACTCGTAATCACCGCAGAGCGATGAAATATGGCTAATTTAGCAGGAGAAACCGAAAGTGATGCGCCAAACAACACGTCTACCATTCACTTGGAAAACGTCCGTAATTGCAACACAGTTTCCCTGACCGTGGTCAACCGTAAATCTTGATACTACGTTTTGTGCCAACGCTTTCCTACCACATGGTCACTTAGCGACGCTCCCTTATCATTGTCTCCCAATGCGAGGAAAACTGTCGTCATTATAGGCGTTTTCGAAATGAACGGTAGATGTGCTCTTTGATTGATATGTTGGGTTTAACGTCCCAAAACCACTATATGATTATGAGAGACGCCGTAGTGGAGGGCTCCGGAAATTTAGACCACCTGGGGTTCTTTAACGTGCACCCAAATAGATGTGCTCTTTGAGAATGTGTAGATGCGGTACATGTTTCGGGATCCGTAAAGGTTCCTTGTTCACACTAAGCAGGCAGGGGTTGTATGTTGCAAGAGTCGTGTGTCGCTTTTTTAGACATGGAGACTGTCGTCTGCTACAAGGAACCTGTATGAATCCCGAAACGTCTGTTTTTTTTTTCCTTGTCATGGTCAGTGACCACACTACATCGTCAACATGACACCTGACCAGACGTACTTACGTCGAACTTTTGACTATATATATATATATATATATATATATATATATATATATATATATATATATATATATATGCTGTTTCACACGTCGGTTTCGATTCAACGTGCTGAATTAGCCATATTTAATTGCTCCGCGGTGATTACCATTGGTCGCTTTTCAGAAATTCCAAAGTGGCGGTGGACTATTAGTAGTAAGGACTATAATTTGTTCATTTGACTCGACCGCTCATTTCTACTGGCTAAAAAGTCAATTGTTTTAATTAGAAAGAAATCTACCGTAATTAATGTTTGCACACCTGAAAATGCATTCAGTCACAGTAAAGGGAACGCCACAGGTGGCACGCAGATACCTCCTTTCTGCAAGCACTGACACGTCATAGCGACACGTGTGCAAAATCGCGAGATGGCCGCCTCTTCTGCCGTGTGGCCAGAGAAAAGAGGCATGCGGTCTGAACAGGCTCACGCACTCGCCGCTTCGGAAATCCCGCTTCGCCGCTTTCCCCTGCGCCAAGGTTCCCACCGAAGGCGGGGCGGCGAAGCGGCAAAGCGTGTTTCTCAACGCGGCGAGTGCGTGCCCCTGTTCAGACCACACGGATTGCTTGGCCGCCCGCGCGGCCAAAGAGGCGGGAAATCTCGCCGTGTCTTGCCATCTTATGGCACCCTTTGGGACTTTTCGTCGTGTGACTCCTTTACTCTCCACATTAGGGCGCCTGTCTAACATTGAGTCAGCTGCGCAGTTCTCGCGCCTTTTCTGACTCAGCGGTGTCGCCAGTTTTGCTTTGTAACGACATCTGCCATGACAAGTTTGGACGAAGAGGACGATATACTTTCCGTTCTAACGGTCGCTTCATTATAGTCGCATTATGAAACGCTGGAAGCGGGTAAAGCGCGAGACAGACGTGCGATTTTCCGTGCGATGCGGCGTGCGGCGTCGCATGGTGCGGCGTGCCGCACGCGACGTTTTGGGACACACGGGGGCGAACAAGCTATCAGCGGCAGGCTCCACCCCCCTGCTGTGCCTCGGCATGCAGGGTCGAACGACTTGGTATCCTCGTAATGAGGCTCAAAACAAACATTACACAGCCACGTGTTGTTCCCCCCCCCCCCCAAAATAAATAATAAATCGCATTTGTGAACGACAAGCACGTCCTAACCACGGCAGCAGCTGATTATTCACGACTCCGACAGGTAGGCCTAGCATCGCGGGCGCCGGGCGTCGCCTACGCCGTTCACACGCGAGCTCATCGTGAAGCGCTTGTTTTTGACAACACTATCTAGCATTGCGCTCGTATGTAATGCGTTAGCATACATTATTACTTTATCGATGCCATCGATGTGAAGAGCAAAGGTGGAAGCGAAGCGAGCCAGCGCAGACACGCCGGTAGCTGTGTTTACCTGCGAAATGACCTTGCATCGCTGCTCACAATATCCGATCTGGATAGCGGTTTCAAAACGGGTGTTGTCGTGCAGAAAAGGCGCACTTCAAGCATCACTTTATTCAATGCGGAATAACATCACGTCACCAGGGAAACAAACGTATGCGATGTTTGTCACGCCGCCGCAGTCGGCGATGTCAGCAATCCACGCTCGTACCGTCCATCGACTCGCCTGGAGCCTTGAAACATGGGTGATGGGAGCGGCGACAGGGAGATGGCGCCACTAGCATCGTGACACCACTCGTATGCTCGCGCTGTGATTGGCTGCTGCCATGCAGTGGTGCGATGCTGCGACGAAAATATCTGGCCGGTTTGATGCTCGCCGCACTGGCTATGCGGCGGTGCGACGCGAGGATACGTCACGAAACGTCGCGAAACGTCACCACTCCGGCAGTCGCATCGTCGCACCACACGCCGAATCGCAGAGAAAATCGCACGTCTGTCTCGCGCTGCCAACGTCGCTGGTGGGTCCGTCCAGCATTGCAGCAGCGAGATACTATGCGGCATGCTGACATTATGTTGCCGCTCCTTCGGTCTCGCGATGGTTAATACTACAAAGAGTGAGTACCCATTAGGAACTAATGAGAGTTCACGTTTCTTTAGTAATGTCTGCCACTGTAAGCACTGAGTTGTGCGTGTTGTTCAAATTGCCTGGCACGTGTGTTTATTCCGCAGATATTTGAGGATGTCCCCGAGCTGCTTCGACACACTCTTGGAAATGCTCAGGCCAAGGATCAAAAAGAATGACACCAACTATCGAAAGGCAATCCCTGCAGAACACCGGCTAGCTCTAGCAATCAGGCAAGGGTTCATATAGACACATTTCGTGCGTTGAACTGCTTGTTTTTACGTCACTCACAGAAATTATTTGTTATTTTCACCATGCAAAGCCACTTAATAGGGTTGTTTCAAAGCAGTTTTAAAATTACCAATGTTTTTTTAGATTCTTGGCGGCAGGAGAGACGCTTCGATTATCATCGTTCAATTTTCTGACGGATAGATCCACGGCCTGTGTCATCGTTTGTGAAGTATGCCAGGCAATTATGGCTGTACTTGGCCCCACATACGTGGCACTTCCATCGACACAGAATGAATGGTCAAAGGTAACCTGTCAGTTGATGCTTTATGTGACAACTGTTTCTAACAGCTGGCCTACACTAATTACACTGCACATGAATATGTGCGCCACTTATTAGTATATATCAGTAGCAATGAAACCTTATTATTATTGTTAATGTAACCATTCGCTTCGAAATCCTTTAAGGTTAACGTTGTTTTTTATGACCTCATTGCAGGTTGCGAGAAACTTTGAAGAGAAGTGGGATATGCCACACTGTGTGGGTGCCATAGATGGCAAACATGTGTTTGTGGAGTGACCAGCAAACTCAGGAATTCGAGACAAAAATTACAAGGGCTCATTCAGCAAGTCATTGATGGCAATCAGTGATGCAAACTACTGGTATGTATCTGCTGATGTGGTTTTGTATGTGAGTGATTATTTTTTGAGAACGCAGCCCTGTTCATAGAAAATGCTGTGCGCATTTCCAATTAAAGGCTGAGCTACCTGTCAGCATAGTTCTGTGCTACATATGATTATATTTCACGTCACCTGCTTGTATCAAGGCACTTTCTAAAATGCAGGGCATGCAAACACCAACAAAAGAAGTGACGACACTATGCCCTACTTTTTGAATGAATATTTATCAACTAGCTCAGCTGTATGGTATTACTATTGCACAATTATTCTTTACATCTTTCAATTCCCTCAGTAGAGTGGTGTAGGTCTACTTGCTGAAAATAGATCCTTCATCAAAACAAAGAGTCGTTCTAACAGTTTACATAAAAATCTCAATTCACACTCATGCGAAACTCCACATAGCTTGGCAGTGATGAACAAGTTATGGTCAAGGAAAGGCAGTAACTGGCTGTAATTATTAATGTACGGTAATTAGAGCAAAATCACAGACACAAGAAAGAGCACGAGGACATGCAGGTGTGTTCATCCCATTTCTTGTGTCTTTCTGTCTGTTCTCGCTAATATACCTGGGCAGATAAGGCATTACCAATTAGTGAGACAATTTATTGTAGTCAAACAATTAATTCTTTAGGAAAAATATTCTTTGCTGTACCATCGTTGTATGGTAAACAATATGCTTAAATTGGACAGATGCCCAGAAATGTTTGTTCGGACTAGTGTTTATCGCATTAAGCTATACGGCATGACAATTGGTTCAAAACGTAAGGTGGAATCCCAATGAAAGGTGCCTGTAAAACATCAATGCTAACATTTATATTTATTTTTTTGCACTCCAGCTTTCTGTATGTGGAGATTGGTCAAAACGGAAGTAAGTCAGATGGAGGCATATTCAGCCGAAGCAAGCTGCAACCCATGGTGACCAATGGCACTCTTGGAATTCCACCAGACGCCTTTCTTGATGGTATTGGCAACATGCCGTAATTTTTTGTTGGTGACGAGGCATTTCTTCTAAATACATACTTGATGAGGCCATATTCTAAGATAAGTAAGTGGAGATATCATAAAGATACATTTCAATTATAGTATAGCCGTGGCCTTGACATTGTTGAACCAATAGTTCAGTTCAGCATAACTTGATCACTTGACAAATTTGCTTGCTTCATACTGCATATTCACCGCACATTCATTTCGTCAACATATATGCAAGTGCATACCTTATAAATGAGGGTTCTTTTGTTATTGCACCAGCACTACTGACAACCTAGAATTAAAGTACTTACAATTGATATGCATAATAGTGCCTCAAATATGCTTGTTTGGACAGAGGTTTCTGCACAGCTTTAATGTTTTATAGGTCAAGCTAATATTATAAGAAGCATCAGAGGAGCTATGCAGTTGAATATCAATTCTGTGTTTAAGATATCAGTATTAGAGCAGAACTGCAAATAATTGGGTGCAACTAGTTTCACTAATGCATGCACACAAGTGGTGCTTTGTACTTATAGCACTTTAGCTTCATTCCAAAACACGTACTTTCTTACAGGTCTTCAGCCTGTTCTCACTGGAAACACCACAGTTTCCACGGCCCAGTCCTCCTCTATACAAAGCGGTGCAACCAGCCAATTTGAGGAGCGCCACCAAGAAAGGATATTTTATTATAGGTTGAGCAGGGCTCGAAGAGTAGTCGAAAATTCTTTTGGTATACTCGCCCAGAAGTGGGGAATTCTTCGTCGGCCATTTAAAGCAAAAGAAGAGAACATAACAAAAATTGTGTCTGGCTGTGTGGCTTTGCACAACCTTCTTCTGAAGGAGTCGCCTGCATCACGAAATATGTACTGTCCTCCAGGCACCACAGACAGTGAAGACCGGCGAGGCAACCGTACAGATAGGAGCTGGAGAACTAGGGGTGTAGTTAACGGTGCACTGACTGCATTAGCCGGCACAGGTGGGAACTCGGCAAGGTAAACATGGCTTAGGTACATGTTCTATTTCGCATGCATCTCAGGTATAGTCATATTTGAAAGCACATTGAGAAATCGCTTTGCCTCAATATCACAACCTTCTTGAAATACCTTTTGCAGACACGCTCATGCCATTCGTGATAAGCTGCGCCGGCATTTCATAATACAGTGCCATGGCAGGTGAAACATGTGACAGACTGCAGATGGTAACCAGTCAAGTAAGTTTACGCCTTCTTAACATATCTCTGTAGCATGAACAGCATCACCGCACAACAATACTACACAACAAAGGTAAACAGCATAATACAAATGAAGAGCTATTTTCTAATGTTGCCATTTCACTGCCTTCATCATGATTGGCTACCAGATGAAAAATCACTTCAAACTATGTATGTCTGTATTAAAATGTGCGAACATATCTACACAAATATAAGAGAAAAACAAATTAACTTTAAGAAACAGGCGACACCATCCGAATTAATGTCACCAAACAAAGTTTTATTATGAATGCACAACTTGTGTGGAAACGGGGCAAAATCAGGCTTTATTTGCACTCCAATTACTCCAATTTTTTGCAATCTCTAACCTCCTTCACTTTATGGTAAACCAAATTTTGCACCTCATGCATTGTGTCTAACTGGTCGTCTAAAGGCAGCGTGGGAAGCATCCCAACTATCGTGAGTCCAAAATGGTACAGGACGTCTTTTTGTTGTTCTCGGCCTTCGCGTGCTGTTTTTAGATGGTCTAAACATGCCGCTGCCCCATCCAAAGATGTAGCTGCTTCATTGAAAATCCTGCAAATGAGGAGATGTGTGTTTTCATAATGTTCTGCACCGTAATAAATCACAACTTACGTCTTTCGGTTTTTTTACCCTCGACGACACTTCCTGGGCCTTGGTGCACTGTAAAAAACCTAAATTAGTAAAGACATCCTCTATAAGTTGGAACACACCATGTGCAGCGGCAACTACAATGTTCTTGCCTTGTATTTGCCTCCTCTCCTTCTGTTTCAAGGACATCAGTCTCTTGTTGCCTGCATGATTAATTTCCAAAATAATTAGCTGGGAGTGCCTTACAAACTTATATACGAGGCAATACTTATTGCTCTACTTATAAATGTCAGCCAATATCTCATATGAAACCATTATTACGTTTCAGGACTGTCGGTGGTTTCTGCCTGACGACTGCTAATGTCTGACGTGCTGCTGCCGCACCTCTCGAGGTCTTCTGTGTCGACTTCAAGAGTGTCGCTGTATTTATGTCGCTTCAACTTCACCCTGGCCCGTGCCTTCTTCCTTGTAACATTCTGACCTGCATCAAGAGAAAATAAATTCGTTTTTCATATTTACTCTAACAATGTTCGAATTGCTTTTACCAGATGTATGCAGTTGGACTCAATAAGTTGCAAATGCAATCCGTGCTCAAAGTGCACATGCAAAGCAGTGCTGACATAGCAAAGTTTGTTCAAGCATACTGGTATTATTGAAACCAGTATAATAATTACCAGTTCAGGCTTGCGGCCCCTTCGACGGTGGTCAATGTGTCACTACTCAAATTGAGCACAACTGTACATATTGCACAGCATATTGCACAGCATCTTTTTTTTTCGTGCATAAACTGGAGTGATTTGGCAGTCTCACTCAAGAAAACTAATAATAATAAATTGTAGGCGAGCTGTATTATCTCTGAATTTACATGAAAAGTGGTAGAAAACGGCACCACATACATCTTTTTGCACATTCACGTGTGTGAGTGTTGCACAGACTGCTCAACTGTCATAAATTGCAGAAAGGGGTGTTGGTAGATTCAGCGTTCTAAGCCGTATTGAGGCAAGATTAGAATAAGCTGCAGCGAGCTATGAAATTTTCTGCTGTGCCTGCGGACTGACGCCATGAGCAAGCCGCCAAATATGGCGACTGTGCCGAACTTGCATGATTTTTGAACGCCGATTTTAAATTTTTCTCGCGAAAACGCAGTGATTGCCCAATAAAACGCGGAACTCCACAAAGCTTTCGAATTTCGTGGAGACGCTTTCCGCGTACTCATATCGAAATATCTCTTACAGGCTGTTGAAACGCACGCTACGAAGAGACAATAGAAATGGGTTTTTAAGCTGAGTATCGCTTACGCTCAGCCAGTCGCACATGTAGCGTACCGAGAGAGTGCATGGAACTGCATAGATATTGGTTTCTTGACGAGCGACACAACGAGCTTGAATGCTCACGACATCTACACTTCCTTGAGCGCGTTTGTGTGTCTGACCAGAGCGGAGTTGAAAATTTTCTGATGCTATGAACGACGGGCTGTGCACTTACCGGTAACTCCTAAGTCCTTTGCTATTTTCATCCACAGCTCCTTTTTGTACTCCACTTCCTTGTATCGCGGATGACATTTGTCAAAAAGCACTGGGTAGTGCTTAATAGCATCGATTAAGAGCTCCGTGGAGAAGGCTGTTTCCTCGGACATGGTTGACGCCATTTTGAATAATCTCAACCGGATGTTTACTTCAAGAATACATCAGCGCCACCACCGCAAGGTGTTGCGATTGGCTGCGGCAAAGCGGCGAGCCGCGGCAGGCGGCAAAAAGCTGCTCCGAGAGCAATCGGCCATGCCGCCTGGTTTTTTCCCGCTTTCGCCGCCTGGCGAAGAGGTTTTCGCCGCTTCCCGTGTTGCCGCCTCGCCGCTTTGGCCACCCCGCCTTCGATGTGAACGAGGCTTTACAAGTGCACCTTTTATATCTCCCGCTTCCTCTCAAAGTGCTTTTGGTCGGCGGGGTGGTGAAGAGAGCGGTAAAGCGAAGTAACACATCATTACTGTGGCTTCAGCGATTCGCTCCTGCAACGTGTCGTTGCTACGCGTCCGTCCCATTGCGCGCATTTCCAATGAGAAAAGCGCAATTTTGTCAGCACCTAAGCACTATACGTTAGGTGGCGACCATAGCTCAAGCGTAAGTCTCACTCATTGCATCATCCATACCAAAAAAAAAAAAGATATGCTTGGTGACGCGACGTCTGTGCTCACACTCACCCCGAGAAATTGCGGCCTGTTTACAGGCCGCACTTGCGTTTTCCTCTAGTTCGGCTGTGGTGTTCAATGACTCTTTAGCATGGCGCGGGATGGCGACGCTAGCTCGAATTCTGAGTCCAATCAGCGACGCACTTATGCGCACTTATGGCTGTATATCACCGCTTTCTCTCATTGTGCAAGTTCTGTTATACCAGTGTACCGTAAACATTCAGCTACTTCTTTAAGGACAGCCCCGCCGCGGTGGTCTAGTGGCTAAGGTACTCGGCTGCTGACCCGCAGGTCGCGGGTTCAAATCCCAGCTGCGGCGGCTGCATTTCCGATGGAGGCGGAAATGTTGTAGGCACGTGTTCTCAGATTTGGGTGTACGTTAAAGAACCCCAGGTGGTCAAAATTTCCGGAGTCCTCCACTACGGCGTCTTCCATAATCAATTAGTGGTTTTGGGACGTTAAACCCCACAAATCCTACTTCTTTAAGGACACGTCTTAATTTTTGTTATACCGCTGCTACTAAGACGGAGACAGTAGCAATGTAGCCTTCTGTTTATTTTTCTTAATATTCTTGGCCACTTATTCGCAGTTGCAGTTGCTAAAAACGTTCAGGTGGGTATAGTAGAGTAGGTGGTATATATCAATTTTAACGTACTCTTTCAGAAGCGGCGACAAGTATTGATATAAAATTTCACATGCTCGCTAAATATGCCACTGGCAATCAGGTGATGCCCCTTTTAAAATGCGGAACATATTTTAATCGCACCTACTCGCAAATCAGGCGTTGGCGGTGGTGTCGACACCCCACTGCGCATGCCCGCGTCCCATGTCAACTGTTCCTCCCCCCCCCCCCTTTTCTCTTATCGCAAGGCCGACGCAGGCAGCGTCTGCTATAGCAAAAACAAACTAACTGCTCGCGCTGCCAAACCGTTCCCTGACCACCTCGCATAGGTAGGCACTGGATCGGACGTTAGGAATTCAATGAAGGACGTCTTTTGTTTGTTTGTTTTTGCTTTCGCTTGACAATTGGCGCTTTGCTTGACCCGAGTAGATGCGATGAAAGCAACAGTACCTTCAACGGGTTGTGGGACACAACCCAACATCAGCATCTCACCACTAGTTGAAGGCCACGCTTCTCGTTCATTCGATAAATAGGAATAATAAAGACAAAATAACAATTAGGCATTCCCAAATCATACCCAATTACGCAACCACACTGTGGCGCATTTACTCGAGTTCCCCCTTGGGAAGATTCGGGCAGTTTTTTATGCTTTCGTTGCCTATCCTTCTTATGGCCCGCTTTGAAGTTTCAAAATCTGTTCACTTAATAAATGCGAAGCATTTCTTAGCGAACTTCGCCGAGTTTGACCATATCTATCTATCTATCTATCTATCTATCTATCTATCTATCTATCTATCTATCTATCTATCTATCTATCTATCTATCTATCTATCTATCTATCTATCTGTCTGCCTGTCTGCCTGTCTGTCTGTCTGTCTGTCTGTCTATCTATCTATCTATCTATCTATCTATCTATCTATCTATCTATCTATCTGTCTATCTATCTATCTGTCTATCTATCCGCCTAAAACATGTAGCTCTCCTGGCAACTTGTATAGTGGGATGCATACCAAATTTCGTATGACGAGCATAGCTGACACGTCATAACATAATCACGACATGCATGTCATGAATGTCATGATTTACATGTCATGATCTTGCTGGTCCTGCGGTGGTTTCGTTCACATAACATATCGCAAAACTGGAATGGTATGGCATGACTGCCTGGCGAACCTAAGTGACAGGCCCTGACGTGTAAATCATGACCAGCGTTTCATGTAAGAACATATCTACATGCCATGCTCATGATGTGCTCGCAGTCGTTTCACTGGCTTCATATATGCCAAATTTCGTATTACGGGACGTGAATGGATGACGAAGGTATACAACTGTTGTAATCATGATAATAACGACACGCATGTCATTAAACATGACTATATAACAGGCTCATGATGCGCTCGCAGCCGTTTCGCTAGCTTCACACATACTGAGTTCGGTATTACGTGACGTGAATGGACGACGAACGTAAATGTGACACGTCCAAACCTAAAAATCATGATATGCATGCCATGTAGATCTAGGCTACATGCTACGCTCATAGCGTGCTCGCGGCCGTTTCGCTAGCTTCACATATACCAACTTTAGTATTATGTGATGTGTATAGACGGCGACAGTAAACGGGACGTCCGAACATGATAATCATGGCATCCGTGTCATGTAAAACATGAATACATGCTACACTCATATAGTGCGCTGGCGGCTGTTTCGCTAGCTCCACATATAACAAATTTAGCACTAGGTGACGTGAATGGACGCCGAACAAAAATGTCAGGTGAAATAATATAATCATGACATGGAAGTCATGTACGGCTAAATTAACGTCTGCGTCGTAACGTTTTGCTGATTTAAAAGCAACATATGCACCTTCCTCATTCATTTCTCATATCATCGATTCCCACTATACGTGGGATCTGCCAATTTTTCAATGTGCCTTTTCTCTGCAACCACCGAATGGAATGCACTGATATTCTGGCATGTTATTGTAGATACACGTAGAATATATCTACGTGTATCTACACTATACGTAGGACATACTTTAGGGATTTACTGTTAAAAAAATAATAACTGCATTCACAAAGCCACAGAAAGTGCGTATTCTTGTGTAATTTTTTTACAGCTTCACTTTTTACGAAATGAACATTTTTTTTAGTTCCGATTGTTTCCAAGTTGTCGTAGCTCATGCACGCAGTTTTATCAGAATCAATTCCGTACTCTTTTGAGAAAAAGCATATTGAAGTTAAAACATTTATTAAAAAACGCAATTTTAGAATAAATTGCACCATCTTCTACTAAAGTAACATGAGGGGATGCGAATCAGCATTTGGTGAGACACCAAGTTTCTGTTTACGTTCACTAGGTGTTACAGTTTGTGTGTGCGGTTTGTATTTAGCGTTTTTGTTACAATTACGTTGTGTTTATGCGTTGTCTAAAAGTATCACTTGAATCGTGTGGTTGCTCCGTCGCTTCCTGGTTGCTGCAGTTGTTTCGAAAGCCTTGCTACCCTCTTCACAGACTCGCGTTGTCTCTGTGTATCGGAAGCGGTTGCTCGACGCCAGCGTTCGGGACCTCAGGGTTCGGAGTTTGACTCCGACGCTTCCGGTTCCCTTGCGCAGTGTTCGGAATCGCTTTGCCTGCGCAGATGTTTGCGTTTGGCATCGCGAGCCCTGCGCTGCTGCTGCAACTGGCACCGACGTTGACGTTACATCTGGGAGCCGAGAGAAGCCGAGCGAAATGGGGGAGGGGGAGGAGGAAGTGGGCTTACAGGCTGAAGCGCGGGTGGAGGAGCGGAGGAAGGGTGACCCAACACCTGTTCAAAGGAGAAGAGTGGGAGTGGGTGCATGGCTAATAATGTGCGAGCGCCACCGGATCAAGCTCGCTCGTGAGGTGCTTTGCATGTAAAACAAACTTTTAGTGCGCATACTGCATACGCCAGAGGGCGCGCAGCACACTTTGACCCGGGAGCAAAGGCCAGAGAGGAAAAGCAGGCAATGGTAGAGTGTGTATCAAACGACATTCAGGAGTTAGGAAGAGATTGCGAGATAATTATACTAGGAGACATGAATGCGCACATAGAAGATATAGATGGGTATACTGACCCGACAGGCAAAATGATCATGGATATGTGTGAAAGGCTTGATTTGATCATTTGCAACAGTACCGAGAAGTGTGAAGGGCAAATAACATGAGAGGTAGGAAGGCTGCAGTCGACGATAGATTATGCACTGATGTCACATAGGATGTATGATAAGCTGAGGGGAATGCACATAGATGAAGGTGGCTCCAGAAGTCTGGGTAGTGATCCCAAACGTATCAAGCTAAGTTTTGGAAGAGCAGTGAAAGTGGGAAGGAGACAAGATGAGCAACTACAGAAAAAATTTTTATTCAGAAAGGCAAATTTAAATAGCCACTAAACAAATTGAGAAAGTAATCACGGAGGATAATAAGACAGTGTGGACATACACGAATCTAATTAGACTCTTTGAGCTAGAGCTTGCTAAGTCGCGTAACAAGTCACCCCGGAAAAGAAGACACAAACCCAAAAGTTGGTGGGATGAGGAAGTTAAGAGAGCCATAGCAAAACGTCAGGAAGCCTCTAGGGAACACAGACATGCTAAGCAGTGGGATGAACCGACAGATGATGTTGAAAGAAAATGGGAAACCTTTCTGAGCTGTAGAAGGGCTGCATCCCTTCTAATCAATGAAAAGATTAGAAGAAAGGGAGCTCAGTGGCCCGCAGAAGTACATAAAAAAGATAGAAAGGCAGCTGCGAAATTTTGGAACCATCGAAACTCCCTAAGAAATGAGACGAGCCTAGAGCAGAGTTTTATAACTACAGCCCAAGGTGCCAGGCTAGAAGGGGACGAAGATATTGAATAGATAAGAACAAGGGTGACATAAAAATTTCAACAAAGAAGTACTTTATGCACCACAATAGACAAGGACGAATAAAGTGGTGCAATGGCTCCACTTTCACAACGAGAGTGGGAAAGGGCTGAGAAAAGGGTTCCTAGTAGTACATCAACAGGCCCAGATGGCATTCCAATTGGGCTGATAAAGACATTAGGTCCGAAGTCTATGCAGGCGTTGAGAGAGGCAGTGAGCAAAATAATCATCGATGGTGAAGTTCCTGATGGATAGAAACTTAGCAGGATGAGCATGATCTATAAAGGAAAGGGGGACAAAGCTGACATAAACAACTACCGTCCTATAACAGTGACATCAGTGGTCTATAGGCTGGCGATGCAGATTATAAAGGAAAGACTGCAGGCATGGATAGAAGATGAGGGGGTGCTGGGGGAACTGCAGAATGGGTTTCGGAAACACAGGAGGTTGGAAGATAATCTGTTCTCACTGACGCAGTGCATCGAAATAGCAGAAAAGGAACACAGGCCCCTGTGACTAGCATTCTTGGATATCAAGGGAGCGTACGATAGCGTGGTTCAAGAGGAATTGTGGCGAATACTGGAAACACTAGGCATGGAACATGTAGTCACTAATCTTTTAAAGGGTATCTGTAAGGTAACAAGGTAGTTATAAAGTGGGAAAAACAGGTACCCAAGCCTGCAGAGGTAAAACGGGGGCTTAGGCAGGGGTGCCCCCTGTCACCCTTATTATTCCTGATGTACCTACGAGGATTAGAGGCAAAATTAGAGGGAAGTGGGCTGGGCTTCAACCTCTCTTTAGTCAAACAAGGAAAACTTATTGATCAGGCACTACCAGCATTAATGTACGCAGATGATATAGTGCTAATGGCCAACAACAAGGAAGATTTGCAGAGATTGATGGACATCTGCGGTAATGAGGGCGATAGGTTAGATTTTAGATTCAGTAAAGAAAAATCAGCAGTCATGATTTTCAATGACAACGAAGGTAGTGAGCTTAGGATACAGGAGGTCACGCTACAGATAACAGATAAATACAAATATCTGGGTGTATGGATAAGCAATGGGACCGAGTACCTGAGGGAACACGAAATATACGTGACGACTAAAGGTAACAGGAATGCAGCAGTGATGAAAAATAGGGCACTGTGGAATTACATCAGGTATGATGTTGTGAGAGGAATATGGAATGGGGTCATGGTTCCTGGGCTGACGTTCGGCAATGCGATCTTGTGCATGAGATCAGAAGTTCAAGCAAGATTAGAAATTAAGCAACGTGGAATAGGTAGGCTTTTTTTAGGAGCTCACGGGAATACACCAAATCAGGGAGTACAACGTTATATAGGATGGACATCATTTGAGGGCAGGGAAGCTAGCAGCAAGATAAAATTTGAGAAGCGATTGAGAGAAATGAAGGAGGAGCGTTGGGCTAGGAAGGTTTTCAGCTACTTGTACACGAACAATGTCGATACAAAATGGAGGAAGCGAACCAGGAAGTTGACTGGTAAATACTTAGAAAACAGCAGGTGGCCAAACCAAAAAGAACTATCGGTTAAGAAAAAAGTGAAGGAAACGGAGACTGACATGTGGAAAATGGGCATGATTAAGATGTCAGCACTAGAGATCTATCAAACTTTTAAGCAGGAAATTGCCAAGGAAAGGATCTATGAGAATACTCGGGGTAGTTTTCTACTGTTTGAGGCAAGGAAGGGAGTACTGCGAACCAAGACATATCGGGCCAATTACAAAGAGGTAGACACAGTATGCAGTGCGTGTGGAGAGGAAGAAGAAACTTCCGAACACTTGATAATGTTCTGTAAAGGGCTTCACCCTATTGTTCAGGATGATGGCGCAAAGTTTTTCAAAGCACTGGGGTTTAGGGACCGGGAGGGCAAAATAGACTTTAAGCAAGTAGACTTAACTAGAAGGAGGTTATCTGATTGGTGGCTAAAGTCAAGGCATGAGTAAAAATTACACTCTTCACTGCAAAGTACGAATCCTCAAACTCACTTTTTAAGGAAAAAAAATAAATATAGTTTTGGGTTCATTAAGTATTACGGCTTGGTGGCGCTAGCCACCGCCTGATCTAAAGGGTACAGTCATATTCATCCATCCATCCATCCATCCATCCATCCATCCCGACATTTAAACTGCTTGGAACGGCCGCTCGACGTCGGGCTTCCACAGGTTCGTTCCCCAGAGGGCAGTAGATTTTTTCCTTTCAAAATTGCAAGTTCGACTTTTTGGAGGGGCTTACCTTACAATGCCGACTTCTTGTTTGGCATAGTATGGTTTTTAGGGACCCTATGTATTTGTTTTTAAAATAGTATGTGTAAAAAGAAACTTACTTCTATGCAGTGCATTATATATGTTCACAATGTGCCACGAAACGATAATGGTAGTTTTGATTTGTGTTAGAGAAGTCACACCCGCAGAAGAAAGAAACCGTCTCAAAATATTTGAGTTGCCAGAGTAACCTTGGCTGTCCTTTGTAAGGATTAGCAGCTTTTGAAGATTATAATTAGTGTTACGTTGCTGTAAAGAACAAAAGACAGCAGTGCATACAGAAAATGTTTCGGCCACCCACTAACATTTCCGCAGGCGCTGTATTTTATTTTTTGGGCACGGAAAAACGAAACTAGTCGCAATTGAGAATATCGGCTGATATAGTTGCTACTTTGTGTTATGTCTTTCCACTGCGACGCACTGCTGTTCACGCAACGAGAGAGAATTGTAGGCAACAGGATAAAGCCATTTTTAACCAAGCGTCTAAGTTTTTCTGCTCTTCTTCTGGTATTTTCTTTTTGGTCCTCTTGGATATATACAGAACGGTATGAACTTGTGAATTGGCGCAGAAGTAAAATCAGTGACTGCGCGTGTCAGGCGTTAAATTGTTTTGTCGCAATCTCTATTTCATCAATTTAAATTAGAGCTCGTGATGACTCTCTTAATAAATCATATTATTACCGAAATTTTGTGACCGTTTTAAGTGAATGAAATCTTGAACGATTTTATTTATTTAAAGAGAAATGCAACGGCTATGAAGCGCTTAAGTTCCTCTTAGTGGGGATGTCTTTTTTTCTGTGAAGAGTATCCTGCATTAGTTATGGTCACAAAAAACAAGCACACGTTACTTCGGACATTGCCTTTAGGTCATTTTCTGGAGCTTCACGACAATTGCATTAAAAAAAAGCCCATTTCAACATATCAACCAAGTTTCCAGAAATTTCAGGTAACAACGACGCAAGCGTACTCTCTTCGAACAACATACGCAATGAGAGAACACACAGCAATGTTATCATGCACGAATGGCGAAGCCGCACCTCAGGTGTTCAAGATTCTCCAAAATAATAATAATAGCTGGGGGTTTACGTCCCAAAACCACCTTATAAATATTATATACGCCGTACTCGAAGGTTGCGGTTAATTCGACCATCTGTTGATCCTTAACGTGCGCTGACATCGCACACTAGACCGCTCTCTACCATTCCGCCTTCATAGAAAAGTGGCTTTGACGGTCGAGATCGAAGCCGCGACCTTTGGGTCAGTCGTGGAGCAACATAGTGGCTGTTCTGGAAGACGGCAACTTAAAGGAAGTGGGCCATTGTTGTAATTTTAATGTCACAGCTTTTTTCGATACGATTTTTTTGTAAAGTGCAATATTTTCAGAGTTGGGGGGAAGACAAAGTGAACAATGATCCGTGTTGTGCACACGTGGTCGTTGTTGTAGCTGCTCTTCTTCAAGTGCTCTTTATGGAAGAAAACGTGTTCTGTATAGCAGCGCGATATAGTACTGCTTACTTCCTTTCGAACGTAAGAACTGCGCGTTTCGCAGTGTGTTCCCGAGCAAAGTTGTGCTCACGCTGGTGTGCAGCCGTCAAGTACGGCTTCATGCTAAAGGCCATTTCTGACACACATAGGTATACGTTTCGAAGTCGCATACACACGCACAAAATCACATGCATACATTGAGCTCATAATGGGGACCCTCAAGTACAAGAACATACACGAAGTTTCAAGTTCACGCACAGTGATGTGTGTGCGTCATAACGGTGTGCACGATGAGACGCACCGACGCAGCCGGCGTGGACAAGCACTCACCGCATGCTGCTTTAGAAGCTGTGATTGGCACCAAAGAAATGAGAGTGGTGGCTTCTTTACTTCGTCAAAATCACCATGCTTTATGGTATAGGGAGTACGTGTACACTCGCATCAGTTGCCTCCAGACAGTCTACATCGGGCTCTGGAAAGCCTGCTCTTCTAGCTTTTGCTTTGGCTGTGCTGGGCGTTCTGCGCAGGCATGGCAATCATTTTTTTAATGTAACTATGTGTTAACTGCACTCGGTTACGCCTTTGTAAACATTGTATGAAACATACCTTGATTTCGTTATTTTTATAGTTTCTTCCGTACAATAAATTGTTTCTGGGTACAGAGACTCAGACCGAAAAAAAATTATTCCTATATTTAAAATAAGGCAAAGTGGCCGATATGGGATTTTTCAGTTTATTTACATGAACTTGAGAAGAAGATCAATGGTGACAGCGATAAAGCAAACTAGAAAAACCGCCAACACGGCACCCTTTGGAATTTCATGTGCATCTCGCACCACCCCGGTGTGCACGGACTGAACGTTGCTGCGCCGCCTCGCCTTCAGAATACGTCCCCTGGTCACTTGAGACTCATTTGAGGCACGAAAGTTGGTCTTCCGTTTTCGGGGACTATCCAGCACTTGAACATGCCCTTCAGGGTCCCAAGCGATCAACTTCGTCTTCTTATACGGCGGAGGACAGCGCCTAGTTTCGAGTTCAAACGAGAACGAGGAACCACGGGGGGCGAAGCAATGCTGTCCTGATACATCTTCCACCTTCAAAGGTTTGCGTTCTTTCGTTTTTTTATAATACTGGTTGTGGCGGCGAACGAAGCTTTGATCCAGCTTGAGGGGGGGAAACGGACCAGACCGACCTGTTGGTAGAAAGGGCGGACGCTTCGGTTTGGTAGCAAGGGTAGCCGTTGTTTCCTGCAGAGGGAACAGCTATGAGAAATTTTTCATCCTTTTGTGCTAAGGAAAGAAGACTACGAACAAAGGAAATGTAGGACCTCGTTAATTTTCGAGATTATTGATTTCAAATACTAAATTCTTGCTTGAAGGAAAAGGGGATCGCCAAGCTCACACGAGCATGTTGCAGCATCCGATCTTTACACAGTTGAGCCTTGCAAAACGATAAAAAAATTTTAGTGAGCGGGAATCACGTACAAAACGAGCTTGAAAAAAAGATGACTCACGTTTGTATACATCACAAAGTAGCCGGCTGCACCTATACCAGCCGGGTTATGTTTGTGCCTATTCGCCATAAAAACGCTGCTCTTCCATTGGTTTGTCAGGCCATACTTCTTGCGGCTTTGTTTCGTCTGTTTGTTGCGTGGCACTACTGTGTTCCATCTCATAGAAACGTCCGAATTTTTCTATTTTTTATGAAGTAGAATGGAAGCATGACTAATTGAGTTCTCTTGGCAAGTCCGAACCAGAATATATATATTATCTTATAGCGAGACAGTACACAACAATACCACTTGTACAGCAGATGTATTACAAGAAAAGGAGAAAGAAAATACGGGCTGCCCGCAAAAGCACGCATATGTCTAAGAATCTATAGCATGGAACTAACCAGAGGCATAACACCCGTTTATATATAGCGCTGACTGTTATCTTGAAGACTTAGGTCTCGATACCATGCGACACCGCACGCTGGATGAGCCGGCATTAATCTTCTGGCTCGTAGGCACGCAACAGGGACTCCCATGACTCTGATGTGTTCTCTGTGTTGCAGTGCGTGCGTGTCCTCATCATGATTGAGTATCGCCGGGTGTGAGCAATGTTTGCACCATGGCGCTGTCTGTTTCGGAATAAATTCTCCTCTACAACAGGGGGTGTGGAAAGCTGCCTGTCTGTAGCTTGCGCCATTAGACGGCCTAGCGCCCAGCACACGCACTGAGCACGTGAATATGAAAGAGTACCGTTTTCAGCGATATCATAACATATAAGGCAATACGTCGAGTTCACCTATTCCTGCGATGGCGGGCGCATCAAAGGCAAGAGTCATCGAGCAGTTCTCGCTGCTCTGTTACAACTGAGATTGATAATTGAGTTGCAGACTGGTTTTCGTTGGGCTCTTTTGAGGTGGTAAACCGATCTAAAACAAAAAGGAAGGATTCGGTAACTGCTGCTGAACTCACCAACATGGCAACCAGGTAGGAATGATGACAGTGATAATTACTGTGGCTTCTACCCACTGAGAGGTACACATGGAAAGGCACAGGCTAAATGAGTTGCAAAAAAATTAATAGAAGCCGAGAACAGTCTGAAAGATTTCGAGTATCATCGCTCTGCAGGCGAAATTGCTTCGACTGATTTTTGTCTAAATTTCGAAGATTAAAAAAAACTTACCACATATAAGTTAGATAGTTAAATTAAAGAAATAGTGAGGGAAAATGACCAATGCAGGTTCTGGCAATGTGTGAGTTTTGGAAGGCGTATAGTGGTGAACTGGGAGAGCAGATCAAATCAGCGTTGAAAAAGAAAAGAGAGAGAGGGGGTAAAAATTGGCACCGTATGTGAATGTAATCTGAAAAAAGTCGTCGAAAGACGATAGTCTTGCGTGTTGAGAGACTAAACAAAACATTTATTTGATGTTCAAGAAAATCGGTGAATTGTATTCCGGAGGCGCTGCGTTAGAGTGCCTCGAGCACGCAGCGGAGGCGAACGAGCGCATCAAGTCACGCAACACGTGAGACATGAGCGCCATCTGGCAGTTTTTTTCGGAAAACAAAGCACGTGGCCCAGAGATGGGCGTGCTCGCCCGTCTCAGAGGTGATAAGGTGAAGAACTCAAGGCGACGGGTAGGTGCCACCACCGTCTCGTTTTAGCAAATCGTTGGAAACATTACCCGTTCCTTGCAAGCGTTGCATGGTTCGTGCAGTGTGTAAAAGAAGAACATACAGAATATATATGTGTTGTTATGGTGCCTCAGACATGCGATTATTGCTTTTTAATTCAAAATCACACACGTATGAACACTCATTCTTGAGCAACATTGGCGGGCGCTGCGAATGGGGTCGACCATTCGGGGTATCGGAGGGTGCTGCTTAGAGCACCCGGATCGCGGTAACGGTGGACAAACAGACAAACGTACAGACAGACAGACAGACAGACAGACAGACAGACAGACAGACAGACAGACAGACAGACAGACCAAAGTTTTTGCGTGGAAGGTCCCCAAGAAAGACTATCGTCTTTAAAAATTTTGCTAAGGCACGTTGCCGGGCTAGTTGGTTGGGATTCATCATTTTCACTGGTATAGCGCACCACGACAAGGACACACACAAAGGAGAGATTCACACACACACAGCGCTAACTTGCAACTAATGTTTTATTTGCGATCACACACGCTGTTTATACAACAGGAGACGGATAAAACATGGATAATGTCACGTCGAGAATACAGCACAGCCCATGCACGTGTCATCACCGATAGCGACAATCTACTCCAGCCCGTCAAAGCGAAAATTCCAGATACTTCTTTTCTTTAGATGATAATGCTATGGAAGCCACACTCACACATTTTTCTTTCATTTTGTCTATTTCAAAAGCTTCAATAATTTCACGTGTGGTTCTGTCACGGGCCTTAAAGAGTATACGTGTGTTTTGGAACATAGGGACGCAACCGCACCTCTGACAGTGAAGGGCCAAATGACCACATATAGCTCTTTCTACATTGTACTTGTGCTCCTTTAGTCTTTCATTCACACACCTTCCAGATTGGCCTATGTATTCGCAACCGCAAGTCAAAGGAGTGCTATAGACAATACCACAACAACAATTCACAAATTTCTCCCGGTGCTTAATCTTACAAACCTGTTTCCCGCTACTCTCTGCATTGACCTTTTTGCACATTCCTTGCAACTTTTCGGGAGCAGAAAACACTACATCCGCACCCGCCTTCCTTGCTATCCTTCGCAAGTTATGCGAAATGGCATGCATGTAAGGCACTACAGCAACCTTGCCTGCCTTAGTGGCGGTTGCCTGGTCTTTGCCGTTTGCCCTTCCTTTCCTGCTTATAGATTCGGCGACAGCGGTCAACAAGAAGTGCGAGGGGTAGCCAGAGTTTAATAAACGTTTTGCTTGAGCCCACAAGCTCTCATCAAGTTTGTGGTGGCACGACTTCATCAGTGAATTCTGAAAACAGGATTTTATCACCGCACGCTTTACCAATTTCGAATGAGCGGACGTGAACGGAAGAACCGGTTTATTCCCTCGCGGTTCATAGCTCCAGCATACTCTTGCTGGCGAAAAATACAGCCCGAGGTCAAGAAATTTTATGAAATTGTCATGTGGTACTTCATGCGTCAGCACCAAGGGAGATAACACTGTCAAAAACATGGTTAGAGTTTCAGTGACAACTGCGTCAAAATTGTTATGATCATTATTGGCAACGATCAGGTAGTCATCTACATATCTAAAAACAGCAATAACGTCACTGTGCTTCATACGTTCGTCAAGGACCTTGTTACGTTTTGCTAAAAACAGGTCGCTCAGGTACGGGGCTATGCAGGAACCAATACATATCCCGTTCTTTTGTTTTACAGTGTTTCCATTCCATGTCGCATAGGTCGAGTTAAGATAAAAGTAAAGGAGCTCTAAAAACTGATCACTCGACACACCGGCAGTATTTTGAAAATCAACCGCTCCTACTCTGTCTATACCTTCCGATACACACGCCATCAACTCTGCCTGAGGGAGGGTGTAATAAAGGTCCTTAACGTCGATCGAAAAAGCTAAAAGGTCTGCGTTTTCCTTGCCTGCAAGAAAGTCTAGTACTTGTTCCGACTGTTTCACCAAAAAGGGGTCGTCCAGAGATATCAACTTCAAATGCTTTTGTAGAAATAACGCGATACACTTTTGCCACGATTCATTCTCCGAGATGATCACTCTGAAAGGGCATTCAACTTTATGCGTCTTTGCCGTGAAAAAGATATCAAGATCCACTTTTTTTGTCTTCTCAATTGATCTAACCAGGCCTTCAAGATTAAAGCTTTTGCATAGCTTCTTCGCGGCAGTTCGCACTTTTTGTAACGAAATATTGTTATGAGTATCAAAAACAGAATTGACGGCCTCCGACGCCTTCGCTCGATACAATGACTTACGCATAACCGCAAAGCCACCGTCTTTATCGGCTGGTAGTAGCGCGAGCGAATTGTCCTTCAAGTGCCTAATGGTCTCCTGAATAGCATATCTGACACCCGTAGGACGGACACGCATGAGAACGTCGACACCTTCAGATACACACCTGTCAACGTCACCTTCAGGTACTTGTTTTGAGACATTCCGAACCATCCCTAGAAGTTCGGGGCTAGATTTTCGCGGCTCGACGGCGAACTTTGGTCCACACTTGAGTACCTGTCGCACTTTGTCGGGCAGGTTCACATCACCGATGACGTGAAGAGGATTCGATGGTGCGGGGGGCTTCTTTTGTACTTGCGTCCTCAGCCCCGGCAGAACTTGCCGCCAGAGAAATTCGGTTGTCCGTTCAGCTAGTAGCGAGTAATCGCGCCAGTCGTTGAAGCTTGAGCTTGGTCCCAGAATGAGCCTGAGATGATTTCTGTACATTCGAGTTTGCCTCTGCCATTCGGATCGCATAACTTTGCAAATACGAACACCATGGTTGGAGGAAGGCAAACAGTATCCAAACAGTGCCAATACTTCAGGAGGGAGCACCTTGTGTCGGATGTAGAACCCAAGTGTCCGAGCTCTGCAGGCCGCCGTCGCGATCAGCGGGATGATTCGGCATGGTTCTGTGCTGTACCATAAAGGAATGCCCGATGTACAAGAAATGAACTTTGCTAAGGCACGTTGCCGGGCTAGTTGGTTGGGATTCATCATTTTCACTGGTATAGCGCACCACGACAAGGACACACACAAAGGAGAGATTCACACACACACAGCGCTAACTTGCAACTAATGTTTTATTTGCGATCACACACGCTGTTTATACAACAGGAGACGGATAAAACATGGATAATGTCACGTCAAGAATACAGCACAGCCCATGCACGTGTCATCACCGATAGCGACAATCTACTCCAGCCCGTCAAAGCGAAAATTCCAGATACTTCTTTTCTTTAGATGATAATGCTATGGAAGCCACACTCACACATTTTTCTTTCATTTTGTCTATTTCAAAAGCTTCAATAATTTCACGTGTGGTTCTGTCACGGGCCTTAAAGAGTATACGTGTGTTTTGGAACATAGGGACGCAACCGCACCTCTGACAGTGAAGGGCCAAATGACCACATATAGCTCTTTCTACATTGTACTTGTGCTCCTTTAGTCTTTCATTCACACACCTTCCAGATTGGCCTATGTATTCGCAACCGCAAGTCAAAGGAGTGCTATAGACAATACCACAACAACAATTCACAAATTTCTCCCGGTGCTTAATCTTACAAACCTGTTTCCCGCTACTCTCTGCATTGACCTTTTTGCACATTCCTTGCAACTTTTCGGGAGCAGACATTATCCATGTTTTATCCGTCTCCTGTTGTATAAACAGCGTGTGTGATCGCAAATAAAACATTAGTTGCAAGTTAGCGCTGTGTGTGTGTGAATCTCTCCTTTGTGTGTGTCCTTGTCGTGGTGCGCTATACCAGTGAAAATGATGAGTCTTTAAAAACCTGGCTGAGGAAAACGCCACTGGGGGTCTGGGTTGTGCAGGTGTGCTTCCCATGGGCCCCTCTTCTCGCGTTTCTCAACTAAAATCACGGCTACTGAGAGACCTCATTTTGGCATCTGCGTAACAGGCGACATGATAGGTATTGGAGGACACTAGCCACTACTGATTGAGTCTCCTGTTTTCAGACTTTTGCGAGGCTTCACGCCCGCCTTGAAACCTAACGCCGAAAGGAAGGCCATAGGAGGACGTGTGGTTAGGACGGCGCGTGCTCCTGACGTTCGAGTGCTCCTGGAAAAACTGCACCAGCGCCAGACCCGTGGCCACTAGTTTCCAAGATGAGCCAAGAAGACGAAACAACCGAAACGCCCAGTGACCAGCTGGACGGCATGCATATGAATGACAACGACACCATATGCACGGACGACACCGTGCATATGAACGCGACCGAAGGCTATACTGACGGTATGACACGCGCAGCGTCACAGCAATTGAACATGAAAACGTTTCGAACACGTGAGGTAGAAAAGACACGAAAATTTCCGGTGAAAACATGGCACCAGAAAGAAAGTCACGCAAGGAAGAAACGTAAGCGCGGAAACAGTAATTGCACCGTCGCAAGTCTATATGCCACCCCTACAGTTCGACGGCTACAAGGTCATATACCGCCAACAAGCAGGTCTTCAGCTAGCGAAGTAAATAAATATCACCATCACGCACGCCATTGGAACAGCCAGCAGCCTCTCACAGCAAGACTTCGGTGATAGAATGTGCACGCAAGTGCAGCGACTGGAACACCTGATTGTAGTAAGAATGGTCAAATCAGAGGATGTTAGAGAACGCGAAAGCCTCACCAACATAACTTTTGACGGCAGTCTGTTCGCCATAAAAAGCAACAACCAATTTTCTTGCGCAGAACATCGAATAAATGTCTTGCTCACTCTCTCCACACGAAAGACTATCGTCTGTGTGGAAAGACTATCGTATGCCGATAGATGGCTCGCTGGACTGAGGACCGTGGCGGGCTGCTTGTGAATTCCGCAAAGCACATCCGGCACGTGAGCGACGGTTTCCAAATACGAGAAAACCAGCAGGTAATCGCGCGATATCAACCACGCGACACGCGTAGAGCGGCGCCGCGAGGGTGACAAGGGAGGAGGTTGCCGATGCGGCGAGGGTGTTGTCGTGACGGTAAGTAAGCACCGCTACTTTCTTACATCACGGGGCTTTCCTACACCGAGACGGGAGGGGGGGGGGGGAGAAGCCGGGGTAAAGCCCCTTTTACCGGGGCAAAGTTTCTAGCGCCATCTCCCAAGCTCCCAGCGAAGCAGATTATCGGGCAGCGGATAGGCCCGGCGTTCGCTCCCTTAAAGTATTCTTGCTCCGCGCGCCAACCGCACTGCGCCATGCTCCCGACGGGGCTGCAGAAATTAGGTGCCTTTCTCCTCTTCTAACCATTACCACCACCACCACCCTTCGCCTCTACCTACTCTCCCAGCAACCATAGCAGCGCCTCTAGAGTGTCCACCAGGAAACTACGAATGCGAAAGCACGCTGACACTTTGAACCAGGATGTGCCAGATGCTTGGGCAGCTCACCCACTGCTGCGCCATGTGTTCAGGGTGCGGCCGTGCGTCAGGTATGCTGAAATGGAATGCCGGTGGCGTCTCCTCGTGGAGCGCACACTCGCGAAAGTTGACAAACAATATGGCGTTTGTGTTACCTTCACGAAAGCTATGCACGCGAGGTGAGAGGAGCCTGCACATTGACGCAAATGGCGCTATTTTAATTTTTTTTTCAGGAACCTGAGCTCACTCGATGTGTGGTGCCCTCTCTTGCGCTCCGCAAGTGTCAGTCTCGTGTATTTGTAACATTCGAGCAATTTTAAGTATGCAATCTTTTCTTCACTGTTTCTGAATAGAGTAACACAAAGAAATCGGCCGATTCCAGGTACCTGGGAATCAACGTTATGCGAAGCATGCGGAGGGAAGGTGACTGTGTCGCAGTTTTTTGTTGAGCGACACGTCATGAAATAACGCTAATTATATGTGCAAATGTTGCACGCACAGACATATGTTGAAGAGTTGCAGATTTTTATATAACCAGTTGTTTGCACTTGCGCAACGATGCCAACTGGAACACGCGTATTAGCAATACCAGTAACTGCGGTGGAGCGCTTATGCTCGCGAGGATACTGACCCTGGTCACTGCTCCATAAATCAACTTCAGCGCAGTGCAACTAACCCCAATAGACGTTAACCGGACGTGATGGCTGTATCAAAGGAGTACATATGTAATGTTTATAAAATTGCGTAGGCACCACTGCAACAACTATTGACGTTTCACGAAGATGAGCGTCTATTTGAAAACTAGTTCCGAAACCGGTCGTATCTCTGTGGTAAAATGCTTCATTGCCACGCAGAATACTTGGGTTTGATTCCAGCTAGGACACTAACATTTATTCCTTACATTCGTCGGGTCGACGCTACCGATGTCGGGTATTTCATAACGCTTGCTCGTTCAAATTGCCCATGTGTGTTCTCGTCGTTCCCGTAAATATTCAGTGTCAATCACCTGAGGCACACACCCGTATACCAGCGGCACATACCGGCCCATGGGTATGCGCCACTATCTGGCGGGAAGTGTTTGACGACGTACGCGATGGGATTGTGACAATATTCATTTCCTGACCAGCGGGGCATATTCGTCAAACAATCTTACCCTCCTATGCTACTTTTGGCTTATGCCAAATTAAGGGGGTGACCACGAGGGCCCCCAAACGTAAGCGGCTAGATAGATAGATAGATAGATAGATAGATAGATAGATAGATAGATAGATAGATAGATAGATAGATAGATAGATAGATAGATAGATAGATAGATAGATAGATAGATAGATAGATAGATAGATAGATAGATAGATAGATAGATAGATAGATAGATAGATAGATAGATAGATAGATAGATAGATAGATAGATAGATACGCTCTAAGTCACCGAAGTTCACTAAGAAATGTTCCTTATTTAAAACGAAAAGAGTGGTCCCACGGGCCAAAAATCGGCTGAGCTACTTAGCTTCAGCCCAGCCGTAAGATGGCAACACATCACTTACTGCTTCAAAGAAACACACGCACTAGTTATTTACTACAGCACATTTTGTAGTGCATCATACGTCTATACGTGTTCTTGCGTATGCGATAGTGGCCTGAATCTGTCTTTATCGTCTGCGATTGTACGGTGCGATAACGTCAAGCTGGGATCAGGCATAAATCGGACGCGAGAGGAGTGCACATGGCGTCGACGCGACGGCAACGTTGTCACGCTCCAGGTTCGTGAGCATTTCCGGCAATGAAGAAGTATGTACGGGCAGCAGCAGGGATGTGTCGCAAAAGATGTGCTATAAAGTGCCCGGCGTTCGTCGTGGTTTTCGTCTGCCTCTAAGCTTGGCTGATGGTTGGTATGTACGAACGCCATCAATACTATATGTTAAGTGCGTACTGCATTTGTCATTGAAGCCTTAACCTAACGTTTCTGGCAATGTACTGTTCCGCGCAAAGATCATTTTTGGGCTCTTCACTTCGCGTGCTGTTTTCGTGGACTGCTTCACACGAAAGAAAACTGTCAGGAACGCTTCGCAGCACGTTTGCGAGAAAATTCTTGGCTCAAGAAATTGAGTCGCCGCTCGCGTTGTTAGGTTTTTGTTCAGGTGCTGCATGTATTAGAATTCACTGCATGGATGAGCTTTTGTGAAAAGTGCAGCTATGCTCAGTATCGTTGTCTGTGCCGTTCGTAAATTGCTTGAAGCACTGAATCTAAAAAAATGTTTGCTAGCTAAAGCTAGGACGTAACTTTGAGTAACCACTCCTGCCTCGTTAACGGCTTACATGACACATAAAATTGCTTTTTTTTTTGCTGCGGCAACTGCCTGTGGCTGTTTTTCGTGAAAGAGCGATGTAAAGTGTGCAAGATAAAATTAGTGCGAAGGTGGGAAGGAAAACGTAGCCAACATTTTTTTTTTTTTTTGTTCCAGTTCATGCATGAGGTAAGTGCTGAGGCTGTCGTGTCGCGTTATGCACTGTATGAGTAGTCGTGTGCGTTAAATGCAGTTTTATTAAGCTGCAGTTCTCGTTATATATTTGCCTATTTGTTTATTTCTTGTGTGTAATTTATAATCATAATATGGCACCTGTATTTTCGCGTATCGCAGTGCACTTAACCTCTCTTTGTGCCTCGTTTGTCAAACATGAACAAAGCGGGCATTTGCTTGCCAAGAATATCACTTGAAAATAAAACTTTTCGCTCCTCAAATAATTCTCAAGTTTTAATTATATTGTGTGCATGAACACACATTGGCATCGTGTGCTTGCCGCTCTAGCGGTGCAGCTTACACGAAGCTCATCGATGCATGCAAACGATGCCCCCCCTCCTAAAAAAAGAAAAAAAAACTAAAGTATGCCATCGAGACATTTCTTGCGGTCTGCCATCTCTAAGGCTGCAAAGTTTCGCCACACCCGCTTGGTGCGCTGCGAAACCAAATCAGCCACAGGGGCCCATAGAAGTGTCCTCTCTTCGCCTTTTATATTACTCTATGGTTTCTGTCAATTATATAAATTTAGGTCTTGTTCGGTTCCTTTAACCCAGGTTCGAGGAGGAGGAGTAGGAGGAATGAATGAGGAAAGACAGGGAGGTTAGCCAGTTCTCAGACCATGGAGCTGGCTACCCTGTACTGGGGAAGGGAATAAAGGGGGATAAAGGATGAGAGAAAAGAGACGTTGTAAAAAAAGGAGATAGAAGGTCATTATACGATCCACGACGGTGTTTACAGTCTGTCTCTAAGACCACTTGACCGCAGAAAGCGCAACAACGCTCTCAATGCCTTGCGTGCAGAGGACGGTCTCGGCCAGTGTTCTAATACCCTTTCTTCCGACAATTGGCGATTGCCTATTCTATCTGAAGCTTTCGACAGTTCTTTTCTTGGCACGCTGAAGTGGGGACACTCGCAGAGAAGATGGATTAGATTAGATTTGTGGGGTTTAACGTCCCAAAACCACCATATGATTATGATAGACGCCGTAGTGGAGGGCTCCGGAAATTTCGACCACCTGGGGTTCTTTAACGTGCACCCAAATCTGAGTACACGGGCCTACAACATTTCGGCCTCCATCGGAAATGCAGCCGCCGCAGCCGGGATTTGAACCCGCGACCTGCGGGTCAGCAGCCGAGTACCTTAGCCACTTGATCACCGCGGCGGGGCCGCCGAGAAGATGGCAGAAAGTCTCTGCGCAGCCACAGTTGTCACATATCGGGCTTCTGGCCATTCCGATTCGAAAGGAATAAGCATTCGTAAAGGCCACCCGAATCCACAGACGGCACAAAAGCGTCTCCTCTGCTCTGGTTATTCCTGATGGAAGACGCAGCTGTAGGTGTGGGTCCAAATTATGAAGGCGGACGTTGGTGAATGCCAGTGAATTCCACTGAGCGAGTGTCAGTTCTCGTGCAAGTGATCGAAACCATGCAGTGGCGTCCGTTCTTGATAATGGTATAGCTACACAAGGAGCCTCATCATGAGCAGTTCGGGCTGCTTCACCTGCACGGTCGTTTCCCAGGTTCGAGCTTTGCAAGGCTTGTTATGACCTGTACTGAGCGCTTTACTGTTAGCGTGATCATTTGGTATAAGAATCATGAATGGATGACAAGCCGGGCACCTCAAGCACTTGAAATCTGCGGAATGACATGCATGCACAGATCGATAACTTGCCACGAGAATCGGCGGTATTCTTGACGGTGGCCTCGCAGGACTTCGCTTCCCCTAAGGCGCCGAGGCTAGGACGCGGGTCACGCAAACCGGAAAAAAAACGGCACAGAAGACCAGGTCCAAGGTCCAAGAGGGCGCATGATAACGAGAGCGACAGCTTGAAGACGAAGGAGTCTGCAACTATTTCGCATTTTAGTTTAAACAGTTTTCTCCATAAAGTCATGATGTGATCAAGCGATATTATTTTGATGCTTTCTAAGCATGAATTCGTTAACAGGAATTCGTTAACCAGACAATAGAGACGATTTGAAAGTAGCGATTGAGGTCTTTCATTATCTATGTGTCATCTACAACTTTTAAAACAAAACGCTGTACAATGGGTGCATGACGTTTATGTTTGTTGGAAATGTAGTTGGTGTAAGACCATGAACTTAAATAGAGGTAAAGAACAAGTATAATCTAATTAAAAAATCACGTGTGTGATAATCGGCTGTTAAATACCTTAGCATCAGATCACGTGCTTTTGTTGTGATTACAAAATTTAGCGTTGCTCTCTCTTAAAACGTGGTCCAAAAACATACGAACAGAATGTATTTAGCGTAGAAGTTGCGAAATAAGCTGCACCTGCGTTGCGGATGTAAAAAAAGATGTAAAGAGTTGGTAAAACTTCCACTTGTGAAGAGCGCTTCATTTTTATCATGTGATGAATATGGTTCACTCCTGCGATGTTAATGAAGGTTAGCTTATCAGAAATGTGCTTCACATTACCGTGACAATTAAATGAATATAATGAGTGTTGCATCTAAAGATGCTCGCAAATTACGGTGCTCTAGCTGTTGTAGTGTGGCCGTTCGGTTAACTCGGACATATGACTTATACTTTGTTCGGGAAAAGCGGCCTCCAAGTGGAGTGAAAGCCGCACAAAGCCTGCAAGACTGCGAGCAAAAGTAAGCCCATGGTTTCGCAATTCTCTACTTTTTTTCTTGTTTTTACGAAAACACATCTTATAGCCATCATTAAACATAACGAAATATACGGGATCCAGGGCGTGATCGCTCACTTCAAAGCTCATTGGTTACTTCGCTTACGCAATAAATCACCTAACCGTAGAAGCCATGGACAGCTCAACATTTGCTATAAACATAAAAAGTGACCACTCGTAATCACCGCAGAGCGATGAAATATGGCTAATTTAGCAGGCGAAACCGAAAGTGATGCGCCAAACAACACATCTACCATTCACTTGGAAAACGTCCGTAATTGCAACACAGTTTCCCTGACCGTGGTCAACCGTAAATCTTGATACTACGTTTTGTGCCAACGCTTTCCTACCATATGGTCACTTAGCGACGCTCCCTTATCAATGTCTCCCAATGCGAGGAAAACTGTCGTCATTATAGGCGTTTTCGAAATGAACGGTAGATGTGCTCTTTGATTGATATGTTGTGTTTAACGTCCCAAAACCACTATATGATTATGAGAGACGCCGTAGTGGAGGGCTCCGGAAATTTGGACCACCTGGGGTTCTTTAACGTGCACCCAAATAGATGTGCTCTTTGAGAATGTGTAGATGCGGTACATGTTTCGGGATCCGTAAAGGTTCCTTGTTCACACTAAGCAGGCAGGGGTTGTATGTTGCAAGAGTCGTGTGTCGCTTTTTTAGACATGGAGACTGTCGTCTGCTACAAGGAACCTGTATGAATCCCGAAACGTCTGTTTTTTTTCCTTGTCATGGTCAGTGACCACACTACATCGTCAACATGACACCTGACCAGACGTACTTACGTCGAACTTTTGACTATATATATATATATATATATATATATATATATATATATATATATATATATATATATATATATATATATGCTGTTTCACACGTCGGTTTCGATTCAACGTGCTGAATTAGCCATATTTAATTGCTCCGCGGTGATTACCATTGGTCGCTTTTCAGAAATTCCAAAGTGGCGGTGGACTATTAGTAGTGAGGACTTTAATTTGTTCATTTGACTCGACCGCTCATTTCTACTGGCTAAAAAGTCAATTGTTTTAATTAGAAAGAAATCTACCGTAATTAATGTTTGTACACACCTGAAAATGCATTCGGTCACAGTAAAGGGAACGCCACAGGTGGCACGCAGATACCTCCTTTCGGCAAGCACTGACACGTCATAGCGACACGTGCGCAAAATCGCGAGATGGCCGCCTCTTCTGCCGTGTGGCCAGAGAAAAGAGGCATGCGGTCTGAACACGTTCACGCACTCGCCGCTTCGGAAATCCCGCTTCGCCGCTTTCCCCTGCGCCATGGTTCACACCGAAGGCGGGGCGGCGAAGCGGCAAAGCGTGTTTCTCAACGCGGCGAGTGCGTGCCCCTGTTCAGACCACACGGATTGCTTGGCCGCCCGCGCGGCCAAAGAGGCGGGACATCTCGCCGTGTCTTGCCATCTTATGGCACCCTTTGGGACTTTTCGTCGTGTGACTCCTTTACTCTCCACATTAGGGCGCCTGTCTAACATTGAGTCAGCTGCGCAGTTCTCGCGCCTTTTCTGACTCAGCGGTGTCGCCAGTTTTGCTTTGTAACGACATCTGCCATGACAAGTTTGGACGAAGAGGACGATATACTTTCCGTTCTAACGGTCGCTTCATTATAGTCGCATTATGAAACGCTGGAAGCGGGTAAAGCGCGAGACAGACGTGCGATTTTCCGTGCGATGCGGCGTGCGGCGCCGCATGGTGCGGCGTGCCGCACGCAACGTTTTGGGACACACGGGGGCGAACAAGCTATCAGCGGCAGGCTCCACCCCCCTGCGGTGCCTCGGCATGCAGGGTCGAACGACTTGGTATCCTCGTAATGAGGCTCAAAACAAACATTACACAGCCACGTGTTGTTCCCCCCCCCCCCAAAATAAATAATAAATCGCATTTGTGAACGACAAACACGTCCTAACCACGGCAACAGCTGATTATTCACGACTCCGACAGGTAGGCCTAGCATCGCGGGCGCCGGGCGTCGCCTACGCCGTTCACACGCGAGCTCATCGTGAAGCGCTTGTTTTTGACAACACTATCTAGCATTGCACTCGTATGTAATGCGTTAGCATACATTATTACTTTATCGATGCCATCGATGTGAAGAGCAAAGGTGGAAGCGAAGCGAGCCAGCGCAGACACGCCGGTAGCTGTGTTTACCTGCGAAATGACCTTGCATCGCTGCTCACAATATCCGATCTGGATAGCGGTTTCAAAACGGGTGTTGTCGTGCAGAAAAGGCGCACTTCAAGCATCACTTTATTCAATGCGGAATAACATCACGTCACCAGGGAAACAAACGTATGCGATGTTTGTCACGCCGCCGCAGTCGGCGATGTCAGCAATCCACGCTCGTACCGTCCATCGACTCGCCTGGAGCCTTGAAACATGGGTGATGGGAGCGGCGACAGGGAAATGGCGCCACTAGCATCGTGACACCACTCGTATGCTCGCGCTGTGATTGGCTGCTGCCATGCAGTGGTGCGATGCTGCGACGAAAATATCTGGCCGGTTTGATGCTCGCCGCACTGGCTATGCGGCGGTGCGACGCGAGGATACGTCACGAAACGTCGCGAAACGTCACCACTCCGGCAGTCGCATCGTCGCACCACACGCCGAATCGCAGAGAAAATCGCACGTCTGTCTCGCGCTGCCAACGTCGCTGGTGGGTCCGTCCAGCATTGCAGCAGCGAGATACTATGCGGCATGCTGACATTATGTTGCCGCTCCTTCGGTCTCGCGATGGTTAATACTACAAAGAGTGAGTACCCATTAGGAACTAATGAGAGTTCACGTTTCTTTAGTGATGTCTGCCACTGTAAGCACTGAGTTGTGCGTGTTGTTCAAATTGCCTGGCACGTGTGTTTATTCCGCAGATATTTGAGGATGTCCCCGAGCTGCTTCGACACACTCTTGGAAATGCTCAGGCCAAGGATCAAAAAGAATGACACCAACTATCGAAAGGCAATCCCTGCAGAACACCGGCTAGCTCTAGCAATCAGGCAAGGGTTCATATAGACAAATTTCGTGCGTTGAACTGCTTGTTTTTACGTCACTCACATAAATTATTTGTTATTTTCACCATGCAAAGCCACTTAATAAGGTTGTTTCAAAGCAGTTTTAAAATTACCAATGTTTTTATTAGATTCTTGGCGGCAGGAGAGACGCTTCGATTATCATCGTTCAATTTTCTGACGGGTAGATACACGGCCTGTGTCATCGCTTGTGAAGTATGCCAGGCAATTATGAATGTACTTGGCCCCACATACGTGGCACTTCCATCGACACAGAATGAATGGTCAAAGGTAACCTGTCAGTTGATACTTTATGTGACAACTGTTTCTAACAGCTGGCCTACACTAATTACACTGCACATGAATATGTGCGCCACTTATTAGTATATATCAGTATCAATGAAACCTTATTATTATTGTTAATGTAACCATTCGCTTCGAAATCCTTTAAGGTTAACGTTGTTTTTTATGACCTCATTGCAGGTTGCGAGAGAATTTGAAGAGAAGTGGGATATGCCACACTGCGTGGGTGCTATAGATGGCAAACATGTGTTTGTGGAGTGACCAGCAAACTCAGGAATCCGAGACAAAAATTACAAGGGCTCATTCAGCAAGTCATTGATGGCAATCAGTGATGCAAACTACTGGTATGTATCTGCTGATGTGGTTTTGTATGTGAGTGATTATTGTTTGAGAACGCAGCCCTGTTCATAGAAAATGCTGTGCGCATTTCCAATTAAAGGCTGAGCTACCTGTCAGCATAGTTCTGTGCTACATATGATTATATTTCACGTCACCTGCTTGTATCAAGGCACTTTCTAAAATGCAGGGCATGCAAACACTAACAAAAGAAGTGACGACACTATGCCCTACTTTTTGAATGAATATTTATCAACTAGCTCAGCTGTATGTTATTACTATTGCACAGTTATTCTTTACATCTTTCAATTCCCTCAGTAGAGTGGTGTAGGTCTACTTGCTGAAAATAGATCCTTCATCAAAACAAAGAGTCGTTCTAACAGTTTACATAAAAATCTCAATTCACACTCATGCGAAACTCCACATAGCTTGGCAGTGATGAACAAGTTATGGTCAAGGAAAGGCAGTAACTGGCTGTAATTAATAATGTACGGTAATTAGAGCAAAATCACAGACACAAGAAAGAGCACGAGGACATGCAGGTGTGTTCATCCCATTTCTTGTGTCTTTCTGTCTGTTCTCGCTAATATACCTGGGCAGATAAGGCATTACCAATTAGTCAGACAATTTATTGTAGTCAAACAATTAATTCTTTAGGAAAAATATTCTTTGCTGTACCATCGTTGTATGGTAAACAATATGCTTAAATTGGACAGATGCCCAGAAATGTTTGTTCGGACTAGTGTTTATCGCATTAAGCTATACGGCATGACATTTGGTTCAAAATGTAAGGTGGAATCCCAATGAAAGGTGCCTGTAAAACATCAATGCTAACATTTATATTTATTTTTTTGCACTCCAGCTTTCTGTATGTGGAGATTGGTCAAAACGGAAGTAAGTCAGATGGAGGCATATTCAGCCGAAGCAAGCTGCAACCCATGGTGACCAATGGCACTCTTGGAATTCCACCAGACGCCTTTCTTGATGGTATTGGCAACATGCCGTAATTTTTTGTTGGTGACGAGGCATTTCTTCTAAATACATACTTGATGAGGCCATATTCTAAGATAAGTAAGTGGAGATATCATAAAGATACATTTCAATTATAGTATAGCCGTGGCCTTGACATTGTTGAACCAATATTTCAGTTCAGCATAACTTGATCACTTGACAAATTTGCTTGCTTCATACTGCATATTCACCGCACATTCATTTCGTCAACATATATGTAAGTGCATACCTTATAAATGAGGGTTCTTTTGTTATTGCACCAGCACTACTGACAACCTAGAATTAAAGTACTTACAATTGATATGCATAATAGTGCCTCAAATATGCTTGTTTGGACAGAGGTTTCTGCACAGCTTTAATGTTTTATAGGTCAAGCTAATATTATAAGAAGCATCAGAGGAGCTATGCAGTTGAATATAAATTCTGTGTTTCAGATATCAGTATTAGAGCAGAACTGCAAATAATTGGGTGCAACTAGTTTCACTAATGCATGCACACAAGTGGTGCTTTGTACTTATAGCACTTTAGCTTCATTCCAAAACACGTACTTTCTTACAGGTCTTCAGCCTGTTCTCACTGGAAACACCACAGTTTCCACGGCCCAGTCCTCCTCTATACAAAGCGGTGCAACCAGCCAATTTGAGGAGCGCCACCAAGAAAGGATATTTTATTATAGGTTGAGCAGGGCTCGAAGAGTAGTCGAAAATTCTTTTGGTATACTCGCCCAGAAGTGGGGAATTCTTCGTCGGCCATTTAAAGCAAAAGAAGAGAACATAACGAAAATTGTGTCTGCCTGTGTGGCTTTGCACAACCTTCTTCTGAAGGAGTCGCCTGCATCACGAAATATGTACTGTCCTCCAGGCACCACAGACAGTGAAGACTGGCGAGGCAACCGTACAGATAGGAGCTGGAGAACTAAGGGTGTAGTTAACGGTGCACTGACTGCATTAGCCGGCACAGGTGGGAACTCGGCAAGGTAAACATGGCTTAGGTACATGTTTTATTTCGCATGCATCTCAGGTATAGTCATATTTGAAAGCACATTAAGAAATCGCTTTGCCTCAGTATCACAACCTTGTTGAAATACCTTTTGCAGACACGCTCATGCCATTCGTGATAAGCTGCGCCGGCATTTCATAATACAGTGCCATGGCAGGTGAAACATGTGACAGACTGCAGATGGTAACCAGTCAAGTAAGTTTACGCCTTCTTAACATATCTCTGTAGCATGAACAGCATCACGGCACAACAATACTACACAACAAAGGTAAACAGCATAATACAAATGAAGAGCTATTTTCTAATGTTGCCGTTTCACTGCCTTCATCATGATTGGCTACCAGATGAAAAATCACTTCAAACTATCTATGTATGTATTAAAATGTGCGAACATATCTACACAAATATAAGAGAAAAACAAATTAACTTTAAGAAACAGGCGACACCATCCGAATTAATGTCAGCAAACAAAGTTTTATTATGAAAGCACAACTTGTGTGGAAACGGGGCAAAATCAGGCTTTATTTGCACTCCAATTACTCCAATTTTTTGCAATTTCTAACCTCTTTTACTTTATGGTAAACCAAATTTTGCACCTCATGCATTGTGTCTAACTGGTCGTCTAAAGGCAGCGTGGGAAGCATCCCAACTATCGTGAGTCCAAAATGGTACAGGACGTCTTTTTGTTGTTCTCGGTCTTCGCGTGCTGTTTTTAGATGGTCTAAACATGCCGCTGCCCCATCCAAAGATGTAGCTGCTTCATTGAAAATCCTGCAAATGAGGAGATGTGTGTTTTCATAATGTTCTGCACTGTAATAAATCACAACTTACGTCTTTCGGTTTTTTTACCCTCGACGACACTTCCTGGGCCTTGGTGCACTGTAAAAAACCTAAATTAGTAAAGACATCCTCTATAAGTTGGAACACACCATGTGCAGCGGCAACTACAATGTTCTTGCCTTGTATTTGCCTCCTCTCCTTCTGTTTCAAGGACATCAGTCTCTTGTTGCCTGCATGATTAATTTCCAAAATAATTAGCTGGGAGTGCCTTACAAACTTACATACGAGGCAATACTTATTGCTCTACTTATAAATGTCAGCCAATATCTCATATGAAACCATTATTACGTTTCAGGACTGTCGGTGGTTTCTGCCTGACGACTGCTAATGTCTGACGTGCTGCTGCCGCACCTCTCGAGGTCTTCTGTGTCGACTTCAAGAGTGTCGCTGTATTTATGTCGCTTCAACTTCACCCTGGCCCGTGCCTTCTTCCTTGTAACATTCTGACCTGCATCAAGAGAAAATAAATTCGTTTTTCATATTTACTCTAACAATGTTCGAATTGCTTTTACCAGATGTATGCAGTTGGACTCAATAAGTTGCAAATGCAATCCGTGCTCAAAGTGCACATGCAAAGCAGGGCTGACATAGCAAAGTTTGTTCAAGCATACTGGTATTATTGAAACCAGTATAATAATTACCAGTTCAGGCTTGCGGCCCCTTCGACGGTGGTCAATGTGTCACTACTCAAATTGAGCACAACTGTACATATTGCACAGCATATTGCACAGCATCTTTTTTTTTTCGTGCAAAAACTGGAGTGATTTGGCAATCTCACTCAAGAAAACTAATAATAATAAATTGTAGGCGAGCTGTATTATCTCTGAATTTACATGAAAAGTGGTAGAAAACGGCACCACATACATCTTTTTGCACATTCACGTGTGTGAGTGTTGCACAGACTGCTCAACTGTCATAAATTGCAGAAAGGGGTGTTGGTAGATTCAGCGTTCTAAGCCGTATTGAGGCAAGATTAGAATAAGCTGCAGCGAGCCATGAAATTTTCTGCTGTGCCTACGGACTGACGCCATGAGCAAGCCGCCAAATATGGCGACTGTGCCGAACTTGCATGATTTTTAACGCCGATTTTAAATTTTTCTCGCGAAAACGCAGTGATTGCCCAATAAAACGCGGAACTCCACAAAGCTTTCGAATTTCGTGGAGACGCTTTCCGCGTACTCATATCGAAATATCTCTTACAGGCTGTTGAAACGCACGCTACGAAGAGACAATAGAAATTTGTTTTTAAGCTGAGTATCGCTTACGCTCAGCCAGTCGCACATGTAGCGTACCGAGAGAGTGCATGGAACTGCATAGATATTGGTTTCTTGACGAGCGAAACAACGAGCTTGAATGCTCACGACATCTACACTTCCTTGAGCGCGTTTGTGTGTCTGACCAGAGCGGAGTTGAAAATTTTCTGATGCTACACTGTAAACAAAAGTTAGCCGAGATGGGAGTTTCTCCAGCACATGAGCCCACAAAACTCCCCTGCCCCAATTATTTACTCCCTGGTAGGGAGTGAACTCGGCACATGTCATCGTAAAACGCCCCCTCCTTAATCACAGAGTTTATGAACGACATGACCTTGTTAAAATCCCCAGGGAGTTTCAGGTCACGTGGTTACAAACTCCCTATAGGAGCTTTAAAAACCCTCTTTGGGCGTGACGTGTGTGTGTGTGTGTGTGTGTGTGTGTGTGTGTGTGTGTGTGTGTGTGTGTGTGTGTGTGTGTGTGTGTGTGCGTGTGTGTGTGTGTGTGTGTGTATGTGTCTGTACGGGCATATGTTTGCACGTCGGTGTGAAACACATGTGATTTGTGTGGCTAACCGTGTAAGCATCTGTCAACAGGCAACGAAATTATAAGTGCAGCGAAGAATAGACACGACCGGTTGGTATTTACTGGGAACATTTCAATATATTTCGCACCTTAAACCACGCTGCACATCAGTCCGATTCCTCAACGAAACGTCCTGAATGCCACGCTTCAAAGGGCCGAGTAACAAAAAACTTCGAAGAATAACTTAATGGTAGCAAAAGCAAGCTGTTACGATCGTCAGCGGCTGCTCCTGCAGTTTCACCATCAGAAACTTCGAAGTGGTCTGAAGTAGGCTTCGCTCGACTACGGCAGGCTGGCCGGCGACCGGTCTGAGAGTTGCGCCGGCGACGCGCTCGCCCCGTCTCTGCCAACAGTGGCTTCTCGGAGTGTCACCGGTATTTCACCGGCTGTAACATCTAAGTGGTAAGAAGGCCTCGCTATGCCGTCGGTATTAAGCCGGCATCGTATCGAACTCGCACTGTCCGCTGGCCACCGCGGCAAGCGCTACGAGCTAGCACCGACCACCGGCGATGCAAAGAATGTGTTTCACAAAAAATGAAGGCTGCTGGGATGTATAACAGTCTACTGCGCCTTGCGACCGCAGCTGTCAATGACTAACTACAAGGCGAGCGCCGAACGAGGCGGAGTACGATCGTCAGCGATTGCACCGTAAAACTTCGAAGCGGTTCGAAGTAGGCTTCACTCGACTACGGCAGGCTGGCCGGCAACCGGTCTGAGAGTTGCGCCGGCGACGCGCTCGCCCCGTCTCCTCCTATAGTGGCTTCTCGGAGTGTCACCGGTATTTCACCGGCTGCAACATCTAAGCGGTAGGAAGGCCTCGCTATGCCGTCGGTATCAAGCCGGCATCTATACATGCAATGCATGCGAGCAACGGGAACAGCGACTGCGAACCGTCTCATTCGTTTAAGTCTATCGCTCCGTAGCTTAAACTGCGTAGATAGCGGACACCTATTTCTGTGCATGGGAAAAACAAGACGTAAACTGCACATCAGCAAGCATTTTGTGATCGCCAGCTGTCATTCATCGAATCACCGTGCCGTACTCGTGAGTGAGGCTATAGTCGTCGAACGCGGTAGCGGCGGTCTACCTCGGTTCATCGCTGGAGCTGCTGAATGTGCCTCGTTAATGTGTCCATTCAAAACCGCGCGCACTTTGTGTATGATTCAGTGCATTTTCCGGGTCCACAAACAGCACTGCTGATGCGTTCAGCCTGTACGACAGAGCGTCAACTGATAAAACTTTTTCGTTATAGTAAAAAAATAGTAAATATTAGGCAGGATTAGGATAAAAGGCATGTGTGTTGAAGTGCTTACATCAGACTACCGCAAGGTCATACTTACGCCGTGCGTATTTATTGCTTAATTATTAGAAAAAAAAAGGCTTCACCTGGGCTACAGAAGGTCAGAATGTGGTGCCTATATATACTCGGTGACTATATGGTAGGTGTGTACTGCGTGTGGCAAGCTGTGGTGAGTGCGAGTGTTGTGATATTACGTGAACGTTGTGATAATGTTTGTGTACTGTAATCATTGTTGTGCGTATTAAATGTAATGCAATTAAAGTTACGCTTGCGCATGGTACGGCTGCTGACGTAATTTTTTTTCTCGGTCGATGCAAAAAATGTACTCCCATACTGACCTGAAAAAGTTCCCCTATGGATGTAAATAAAAACCCCCCTGACACCATGCGAAAACCCCCTTCTGATGGGGAGTAAATTTTTTACTCCCAGAGACGGGTTTTTTCAAACTCCCATCTTGGTGTGCGCTAGAGGACAAGGTCATTTACTGCCATTTCGGCTTATTTCTGTTTACAGAGTATGAACGACGGGCTGTGCACTTACCGGTAACTCCTAAGTCCTTTGCTATTTTCATCCACAGCTCCTTTTTGTACTCCACTTGTATCGCGGATGACATTTGTCAAAAAGCACTGGGTAGTGCTTAATAGCATCGATTAAGAGCTCCGTGGAGAAGGCTGTTTCCTCGGACATGGTTGACGCCATTTAGAATAATCTCTACCGGATGTTTACTTCAAGAATACATCAGCGCCACCACCGCAAGGTGTTGCGATTGGCTGCGGCAAAGCGGCGAGCCGCGGCAGGCGGCAAAAAGCTGCTCCGAGAGCAATCGGCCATGCCGCCCGGTTTTTTCCCGTTTTCGCCGCCTGGCGAAGAGGTTTTCGCCGCTTCCCGTGTTGCCGCCTCGCCGCTTTGGCCACCCCGCCTTCGATGTGAACGAGGCTTTACAAGTGCACCTTTTATATCTCCCGCTTCCTCTCAAAGTGCTTTTGGTCGGCGGGGTGGTAAAGAGAGCGGTAAAGCGAAGTAACACATCATTACTGTGGCTTCAGCGATTCGCTCCTGCAACGTGTCGTTGCTACGCGTCCGTCCCATTGCGCGCATTTCCAATGAGAAAAGCGCAATTTTGTCAGCACCTAAGCACTATACGTTAGGTGGCGACCATAGCTCAAGCGTAAGTCTCACTCATTCCATCATCCATACCAAAAAAAAAGATATGCTTGGTGACGCGACGTCTGTGCTCACACTCACCCCGAGAAATTGCGGCCTGTTTACAGGCCGCACTTGCGTTTTCCTCTAGTTCGGCTGTGGTGTTCAATGACTCTTTAGCATGGCGCGGGATGGCGACGCTAGCTCGAATTCTGAGTCCAATCAGCGACGCACTTATGCGCACTTATGGCTGTATATCACCGCTTTCTCTCATTGTGCAAGTTCTGTTATACCAGTGTACCGTAAACATTCAGCTACTTCTTTAAGGACAGCCCCGCCGCGGTGGTCTAGTGGCTAAGGTACTCGGCTGCTGACCCGCAGGTCGCGGATTCAAATCCCGGCTGCGGCGGCTGCATTTCCGATGGAGGCGGAAATGTTGTAGGCACGTGTACTCAGATTTGGGTGTACGTTAAAGAACCCCAGGGGGTCAAAATTTCCGGAGCCCTCCACTACGGCGTCTTTCATAATCAAATAGTGGTTTTGGGACGTTAAACCCCACAAATCCTACTTCTTTAAGGACACGTCTTAATTTTTGTTATACCGCTACTAAGACGGAGACAGTAGCAATGTAGCCTTCTGTTTATTTTTCTTAATATTCTTGGCCACTTATTCGCAGTTGCAGTTGCTAAAAACGTTCAGGTGGGTATAGTAGAGTAGGTGGTATATATCAATTTTAACGTACTCTTTCAGAAGCGGCGACAAGTATTGATATAAAATTTCACATGCTCGCTAAATATGCCACTGGCAATCAGGTGATGCCCCTTTTTAAATGCGGAACATTTTTTAATCGCACCTACTCGCAAATCAGGCGTTGGCGGTGGTGTCGACACCCCACTGCGCATGCCCGCGTCCCATGTCAACTGTTCCTCCCCCCCCCCCTTTTCTCTTATCGCAAGGCCGACGCAGGCAGCGTCTGCTATAGCAAAAACAAACTAACTGCTCGCGCTGCCAAACCGTTCCCTGACCACCTCGCATAGGTAGGCACTGGATCGGACGTTAGGAATTCAATGAAGGATGTCTTTTGTTTGTTTGTTTTTGCTTTCGCTTGACAATTGGCGCTTTGCTTGACCCGAGTAGATGCGATGAAAGCAACAGTACCTTCAACGGGTTGTGGGACACAACCCAACATCAGCATCTCACCACTAGTTGAAGGCCACGCTTCTCGTTCATTCGATAAATAGGAATAATAAAGACAAAATAACAATTAGGCATTCCCAAATCATACCCAATTACGCAACCACACTGTGGCGCACTTACTCGAGTTCCCCCTTGGGAAGATTCGGGCAGTTTTTTATGCTTTCGTTGCCTATCCTTCTTATGGCCCGCTTTGAAGTTTCAAAATCTGTTCACTTAATAAATGCGAAGCATTTCTTAGCGAACTTCGCCGAGTTTGACCATATCTATCTATCTATCTATCTATCTATCTATCTATCTATCTATCTATCTATCTATCTATCTATCTATCTATCTATCTATCTATCTATCTATCTATCTATCCGCCTAAAACATGTAGCTCTCCTGGCAACTTGTATAGTGGGATGCATACCAAATTTGGTATGACGAGCATAGCTGACACGTCATAACATAATCACGACATGCATGTCATCAATGTCATGATTTACATGTCATGATCTTGCTGGTCCTGCGGTGGTTTCGTTCACATAACATATCGCAAAACTAGAATGGTATGGCATGACTGCCTGGCGAACATAAGTGACAGGCCCTGAGGTGTAAATCATGACCAGCGTTTCATGTAAGAACATATCTACATGCCATGCTCATGATGTGCTCGCAGTCGTTTCACTGGCTTCATATATGCCACATTTCGTATTACGGGACGTGAATGGATGACGAAGGTATACAACTGTTGTAATCATGATAATAACGACACGCATGTCATTAAACATGACTATATAACAGGCTCATGATGCGCTCGCGGCCGTTTCGCTAGCTTCACACATACTGAGTTCGGTATTACGTGACGTGAATGGACGACGAACGTAAATGTGACACGTCCAAACCTAAAAATCATGATATGCATGCCATGTAGATCTAGGCTACATGCTACGCTCATAGCGTGCTCGCGGCCGTTTCGCTAGCTTCACATATACCAACTTTACTATTATGTGATGTGTATAGACGGCGACAGTAAACGGGACGTCCGAACATGATAATCATGGCATCCGTGTCATGTAAAACATGAATACATGCTACACTCATATAGTGCGCTGGTGGCTGTTTCGCTAGCTCCACATATAACAAATTTAGCACTAGGTGACGTGAATGGACGCCGAACAAAAATGTCAAGTGAAATAATATAATCATGACATGGAAGTCATGTACGGCTAAATTAATGTCTGCGTCGTAACGTTCTGCTGATTTAAAAGCAACATATGCACCTTCCTCATTCATTTCTCATATCATCGATTCCCACTATACGTGGGATCTGCCAATTTTTCAATGTGCCTTTTCTCTGCAACAACCGAATGGAATGCACTGATATTCTGGCATGTTATTGTAGATACACGTAGAATATATCTACGTGTATCTACACTATACGTAGGACATACTTTAGGGATTTACTGTTAAAAAATAATAACTGCATTCACAAAGCCACAGAAAGTGCGTATTCTTGTGTAATTTTTTTACAGCTTCACTTTTTGCGAAATGAACATTTTTTTTAGTTCGGATTGTTTCCAAGTTGTCGTAGCTCATGCACGCAGTTTTATCAGAATCAATTCCGTACTCTTTTGAGAAAAAGCATATTGAAGTTAAAACATTTATTAAAAAACGCAATTTTAGAATAAATTGCACCATCTTCTACTAAAGTAACATGAGAGGATGCGAATCAGCATTTGGTGGGACACCAAGTTTCTGTTTACGTTCACTAGGTGTTACAGTTTGTGTGTGCGGTTTGTATTTAGCGTTTTTGTTACAATTACGTTGTGTTTATGCGTTGTCTAAAAGTATCACTTGAATCGTGTGGTTGCTCCGTCGCTTCCTGGTTGCTGCAGTTGTTTCGAAAGCCTTGCTACCCTCTTCACAGACTCGCGTTGTCTCTGTGTATCGGAAGCGGTTGCTCGACGCCAGCGTCCGGGACCTCAGGGTTCGGAGTTTGACTCCGACGCTTCCGGTTCCCTTGCGCAGTGTTCGGAATCGCTTTGCCTGCGCAGATGTTTGCGTTTGGCATCGCGAGCCCTGCGCTGCTGCTGCAACTGGCACCGACGTTGACGTTACATCTGGGAGCCGAGAGAAGCCGAGCGAAATGGGGGAGGGGGAGGAGGAAGTGGGCTTACAGGCTGAAGCGTGGGTGGAGGAGAGGAGGAAGGGTGACCGAACACCTGTTCAAAGGAGGAGAGTGGGAGTGGGTGCATGGCTAATAATGTGCGAGCGCCACCGGATCAAGCTCGCTCGTGAGGTGCTTTGCATGTAAAACAAACTTTTAGTGCGCATACTGCATACGCCAGAGGGCGCGCAGCACACTTTGACCCGGGAGCAAAGGCCAGAGAGGAAAAGCAGGCAATGGTAGAGTGTATATCAAACGACATTCAGGAGTAAGCAAGAGATTGCGAGATAATTATACTAGGAGACATGAATGCGCACATAGAAGATATAGATGGGTATACTGACCCGACAGGCAAAATGATCATGGATATGTGTGAAAGGCTTGATTTGATCATTTGCAACAGTACCGAGAAGTGTGAAGGGCAAATAACATGGGAGGTAGGAAGGCTGCAGTCGACGATAGATTATGCACTGATGTCACATAGGATGTATGATAAGCTGAGGGGAATACACATAGATGAAGGTGGCTCCAGAAGTCTGGGTAGTGATCCCAAACGTATCAAGCTAAGTTTTGGAAGAGCAGTGAAAGTGGGAAGGAGACAAGATGAGCAACTACAGGAAAATTTTTATTCAGAAAGGCAAATTGAAATAGCCATTAAACGAATTGAGAAAGTAATCACGGAGGATAATAAGACAGTGTGGACATACACGAATCTAATTAGACTCTTTGAGCTAGAGCTTGCTAAGTCGCGTAACAAGTCACCCCGGAAAAGAAGACACAAACCCAAAAGTTGGTGAAATGAGGAAGTTAAGAGAGCCATAGCAAAACGTCAGGAAGCCTCTAGGGAACACAGACATGCTAAGCAGTGGGATGAACCGACAGATGATGTTGAAAGAAAATGGGAAACCTTTCTGAGGTGTAGAAGGGCTGCATCCCTTCTAATCAATGAAAAGATTAGAAGAAAGGGAGCTCAGTGGCTCGCAGAAGTACATAAAAAAGATAGAAAGGCAGCTGCAAAATTTTGGAACCATCGAAACTCCCTAAGAAATGAGACGAGCCTAGAGCAGAGTTTTATAACTACAGCCCAAGGTGCCAGGCTAGAAGGGGACGAAGATATTGAATAGATAAGAACAAGGATGACAGAAAAATTTCAACAAAGAAGTACTTTATGCACCACAATAGACAAGGACGAATCAAGTTGTGCATTGGCTCCACTTTCACAACGAGAGTGGGAAAGGGCTGAGAAAAGGGTTCCTAGTAGTACATCAACAGGCCCAGATGGCATTCCAATTGGGCTGATAAAGACATTAGGTCCGAAGTCTAAGCAGGCGTTGAGAGAGGCAGTGAGCAAAATAATCATCGATGGTGAAGTTCCCGATGGATAGAAACTTAGCAGGATGACCATGATCTATGAAGGAAAGGGGGACAAAGCTGACATAAACAACTACCGTCCTATAACAGTGACATCAGTGGTCTATAGGCTGGCGATGCAGATTATAAAGGAAAGACTGCAGGCATGGATAGAAGATGAGGGGGTGCTGGGGGAACTGCAGAATGGGTTTCGGAAACACAGGAGGTTGGAAGACAACCTGTTCTCACTGACGCAGTGCATCGAAATAGCAGAAAAGGAACACAGGCCCCTGTGACTAGCATTCTTGGATATCAAGGGAGCGTACGATAGCGTGGTTCAAGAGGAATTGTGGGGAATACTGGAAACACTAGGCATGGAACATGTAGTCACTAATCTTTTAAAGGGTATCTGTAAGGTAACAAGGTAGTTATAAAGTGGGAAAAACAGGTACCCAAGCCTGCAGAGGTAAAACGGGGGCTTAGGCAGGGGTGCCCCCTGTCACCCTTATTATTCCTGATGTACCTACGAGGATTAGAGGCAAAATTAGAGGGAAGTGGGCTGGGCTTCAACCTCTCTTTAGTCAAACAAGGAAAAATGATTGATCAGGCACTACCAGCATTAATGTACGCAGATGATATAGTGCTAATGGCCAACAACAAGGAAGATTTGCAGAGATTGATGGACATCTGCGGTAATGAGGGCGATAGGTTACATTTTAGATTCAGTAAAGAAAAATCAGCAGTCATGATTTTCAATGACAACGAAGGTAGTGAGCTTAGGATACAGGAGGTCACGCTACAGGTAACAGATAAATACAAATATCTGGGTATATGGATAAGCAATGGGACCGAGTACCTGAGGGAACACGAAATATACGTGACGACTAAAGGTAACAGGAATGCAGCAGTGTTGAAAAATAGGGCACTGTGGAATTACATCACGTATGATGTTGTGAGAGGAATATGGAATGGGGTCATGGTTCCTGGGCTGACGTTCGGCAATGCGATCTTGTGCATGAGATCAGAAGTTCAAGCAAGATTAGAAATTAAGCAACGTGGAATAGGTAGGCTTTTTTTAGGAGCTCACGGGAATACACCAAATCAGGGAGTACAAAATTATATAGGATGGACATCATTTGAGGGCAGGGAAGCTAGCAGCAAGATAAAATTTGAGAAGCGATTGAGAGAAATGAAGGAGGAGCGTTGGGCTAGGAAGGTTTTCAGCTACTTCTACACGAACAATGTCGATACAAAATGGAGGAAGCGAACCAGGAAGTTGACTGGTAAATACTTAGAAAACAGCAGGTGGCCAAACCAAAAAGAACTATCGGTTAAGAAGAAAGTGAAGGAAACGGAGACTGTCATGTGGAAAATGGGCATGATTAAGAAGTCAGCACTAGAGATCTATCAAACTTTTAAGCAGGAAATTGCCAAGGAAAGGATCTATGATAATACTCGGGGTAGTTTTCTACTGTTTGAGGCAAGGACGGGAGTACTGCGAACCAAGACATATCGGGCCAAATACGAAGAGGTAGACACAGTATGCAGTGCGTGTGGAGAGGAAGAAGAAACTTCCGAACACTTGATAATGTTCTGTAAAGGGCTTCACCCTATAGTTCAGGATGATGGCGCAGAGTTTTTCAAAGCACTGGGGTTTAGGGACCGGGAGGGCAAAATAGACTTTAGGCAAGTAGACTTAACTAGAAGGAGGTTATCTGATTGGTGGCTAAAGTCAAGGCATGAGTAAAAATTACACTCTTCACTGCAAAGTACGAATAATCAAACTCACTTTTTAAGTAAAAAAAATAAATATAGCTTTGGGTTCATTAAGTATTACGGCTTGGTGGCGCTAGCCACCGCCCGATCTAAAGGGTACAGTCATATTCATCCATCCATCCATCCCGACATTTAAACTGCTTGGAACGGCCGCTCGACGTCGGGCTTCCACAGGTTCGTTCCCCAGAGGGCAGTAGATTTTTTCCTTTCAAAATTGCAAGTTCGACTTTTTGGAGGGGCTTACCTTACAATGCCTACTTCTTGTTTGGCATAGTATGGTTTTTAGGGACCCTATGTATTTGTTTTCAAAATAGTATGTGTCAAAAGAAACTTACTTCTATGCAGTGCATTATATATGTTTACAATGTGCCACGAAACGATAATGGTACTTTTGATTTGTGTTAGAGAAGTCACACCCGCAGAAGAAAGAAACCGTCTCAAAATATTTGAGTTGCCAGAGTAACCTTGGCTGTCCTTTGTAAGGATTAGCAGCTTTTGAAGATTATAATTAGTGTTACGTTGCTGTAGAGAACAAAAGACAGCAGTGCATACAGAAAATGTTTCGGCCACCCACTAACATTTCCGCAGGCGCTGTATTTTATTTTTTGGGCACGGAAAAACGAAACTAGTCGCAATTGAGAATATCGGCTGATATAGTTGCTACTTTGTGTTATGTCTTTCCACTGCGACGCACTGCTGTTCACGCAACGAGAGAGAATTGTAGGCAACAGGATAAAGCCATTTTTAACCAAGCGTCTAAGTTTTTCTGCTCTTCTTCTGGTATTTTCTTTTTGGTCCTCGTGGATATATACAGAACGGTATGAACTTGTGAATTGGCGCAGAAATAAAATCAGTGACTACGCATGTCAGGCGTTAAATTGTTTTGTCGCAATCTCTATTTCATCAATTTATATTGGAGCTCGTGATGGCTCTCTTAATAAATCATATTATTACCGAAATTTTGTGACCTTTTTAAGTGAATGAAATCTTGAACGATTTTATTTATTTAAAGAGAAATGCAACGGCTATGAAGCACTTAAGTTCCTCTTAGTGGGGATGTCTTTTTTTCTGTGAAGAGTATCCTGCATTAGTTATGGTCACAAAAAACAAGCACACGTTACTTCGGACATTGCCTTTAGGTCATTTTCTGGAGCTTCACGACAATTGCATTAAAAAAAAGCCCATTTCAACATATCAACCAAGTTTCCAGAAATTTCAGGTAACAACGACGCAAGCGTACTCTCTTCGAACAACATACGCAATGAGAGAACACACAGCAATGTTATCATGCACGAATGGCGAAGCCGCACCTCAGGTGTTCAAGATTCTCCAAAATAATAATAATAGCTGGGGGTTTACGTCCCAAAACCACCTTATAAATATTATATACGCCGTACTCGAAGGTTGCGGTTAATTCGACCATCTGTTGATCCTTAACGTGCGCTGACATCGCACACTAGACCGCTCTCTACCATTCCGCCTTCATAGAAAAGTGGCTTTGACGGTCGAGATCGAAGCCGCGACCTTTGGGTCAGTCGTGGAGCAACATAGTGGCTGTTCTGGAAGACGGCAACTTAAAGGAAGTGGGCCATTGTTGTAATTTTAATGTCACAGCTTTTTTCGATACGATTTTTTTATAAAGTGCAATATTTTCAGAGTTGGGGGGAAGACAAAGTGAACAATGATCCGTGTTGTGCACACGTGGTCGTTGTTGTAGCTGCTCTTCTTCAAGTGCTCTTTATGGAAGAAAACGTGTTCTGTATAGCAGCGCGATATAGTACTGCTTACTTCCTTTCGAACGTAAGAACTGCGCGTTTCGCAGTGTGTTCCCGAGCAAAGTTGTGCTCACGCTGGTGTGCAGCCGTCAAGTACGGCTTCATGCTAAAGGCCATTTCTGACACACATAGGTATACGTTTCGAAGTCGCATACACACGCACAAAATCACATGCATACATTGAGCTCATAATGGGGACCCTCAAGTACAAGAACATACACGAAGTTTCAAGTTCACGCACAGTGATGTGTGTGCGTCATAACGGTGTGCTCGATGAGACGCACCGACGCAGCCGGCGTGGACAAGCACTCACCGCATGCTGCTTTAGAAGCTGTGATTGGCACCAAAGAAATGAGAGTGGTGGCTTCTTTACTTCGTCAAAATCACCATGCTTTATGGTATAGGGAGTACGTGTACACTCGCATCAGTTGCCTCCAGACAGTCTACATCGGGCTCTGGAAAGCCTGCTCTTCTAGCTTTTGCTTTGGCTGTGCTGGGCGTTCTGCGCAGGCATGGCAATCATTTTTTTAATGTAACTATGTGTTAACTGCACTCGGTTACGCCTTTGTAAACATTGTATGAAACATACCTTGATTTCGTTATTTTTATAGTTTCTTCCGTACAATAAATTGTTTCTGGGTACAGAGACTCAGACCGAAAAAAAATTATTCCTATATTTAAAATAAGGCAAAGTGGCCGATATGGGATTTTTCAGTTTATTTACATGAACTTGAGAAGAAGATCAATGGTGACAGCGATAAAGCAAACTAGAAAAACCGCCAACACGGCACCCTTTGGAATTTCATGTGCATCTCGCACCACCCCGGTGTGCACGGACTGAACGTTGCTGCGCCGCCTCGCCTTCAGAATACGTCCCCTGGTCACTTGAGACTCATTTGAGGCACGAAAGTTGGTCTTCCGTTTTCGGGGACTATCCAGCACTTGAACATGCCCTTCAGGGTCCCAAGCGATCAACTTCGTCTTCTTATACGGCGGAGGACAGCGCCTAGTTTCGAGTTCAAACGAGAACGAGGAACCACGGGGGGCGAAGCAATGCTGTCCTGATACATCTTCCACCTTCAAAGGTTTGCGTTCTTTCGTTTTTTTATAAAACTGGTTGTGGCGGCGAACGAAGCTTTGATCCAGCTTGAGGGGGGGAAACGGACCAGACCGACCTGTTGGTAGAAAGGGCGGACGCTTCGGTTTGGTAGCAAGGGTAGCCGTTGTTTCCTGCAGAGGGAACAGCTATGAGAAATTTTTCATCCTTTTGTGCTAAGGAAAGAAGACTACGAACAAAGGAAATGTAGGACCTCGTTAATTTTCGAGATTATTGATTTCAAATACTAAATTCTTGCTTGAAGGAAAAGGGGATCGCCAAGCTCACACGAGCATGTTGCAGCATCCGATCTTTACACAGTTGAGCCTTGCAAAACGATAAAAAAATTTTAGTGAGCGGGAATCACGTACAAAACAAGCTTGAAAAAAAGATGACTCACGTTTGTATACATCACAAAGTAGCCGGCTGCACCTATACCAGCCGGGTTATGTTTGTGCCTATTCGCCATAAAAACGCTGCTCTTCCATTGGTTTGTCAGGCCATACTTCTTGCGGCTTTGTTTCGTCTGTTTGTTGCGTGGCACTACTGTGTTCCATCTCATAGAAACGTCCGAATTTTTCTATTTTTTATGAAGTAGAATGGAAGCATGACTAATTGAGTTCTCTTGGCAAGTCCGAACCAGAATATATATATTATCTTATAGCGAGACAGTACACAACAATACCACTTGTACAGCAGATGTATTACAAGAAAAGGAGAAAGAAAATACGGGCTGCCCGCAAAAGCACGCATATGTCTAAGAATCTATAGCATGGAACTAACCAGAGGCATAACACCCGTTTATATATAGCGCTGACTGTAATCTTGAAGACTTAGGTCTCGATACCATGCGACACCGCACGCTGGATGAGCCGGCATTGATCTTCTGGCTCGTAGGCACGCAACAGGGACTCCCATGACTCTGATGTGTTCTCTGTGTTGCAGTGCGTGCGTGTCCTCATCATGATTGAGTATCGCCGGGTGTGAGCAATGTTTGCACCATGGCGCTGTCTGTTTCGGAATAAATTCTCCTCTACAACAGGGGGTGTGGAAAGCTGCCTGTCTGTAGCTTGCGCCATTAGACGGCCTAGCGCCCAGCACACGCACTGAGCACGTGAATATGAAAGAGTACCGTTTTCAGCGATATCATAACATATAAGGCAATACGTCGAGTTCACCTATTCCTGCGATGGCGGGCGCATCAAAGGCAAGAGTCATCGAGCAGTTCTCGCTGCTCTGTTACAACTGAGATTGATAATTGAGTTGCAGACTGGTTTTCGTTGGGCTCTTTTGAGGTGGTAAACCGATCTAAAACAAAAAGGAAGGATTCGCTAACTGCTGCTGAACTCACCAACATGGCAACCAGGTAGGAATGATGACAGTGATTATTACTGTGGCTTCTACCCACTGAGAGGTACACATGGAAAGGCACAGGCTAAATGAGTTGCAAAAGAATTAATAGAAGCCGAGAACAGTCTGAAAGATTTCGAGTATCATCGCTCTGCAGGCGAAATTGCTTCGACTGATTTTTGTCTAAATTTCGAAGATTAAAAAAAACTTACCACATATAAGTTAGATAGTTAAATTAAAGAAATAGTGAGGGAAAATGACCAATGCAGGTTCTGGCAATGTGTGAGTTTTGGAAGGCGTATAGTGGTGAACTGGGAGAGCAGATCAAATCAGCGTTGAAAAAGAAAAGAGAGAGAGGGGGTAAAAATTGGCACCGTATGTGAATGTAATCTGAAAAAAGTCGTCGAAAGACGATAGTCTTGCGTGTTGAGAGACTAAACAAAACATTTATTTGATGTTCAAGAAAATCGGTGAATTGTATTCCGGAGGCGCTGCGTTAGAGTGCCTCGAGCACGCAGCGGAGGCGAACGAGCGCATCAAGTCACGCAACACGTGAGACATGAGCGCCATCTGGCAGTTCTTTTCGGAAAACAAAGCACGTGGCCCAGAGATGGGCGTGCTCGCCCGTCTCAGAGGTGATAAGGTGAAGAACTCAAGGCGACGGGTAGGTGCCACCACCGTCTCGTTTTAGCAAATCGTTGGAAACATTACCCGTTCCTTGCAAGCGTTGCATGGTTCGTGCAGTGTGTAAAAGAAGAACATACAGAATATATATGTGTTGTTATGGTGCCTCAGACATGCGATTATTGCTTTTTAATTCAAAATCACACACGTATGAACAATCATTCTTGAGCAACATTGGCGGGCGCTGCGAATGGGGTCGACCATTCGGGGTATCGGAGGGTGCTGCTTAGAGCACCCGGATCGCGGTAACGGTGGACAAACAGACAAACGTACAGACAGACAGACAGACAGACAGACAGACAGACAGACAGACAGACAGACCAAAGTTTTTGCGTGGAAGGTCCCCAAGAAAGACTATCGTCTTTAAAAATTTTGCTAAGGCACGTTGCCGGGCTAGTTGGTTGGGATTCATCATTTTCACTGGTATAGCGCACCACGACAAGGACACACACAAAGGAGAGATTCACACACACACAGCGCTAACTTGCAACTAATGTTTTATTTGCGATCACACACGCTGTTTATACAACAGGAGACGGATAAAACATGGATAATGTCACGTCAAGAATACAGCACAGCCCATGCACGTGTCATCACCGATAGCGACAATCTACTCCAGCCCGTCAAAGCGAAAATTCCAGATACTTCTTTTCTTTAGATGATAATGCTATGGAAGCCACACTCACACATTTTTCTTTCATTTTGTCTATTTCAAAAGCTTCAATAATTTCACGTGTGGTTCTGTCACGGGCCTTAAAGAGTATACGTGTGTTTTGGAACATAGGGACGCAACCGCACCTCTGACAGTGAAGGGCCAAATGACCACATATAGCTCTTTCTACATTGTACTTGTGCTCCTTTAGTCTTTCATTCACACACCTTCCAGATTGGCCTATGTATTCGCAACCGCAAGTCAAAGGAGTGCTATAGACAATACCACAACAACAATTCACAAATTTCTCCCGGTGCTTAATCTTACAAACCTGTTTCCCGCTACTCTCTGCATTGACCTTTTTGCACATTCCTTGCAACTTTTCGGGAGCAGACATTATCCATGTTTTATCCGTCTCCTGTTGTATAAACAGCGTGTGTGATCGCAAATAAAACATTAGTTGCAAGTTAGCGCTGTGTGTGTGTGAATCTCTCCTTTGTGTGTGTCCTTGTCGTGGTGCGCTATACCAGTGAAAATGATGAGTCTTTAAAAACCTGGCTGAGGAAAACGCCACTGGGGGTCTGGGTTGTGCAGGTGTGCTTCCCATGGGCCCCTCTTCTCGCGTTTCTCAACTAAAATCACGGCTACTGAGAGACCTCATTTTGGCATCTGCGTAACAGGCGACATGATAGGTATTGGAGGACACTAGCCACTACTGATTGAGTCTCCTGTTTTCAGACTTTTGCGAGGCTTCACGCCCGCCTTGAAACCTAACGCCGAAAGGAAGGCCATAGGAGGACGTGTGGTTAGGACGGCGCGTGCTCCTGACGTTCGAGTGCTCCTGGAAAAACTGCACCAGCGCCAGACCCGTGGCCACTAGTTTCCAAGATGAGCCAAGAAGACGAAACAACCGAAACGCCCAGTGACCAGCTGGACGGCATGCATATGAATGACAACGACACCATATGCACGGACGACACCGTGCATATGAACGCGACCGAAGGCTATACTGACGGTATGACACGCGCAGCGTCACAGCAATTGAACATGAAAACGTTTCGAACACGTGAGGTAGAAAAGACACGAAAATTTCCGGTGAAAACATGGCACCAGAAAGAAAGTCACGCAAGGAAGAAACGTAAGCGCGGAAACAGTAATTGCACCGTCGCAAGTCTATATGCCACCCCTACAGTTCGACGGCTACAAGGTCATATACCGCCAACAAGCAGGTCTTCAGCTAGCGAAGTAAATAAATATCACCATCACGCACGCCATTGGAACAGCCAGCAGCCTCTCACAGCAAGACTTCGGTGATAGAATGTGCACGCAAGTGCAGCGACTGGAACACCTGATTGTAGTAAGAATGGCCAAATCAGAGGATGTTAGAGAACGCGAAAGCCTCACCAACATAACTTTTGACGGCAGTCTGTTCGCCATAAAAAGCAACAACCAATTTTCTTGCGCAGAACATCGAATAAATGTCTTGCTCACTCTCTCCACACGAAAGACTATCGTCTGTGTGGAAAGACTATCGTATGCCGATAGATGGCTCGCTGGACTGAGGACCGTGGCGGGCTGCTTGTGAATTCCGCAAAGCACATCCGGCACGTGAGCGACGGTTTCCAAATACGAGAAAACCAGCAGGTAATCGCGCGATATCAACCACGCGACACGCGTAGAGCGGCGCCGCGAGGGTGACAAGGGAGGAGGTTGCCGATGCGGCGAGGGTGTTGTCGTGACGGTAAGTAAGCACCGCTACTTTCTTACATCACGGGGCTTTCCTACACTGAGACGGGAGGGGGGGGGGAGAAGCCGGGGTAAAGCCCCTTTTACCGGGGCAAAGTTTCTAGCGCCATCTCCCAAGCTCCCAGCGAAGCAGATTATCGGGCAGCGGATAGGCCCGGCGTTCGCTCCCTTAAAGTATTCTTGCTCCGCGCGCCAACCGCACTGCGCCATGCTCCCGACGGGGCTGCAGAAATTAGGTGCCTTTCTCCTCTTCTAACCATTACCACCACCACCACCCTTCGCCTCTACCTACTCTCCCAGCAACCATAGCAGCGCCTCTAGAGTGTCCACCAGGAAACTACGAATGCGAAGGCACGCTGACACTTTGAACCAGGATGTGCCAGATGCTTGGGCAGCTCACCCACTGCTGCGCCATGTGTTCAGGGTGCGGCCGTGCGTCAGGTATGCTGAAATGGAATGCCGGTGGCGTCTCCTCGTGGAGCGCACACTCGCGAAAGTTGACAAACAATATGGCGTTTGTGTTACCTTCACGAAAGCTATGCACGCGAGGTGAGAGGAGCCTGCACATTGACGCAAATGGCGCTATTTTAATTTTTTTTTCAGGAACCTGAGCTCACTCGATGTGTGGTGCCCTCTCTTGCGCTCCGCAAGTGTCAGTCTCGTGTATTTGTAACATTCGAGCAATTTTAAGTATGCAATCTTTTCTTCACTGTTTCTGAATAGAGTAACACAAAGAAATCGGCCGATTCCAGGTACCTGGGAATCAACGTTATGCGAAGCATGCGGAGGGAAGGTGACTGTGTCGCAGTTTTTTGTTGAGCGACACGTCATGAAATAACGCTAATTATATGTGCAAATGTTGCACGCACAGACATATGTTGAAGAGTTGCAGATTTTTATATAACCAGTTGTTTGCACTTGCGCAACGATGCCAACTGGAACACGCGTATTAGCAATACCAGTAACTGCGGTGGAGCGCTTATGCTCGCGAGGATACTGACCCTGGTCACTGCTCCATAAATCAACTTCAGCGCAGTGCAACTAACCCCAATAGACGTTAACCGGACGTGATGGCTGTATCAAAGGAGTACATATGTAATGTTTATAAAATTGCGTAGGCACCACTGCAACAACTATTGACGTTTCACGAAGATGAGCGTCTATTTGAAAACTAGTTCCGAAACCGGTCGTATCTCTGTGGTAAAATGCTTCATTGCCACGCAGAATACTTGGGTTTGATTCCAGCTAGGACACTAACATTTATTCCTTACATTCGTCGGGTCGACGCTACCGATGTCGGGTATTTCATAACGCTTGCTCGTTCAAATTGCCCATGTGTGTTCTCGTCGTTCCCGTAAATATTCAGTGTCAATCACCTGAGGCACACACCCGTATACCAGCGGCACATACCGGCCCATGGGTATGCGCCACTATCTGGCGGGAAGTGTTTGACGACGTACGCGATGGGATTGTGACAATATTCATTTCCTGACCAGCGGGGCATATTCGTCAAACAATCTTACCCTCCTATGCTACTTTTGGCTTATGCCAAATTAAGGGGGTGACCACGAGGGCCCCCAAACGTAAGCGGCTAGATAGATAGATAGATAGATAGATAGATAGATAGATAGATAGATAGATAGATAGATAGATAGATAGATAGATAGATAGATAGATAGATAGATAGATAGATAGATAGATAGATAGATAGATAGATAGATAGATAGATAGATAGATAGATAGATAGGTAGATAGATAGATAGATAGATAGATAGATAGATAGATAGATAGATAGATAGATAGATAGATAGATAGATAGATAGATAGATAGATAGATAGATAGATAGATAGATAGATAGATAGATAGATAGATAGATAGATACGCTCTAAGTCACCGAAGTTCACTAAGAAATGTTCCTTATTTAAAACGAAAAGAGTGGTCCCACGGGCCAAAAATCGGCTGAGCTACTTAGCTTCAGCCCAGCCGTAAGATGGCAACACATCACTTACTGCTTCAAAGAAACACACGCACTAGTTATTTACTACAGCACATTTTGTAGTGCATCATACGTCTATACGTGTTCTTGCGTATGCGATAGTGGCCTGAATCTGTCTTTATCGTCTGCGATTGTACGGTGCGATAACGTCAAGCTGGGATCAGGCATAAATCGGACGCGAGAGGAGTGCACATGGCGTCGACGCGACGGCAACGTTGTCACGCTCCAGGTTCGTGAGCATTTCCGGCAATGAAGAAGTATGTACGGGCAGCAGCAGGGATGTGTCACAAAAGATGTGCTATAAAGTGCCCGGCGTTCGTCGTGGTTTTCGTCTGCCTCTAAGCTTGGCTGATGGTTGGTATGTACGAACGCCATCAATACTATATGTTAAGTGCGTACTGCATTTGTCATTGAAGCCTTAACCTAACGTTTCTGGCAATGTACTGTTCCGCGCAAAGATCATTTTTGGGCTCTTCACTTCGCGTGCTGTTTTCGTGGACTGCTTCACACGAAAGAAAACTGTCAGGAACGCTTCGCAGCACGTTTGCGAGAAAATTCTTGGCTCAAGAAATTGAGTCGCCGCTCGCGTTGTTAGGTTTTCGTTCAGGTGCTGCATGTATTAGAATTCACTGCATGGATGAGCTTTTGTGAAAAGTGCAGCTATGCTCAGTATCGTTGTCTGTGCCGTTCGTAAATTGCTTGAAGCACTGAATCTAAAAAAATGTTTGCTAGCTAAAGCTAGGACGTAACTTTGAGTAACCACTCCTGCCTCTTTAACGGCTTACATGACACATAAAATTGCTTTTGTTTTGCTGCGGCAACTGCCTGTGGCTGTTTTTCGTGAAAGAGCGATGTAAAGTGTGCAAGATAAAATTAGTGCGAAGGTGGGAAGGAAAACGTAGCCAACATTTTTTTTTTTGTTCCAGTTCATGCATGAGGTAAGTGCTGAGGCTGTCGTGTCGCGTTATGCACTGTATGAGTAGTCGTGTGCGTTAAATGCAGTTTTATTAAGCTGCAGTTCTCGTTATATATTTGCCTATTTGTTTATTTCTTGTGTGTAATTTATAATCATAATATGGCACCTGTATTTTCGCGTATCGCAGTGCACTTAACCTCTCTTTGTGCCTCGTTTGTCAAACATGAACAAAGCGGGCATTTGCTTGCCAAGAATATCACTTGAAAATAAAACTTTTCGCTCCTCAAATAATTCTCAAGTTTTAATTATATTGTGTGCATGAACACACATTGGCATCGTGTGCTTGCCGCTCTAGCGGTGCAGCTTACACGAAGCTCATCGATGCATGCAAACGATGCCCCCCCTCCTAAAAAAAGAAAAAAAAAACTAAAGTATGCCATCGAGACATTTCTTGCGGTCTGCCATCTCTAAGGCTGCAAAGTTTCGCCACACCCGCTTGGTGCGCTGCGAAACCAAATCAGCCACAGGGGCCCATAGAAGTGTCCTCTCTTCGCCTTTTATATTACTCTATGGTTTCTGTCAATTATATAAATTTAGGTCTTGTTCGGTTCCTTTAACCCAGGTTCGAGGAGGAGGAGTAGGAGGAATGAATGAGGAAAGACAGGGAGGTTAGCCAGTTCTCAGACCATGGAGCTGGCTACCCTGTACTGGGGAAGGGAATAAAGGGGGATAAAGGATGAGAGAAAAGAGACGTTGTAAAAAAAGGAGATAGAAGGTCATTATACGATCCACGACGGTGTTTACAGTCTGTCTCTAAGACCACTTGACCGCAGAAAGCGCAACAACGCTCTCAATGCCTTGCGTGCAGAGGACGGTCTCGGCCAGTGTTCTAATACCCTTTCTTCCGACAATTGGCGATTGCCTATTCTATCTGAAGCTTTCGACAGTTCTTTTCTTGGCACGCTGAAGTGGGGACACTCGCAGAGAAGATGGATTAGATTAGATTTGTGGGGTTTAACGTCCCAAAACCACCATATGATTATGATAGACGCCGTAGTGGAGGGCTCCGGAAATTTCGACCACCTGGGGTTCTTTAACGTGCACCCAAATCTGAGTACACGGGCCTACAACATTTCGGCCTCCATCGGAAATGCAGCCGCCGCAGCCGGGATTTGAACCCGCGACCTGCGGGTCAGCAGCCGAGTACCTTAGCCACTTGATCACCGCGGCGGGGCCGCCGAGAAGATGGGAGAAAGTCTCTGCGCAGCCACAGTTGTCACATATCGGGCTTCTGGCCATTCCGATTCGAAAGGAATAAGCATTCGTAAAGGCCACCCGAATCCACAGACGGCACAAAAGCGTCTCCTCTGCTCTGGTTATTCCTGATGGAAGACGCAGCTGTAGGTGTGGGTCCAAATTATGAAGGCGGACGTTGGTGAATGCCAGTGAATTCCACTGAGCGAGTGTCAGTTCTCGTGCAAGTGATCGAAACCATGCAGTGGCGTCCGTTCTTGATAATGGTATAGCTACACAAGGAGCCTCATCATGAGCAGTTCGGGCTGCTTCACCTGCACGGTCGTTTCCCAGGTTCGAGCTTTGCAAGGCTTGTTATGACCTGTACTGAGCGCTTTACTGTTAGCGTGATCATTTGGTATAAGAATCATGAATGGATGACAAGCCGGGCACCTCAAGCACTTGAAATCTGCGGAATGACATGCATGCACAGATCGATAACTTGCCACGAGAATCGGCGGTATTCTTGACGGTGGCCTCGCAGGACTTCGCTTCCCCTAAGGCGCCGAGGCTAGGACGCGGGTCACGCAAACCGGAAAAAAAAACGGCACAGAAGACCAGGTCCAAGGTCCAAGAGGGCGCATGATAACGAGAGCGACAGCTTGAAGACGAAGGAGTCTGCAACTATTTCGCATTTTAGTTTAAACAGTTTTCTCCATAAAGTCATGATGTGATCAAGCGATATTATTTTGATGCTTTCTAAGCATGAATTCGTTAACAGGAATTCGTTAACCAGACAATAGAGACGATTTGAAAGTAGCGATTGAGGTCTTTCATTATCTATGTGTCATCTACAACTTTTAAAACAAAACGCTGTACAATGGGTGCATGACGTTTATGTTTGTTGGAAATGTAGTTGGTGTAAGACCATGAACTTAAATAGAGGTAAAGAACAAGTATAATCTAATTAAAAAATCACGTGTGTGATAATCGGCTGTTAAATACCTTAGCATCAGATCACGTGCTTTTGTTGTGATTACAAAATTTAGCGTTGCTCTCTCTTAAAACGTGGTCCAAAAACATACGAACAGAATGTATTTAGCGTAGAAGTTGCGAAATAAGCTGCACCTGCGTTGCGGATGTAAAAAAAGATGTAAAGAGTTGGTAAAACTTCCACTTGTGAAGAGCGCTTCATTTTTATCATGTGATGAATATGGTTCACTCCTGCGATGTTAATGAAGGTTAGCTTATCAGAAATGTGCTTCACATTACCGTGACAATTAAATGAATATAATGAGTGTTGCATCTAAAGATGCTCGCAAATTACGGTGCTCTAGCTGTTGTAGTGTGGCCGTTCGGTTAACTCGGACATGACTTATACTTTGTTCGGGAAAAGCGGCCTCCAAGTGGGGTGAAAGCCGCACAAAGCCTGCAAGACTGCGAGCAAAAGTAAGCCCATGGTTTCGCAATTCTCTACTTTTTTTCTTGTTTTTACGAAAACACATCTTATAGCCATCATTAAACATAACGAAATATACGGGATCCAGGGCGTGATCGCTCACTTCAAAGCTCATTGGTTACTTCGCTTACGCAATAAATCACCTAACCGTAGAAGCCATGGACAGCTCAACATTTGCTATAAACATAAAAAGTGACCACTCGTAATCACCGCAGAGCGATGAAATATGGCTAATTTAGCAGGCGAAACCGAAAGTGATGCGCCAAACAACACATCTACCATTCACTTGGAAAACGTCCGTAATTGCAACACAGTTTCCCTGACCGTGGTCAACCGTAAATCTTGATACTACGTTTTGTGCCAACGCTTTCCTACCATATGGTCACTTAGCGACGCTCCCTTATCAATGTCTCCCAATGCGAGGAAAACTGTCGTCATTATAGGCGTTTTCGAAATGAACGGTAGATGTGCTCTTTGATTGATATGTTGTGTTTAACGTCCCAAAACCACTATATGATTATGAGAGACGCCGTAGTGGAGGGCTCCGGAAATTTGGACCACCTGGGGTTCTTTAACGTGCACCCAAATAGATGTGCTCTTTGAGAATGTGTAGATGCGGTACATGTTTCGGGATCCGTAAAGGTTCCTTGTTCACACTAAGCAGGCAGGGGTTGTATGTTGCAAGAGTCGTGTGTCGCTTTTTTAGACATGGAGACTGTCGTCTGCTACAAGGAACCTGTATGAATCCCGAAACGTCTGTTTTTTTTCCTTGTCATGGTCAGTGACCACACTACATCGTCAACATGACACCTGACCAGACGTACTTACGTCGAACTTTTGACTATATATATATATATGCTGTTTCACACGTCGGTTTCGATTCAACGTGCTGAATTAGCCATATTTAATTGCTCCGCGGTGATTACCATTGGTCGCTTTTCAGAAATTCCAAAGTGGCGGTGGACTATTAGTAGTGAGGACTTTAATTTGTTCATTTGACTCGACCGCTCATTTCTACTGGCTAAAAAGTCAATTGTTTTAATTAGAAAGAAATCTACCGTAATTAATGTTTGTACACACCTGAAAATGCATTCGGTCACAGTAAAGGGAACGCCACAGGTGGCACGCAGATACCTCCTTTCGGCAAGCACTGACACGTCATAGCGACACGTGCGCAAAATCGCGAGATGGCCGCCTCTTCTGCCGTGTGGCCAGAGAAAAGAGGCATGCGGTCTGAACACGTTCACGCACTCGCCGCTTCGGAAATCCCGCTTCGCCGCTTTCCCCTGCGCCATGGTTCACACCGAAGGCGGGGCGGCGAAGCGGCAAAGCGTGTTTCTCAACGCGGCGAGTGCGTGCCCCTGTTCAGACCACACGGATTGCTTGGCCGCCCGCGCGGCCAAAGAGGCGGGACATCTCGCCGTGTCTTGCCATCTTATGGCACCCTTTGGGACTTTTCGTCGTGTGACTCCTTTACTCTCCACATTAGGGCGCCTGTCTAACATTGAGTCAGCTGCGCAGTTCTCGCGCCTTTTCTGACTCAGCGGTGTCGCCAGTTTTGCTTTGTAACGACATCTGCCATGACAAGTTTGGACGAAGAGGACGATATACTTTCCGTTCTAACGGTCGCTTCATTATAGTCGCATTATGAAACGCTGGAAGCGGGTAAAGCGCGAGACAGACGTGCGATTTTCCGTGCGATGCGGCGTGCGGCGCCGCATGGTGCGGCGTGCCGCACGCAACGTTTTGGGACACACGGGGGCGAACAAGCTATCAGCGGCAGGCTCCACCCCCCTGCGGTGCCTCGGCATGCAGGGTCGAACGACTTGGTATCCTCGTAATGAGGCTCAAAACAAACATTACACAGCCACGTGTTGTTCCCCCCCCCCCAAAATAAATAATAAATCGCATTTGTGAACGACAAACACGTCCTAACCACGGCAACAGCTGATTATTCACGACTCCGACAGGTAGGCCTAGCATCGCGGGCGCCGGGCGTCGCCTACGCCGTTCACACGCGAGCTCATCGTGAAGCGCTTGTTTTTGACAACACTATCTAGCATTGCACTCGTATGTAATGCGTTAGCATACATTATTACTTTATCGATGCCATCGATGTGAAGAGCAAAGGTGGAAGCGAAGCGAGCCAGCGCAGACACGCCGGTAGCTGTGTTTACCTGCGAAATGACCTTGCATCGCTGCTCACAATATCCGATCTGGATAGCGGTTTCAAAACGGGTGTTGTCGTGCAGAAAAGGCGCACTTCAAGCATCACTTTATTCAATGCGGAATAACATCACGTCACCAGGGAAACAAACGTATGCGATGTTTGTCACGCCGCCGCAGTCGGCGATGTCAGCAATCCACGCTCGTACCGTCCATCGACTCGCCTGGAGCCTTGAAACATGGGTGATGGGAGCGGCGACAGGGAAATGGCGCCACTAGCATCGTGACACCACTCGTATGCTCGCGCTGTGATTGGCTGCTGCCATGCAGTGGTGCGATGCTGCGACGAAAATATCTGGCCGGTTTGATGCTCGCCGCACTGGCTATGCGGCGGTGCGACGCGAGGATACGTCACGAAACGTCGCGAAACGTCACCACTCCGGCAGTCGCATCGTCGCACCACACGCCGAATCGCAGAGAAAATCGCACGTCTGTCTCGCGCTGCCAACGTCGCTGGTGGGTCCGTCCAGCATTGCAGCAGCGAGATACTATGCGGCATGCTGACATTATGTTGCCGCTCCTTCGGTCTCGCGATGGTTAATACTACAAAGAGTGAGTACCCATTAGGAACTAATGAGAGTTCACGTTTCTTTAGTGATGTCTGCCACTGTAAGCACTGAGTTGTGCGTGTTGTTCAAATTGCCTGGCACGTGTGTTTATTCCGCAGATATTTGAGGATGTCCCCGAGCTGCTTCGACACACTCTTGGAAATGCTCAGGCCAAGGATCAAAAAGAATGACACCAACTATCGAAAGGCAATCCCTGCAGAACACCGGCTAGCTCTAGCAATCAGGCAAGGGTTCATATGGACAAATTTCGTGCGTTGAACTGCTTGTTTTTACGTCACTCACATAAATTATTTGTTATTTTCACCATGCAAAGCCACTTAATAAGGTTGTTTCAAAGCAGTTTTAAAATTACCAATGTTTTTATTAGATTCTTGGCGGCAGGAGAGACGCTTCGATTATCATCGTTCAATTTTCTGACGGGTAGATACACGGCCTGTGTCATCGCTTGTGAAGTATGCCAGGCAATTATGAATGTACTTGGCCCCACATACGTGGCACTTCCATCGACACAGAATGAATGGTCAAAGGTAACCTGTCAGTTGATACTTTATGTGACAACTGTTTCTAACAGCTGGCCTACACTAATTACACTGCACATGAATATGTGCGCCACTTATTAGTATATATCAGTATCAATGAAACCTTATTATTATTGTTAATGTAACCATTCGCTTCGAAATCCTTTAAGGTTAACGTTGTTTTTTATGACCTCATTGCAGGTTGCGAGAGAATTTGAAGAGAAGTGGGATATGCCACACTGCGTGGGTGCCATAGATGGCAAACATGTGTTTGTGGAGTGACCAGCAAACTCAGGAATCCGAGACAAAAATTACAAGGGCTCATTCAGCAAGTCATTGATGGCAATCAGTGATGCAAACTACTGGTATGTATCTGCTGATGTGGTTTTGTATGTGAGTGATTATTGTTTGAGAACGCAGCCCTGTTCATAGAAAATGCTGTGCGCATTTCCAATTAAAGGCTGAGCTACCTGTCAGCATAGTTCTGTGCTACATATGATTATATTTCACGTCACCTGCTTGTATCAAGGCACTTTCTAAAATGCAGGGCATGCAAACACTAACAAAAGAAGTGACGACACTATGCCCTACTTTTTGAATGAATATTTATCAACTAGCTCAGCTGTATGTTATTACTATTGCACAGTTATTCTTTACATCTTTCAATTCCCTCAGTAGAGTGGTGTAGGTCTACTTGCTGAAAATAGATCCTTCATCAAAACAAAGAGTCGTTCTAACAGTTTACATAAAAATCTCAATTCACACTCATGCGAAACTCCACATAGCTTGGCAGTGATGAACAAGTTATGGTCAAGGAAAGGCAGTAACTGGCTGTAATTAATAATGTACGGTAATTAGAGCAAAATCACAGACACAAGAAAGAGCACGAGGACATGCAGGTGTGTTCATCCCATTTCTTGTGTCTTTCTGTCTGTTCTCGCTAATATACCTGGGCAGATAAGGCATTACCAATTAGTCAGACAATTTATTGTAGTCAAACAATTAATTCTTTAGGAAAAATATTCTTTGCTGTACCATCGTTCTATGGTAAACAATATGCTTAAATTGGACAGATGCCCAGAAATGTTTGTTCGGACTAGTGTTTATCGCATTAAGCTATACGGCATGACATTTGGTTCAAAATGTAAGGTGGAATCCCAATGAAAGGTGCTGTAAAACATCAATGCTAACATTTATATTTATTTTTTTGCACTCCAGCTTTCTGTATGTGGAGATTGGTCAAAACGGAAGTAAGTCAGATGGAGGCATATTCAGCCGAAGCAAGCTGCAACCCATGGTGACCAATGGCACTCTTGGAATTCCACCAGACGCCTTTCTTGATGGTATTGGCAACATGCCGTAATTTTTTGTTGGTGACGAGGCATTTCTTCTAAATACATACTTGATGAGGCCATATTCTAAGATAAGTAAGTGGAGATATCATAAAGATACATTTCAATTATAGTATAGCCGTGGCCTTGACATTGTTGAACCAATAGTTCAGTTCAGCATAACTTGATCACTTGACAAATTTGCTTGCTTCATACTGCATATTCACCGCACATTCATTTCGTCAACATATATGTAAGTGCATACCTTATAAATGAGGGTTCTTTTGTTATTGCACCAGCACTACTGACAACCTAGAATTAAAGTACTTACAATTGATATGCATAATAGTGCCTCAAATATGCTTGTTTGGACAGAGGTTTCTGCACAGCTTTAATGTTTTATAGGTCAAGCTAATATTATAAGAAGCATCAGAGGAGCTATGCAGTTGAATATAAATTCTGTGTTTCAGATATCAGTATTAGAGCAGAACTGCAAATAATTGGGTGCAACTAGTTTCACTAATGCATGCACACAAGTGGTGCTTTGTACTTATAGCACTTTAGCTTCATTCCAAAACACGTACTTTCTTACAGGTCTTCAGCCTGTTCTCACTGGAAACACCACAGTTTCCACGGCCCAGTCCTCCTCTATACAAAGCGGTGCAACCAGCCAATTTGAGGAGCGCCACCAAGAAAGGATATTTTATTATAGGTTGAGCAGGGCTCGAAGAGTAGTCGAAAATTCTTTTGGTATACTCGCCCAGAAGTGGGGAATTCTTCGTCGGCCATTTAAAGCAAAAGAAGAGAACATAACAAAAATTGTGTCTGCCTGTGTGGCTTTGCACAACCTTCTTCTGAAGGAGTCGCCTGCATCACGAAATATGTACTGTCCTCCAGGCACCACAGACAGTGAAGACTGGCGAGGCAACCGTACAGATAGGAGCTGGAGAACTAAGGGTGTAGTTAACGGTGCACTGACTGCATTAGCCGGCACAGGTGGGAACTCGGCAAGGTAAACATGGCTTAGGTACATGTTTTATTTCGCATGCATCTCAGGTATAGTCATATTTGAAAGCACATTAAGAAATCGCTTTGCCTCAATATCACAACCTTGTTGAAATACCTTTTGCAGACACGCTCATGCCATTCGTGATAAGCTGCGCCGGCATTTCATAATACAGTGCCATGGCAGGTGAAACATGTGACAGACTGCAGATGGTAACCAGTCAAGTAAGTTTACGCCTTCTTAACATATCTCTGTAGCATGAACAGCATCACGGCACAACAATACTACACAACAAAGGTAAACAGCATAATACAAATGAAGAGCTATTTTCTAATGTTGCCGTTTCACTGCCTTCATCATAATTGGCTACCAGATGAAAAATCACTTCAAACTATCTATGTCTGTATTAAAATGTGCGAACATATCTACACAAATATAAGAGAAAAACAAATTAACTTTAAGAAACAGGCGACACCATCCGAATTAATGTCAGCAAACAAAGTTTTATTATGAAAGCACAACTTGTGTGGAAACGGGGCAAAATCAGGCTTTATTTGCACTCCAATTACTCCAATTTTTTGCAATTTCTAACCTCTTTCACTTTATGGTAAACCAAATTTTGCACCTCATGCATTGTGTCTAACTGGTCGTCTAAAGGCAGCGTGGGAAGCATCCCAACTATCGTGAGTCCAAAATGGTACAGGACGTCTTTTTGTTGTTCTCGGTCTTCGCGTGCTGTTTTTAGATGGTCTAAACATGCCGCTGCCCCATCCAAAGATGTAGCTGCTTCATTGAAAATCCTGCAAATGAGGAGATGTGTGTTTTCATAATGTTCTGCACCGTAATAAATCACAACTTACGTCTTTCGGTTTTTTTACCCTCGACGACACTTCCTGGGCCTTGGTGCACTGTAAAAAACCTAAATTAGTAAAGACATCCTCTATAAGTTGGAACACACCATGTGCAGCGGCAACTACAATGTTCTTGCCTTGTATTTGCCTCCTCTCCTTCTGTTTCAAGGACATCAGTCTCTTGTTGCCTGCATGATTAATTTCCAAAATAATTAGCTGGGAGTGCCTTACAAACTTACATACGAGGCAATACTTATTGCTCTACTTATAAATGTCAGCCAATATCTCATATGAAACCATTATTACGTTTCAGGACTGTCGGTGGTTTCTGCCTGACGACTGCTAATGTCTGACGTGCTGCTGCCGCACCTCTCGAGGTCTTCTGTGTCGACTTCAAGAGTGTCGCTGTATTTATGTCGCTTCAACTTCACCCTGGCCCGTGCCTTCTTCCTTGTAACATTCTGACCTGCATCAAGAGAAAATAAATTCGTTTTTCATATTTACTCTAACAATGTTCGAATTGCTTTTACCAGATGTATGCAGTTGGACTCAATAAGTTGCAAATGCAATCCGTGCTCAAAGTGCACATGCAAAGCAGGGCTGACATAGCAAAGTTTGTTCAAGCATACTGGTATTATTGAAACCAGTATAATAATTACCAGTTCAGGCTTGCGGCCCCTTCGACGGTGGTCAATGTGTCACTACTCAAATTGAGCACAACTGTACATATTGCACAGCGTATTGCACAGCATCTTTTTTTTTTCGTGCATAAACTGGAGTGATTTGGCAATCTCACTCAAGAAAACTAATAATAATAAATTGTAGGCGAGCTGTATTATCTCTGAATTTACATGAAAAGTGGTAGAAAACGGCACCACATACATCTTTTTGCACATTCACGTGTGTGAGTGTTGTACAGACTGCTCAACTGTCATAAATTGCAGAAAGGGGTGTTGGTAGATTCAGCGTTCTAAGCCGTATTGAGGCAAGATTAGAATAAGCTGCAGCGAGCCATGAAATTTTCTGCTGTGCCTACGGACTGACGCCATGAGCAAGCCGCCAAATATGGCGACTGTGCCGAACTTGCCTGATTTTTGAACGCCGATTTTAAATTTTTCTCGTGAAAACGCAGTGATTGCCCAATAAAACGCGGAACTCCACAAAGCTTTCGAATTTCGTGGAGACGCTTTCCGCGTACTCATATCGAAATATCTCTTAAAGGCTGTTGAAACGCACGCTACGAAGAGACAATAGAAATTTGTTTTTAAGCTGAGTATCGCTTACGCTCAGCCAGTCGCACATGTAGCGTACCGAGAGAGTGCATGGAACTGCATAGATATTGGTTTCTTGACGAGCGAAACAACGAGCTTGAATGCTCACGACATCTACACTTCCTTGAGCGCGTTTGTGTGTCTGACGAGAGCGGAGTTGAAAATTTTCTGATGCTACACTGTAAACAAAAGTTAGCCGAGATGGGAGTTTCTCCAGCACATGAGCCCACAAAACTCCCCTGCCCCAATTATTTACTCCCTGGTAGGGAGTGAACTCGGCACATGTCATCGTAAAACGCCCCCTCCTTAATCACAGAGTTTATGAACGACATGACCTTGTTAAAATCCCCAGGGAGTTTCAGGTCACGTGGTTACAAACTCCCTATAGGAGCTTTAAAAACCCTCTTTGGGCGTGACGTGTGTGTGTGTGTGTGTGTGTGTGTGTGTGTGTGTGTGTGTGTGTGTGTGTGTGTGTGTGTGTGTGTGTGTGTGTGTGTGTGTGTGTGTGCGTGTGTGTGTGTGTGTGTGTGTGTGTGTGTGTGTGTGTGTGTGTATGTGTCTGTACGGGCATATGTTTGCACGTCGGTGTGAAACACATGTGATTTGTGTGGCTAACCGTGTAAGCATCTGTCCACAGGCAACGAAATTATAAGTGCAGCGAAGAATAGACACGACCGGTTGGTATTTACTGGGAACATTTCAATATATTTCGCACCTTAAACCACGCTGCACATCAGTCCGATTCCTCAACGAAACGTCCTGAATGCCACGCTTCAAAGGGCCGAGTAACAAAAAACTTCGAAGAATAACTTAATGGTAGCAAAAGCAAGCTGTTACGATCGTCAGCGGCTGCTCCTGCAGTTTCACCATCAGAAACTTCGAAGTGGTCTGAAGTAGGCTTCGCTCGACTACGGCAGGCTGGCCGGCGACCGGTCTGAGAGTTGCGCCGGCGACGCGCTCGCCCCGTCTCTGCCAACAGTGGCTTCTCGGAGTGTCACCGGTATTTCACCGGCTGTAACATCTAAGTGGTAAGAAGGCCTCGCTATGCCGTCGGTATTAAGCCGGCATCGTATCGAACTCGCACTGTCCGCTGGCCGCCGCGGCAAGCGCTACGAGCTAGCACCGACCACCGGCGATGCAAAGAATGTGTTTCACAAAAAATGAAGGCTGCTGGGATGTATAACAGTCTACTGCGCCTTGCGACCGCAGCTGTCAATGACTAACTACAAGGCGAGCGCCGAACGAGGCGGAGTACGATCGTCAGCGATTGCACCGTAAAACTTCGAAGCGGTTCGAAGTAGGCTTCACTCGACTACGGCAGGCTGGCCGGCAACCGGTCTGAGAGTTGCGCCGGCGACGCGCTCGCCCCGTCTCCTCCTATAGTGGCTTCTCGGAGTGTCACCGGTATTTCACCGGCTGCAACATCTAAGCGGTAGGAAGGCCTCGCTATGCCGTCGGTATCAAGCCGGCATCTATACATGCAATGCATGCGAGCAACGGGAACAGCGACTGCGAACCGTCTCATTCGTTTAAGTCTATCGCTCCGTAGCTTAAACTGCGTAGATAGCGGACACCTATTTCTGTGCATGGGAAAAACAAGACGTAAACTGCACATCAGCAAGCATTTTGTGATCGCCAGCTGTCATTCATCGAATCACCGTGCCGTACTCGTGAGTGAGGCTATAGTCGTCGAACGCGGTAGCGGCGGTCTACCTCGGTTCATCGCTGGAGCTGCTGAATGTGCCTCGTTAATGTGTCCATTCAAAACCGCGCGCACTTTGTGTATGATTCAGTGCATTTTCCGGGTCCACAAACAGCACTGCTGATGCGAATTCAGCCTGTACGACAGAGCGTCAACTGATAAAACTTTTTCGTTATAGTAAAAAAATAGTAAATATTAGGCAGGATTAGGATAAAAGGCATGTGTGTTGAAGTGCTTACATCAGACTACCGCAAGGTCATACTTACGCCGTGAGTATTTATTGCTTAATTATTAGAAAAAAAAAGGCTTCACCTGGGCTACAGGAGGTCAGAATGTGGTGCCTATATATACTCGGTGACTATATGGTAGGTGTGTACTGCGTGTGGCAAGCTGTGGTGAGTGCGAGTGTTGTGATATTACGTGAACGTTGTGATAATGTTTGTGTACTGTAATCATTGTTGTGCGTATTAAATGTAATGCAATTAAAGTTACGCTTGCGCATGGTACGGCTGCTGACGTAATTTTTTTTCTCGGTCGATGCAAAAAATGTACTCCCATACTGACCTGAAAAAGTTCCCCTATGGATGTAAATAAAAACCCCCCTGACACCATGCGAAAACCCCCTTCTGATGGGGAGTAAATTTTTTACTCCCAGAGACGGGTTTTTTCAAACTCCCATCTTGGTGTGCGCTAGAGGACAAGGTCATTTACTGCCATTTCGGCTTATTTCTGTTTACAGAGTATGAACGACGGGCTGTGCACTTACCGGTAACTCCTAAGTCCTTTGCTATTTTCATCCACAGCTCCTTTTTGTACTCCACTTCCTTGTATCGCGGATGACATTTGTCAAAAAGCACTGGGTAGTGCTTAATAGCATCGATTAAGAGCTCCGTGGAGAAGGCTGTTTCCTCGGACATGGTTGACGCCATTTAGAATAATCTCTACCGGATGTTTACTTCAAGAATACATCAGCGCCACCACCGCAAGGTGTTGCGATTGGCTGCGGCAAAGCGGCGAGCCGCGGCAGGCGGCAAAAAGCTGCTCCGAGAGCAATCGGCCATGCCGCCCGGTTTTTTCCCGTTTTCGCCGCCTGGCGAAGAGGTTTTCGCCGCTTCCCGTGTTGCCGCCTCGCCGCTTTGGCCACCCCGCCTTCGATGTGAACGAGGCTTTACAAGTGCACCTTTTATATCTCCCGCTTCCTCTCAAAGTGCTTTTGGTCGGCGGGGTGGTAAAGAGAGCGGTAAAGCGAAGTAACACATCATTACTGTGGCTTCAGCGATTCGCTCCTGCAACGTGTCGTTGCTACGCGTCCGTCCCATTGCGCGCATTTCCAATGAGAAAAGCGCAATTTTGTCAGCACCTAAGCACTATACGTTAGGTGGCGACCATAGCTCAAGCGTAAGTCTCACTCATTCCATCATCCATACCAAAAAAAAAAAAGATATGCTTGGTGACGCGACGTCTGTGCTCACACTCACCCCGAGAAATTGCGGCCTGTTTACAGGCCGCACTTGCGTTTTCCTCTAGTTCGGCTGTGGTGTTCAATGACTCTTTAGCATGGCGCGGGATGGCGACGCTAGCTCGAATTCTGAGTCCAATCAGCGACGCACTTATGCGCACTTATGGCTGTATATCACCGCTTTCTCTCATTGTGCAAGTTCTGTTATACCAGTGTACCGTAAACATTCAGCTACTTCTTTAAGGACAGCCCCGCCGCGGTGGTCTAGTGGCTAAGGTACTCGGCTGCTGACCCGCAGGTCGCGGATTCAAATCCCGGCTGCGGCGGCTGCATTTCCGATGGAGGCGGAAATGTTGTAGGCACGTGTACTCAGATTTGGGTGTACGTTAAAGAACCCCAGGGGGTCAAAATTTCCGGAGCCCTCCACTACGGCGTCTTTCATAATCAAATAGTGGTTTTGGGACGTTAAACCCCACAAATCCTACTTCTTTAAGGACACGTCTTAATTTTTGTTATACCGCTACTAAGACGGAGACAGTAGCAATGTAGCCTTCTGTTTATTTTTCTTAATATTCTTGGCCACTTATTCGCAGTTGCAGTTGCTAAAAACGTTCAGGTGGGTATAGTAGAGTAGGTGGTATATATCAATTTTAACGTACTCTTTCAGAAGCGGCGACAAGTATTGATATAAAATTTCACATGCTCGCTAAATATGCCACTGGCAATCAGGTGATGCCCCTTTTTAAATGCGGAACATTTTTTAATCGCACCTACTCGCAAATCAGGCGTTGGCGGTGGTGTCGACACCCCACTGCGCATGCCCGCGTCCCATGTCAACTGTTCCTCCCCCCCCCCTTTTCTCTTATCGCAAGGCCGACGCAGGCAGCGTCTGCTATAGCAAAAACAAACTAACTGCTCGCGCTGCCAAACCGTTCCCTGACCACCTCGCATAGGTAGGCACTGGATCGGACGTTAGGAATTCAATGAAGGATGTCTTTTGTTTGTTTGTTTTTGCTTTCGCTTGACAATTGGCGCTTTGCTTGACCCGAGTAGATGCGATGAAAGCAACAGTACCTTCAACGGGTTGTGGGACACAACCCAACATCAGCATCTCACCACTAGTTGAAGGCCACGCTTCTCGTTCATTCGATAAATAGGAATAATAAAGACAAAATAACAATTAGGCATTCCCAAATCATACCCAATTACGCAACCACACTGTGGCGCATTTACTCGAGTTCCCCCTTGGGAAGATTCGGGCAGTTTTTTATGCTTTCGTTGCCTATCCTTCTTATGGCCCGCTTTGAAGTTTCAAAATCTGTTCACTTAATAAATGCGAAGCATTTCTTAGCGAACTTCGCCGAGTTTGACCATATCTATCTATCTATCTATCTATCTATCTATCTATCTATCTATCTATCTATCTATCTATCTATCTATCTATCTATCTATCTATCTATCTATCTATCTATCTATCTATCTATCCGCCTAAAACATGTAGCTCTCCTGGCAACTTGTATAGTGGGATGCATACCAAATTTGGTATGACGAGCATAGCTGACACGTCATAACATAATCACGACATGCATGTCATCAATGTCATGATTTACATGTCATGATCTTGCTGGTCCTGCGGTGGTTTCGTTCACATAACATATCGCAAAACTAGAATGGTATGGCATGACTGCCTGGCGAACATAAGTGACAGGCCCTGAGGTGTAAATCATGACCAGCGTTTCATGTAAGAACATATCTACATGCCATGCTCATGATGTGCTCGCAGTCGTTTCACTGGCTTCATATATGCCACATTTCGTATTACGGGACGTGAATGGATGACGAAGGTATACAACTGTTGTAATCATGATAATAACGACACGCATGTCATTAAACATGACTATATAACAGGCTCATGATGCGCTCGCGGCCGTTTCGCTAGCTTCACACATACTGAGTTCGGTATTACGTGACGTGAATGGACGACGAACGTAAATGTGACACGTCCAAACCTAAAAATCATGATATGCATGCCATGTAGATCTAGGCTACATGCTACGCTCATAGCGTGCTCGCGGCCGTTTCGCTAGCTTCACATATACCAACTTTACTATTATGTGATGTGTATAGACGGCGACAGTAAACGGGACGTCCGAACATGATAATCATGGCATCCGTGTCATGTAAAACATGAATACATGCTACACTCATATAGTGCGCTGGTGGCTGTTTCGCTAGCTCCACATATAACAAATTTAGCACTAGGTGACGTGAATGGACGCCGAACAAAAATGTCAAGTGAAATAATATAATCATGACATGGAAGTCATGTACGGCTAAATTAATGTCTGCGTCGTAACGTTTTGCTGATTTAAAAGCAACATATGCACCTTCCTCATTCATTTCTCATATCATCGATTCCCACTATACGTGGGATCTGCCAATTTTTCAATGTGCCTTTTCTCTGCAACAACCGAATGGAATGCACTGATATTCTGGCATGTTATTGTAGATACACGTAGAATATATCTACGTGTATCTACACTATACGTAGGACATACTTTAGGGATTTACTGTTAAAAAATAATAACTGCATTCACAAAGCCACAGAAAGTGCGTATTCTTGTGTAATTTTTTTACAGCTTCACTTTTTGCGAAATGAACATTTTTTTTAGTTCGGATTGTTTCCAAGTTGTCGTAGCTCATGCACGCAGTTTTATCAGAATCAATTCCGTACTCTTTTGAGAAAAAGCATATTGAAGTTAAAACATTTATTAAAAAACGCAATTTTAGAATAAATTGCACCATCTTCTACTAAAGTAACATGAGAGGATGCGAATCAGCATTTGGTGGGACACCAAGTTTCTGTTTACGTTCACTAGGTGTTACAGTTTGTGTGTGCGGTTTGTATTTAGCGTTTTTGTTACAATTACGTTGTGTTTATGCGTTGTCTAAAAGTATCACTTGAATCGTGTGGTTGCTCCGTCGCTTCCTGGTTGCTGCAGTTGTTTCGAAAGCCTTGCTACCCTCTTCACAGACTCGCGTTGTCTCTGTGTATCGGAAGCGGTTGCTCGACGCCAGCGTTCGGGACCTCAGGGTTCGGAGTTTGACTCCGACGCTTCCGGTTCCCTTGCGCAGTGTTCGGAATCGCTTTGCCTGCGCAGATGTTTGCGTTTGGCATCGCGAGCCCTGCGCTGCTGCTGCAACTGGCACCGACGTTGACGTTACATCTGGGAGCCGAGAGAAGCCGAGCGAAATGGGGGAGGGGGAGGAGGAAGTGGGCTTACAGGCTGAAGCGTGGGTGGAGGAGAGGAGGAAGGGTGACCGAACACCTGTTCAAAGGAGGAGAGTGGGAGTGGGTGCATGGCTAATAATGTGCGAGCGCCACCGGATCAAGCTCGCTCGTGAGGTGCTTTGCATGTAAAACAAACTTTTAGTGCGCATACTGCATACGCCAGAGGGCGCGCAGCACACTTTGACCCGGGAGCAAAGGCCAGAGAGGAAAAGCAGGCAATGGTAGAGTGTATATCAAACGACATTCAGGAGTAAGCAAGAGATTGCGAGATAATTATACTAGGAGACATGAATGCGCACATAGAAGATATAGATGGGTATACTGACCCGACAGGCAAAATGATCATGGATATGTGTGAAAGGCTTGATTTGATCATTTGCAACAGTACCGAGAAGTGTGAAGGGCAAATAACATGGGAGGTAGGAAGGCTGCAGTCGACGATAGATTATGCACTGATGTCACATAGGATGTATGATAAGCTGAGGGGAATACACATAGATGAAGGTGGCTCCAGAAGTCTGGGTAGTGATCCCAAACGTATCAAGCTAAGTTTTGGAAGAGCAGTGAAAGTGGGAAGGAGACAAGATGAGCAACTACAGGAAAATGTTTATTCAGAAAGGCAAATTGAAATAGCCATTAAACGAATTGAGAAAGTAATCACGGAGGATAATAAGACAGTGTGGACATACACGAATCTAATTAGACTCTTTGAGCTAGAGCTTGCTAAGTCGCGTAACAAGTCACCCCGGAAAAGAAGACACAAACCCAAAAGTTGGTGAAATGAGGAAGTTAAGAGAGCCATAGCAAAACGTCAGGAAGCCTCTAGGGAACACAGACATGCTAAGCAGTGGGATGAACCGACAGATGATGTTGAAAGAAAATGGGAAACCTTTCTGAGGTGTAGAAGGGCTGCATCCCTTCTAATCAATGAAAAGATTAGAAGAAAGGGAGCTCAGTGGCTCGCAGAAGTACATAAAAAAGATAGAAAGGCAGCTGCAAAATTTTGGAACCATCGAAACTCCCTAAGAAATGAGACGAGCCTAGAGCAGAGTTTTATAACTACAGCCCAAGGTGCCAGGCTAGAAGGGGACGAAGATATTGAATAGATAAGAACAAGGATGACAGAAAAATTTCAACAAAGAAGTACTTTATGCACCACAATAGACAAGGACGAATCAAGTGGTGCATTGGCTCCACTTTCACAACGAGAGTGGGAAAGGGCTGAGAAAAGGGTTCCTAGTAGTACATCAACAGGCCCAGATGGCATTCCAATTGGGCTGATAAAGACATTAGGTCCGAAGTCTAAGCAGGCGTTGAGAGAGGCAGTGAGCAAAATAATCATCGATGGTGAAGTTCCCGATGGATAGAAACTTAGCAGGATGACCATGATCTATGAAGGAAAGGGGGACAAAGCTGACATAAACAACTACCGTCCTATAACAGTGACATCAGTGGTCTATAGGCTGGCGATGCAGATTATAAAGGAAAGACTGCAGGCATGGATAGAAGATGAGGGGGTGCTGGGGGAACTGCAGAATGGGTTTCGGAAACACAGGAGGTTGGAAGACAACCTGTTCTCACTGACGCAGTGCATCGAAATAGCAGAAAAGGAACACAGGCCCCTGTGACTAGCATTCTTGGATATCAAGGGAGCGTACGATAGCGTGGTTCAAGAGGAATTGTGGGGAATACTGGAAACACTAGGCATGGAACATGTAGTCACTAATCTTTTAAAGGGTATCTGTAAGGTAACAAGGTAGTTATAAAGTGGGAAAAACAGGTACCCAAGCCTGCAGAGGTAAAACGGGGGCTTAGGCAGGGGTGCCCCCTGTCACCCTTATTATTCCTGATGTACCTACGAGGATTAGAGGCAAAATTAGAGGGAAGTGGGCTGGGCTTCAACCTCTCTTTAGTCAAACAAGGAAAAATGATTGATCAGGCACTACCAGCATTAATGTACGCAGATGATATAGTGCTAATGGCCAACAACAAGGAAGATTTGCAGAGATTGATGGACATCTGCGGTAATGAGGGCGATAGGTTACATTTTAGATTCAGTAAAGAAAAATCAGCAGTCATGATTTTCAATGACAACGAAGGTAGTGAGCTTAGGATACAGGAGGTCACGCTACAGGTAACAGATAAATACAAATATCTGGGTATATGGATAAGCAATGGGACCGAGTACCTGAGGGAACACGAAATATACGTGACGACTAAAGGTAACAGGAATGCAGCAGTGTTGATGAAAAATAGGGCACTGTGGAATTACATCACGTATGATGTTGTGAGAGGAATATGGAATGGGGTCATGGTTCCTGGGCTGACGTTCGGCAATGCGATCTTGTGCATGAGATCAGAAGTTCAAGCAAGATTAGAAATTAAGCAACGTGGAATAGGTAGGCTTTTTTTAGGAGCTCACGGGAATACACCAAATCAGGGAGTACAAAGTTATATAGGATGGACATCATTTGAGGGCAGGGAAGCTAGCAGCAAGATAAAATTTGAGAAGCGATTGAGAGAAATGAAGGAGGAGCGTTGGGCTAGGAAGGTTTTCAGCTACTTGTACACGAACAATGTCGATACAAAATGGAGGAAGCGAACCAGGAAGTTGACTGGTAAATACTTAGAAAACAGCAGGTGGCCAAACCAAAAAGAACTATCGGTTAAGAAGAAAGTGAAGGAAACGGAGACTGTCATGTGGAAAATGGGCATGATTAAGAAGTCAGCACTAGAGATCTATCAAACTTTTAAGCAGGAAATTGCCAAGGAAAGGATCTATGATAATACTCGGGGTAGTTTTCTACTGTTTGAGGCAAGGACGGGAGTACTGCGAACCAAGACATATCGGGCCAAATACGAAGAGGTAGACACAGTATGCAGTGCGTGTGGAGAGGAAGAAGAAACTTCCGAACACTTGATAATGTTCTGTAAAGGGCTTCACCCTATAGTTCAGGATGATGGCGCAGAGTTTTTCAAAGCACTGGGGTTTAGGGACCGGGAGGGCAAAATAGACTTTAAGCAAGTAGACTTAACTAGAAGGAGGTTATCTGATTGGTGGCTAAAGTCAAGGCATGAGTAAAAATTACACTCTTCACTGCAAAGTACGAATAATCAAACTCCTTTTTAAGTAAAAAAATAAATATAGCTTTGGGTTCATTAAGTATTACGGCTTGGTGGCGCTAGCCACCGCCCGATCTAAAGGGTACAGTCATATTCATCCATCCATCCATCCATCCATCCCGACATTTAAACTGCTTGGAACGGCCGCTCGACGTCGGGCTTCCACAGGTTCGTTCCCCAGAGGGCAGTAGATTTTTTCCTTTCAAAATTGCAAGTTCGACTTTTTGGAGGGGCTTACCTTACAATGCCTACTTCTTGTTTGGCATAGTATGGTTTTTAGGGACCCTATGTATTTGTTTTCAAAATAGTATGTGTCAAAAGAAACTTACTTCTATGCAGTGCATTATATATGTTTACAATGTGCCACGAAACGATAATGGTACTTTTGATTTGTGTTAGAGAAGTCACACCCGCAGAAGAAAGAAACCGTCTCAAAATATTTGAGTTGCCAGAGTAACCTTGGCTGTCCTTTGTAAGGATTAGCAGCTTTTGAAGATTATAATTAGTGTTACGTTGCTGTAGAGAACAAAAGACAGCAGTGCATACAGAAAATGTTTCGGCCACCCACTAACATTTCCGCAGGCGCTGTATTTTATTTTTTGGGCACGGAAAAACGAAACTAGTCGCAATTGAGAATATCGGCTGATATAGTTGCTACTTTGTGTTATGTCTTTCCACTGCGACGCACTGCTGTTCACGCAACGAGAGAGAATTGTAGGCAACAGGATAAAGCCATTTTTAACCAAGCGTCTAAGTTTTTCTGCTCTTCTTCTGGTATTTTCTTTTTGGTCCTCGTGGATATATACAGAACGGTATGAACTTGTGAATTGGCGCAGAAATAAAATCAGTGACTACGCATGTCAGGCGTTAAATTGTTTTGTCGCAATCTCTATTTCATCAATTTAAATTGGAGCTCGTGATGGCTCTCTTAATAAATCATATTATTACCGAAATTTTGTGACCTTTTTAAGTGAATGAAATCTTGAACGATTTTATTTATTTAAAGAGAAATGCAACGGCTATGAAGCACTTAAGTTCCTCTTAGTGGGGATGTCTTTTTTTCTGTGAAGAGTATCCTGCATTAGTTATGGTCACAAAAAACAAGCACACGTTACTTCGGACATTGCCTTTAGGTCATTTTCTGGAGCTTCACGACAATTGCATTAAAAAAAAGCCCATTTCAACATATCAACCAAGTTTCCAGAAATTTCAGGTAACAACGACGCAAGCGTACTCTCTTCGAACAACATACGCAATGAGAGAACACACAGCAATGTTATCATGCACGAATGGCGAAGCCGCACCTCAGGTGTTCAAGATTCTCCAAAATAATAATAATAGCTGGGGGTTTACGTCCCAAAACCACCTTATAAATATTATATACGCCGTACTCGAAGGTTGCGGTTAATTCGACCATCTGTTCATCCTTAACGTGCGCTGACATCGCACACTAGACCGCTCTCTACCATTCCGCCTTCATAGAAAAGTGGCTTTGACGGTCGAGATCGAAGCCGCGACCTTTGGGTCAGTCGTGGAGCAACATAGTGGCTGTTCTGGAAGACGGCAACTTAAAGGAAGTGGGCCATTGTTGTAATTTTAATGTCACAGCTTTTTTCGATACGATTTTTTTATAAAGTGCAATATTTTCAGAGTTGGGGGGAAGACAAAGTGAACAATGATCCGTGTTGTGCACACGTGGTCATTGTTGTAGCTGCTCTTCTTCGAGTGCTCTTTATGGAAGAAAACGTGTTCTGTATAGCAGCGCGATATAGTACTGCTTACTTCCTTTCGAACGTAAGAACTGCGCGTTTCGCAGTGTGTTCCCGAGCAAAGTTGTGCTCACGCTGGTGTGCAGCCGTCAAGTACGGCTTCATGCTAAAGGCCATTTCTGACACACATAGGTATACGTTTCGAAGTCGCATACACACGCACAAAATCACATGCATACATTGAGCTCATAATGGGGACCCTCAAGTACAAGAACATACACGAAGTTTCAAGTTCACGCACAGTGATGTGTGTGCGTCATAACGGTGTGCACGATGAGACGCACCGACGCAGCCGGCGTGGACAAGCACTCACCGCATGCTGCTTTAGAAGCTGTGATTGGCACCAAAAAAATGAGAGTGTTGGCTTCTTTACTTCGTCAAAATCACCATGCTTTATGGTATAGGGAGTACGTGTACACTCGCATCAGTTGCCTCCAGACAGTCTACATCGGGCTCTGGAAAGCCTGCTCTTCTAGCTTTTGCTTTGGCTGTGCTGGGCGTTCTGCGCAGGCATGGCAATCATTTTTTTAATGTAACTATGTGTTAACTGCACTCGGTTACGCCTTTGTAAACATTGTATGAAACATACCTTGATTTCGTTATTTTTATAGTTTCTTCCGTACAATAAATTGTTTCTGGGTACAGAGACTCAGACCGAAAAAAAAATTATTCCTATATTTAAAATAAGGCAAAGTGGCCGATATGGGATTTTTCAGTTTATTTACATGAACTTGAGAAGAAGATCAATGCTGACAGCGATAAAGCAAACTAGAAAAACCGCCAACACGGCACCCTTTGGAATTTCATGTGCATCTCGCACCACCCCGGTGTGCACGGACTGAACGTTGCTGCGCCGCCTCGCCTTCAGAATACGTCCCCTGGTCACTTGAGACTCATTTGAGGCACGAAAGTTGGTCTTCCGTTTTCGGGGACTATCCAGCACTTGAACATGCCCTTCAGGGTCCCAAGCGATCAACTTCGTCTTCTTATACGGCGGAGGACAGCGCCTAGTTTCGAGTTCAAACGAGAACGAGGAACCACGGGGGGCGAAGCAATGCTGTCCTGATGCATCTTCCACCTTCAAAGGTTTGCGTTCTTTCGTTTTTTTATAATACTGGTTGTGGCGGCGAACGAAGCTTTGATCCAGCTTGAGGGGGGGAAACGGACCAGACCGACCTGTTGGTAGAAAGGGCGGACGCTTCGGTTTGGTAGCAAGGGTAGCCGTTGTTTCCTGCAGAGGGAACAGCTATGAGAAATTTTTCATCCTTTTGTGCTAAGGAAAGAAGACTACGAACAAAGGAAATGTAGGACCTCGTTAATTTTCGAGATTATTGATTTCAAATACTAAATTCTTGCTTGAAGGAAAAGGGGATCGCCAAGCTCACACGAGCATGTTGCAGCATCCGATCTTTACACAGTTGAGCCTTGCAAAACGATAAAAAAATTTTAGTGAGCGGGAATCACGTACAAAACAAGCTTGAAAAAAAGATGACTCACGTTTGTATACATCACAAAGTAGCCGGCTGCACCTATACCAGCCGGGTTATGTTTGTGCCTATTCGCCATAAAAACGCTGCTCTTCCATTGGTTTGTCAGGCCATACTTCTTGCGGCTTTGTTTCGTCTGTTTGTTGCGTGGCACTACTGTGTTCCATCTCATAGAAACGTCCGAATTTTTCTATTTTTTATGAAGTAGAATGGAAGCATGACTAATTGAGTTCTCTTGGCAAGTCCGAACCAGAATATATATATTATCTTATAGCGAGACAGTACACAACAATACCACTTGTACAGCAGATGTATTACAAGAAAAGGAGAAAGAAAATACGGGCTGCCCGCAAAAGCACGCATATGTCTAAGAATCTATAGCATGGAACTAACCAGAGGCATAACACCCGTTTATATATAGCGCTGACTGTTATCTTGAAGACTTAGGTCTCGATACCATGCGACACCGCACGCTGGATGAGCCGGCATTGATCTTCTGGCTCGTAGGCACGCAACAGGGACTCCCATGACTCTGATGTGTTCTCTGTGTTGCAGTGCGTGCGTGTCCTCATCATGATTGAGTATCGCCGGGTGTGAGCAATGTTTGCACCATGGCGCTGTCTGTTTCGGAATAAATTCTCCTCTACAACAGGGGGTGTGGAAAGCTGCCTGTCTGTAGCTTGCGCCATTAGACGGCCTAGCGCCCAGCACACGCACTGAGCACGTGAATATGAAAGAGTACCGTTTTCAGCGATATCATAACATATAAGGCAATACGTCGAGTTCACCTATTCCTGCGATGGCGGGCGCATCAAAGGCAAGAGTCATCGAGCAGTTCTCGCTGCTCTGTTACAACTGAGATTGATAATTGAGTTGCAGACTGGTTTTCGTTGGGCTCTTTTGAGGTGGTAAACCGATCTAAAACAAAAAGGAAGGATTCGCTAACTGCTGCTGAACTCACCAACATGGCAACCAGGTAGGAATGATGACAGTGATAATTACTGTGGCTTCTACCCACTGAGAGGTACACATGGAAAGGCACAGGCTAAATGAGTTGCAAAAAAATTAATAGAAGCCGAGAACAGTCTGAAAGATTTCGAGTATCATCGCTCTGCAGGCGAAATTGCTTCGACTGATTTTTGTCTAAATTTCGAAGATTAAAAAAAACTTACCACATATAAGTTAGATAGTTAAATTAAAGAAATAGTGAGAGAAAATGACCAATGCAGGTTCTGGCGATGTGTGAGTTTTGGAAGGCGTATAGTGGTGAACTGGGAGAGCAGATCAAATCAGCGTTGAAAAAGAAAAGAGAGAGAGGGGGTAAAAATTGGCACCGTATGTGAATGTAATCTGAAAAAAGTCGTCGAAAGACGATAGTCTTGCGTGTTGAGAGACTAAACAAAACATTTATTTGATGTTCAAGAAAATCGGTGAATTGTATTCCGGAGGCGCTGCGTTAGAGTGCCTCGAGCACGCAGCGGAGGCGAACGAGCGCATCAAGTCACGCAACACGTGAGACATGAGCGCCATCTGGCAGTTCTTTTCGGAAAACAAAGCACGTGGCCCAGAGATGGGCGTGCTCGCCCGTCTCAGAGGTGATAAGGTGAAGAACTCAAGGCGACGGGTAGGTGCCACCACCGTCTCGTTTTAGCAAATCGTTGGAAACATTACCCGTTCCTTGCAAGCGTTGCATGGTTCGTGCAGTGTGTAAAAGAAGAACATACAGAATATATATGTGTTGTTATGGTGCCTCAGACATGCGATTATTGCTTTTTAATTCAAAATCACACACGTATGAACACTCATTCTTGAGCAACATTGGCGGGCGCTGCGAATGGGGTCGACCATTCGGGGTATCGGAGGGTGCTGCTTAGAGCACCCGGATCGCGGTAACGGTGGACAAACAGACAAACGTACAGACAGACAGACAGACAGACAGACAGACAGACAGACAGACAGACAGACCAAAGTTTTTGCGTGGAAGGTCCCCAAGAAAGACTATCGTCTTTAAAAATTTTGCTAAGGCACGTTGCCGGGCTAGTTGGTTGGGATTCATCATTTTCACTGGTATAGCGCACCACGACAAGGACACACACAAAGGAGAGATTCACACACACACAGCGCTAACTTGCAACTAATGTTTTATTTGCGATCACACACGCTGTTTATACAACAGGAGACGGATAAAACATGGATAATGTCACGTCAAGAATACAGCACAGCCCATGCACGTGTCATCACCGATAGCGACAATCTACTCCAGCCCGTCAAAGCGAAAATTCCAGATACTTCTTTTCTTTAGATGATAATGCTATGGAAGCCACACTCACACATTTTTCTTTCATTTTGTCTATTTCAAAAGCTTCAATAATTTCACGTGTGGTTCTGTCACGGGCCTTAAAGAGTATACGTGTGTTTTGGAACATAGGGACGCAACCGCACCTCTGACAGTGAAGGGCCAAATGACCACATATAGCTCTTTCTACATTGTACTTGTGCTCATTTAGTCTTTCATTCACACACCTTCCAGATTGGCCTATGTATTCGCAACCGCAAGTCAAAGGAGTGCTATAGACAATACCACAACAACAATTCACAAATTTCTCCCGGTGCTTAATCTTACAAACCTGTTTCCCGCTACTCTCTGCATTGACCTTTTTGCACATTCCTTGCAACTTTTCGGGAGCAGAAAACACTACATCCGCACCCGCCTTCCTTGCTATCCTTCGCAAGTTATGCGAAATGGCATGCATGTAAGGCACTACAGCAACCTTGCCTGCCTTAGTGGCGGTTGCCTGGTCTTTGCCGTTTGCCCTTCCTTTCCTGCTTATAGATTCGGCGACAGCGGTCAACAAGAAGTGCGAGGGGTAGCCAGAGTTTAATAAACGTTTTGCTTGAGCCCACAAGCTCTCATCAAGTTTGTGGTGGCACGACTTCATCAGTGAATTCTGAAAACAGGATTTTATCACCGCACGCTTTACCAATTTCGAATGAGCGGACGTGAACGGAAGAACCGGTTTATTCCCTCGCGGTTCATAGCTCCAGCATACTCTTGCTGGCGAAAAATACAGCCCGAGGTCAAGAAATTTTATGAAATTGTCATGTGGTACTTCATGCGTCAGCACCAAGGGAGATAACACTGTCAAAAACATGGTTAGAGTTTCAGTGACAACTGCGTCAAAATTGTTATGATCATTATTGGCAACGATCAGGTAGTCATCTACATATCTAAAAACAGCAATAACGTCACTGTGCTTCATACGTTCGTCAAGGACCTTGTTACGTTTTGCTAAAAACAGGTCGCTCAGGTACGGGGCTATGCAGGAACCAATACATATCCCGTTCTTTTGTTTTACAGTGTTTCCATTCCATGTCGCATAGGTCGAGTTAAGATAAAAGTAAAGGAGCTCTAAAAACTGATCACTCGACACACCGGCAGTATTTTGAAAATCAACCGCTCCTACTCTGTCTATACCTTCCGATACACACGCCATCAACTCTGCCTGAGGGAGGGTGTAATAAAGGTCCTTAACGTCGATCGAAAAAGCTAAAAGGTCTGCGTTTTCCTTGCCTGCAAGAAAGTCTAGTACTTGTTCCGACTGTTTCACCAAAAAGGGGTCGTCAAGAGATATCAACTTCAAATGCTTTTGTAGAAATAACGCGATACACTTTTGCCACGATTCATTCTCCGAGATGATCACTCTGAAAGGGCATTCAACTTTATGCGTCTTTGCCGTGAAAAAGATATCAAGATCCACTTTTTTTGTCTTCTCAATTGATCTAACCAGGCCTTCAAGATTAAAGCTTTTGCATAGCTTCTTCGCGGCAGTTCGCACTTTTTGTAACGAAATATTGTTATGAGTATCAAAAACAGAATTGACGGCCTCCGACGCCTTCGCTCGATACAATGACTTACGCATAACCGCAAAGCCACCGTCTTTATCGGCTGGTAGTAGCGCGAGCGAATTGTCCTTCAAGTGCCTAATGGTCTCCTGAATAGCATATCTGACACCCGTAGGACGGACACGCATGAGAACGTCGACACCTTCAGATACACACATGTCAACGTCACCTTCAGGTACTTGTTTTGAGACATTCCGAACCATCCCTAGAAGTTCGGGGCTAGATTTTCGCGGCTCGACGGCGAACTTTGGTCCACACTTGAGTACCTGTCGCACTTTGTCGGGCAGGTTCACATCACCGATGACGTGAAGAGGATTCGATGGTGCGGGGGGCTTCTTTTGTACTTGCGTCCTCAGCCCCGGCAGAACTTGCCGCCAGAGAAATTCGGTTGTCCGTTCAGCTAGTAGCGAGTAATCGCGCCAGTCGTTGAAGCTTGAGCTTGGTCCCAGAATGAGCCTGAGATGATTTCTGTACATTCGAGTTTGCCTCTGCCATTCGGATCGCATAACTTTGCAAATGCGAACACCATGGTTGGAGGAAGGCAAACAGTATCCAAACAGTGCCAATACTTCAGGAGGGAGCACCTTGTGTCGGATGTAGAACCCAAGTGTCCGAGCTCTGCAGGCCGCCGTCGCGATCAGCGGGATGATTCGGCATGGTTCTGTGCTGTACCATAAAGGAATGCCCGATGTACAAGAAATGAACTTTGCTAAGGCACGTTGCCGGGCTAGTTGGTTGGGATTCATCATTTTCACTGGTATAGCGCACCACGACAAGGACACACACAAAGGAGAGATTCACACACACACAGCGCTAACTTGCAACTAATGTTTTATTTGCGATCACACACGCTGTTTATACAACAGGAGACGGATAAAACATGGATAATGTCACGTCAAGAATACAGCACAGCCCATGCACGTGTCATCACCGATAGCGACAATCTACTCCAGCCCGTCAAAGCGAAAATTCCAGATACTTCTTTTCTTTAGATGATAATGCTATGGAAGCCACACTCACACATTTTTCTTTCATTTTGTCTATTTCAAAAGCTTCAATAATTTCACGTGTGGTTCTGTCACGGGCCTTAAAGAGTATACGTGTGTTTTGGAACATAGGGACGCAACCGCACCTCTGACAGTGAAGGGCCAAATGACCACATATAGCTCTTTCTACATTGTACTTGTGCTCCTTTAGTCTTTCATTCACACACCTTCCAGATTGGCCTATGTATTCGCAACCGCAAGTCAAAGGAGTGCTATAGACAATACCACAACAACAATTCACAAATTTCTCCCGGTGCTTAATCTTACAAACCTGTTTCCCGCTACTCTCTGCATTGACCTTTTTGCACATTCCTTGCAACTTTTCGGGAGCAGACATTATCCATGTTTTATCCGTCTCCTGTTGTATAAACAGCGTGTGTGATCGCAAATAAAACATTAGTTGCAAGTTAGCGCTGTGTGTGTGTGAATCTCTCCTTTGTGTGTGTCCTTGTCGTGGTGCGCTATACCAGTGAAAATGATGAGTCTTTAAAAACCTGGCTGAGGAAAACGCCACTGGGGGTCTGGGTTGTGCAGGTGTGCTTCCCATGGGCCCCTCTTCTCGCGTTTCTCAACTAAAATCACGGCTACTGAGAGACCTCATTTTGGCATCTGCGTAACAGGCGACATGATAGGTATTGGAGGACACTAGCCACTACTGATTGAGTCTCCTGTTTTCAGACTTTTGCGAGGCTTCACGCCCGCCTTGAAACCTAACGCCGAAAGGAAGGCCATAGGAGGACGTGTGGTTAGGACGGCGCGTGCTCCTGACGTTCGAGTGCTCCTGGAAAAACTGCACCAGCGCCAGACCCGTGGCCACTAGTTTCCAAGATGAGCCAAGAAGACGAAACAACCGAAACGCCCAGTGACCAGCTGGACGGCATGCATATGAATGACAACGACACCATATGCACGGACGACACCGTGCATATGAACGCGACCGAAGGCTATACTGACGGTATGACACGCGCAGCGTCACAGCAATTGAACATGAAAACGTTTCGAACACGTGAGGTAGAAAAGACACGAAAATTTCCGGTGAAAACATGGCACCAGAAAGAAAGTCACGCAAGGAAGAAACGTAAGCGCGGAAACAGTAATTGCACCGTCGCAAGTCTATATGCCACCCCTACAGTTCGACGGCTACAAGGTCATATACCGCCAACAAGCAGGTCTTCAGCTAGCGAAGTAAATAAATATCACCATCACGCACGCCATTGGAACAGCCAGCAGCCTCTCACAGCAAGACTTCGGTGATAGAATGTGCACGCAAGTGCAGCGACTGGAACACCTGATTGTAGTAAGAATGGCCAAATCAGAGGATGTTAGAGAACGCGAAAGCCTCACCAACATAACTTTTGACGGCAGTCTGTTCGCCATAAAAAGCAACAACCAATTTTCTTGCGCAGAACATCGAATAAATGTCTTGCTCACTCTCTCCACACGAAAGACTATCGTCTGTGTGGAAAGACTATCGTATGCCGATAGATGGCTCGCTGGACTGAGGACCGTGGCGGGCTGCTTGTGAATTCCGCAAAGCACATCCGGCACGTGAGCGACGGTTTCCAAATACGAGAAAACCAGCAGGTAATCGCGCGATATCAACCACGCGACACGCGTAGAGCGGCGCCGCGAGGGTGACAAGGGAGGAGGTTGCCGATGCGGCGAGGGTGTTGTCGTGACGGTAAGTAAGCACCGCTACTTTCTTACATCACGGGGCTTTCCTACACTGAGACGGGAGGGGGGGGGGGGGGGAGAAGCCGGGGTAAAGCCCCTTTTACCGGGGCAAAGTTTCTAGCGCCATCTCCCAAGCTCCCAGCGAAGCAGATTATCGGGCAGCGGATAGGCCCGGCGTTCGCTCCCTTAAAGTATTCTTGCTCCGCGCGCCAACCGCACTGCGCCATGCTCCCGACGGGGCTGCAGAAATTAGGTGCCTTTCTCCTCTTCTAACCATTACCACCACCACCACCCTTCGCCTCTACCTACTCTCCCAGCAACCATAGCAGCGCCTCTAGAGTGTCCACCAGGAAACTACGAATGCGAAGGCACGCTGACACTTTGAACCAGGATGTGCCAGATGCTTGGGCAGCTCACCCACTGCTGCGCCATGTGTTCAGGGTGCGGCCGTGCGTCAGGTATGCTGAAATGGAATGCCGGTGGCGTCTCCTCGTGGAGCGCACACTCGCGAAAGTTGACAAACAATATGGCGTTTGTGTTACCTTCACGAAAGCTATGCACGCGAGGTGAGAGGAGCCTGCACATTGACGCAAATGGCGCTATTTTAATTTTTTTTTCAGGAACCTGAGCTCACTCGATGTGTGGTGCCCTCTCTTGCGCTCCGCAAGTGTCAGTCTCGTGTATTTGTAACATTCGAGCAATTTTAAGTATGCAATCTTTTCTTCACTGTTTCTGAATAGAGTAACACAAAGAAATCGGCCGATTCCAGGTACCTGGGAATCAACGTTATGCGAAGCATGCGGAGGGAAGGTGACTGTGTCGCAGTTTTTTGTTGAGCGACACGTCATGAAATAACGCTAATTATATGTGCAAATGTTGCACGCACAGACATATGTTGAAGAGTTGCAGATTTTTATATAACCAGTTGTTTGCACTTGCGCAACGATGCCAACTGGAACACGCGTATTAGCAATACCAGTAACTGCGGTGGAGCGCTTATGCTCGCGAGGATACTGACCCTGGTCACTGCTCCATAAATCAACTTCAGCGCAGTGCAACTAACCCCAATAGACGTTAACCGGACGTGATGGCTGTATCAAAGGAGTACATATGTAATGTTTATAAAATTGCGTAGGCACCACTGCAACAACTATTGACGTTTCACGAAGATGAGCGTCTATTTGAAAACTAGTTCCGAAACCGGTCGTATCTCTGTGGTAAAATGCTTCATTGCCACGCAGAATACTTGGGTTTGATTCCAGCTAGGACACTAACATTTATTCCTTACATTCGTCGGGTCGACGCTACCGATGTCGGGTATTTCATAACGCTTGCTCGTTCAAATTGCCCATGTGTGTTCTCGTCGTTCCCGTAAATATTCAGTGTCAATCACCTGAGGCACACACCCGTATACCAGCGGCACATACCGGCCCATGGGTATGCGCCACTATCTGGCGGGAAGTGTTTGACGACGTACGCGATGGGATTGTGACAATATTCATTTCCTGACCAGCGGGGCATATTCGTCAAACAATCTTACCCTCCTATGCTACTTTTGGCTTATGCCAAATTAAGGGGGTGACCACGAGGGCCCCCAAACGTAAGCGGCTAGATAGATAGATAGATAGATAGATAGATAGATAGATAGATAGATAGATAGATAGATAGATAGATAGATAGATAGATAGATAGATAGATAGATAGATAGATAGATAGATAGATAGATAGATAGATAGATAGATAGATAGATAGATAGATAGATAGATAGATAGATAGATAGATAGATAGATAGATAGATAGATAGATAGATAGATAGATAGATAGATAGATAGATAGATAGATAGATAGATAGATAGATAGATAGATAGATACGCTCTAAGTCACCGAAGTTCACTAAGAAATGTTCCTTATTTAAAACGAAAAGAGTGGTCCCACGGGCCAAAAATCGGCTGAGCTACTTAGCCTCAGCCCAGCCGTAAGATGGCAACACATCACTTACTGCTTCAAAGAAACACACGCACTAGTTATTTACTACAGCACATTTTGTAGTGCATCATACGTCTATACGTGTTCTTGCGTATGCGATAGTGGCCTGAATCTGTCTTTATCGTCTGCGATTGTACGGTGCGATAACGTCAAGCTGGGATCAGGCATAAATCGGACGCGAGAGGAGTGCACATGGCGTCGACGCGACGGCAACGTTGTCACGCTCCAGGTTCGTGAGCATTTCCGGCAATGAAGAAGTATGTACGGGCAGCAGCAGGGATGTGTCACAAAAGATGTGCTATAAAATGCCCGGCGTTCGTCGTGGTTTTCGTCTGCCTCTAAGCTTGGCTGATGGTTGGTATGTACGAACGCCATCAATACTATATGTTAAGTGCGTACTGCATTTGTCATTGAAGCCTTAACCTAACGTTTCTGGCAATGTACTGTTCCGCGCAAAGATCATTTTTGGGCTCTTCACTTCGCGTGCTGTTTTCGTGGACTGCTTCACACGAAAGAAAACTGTCAGGAACGCTTCGCAGCACGTTTGCGAGAAAATTCTTGGCTCAAGAAATTGAGTCGCCGCTCGCGTTGTTAGGTTTTCGTTCAGGTGCTGCATGTATTAGAATTCACTGCATGGATGAGCTTTTGTGAAAAGTGCAGCTATGCTCAGTATCGTTGTCTGTGCCGTTCGTAAATTGCTTGAAGCACTGAATCTAAAAAAATGTTTGCTAGCTAAAGCTAGGACGTAACTTTGAGTCACCACTCCTGCCTCTTTAACGGCTTACATGACACATAAAATTGCTTTTTTTTTGCTGCGGCAACTGCCTGTGGCTGTTTTTCGTGAAAGAGCGATGTAAAGTGTGCAAGATAAAATTAGTGCGAAGGTGGGAAGGAAAACGTAGCCAACATTTTTTTTTTTGTTCCAGTTCATGCATGAGGTAAGTGCTGAGGCTGTCGTGTCGCGTTATGCACTGTATGAGTAGTCGTGTGCGTTAAATGCAGTTTTATTAAGCTGCAGTTCTCGTTATATATTTGCCTATTTGTTTATTTCTTGTGTGTAATTTATAATCATAATATGGCACCTGTATTTTCGCGTATCGCAGTGCACTTAACCTCTCTTTGTGCCTCGTTTGTCAAACATGAACAAAGCGGGCATTTGCTTGCCAAGAATATCACTTGAAAATAAAACTTTTCGCTCCTCAAATAATTCTCAAGTTTTAATTATATTGTGTGCATGAACACACATTGGCATCGTGTGCTTGCCGCTCTAGCGGTGCAGCTTACACGAAGCTCATCGATGCATGCAAACGATGCCCCCCCCTCCTAAAAAAAGAAAAAAAAACTAAAGTATGCCATCGAGACATTTCTTGCGGTCTGCCATCTCTAAGGCTGCAAAGTTTCGCCACACCCGCTTGGTGCGCTGCGAAACCAAATCAGCCACAGGGGCCCATAGAAGTGTCCTCTCTTCGCCTTTTATATTACTCTATGGTTTCTGTCAATTATATAAATTTAGGTCTTGTTCGGTTCCTTTAACCCAGGTTCGAGGAGGAGGAGTAGGAGGAATGAATGAGGAAAGACAGGGAGGTTAGCCAGTTCTCAGACCATGGAGCTGGCTACCCTGTACTGGGGAAGGGAATAAAGGGGGATAAAGGATGAGAGAAAAGAGACGTTGTAAAAAAAGGAGATAGAAGGTCATTATACGATCCACGACGGTGTTTACAGTCTGTCTCTAAGACCACTTGACCGCAGAAAGCGCAACAACGCTCTCAATGCCTTGCGTGCAGAGGACGGTCTCGGCCAGTGTTCTAATACCCTTTCTTCCGACAATTGGCGATTGCCTATTCTATCTGAAGCTTTCGACAGTTCTTTTCTTGGCACGCTGAAGTGGGGACACTCGCAGAGAAGATGGATTAGATTAGATTTGTGGGGTTTAACGTCCCAAAACCACCATATGATTATGATAGACGCCGTAGTGGAGGGCTCCGGAAATTTCGACCACCTGGGGTTCTTTAACGTGCACCCAAATCTGAGTACACGGGCCTACAACATTTCGGCCTCCATCGGAAATGCAGCCGCCGCAGCCGGGATTTGAACCCGCGACCTGCGGGTCAGCAGCCGAGTACCTTAGCCACTTGATCACCGCGGCGGGGCCGCCGAGAAGATGGGAGAAAGTCTCTGCGCAGCCACAGTTGTCACATATCGGGCTTCTGGCCATTCCGATTCGAAAGGAATAAGCATTCGTAAAGGCCACCCGAATCCACAGACGGCACAAAAGCGTCTCCTCTGCTCTGGTTATTCCTGATGGAAGACGCAGCTGTAGGTGTGGGTCTAAATTATGAAGGCGGACGTTGGTGAATGCCAGTGAATTCCACTGAGCGAGTGTCAGTTCTCGTGCAAGTGATGGAAACCATGCAGTGGCGTCCGTTCTTGATAATGGTATAGCTACACAAGGAGCCTCATCATGAGCAGTTCGGGCTGCTTCACCTGCACGGTCGTTTCCCAGGTTCGAGCTTTGCAAGGCTTGTTATGACCTGTACTGAGCGCTTTACTGTTAGCGTGATCATTTGGTATAAGAATCATGAATGGATGACAAGCCGGGCACCTCAAGCACTTGAAATCTGCGGAATGACATGCATGCACAGATCGATAACTTGCCACGAGAATCGGCGGTATTCTTGACGGTGGCCTCACAGGACTTCGCTTCCCCTAAGGCGCCGAGGCTAGGACGCGGGTCACGCAAACCGGAAAAAAAAACGGCACAGAAGACCAGGTCCAAGGTCCAAGAGGGCGCATGATAACGAGAGCGACAGCTTGAAGACGAAGGAGTCTGCAACTATTTCGCATTTTAGTTTAAACAGTTTTCTCCATAAAGTCATGATGTGATCAAGCGATATTATTTTGATGCTTTCTAAGCATGAATTCGTTAACAGGAATTCGTTAACCAGACAATAGAGACGATTTGAAAGTAGCGATTGAGGTCTTTCATTATCTATGTGTCATCTACAACTTTTAAAACAAAACGCTGTACAATGGGTGCATGACGTTTATGTTTGTTGGAAATGTAGTTGGTGTAAGACCATGAACTTAAATAGAGGTAAAGAACAAGTATAATCTAATTAAAAAATCACGTGTGTGATAATCGGCTGTTAAATACCTTAGCATCAGATCACGTGCTTTTGTTGTGATTACAAAATTTAGCGTTGCTCTCTCTTAAAACGTGGTCCAAAAACATACGAACAGAATGTATTTAGCGTAGAAGTTGCGAAATAAGCTGCACCTGCGTTGCGGATGTAAAAAAAGATGTAAAGAGTTGGTAAAACTTCCACTTGTGAAGAGCGCTTCATTTTTATCATGTGATGAATATGGTTCACTCCTGCGATGTTAATGAAGGTTAGCTTATCAGAAATGTGCTTCACATTACCGTGACAATTAAATGAATATAATGAGTGTTGCATCTAAAGATGCTCGCAAATTACGGTGCTCTAGCTGTTGTAGTGTGGCCGTTCGGTTAACTCGGACATATGACTTATACTTTGTTCGGGAAAAGCGGCCTCCAAGTGGAGTGAAAGCCGCACAAAGCCTGCAAGACTGCGAGCAAAAGTAAGCCCATGGTTTCGCAATTCTCTACTTTTTTTCTTGTTTTTACGAAAACACATCTTATAGCCATCATTAAACATAACGAAATATACGGGATCCAGGGCGTGATCGCTCACTTCAAAGCTCATTGGTTACTTCGCTTACGCAATAAATCACCTAACCGTAGAAGCCATGGACAGCTCAACATTTGCTATAAACATAAAAAGTGACCACTCGTAATCACCGCAGAGCGATGAAATATGGCTAATTTAGCAGGCGAAACCGAAAGTGATGCGCCAAACAACACATCTACCATTCACTTGGAAAACGTCCGTAATTGCAACACAGTTTCCCTGACCGTGGTCAACCGTAAATCTTGATACTACGTTTTGTGCCAACGCTTTCCTACCATATGGTCACTTAGCGACGCTCCCTTATCAATGTCTCCCAATGCGAGGAAAACTGTCGTCATTATAGGCGTTTTCGAAATGAACGGTAGATGTGCTCTTTGATTGATATGTTGTGTTTAACGTCCCAAAACCACTATATGATTATGAGAGACGCCGTAGTGGAGGGCTCCGGAAATTTGGACCACCTGGGGTTCTTTAACGTGCACCCAAATAGATGTGCTCTTTGAGAATGTGTAGATGCGGTACATGTTTCGGGATCCGTAAAGGTTCCTTGTTCACACTAAGCAGGCAGGGGTTGTATGTTGCAAGAGTCGTGTGTCGCTTTTTTAGACATGGAGACTGTCGTCTGCTACAAGGAACCTGTATGAATCCCGAAACGTCTGTTTTTTTTCCTTGTCATGGTCAGTGACCACACTACATCGTCAACATGACACCTGACCAGACGTACTTACGTCGAACTTTTGACTATATATATATATATGCTGTTTCACACGTCGGTTTCGATTCAACGTGCTGAATTAGCCATATTTAATTGCTCCGCGGTGATTACCATTGGTCGCTTTTCAGAAATTCCAAAGTGGCGGTGGACTATTAGTAGTGAGGACTTTAATTTGTTCATTTGACTCGACCGCTCATTTCTACTGGCTAAAAAGTCAATTGTTTTAATTAGAAAGAAATCTACCGTAATTAATGTTTGTACACACCTGAAAATGCATTCGGTCACAGTAAAGGGAACGCCACAGGTGGCACGCAGATACCTCCTTTCGGCAAGCACTGACACGTCATAGCGACACGTGCGCAAAATCGCGAGATGGCCGCCTCTTCTGCCGTGTGGCCAGAGAAAAGAGGCATGCGGTCTGAACACGTTCACGCACTCGCCGCTTCGGAAATCCCGCTTCGCCGCTTTCCCCTGCGCCATGGTTCACACCGAAGGCGGGGCGGCGAAGCGGCAAAGCGTGTTTCTCAACGCGGCGAGTGCGTGCCCCTGTTCAGACCACACGGATTGCTTGGCCGCCCGCGCGGCCAAAGAGGCGGGACATCTCGCCGTGTCTTGCCATCTTATGGCACCCTTTGGGACTTTTCGTCGTGTGACTCCTTTACTCTCCACATTAGGGCGCCTGTCTAACATTGAGTCAGCTGCGCAGTTCTCGCGCCTTTTCTGACTCAGCGGTGTCGCCAGTTTTGCTTTGTAACGACATCTGCCATGACAAGTTTGGACGAAGAGGACGATATACTTTCCGTTCTAACGGTCGCTTCATTATAGTCGCATTATGAAACGCTGGAAGCGGGTAAAGCGCGAGACAGACGTGCGATTTTCCGTGCGATGCGGCGTGCGGCGCCGCATGGTGCGGCGTGCCGCACGCAACGTTTTGGGACACACGGGGGCGAACAAGCTATCAGCGGCAGGCTCCACCCCCCTGCGGTGCCTCGGCATGCAGGGTCGAACGACTTGGTATCCTCGTAATGAGGCTCAAAACAAACATTACACAGCCACGTGTTGTTCCCCCCCCCCCCAAAATAAATAATAAATCGCATTTGTGAACGACAAACACGTCCTAACCACGGCAACAGCTGATTATTCACGACTCCGACAGGTAGGCCTAGCATCGCGGGCGCCGGGCGTCGCCTACGCCGTTCACACGCGAGCTCATCGTGAAGCGCTTGTTTTTGACAACACTATCTAGCATTGCACTCGTATGTAATGCGTTAGCATACATTATTACTTTATCGATGCCATCGATGTGAAGAGCAAAGGTGGAAGCGAAGCGAGCCAGCGCAGACACGCCGGTAGCTGTGTTTACCTGCGAAATGACCTTGCATCGCTGCTCACAATATCCGATCTGGATAGCGGTTTCAAAACGGGTGTTGTCGTGCAGAAAAGGCGCACTTCAAGCATCACTTTATTCAATGCGGAATAACATCACGTCACCAGGGAAACAAACGTATGCGATGTTTGTCACGCCGCCGCAGTCGGCGATGTCAGCAATCCACGCTCGTACCGTCCATCGACTCGCCTGGAGCCTTGAAACATGGGTGATGGGAGCGGCGACAGGGAAATGGCGCCACTAGCATCGTGACACCACTCGTATGCTCGCGCTGTGATTGGCTGCTGCCATGCAGTGGTGCGATGCTGCGACGAAAATATCTGGCCGGTTTGATGCTCGCCGCACTGGCTATGCGGCGGTGCGACGCGAGGATACGTCACGAAACGTCGCGAAACGTCACCACTCCGGCAGTCGCATCGTCGCACCACACGCCGAATCGCAGAGAAAATCGCACGTCTGTCTCGCGCTGCCAACGTCGCTGGTGGGTCCGTCCAGCATTGCAGCAGCGAGATACTATGCGGCATGCTGACATTATGTTGCCGCTCCTTCGGTCTCGCGATGGTTAATACTACAAAGAGTGAGTACCCATTAGGAACTAATGAGAGTTCACGTTTCTTTAGTGATGTCTGCCACTGTAAGCACTGAGTTGTGCGTGTTGTTCAAATTGCCTGGCACGTGTGTTTATTCCGCAGATATTTGAGGATGTCCCCGAGCTGCTTCGACACACTCTTGGAAATGCTCAGGCCAAGGATCAAAAAGAATGACACCAACTATCGAAAGGCAATCCCTGCAGAACACCGGCTAGCTCTAGCAATCAGGCAAGGGTTCATATAGACAAATTTCGTGCGTTGAACTGCTTGTTTTTACGTCACTCACAGAAATTATTTGTTATTTTCACCATGCAAAGCCACTTAATAAGGTTGTTTCAAAGCAGTTTTAAAATTACCAATGTTTTTATTAGATTCTTGGCGGCAGGAGAGACGCTTCGATTATCATCGTTCAATTTTCTGACGGGTAGATACACGGCCTGTGTCATCGCTTGTGAAGTATGCCAGGCAATTATGAATGTACTTGGCCCCACATACGTGGCACTTCCATCGACACAGAATGAATGGTCAAAGGTAACCTGTCAGTTGATACTTTATGTGACAACTGTTTCTAACAGCTGGCCTACACTAATTACACTGCACATGAATATGTGCGCCACTTATTAGTATATATCAGTATCAATGAAACCTTATTATTATTGTTAATGTAACCATTCGCTTCGAAATCCTTTAAGGTTAACGTTGTTTTTTATGACCTCATTGCAGGTTGCGAGAGAATTTGAAGAGAAGTGGGATATGCCACACTGCGTGGGTGCCATAGATGGCAAACATGTGTTTGTGGAGTGACCAGCAAACTCAGGAATCCGAGACAAAAATTACAAGGGCTCATCCAGCAAGTCATTGATGGCAATCAGTGATGCAAACTACTGGTATGTATCTGCTGATGTGGTTTTGTATGTGAGTGATTATTGTTTGAGAACGCAGCCCTGTTCATAGAAAATGCTGTGCGCATTTCCAATTAAAGGCTGAGCTACCTGTCAGCATAGTTCTGTGCTACATATGATTATATTTCACGTCACCTGCTTGTATCAAGGCACTTTCTAAAATGCAGGGCATGCAAACACTAACAAAAGAAGTGACGACACTATGCCCTACTTTTTGAATGAATATTTATCAACTAGCTCAGCTGTATGTTATTACTATTGCACAGTTATTCTTTACATCTTTCAATTCCCTCAGTAGAGTGGTGTAGGTCTACTTGCTGAAAATAGATCCTTCATCAAAACAAAGAGTCGTTCTAACAGTTTACATAAAAATCTCAATTCACACTCATGCGAAACTCCACATAGCTTGGCAGTGATGAACAAGTTATGGTCAAGGAAAGGCAGTAACTGGCTGTAATTAATAATGTACGGTAATTAGAGCAAAATCACAGACACAAGAAAGAGCACGAGGACATGCAGGTGTGTTCATCCCATTTCTTGTGTCTTTCTGTCTGTTCTCGCTAATATACCTGGGCAGATAAGGCATTACCAATTAGTCAGACAATTTATTGTAGTCAAACAATTAATTCTTTAGGAAAAATATTCTTTGCTGTACCATCGTTGTATGGTAAACAATATGCTTAAATTGGACAGATGCCCAGAAATGTTTGTTCGGACTAGTGTTTATCGCATTAAGCTATACGGCATGACATTTGGTTCAAAATGTAAGGTGGAATCCCAATGAAAGGTGCCTGTAAAACATCAATGCTAACATTTATATTTATTTTTTTGCACTCCAGCTTTCTGTATGTGGAGATTGGTCAAAACGGAAGTAAGTCAGATGGAGGCATATTCAGCCGAAGCAAGCTGCAACCCATGGTGACCAATGGCACTCTTGGAATTCCACCAGACGCCTTTCTTGATGGTATTGGCAACATGCCGTAATTTTTTGTTGGTGACGAGGCATTTCTTCTAAATACATACTTGATGAGGCCATATTCTAAGATAAGTAAGTGGAGATATCATAAAGATACATTTCAATTATAGTATAGCCGTGGCCTTGACATTGTTGAACCAATAGTTCAGTTCAGCATAACTTGATCACTTGACAAATTTGCTTGCTTCATACTGCATATTCACCGCACATTCATTTCGTCAACATATATGTAAGTGCATACCTTATAAATGAGGGTTCTTTTGTTATTGCACCAGCACTACTGACAACCTAGAATTAAAGTACTTACAATTGATATGCATAATAGTGCCTCAAATATGCTTGTTTGGACAGAGGTTTCTGCACAGCTTTAATGTTTTATAGGTCAAGCTAATATTATAAGAAGCATCAGAGGAGCTATGCAGTTGAATATCAATTCTGTGTTTCAGATATCAGTATTAGAGCAGAACTGCAAATAATTGGGTGCAACTAGTTTCACTAATGCATGCACACAAGTGGTGCTTTGTACTTATAGCACTTTAGCTTCATTCCAAAACACGTACTTTCTTACAGGTCTTCAGCCTGTTCTCACTGGAAACACCACAGTTTCCACGGCCCAGTCCTCCTCTATACAAAGCGGTGCAACCAGCCAATTTGAGGAGCGCCACCAAGAAAGGATATTTTATTATAGGTTGAGCAGGGCTCGAAGAGTAGTCGAAAATTCTTTTGGTATACTCGCCCAGAAGTGGGGAATTCTTCGTCGGCCATTTAAAGCAAAAGAAGAGAACATAACAAAAAATTGTGTCTGCTTGTGTGGCTTTGCACAACCTTCTTCTGAAGGAGTCGCCTGCATCACGAAATATGTACTGTCCTCCAGGCACCACAGACAGTGAAGACTGGCGAGGCAACCGTACAGATAGGAGCTGGAGAACTAAGGGTGTAGTTAACGGTGCACTGACTGCATTAGCCGGCACAGGTGGGAACTCGGCAAGGTAAACATGGCTTAGGTACATGTTTTATTTCGCATGCATCTCAGGTATAGTCATATTTGAAAGCACATTGATAAATCGCTTTGCCTCAATATCACAACCTTCTTGAAATACCTTTTGCAGACACGCTCATGCCATTCGTGATAAGCTGCGCCGGCATTTCATAATACAGTGCCATGGCAGGTGAAACATGTGACAGACTGCAGATGGTAACCAGTCAAGTAAGTTTACGCCTTCTTAACATATCTCTGTAGCATGAACAGCATCACGGCACAACAATACTACACAACAAAGGTAAACAGCATAATACAAATGAAGAGCTATTTTCTAATGTTGCCATTTCACTGCCTTCATCGTGATTGGCTACCAGATGAAAAATCACTTCAAACTATGTATGTCTGTATTAAAATGTGCGAACATATCTACACAAATATAAGAGAAAAACAAATTAACTTTAAGAAACAGGCGACACCATCCGAATTAATGTCAGCAAACAAAGTTTTATTATGAAAGCACAACTTGTGTGGAAACGGGGCAAAATCAGGCTTTATTTGCACTCCAATTACTCCAATTTTTTGCAATCTCTAACCTCCTTCACTTTATGGTAAACCAAATTTTGCACCTCATGCATTGTGTCTAACTGGTCGTCTAAAGGCAGCGTGGGAAGCATCCCAACTATCGTGAGTCCAAAATGGTACAGGACGTCTTTTTGTTGTTCTCGGCCTTCGCGTGCTGTTTTTAGATGGTCTAAACATGCCGCTGCCCCATCCAAAGATGTAGCTGCTTCATTGAAAATCCTGCAAATGAGGAGATGTGTGTTTTCATAATGTTCTGCACCATAATAAATCACAACTTACGTCTTTCGGTTTTTTTACCCTCGACGACACTTCCTGGGCCTTGGTGCACTGTAAAAAACCTAAATTAGTAAAGACATCCTCTATAAGTTGGAACACACCATGTGCAGCGGCAACTACAATGTTCTTGCCTTGTATTTGCCTCCTCTCCTTCTGTTTCAAGGACATCAGTCTCTTGTTGCCTGCATGATTAATTTCCAAAATAATTAGCTGGGAGTGCCTTACAAACTTATATACGAGGCAATACTTATTGCTCTACTTATAAATGTCAGCCAATATCTCATATGAAACCATTATTACGTTTCAGGACTGTCGGTGGTTTCTGCCTGACGACTGCTAATGTCTGACGTGCTGCTGCCGCACCTCTCGAGGTCTTCTGTGTCGACTTCAAGAGTGTCGCTGTATTTATGTCGCTTCAACTTCACCCTGGCCCGTGCCTTCTTCCTTGTAACATTCTGACCTGCATCAAGAGAAAATAAATTCGTTTTTCATATTTACTCTAACAATGTTCGAATTGCTTTTACCAGATGTATGCAGTTGGACTCAATAAGTTGCAAATGCAATCCGTGCTCAAAGTGCACATGCAAAGCAGTGCTGACATAGCAAAGTTTGTTCAAGCATACTGGTATTATTGAAACCAGTATAATAATTACCAGTTCAGGCTTGCGGCCCCTTCGACGGTGGTCAATGTGTCACTACTCAAATTGAGCACAACTGTACATATTGCACAGCATATTGCACAGCATCTTTTTTTTTTCGTGCATAAACTGGAGTGATTTGGCAGTCTCACTCAAGAAAACTAATAATAATAAATTGTAGGCGAGCTGTATTATCTCTGAATTTACATGAAAAGTGGTAGAAAACGGCACCACATACATCTTTTTGCACATTCACGTGTGTGAGTGTTGCACAGACTGCTCAACTGTCATAAATTGCAGAAAGGGGTGTTGGTAGATTCAGCGTTCTAAGCCGTATTGAGGCAAGATTAGAATAAGCTGCAGCGAGCTATGAAATTTTCTGCTGTGCCTGCGGACTGACGCCATGAGCAAGCCGCCAAATATGGCGACTGTGCCGAACTTGCATGATTTTTGAACGCCGATTTTAAATTTTTCTCGCGAAAACGCAGTGATTGCCCAATAAAACGCGGAACTCCACAAAGCTTTCGAATTGCGTGGAGACGCTTTCCGCGTACTCATATCGAAATATCTCTTACAGGCTCTTGAAACGCACGCTACGAAGAGACAATAGAAATGGGTTTTTAAGCTGAGTATCGCTTACGCTCAGCCAGTCGCACATGTAGCGTACCGAGAGAGTGCATGGAATTGCATAGATATTGGTTTCTTGACGAGCGACACAACGAGCTTGAATGCTCACAACATCTACACTTCCTTGAGCGCGTTTGTGTGTCTGACCAAAGCGGAGTTGAAAATTTTCTGATGCTATGAACGACGGGTTGTGCACTTACCGGTAATTCCTAAGTCCTTTGCTATTTTCATCCACAGCTCCTTTTTGTACTCCACTTCCTTGTATCGCGAATGACATTTGTCAAAAAGCACTGGGTAGTGCTTAATAGCATCGATTAAGAGCTCCGTGGAGAAGGCTGTTTCCTCGGACATGGTTGACGCCATTTTGAATAATCTCAACCGGATGTTTACTTCAAGAATACATCAGCGCCACCACCGCAAGGTGTTGCGATTGGCTGCGGCAAAGCGGCGAGCCGCGGCAGGCGGCAAAAAGCTGCTCCGAGAGCAATCGGCCATGCCGCCTGGTTTTTTCCCGCTTTCGCCGCTTGGCGAAGAAGTTTTCGCCGCTTCCCGTGTTGCCGCCTCGCCGCTTTGGCCACCCCGCCTTCGATGTGAACGAGGCTTTACAAGTGCACCTTTTATATCTCCCGCTTCCTCTCAAAGTGCTTTTGGTCGGCGGGGTGGTAAAGAGAGCGGTAAAGCGAAGTAACACATCATTACTGTGGCTTCAGCGATTCGCTCCTGCAACGTGTCGTTGCTACGCGTCCGTCCCATTGCGCGCATTTCCAATGAGAAAAGCGCAATTTTGTCAGCACCTAAGCACTATACGTTAGGTGGCGACCATAGCTCAAGCGTAAGTCTCACTCATTGCATCATCCATACCAAAAAAAAAAAAAAGATATGCTTGGCGACGCGACGTCTGTGCTCACACTCACCCCGAGAAATTGCGGCCTGTTTACAGGCCGCACTTGCGTTTTCCTCTAGTTCGGCTGTGGTGTTTGAAGTTTGAAGTTTGAAGTTTGAAGTTTATTTTTGCTTCCATTACAGAAACAAGGAGCAGGAGCAAAAGGCTACAAAGGCCTGACAAAGGGCTCCCACTCCTGTTGGCACTCAGCATCAGCGGTACATATGGCAATACAAAATTCATCACAGAAATTCATATGAAATTAAAGATCATATAAGCAGTATACAGACCATCTGATGAATAATACATGATAAAAAGATAACATGTAGGTTAAATCAAATCAATCCGGATAAGCAGCCCGGAATACCAAAGAAATATGCACAATAAACAGTCGCAAAATACATAAGATTATTATTATACAGAATAAAATATACTGACTTCAGTAAAATATAACATAGGCAACGAGTGTGAATGGCATTATTCATTTGTGAAAAAAAACAAAAAACATAACAGTATGACACGAAAAAAGATACGCATCATACATATTCCAATTGATGATTTATAATATACAGTTTCATAGATTTTTTCGACATAGTATTAAAATCAAGGGGGCTTAGGTGATTTATTAAATGCGGAACCTGGTAGCCTATATGCTGCCGGCCATAAGCTGTTCGGAACTTCGGTATTACCCTAGTTTCATTGCGTAGAGAATAACGACATTTTGATTGGGGTGATTTAGCTGTGTAGAGCTTGTTCTTTTTTATATGCTGAAATATTCTATAATAGTACATTTGGTTAGCTTTTAGCAAATTGTGTTTAATAAACAAATCATGCGTTCGCAAATCTCGAAGCCTACCTGTGTAGTTTTCAAAGCATCTAAGGACTCTCTTTTGCAATATTATCAATTTCTGATAATTCTTTGAGTATGTTGTACCCCAGACTAGCATGCAATATGTAAGGCGAGAGTAGAACATGGAGTAATATAATGCTTTTTTAAGCCAGAGCGGTATCAGATCCCGGATTTTATTAAAGCATCCCGTGATTTTACTCAGTTCAGCGGACAATTTTTCCACATGTGTCGTCCAGGACATATCGCCTCTAAACCATATGCCCAGGAATTTATGAGCCTCTACCTGTTCTATTTGCACATTTTGAAACAGTATTGCTAGCTTAAAATTGATCGGCTTGTTAATAGGGGCAAAAATAATGTATTTTGTTTTATTGACATTGAGTTGCAATTGGTTGCTGTGCAACCACGACATAAGTAGTTTTAAGTAATTATTTATTGAAATTTGTAGCATTTGCAGCGACTTTCCAGCAAAAAATACATTTGTATCATCAGCATACATAATTACACTTTGGGAATATGGTATATAAGCAAGATCGTTTATGTACAAGTTAAACAACAGGGGTCCAAGTATAGATCCCTGCGGGACGCCTTGTAGTATCTTTAATTTCGTAGATTTGGAATTGTTAATAGATACATACTGATACCTGTTTTGTAGATAACTTCGAATCAAGTCATGTGCTATCCCTCTTATCCCACAATCATATATCTTAGTCAACAAAATGGCGTGGCTCACAGAATCAAAAGCTTTTCTTAAATCTAGAAAAAGACCAATGGTGTATAATCTTTGTTCAATGTTATTTATTATTTCATGTTTTATAGAAAGTAATGCTTCTTCACAGGATCTTTTTTTTCGAAACCCATATTGCACGTCAGACATAATAGAGTACTTTTGAACAAAACCATCAACGCGAACGTTTATGACTGTCTCAAAAATCTTTGACATGACTGGTAATACCGATATAGGGCGGTAATTATTAAAAGTGTAGTCTGTGCCACCTTTGTGCACCGGGCACACTCTAGCCAGCTTGAGTGCTTCTGGGAACACACCCTGTTCGAGCATGCAGTTAATGACGTGGGTTAAAGGACTGCAAATTATATCCATTACATATTTCACGGCAGCTGGTTTGATATCGTCGTAGCCTGCAGCTGCATTGTTTTTTTAGGTTACGCATGATGTTTGACAGTTCGTGCTCCGTAGCTGGTGCCAGTACAATAGAATTACTTGAACTGGTTTTTTTTTTATATGCATCTACACTTGGATGTTCATAGCGCACAGTCGAACTGTACTCTCCACTACGAATGAATTGGTGGTTTAACATATTAGCGGCTTCGTCATCATTTAGGATGCCTTGATTTGTAGTTACAACTATTGGCGCTGCGTCATTCTTTCTTTGAGCAAGATTGTTAACCGCCTGCCAGAACTTCTTTTTGTCATTTGCTACTTGGGAGAACAAATTCTCATAATAACAGATTTTAGCATATCTAAGTTCTGCATTGAGCTTATTTCGATATTTTTTGAACTCAGCAAACTTTTGTGGGTCACGCGTCTTAACGAAAGAATGATACATGTTATTTTTAGCGGCAATCTTATTTAAAAGTGCCCGCGTAATCCATGGCTTTCTAATCTTTTTCTTCCGGGTACGCTTAGTTGTCTTAATAGGAAAGGCTAGCTCGTAGCATGACATGAAACTGGCATAGAAATTGTTATATGCTTTATTTACATCACTTTGCTGGAAAATCGGTTCCCAGTTTGTCTTTTGGATCAGAGAGCGGAAATGAGCTAAAGAATTTGGGTTTATATTCCGATATGTGCACACGCCCATTTTTATGCTTTTATCATTTGTCATTGGCAAGAAACAAAATATCGGCAAATGATCACTTATGTCCACTGATAAGAGGCCAGCATAGCTACTTGTGCCAGGTGCATTTGTAATGGCGACATCTAGCAACGTCGCGCTATCCGCTGTAATACGAGTGGCTAGATTGATAAAATTTTCACAGCCATAAGCATATAGAGTTCGCTTAAGTTCACGCGCACTAGTGTCATTTCCCAGCATGTTGATATTCAAGTCACCCATTATCAGAAACTTTGAACCAGTGTTAGTTAGATAGTTTAATAGTTCATCAGTGAATTCAAAGAATGGCGTCTTATTTCCGTTTGGGGGCCGATATATGACACATACATAAAAAGATTTCAAACATACCGTAAGACATTCTATATGTTCGTTAGTAGTGGTGAAACTTGAAATCACTTCGTATTGCAGATGTTCTCTAAGATACATAGCCACGCCGCCACCACGCCCATTAGTACGTGTGATGCCTTGGTATGTGTACCCTTCTAATTGAGGCGGCTTTTCACTTTGCGTTAGCCATGTCTCAGTAAACATCAACACATTGAAGCTAATGTCCATATTTTCAAGAAATTCTCGCAGGTCATCTCCTTTGTCTCTAATACTTCGTAGGTTTAAATGCAAGGCTGCCATGAACTTATTTGGATTTAACTTAGAAACAGAAATATTAAACGAGTCATAATCGTGATAAGTACAGCAGTTGATACCGGAATTAGCCATGTATGTCAGTAATTAGTGCACAAAATTGTGTTCAGCTAGACTGTGGCATTCACTCGACCATTTTATCAACATCATCCAAACAGATTAGGCGAAGCACAGGTGCGGTTTCATTTCGCCGTGCGAAAATCTTTCCGCCAGCTGTCCACACAAATTTCCAGTTAACAGCTCTTTTCTTTCTGATGGCAATGACTCTTTAGCATGGCGCGGGATGGCGACGCTAGCTCGAATTCTGAGTCCAATCAGCGACGCACTTATGCGCACTTATGGCTGTATATCACCGCTTTCTCTCATTGTGCAAGTTCTGTTATACCAGTGTACCGTAAACATTCAGCTACTTCTTTAAGGACAGCCCCGCCGCGGTGGTCTAGTGGCTAAGGTACTCGGCTGCTGACCCGCAGGTCGCGGGTTCAAATCCCAGCTGCGGCGGCTGCATTTCCGATGGAGGCGGAAATGTTGTAGGCACGTGTTCTCAGATTTGGGTGTACGTTAAAGAACCCCAGGTGGTCAAAATTTCCGGAGTCCTCCACTACGGCGTCTTCCATAATCAATTAGTGGTTTTGGGACGTTAAACCCCACAAATCCTACTTCTTTAAGGACACGTCTTAATTTTTGTTATACCGCTGCTACTAAGACGGAGACAGTAGCAATGTAGCCTTCTGTTTATTTTTCTTAATATTCTTGGCCACTTATTCGCAGTTGCAGTTGCTAAAAACGTTCAGGTGGGTATAGTAGAGTAGGTGGTATATATCAATTTTAACGTACTCTTTCAGAAGCGGCGACAAGTATTGATATAAAATTTCACATGCTCGCTAAATATGCCACTGGCAATCAGGTGATGCCCCTTTTTAAATGCGGAACATTTTTTAATCGCACCTACTCGCAAATCAGGCGTTGGCGGTGGTGTCGACACCCCACTGCGCATGCCCGCGTCCCATGTCAACTGTTCCTCCCCCCCCCCCTTTTCTCTTATCGCAAGGCCGACGCAGGCAGCGTCTGCTATAGCAAAAACAAACTGCTCGCGCTGCCAAACCGTTCCCTGACCACCTCGCATAGGTAGGCACTGGATCGGACGTTAGGAATTCAATGAAGGACGTCTTTTGTTTGTTTGTTTTTGCTTTCGCTTGACAATTGGCGCTTTGCTTGACCCGAGTAGATGCGATGAAAGCAACAGTACCTTCAACGGGTTGTGGGACACAACCCAACATCAGCATCTCACCACTAGTTGAAGGCCACGCTTCTCGTTCATTCGATAAATAGGAATAATAAAGACAAAATAACAATTAGGCATTCCCAAATCATACCCAATTACGCAACCACACTGTGGCGCATTTACTCGAGTTCCCCCTTGGGAAGATTCGGGCAGTTTTTTATGCTTTCGTTGCCTATCCTTCTTATGGCCCGCTTTGAAGTTTCAAAATCTGTTCACTTAATAAATGCGAAGCATTTCTTAGCGAACTTCGCCGAGTTCGACCATATCTATCTATCTATCTATCAATCTATCTATCTATCTATCTATCTATCTATCTATCTATCTATCTATCTATCTATCTATCTATCTATCTATCTATCTATCTATCTATCTATCTATCTATCTATCTATCTGTCTGTCTGCCTGTCTGCCTGTCTGTCTGTCTATCTATCTATCTATCTATCTATCTATCTATCTATCTATCTATCTATCTATCCGCCTAAAACATGTAGCTCTCCTGGCAACTTGTATAGTGGGATGCATACCAAATTTGGTATGACGAGCATAGCTGACACGTCATAACATAATTACGACATGCATGTCATGAATGTCATGATTTACATGTCATGATCTTGCTGGTCCTGCGGTGGTTTCGTTCACATAACATATCGCAAAACTGGAATGGTATGGCATGACTGCCTGGCGAACATAAGTGACAGGCCCTGACGTGTAAATCATGACCAGCGTTTCATGTAAGAACATATCTACATGCCATGCTCATGATGTGCTCGCAGTCGTTTCACTGGCTTCATATATGCCAAATTTCGTATTACGGGACGTGAATGGATGACGAAGGTATACAACTGTTGTAATCATGATAATAACGACACGCATGTCATTAAACATGACTATATAACAGGCTCATGATGCGCTCGCAGCCGTTTCGCTAGCTTCACACATACTGAGTTCGGTATTACGTGACGTGAATGGACGACGAACGTAAATGTGACACGTCCAAACCTAAAAATCATGATATGCATGCCATGTAGATCTAGGCTACATGCTACGCTCATAGCGTGCTCGCGGCCGTTTCGCTAGCTTCACATATACCAACTTTAGTATTATGTGATGTGTATAGACGGCGACAGTAAACGGGACGTCCGAACATGATAATCATGGCATCCGTGTCATGTAAAACATGAATACATGCTACACTCATATAGTGCGCTGGCGGCTGTTTCGCTAGCTCCACATATAACAAATTTAGCACTAGGTGACGTGAATGGACGCCGAACAAAAATGTCAGGTGAAATAATATAATCATGACATGGAAGTCATGTACGGCTAAATTAACGTCTGCGTCGTAACGTTTTGCTGATTTAAAAGCAACATATGCACCTTCCTCATTCATTTCTCATATCATCGATTCCCACTATACGTGGGATCTGCCAATTTTTCAATGTGCCTTTTCTCTGCAACCACCGAATGGAATGCACTGATATTCTGGCATGTTATTGTAGATACACGTAGAATATATCTACGTGTATCTACACTATACGTAGGACATACTTTAGGGATTTACTGTTAAAAAAATAATAACTGCATTCACAAAGCCACAGAAAGTGCGTATTCTTGTGTAATTTTTTTACAGCTTCACTTTTTACGAAATGAACATTTTTTTAGTTCGGATTGTTTCCAAGTTGTCGTAGCTCATGCACGCAGTTTTATCAGAATCAATTCCGTACTCTTTTGAGAAAAAGCATATTGAAGTTAAAACATTTATTAAAAAACGCAATTTTAAAATAAATTGCACCATCTTCTACTAAAGTAACATGAGGGGATGCGAATCAGCATTTGGTGAGACACCAAGTTTCTGTTTACGTTCACTAGGTGTTACAGTTTGTGTGTGCGGTTTGTATTTAGCGTCTTGTTACAATTACGTTGTGTTTATGCGTTGTCTAAAAGTATCACTTGAATCGTGTGGTTGCTCCGTCGCTTCCTGGTTGCTGCAGTTGTTTCGAAAGCCTTGCTACCCTCTTCACAGACTCGCGTTGTCTCTGTGTATCGGAAGCGGTTGCTCGACGCCAGCGTTCGGGACCTCAGGGTTCGGAGTTTGACTCCGACGCTTCCGGTTCCCTTGCGCAGTGTTCGGAATCGCTTTGCCTGCGCAGATGTTTGCGTTTGGCATCGCGAGCCCTGCGCTGCTGCTGCAACTGGCACCGACGTTGACGTTACATCTGGGAGCCGAGAGAAGCCGAGCGAAATGGGGGAGGGGGAGGAGGAAGTGGGCTTACAGGCTGAAGCGTGGGTGGAGGAGAGGAGGAAGGGTGACCGAACACCTGTTCAAAGGAGAAGAGTGGGAGTGGGTGCATGGCTAATAATGTGCGAGCGCCACCGGATCAAGCTCGCTCGTGAGGTGCTTTGCATGTAAAACAAACTTTTAGTGCGCATACTGCATACGCCAGAGGGCGCGCAGCACACTTTGACCCGGGAGCAAAGGCCAGAGAGGAAAAGCAGGCAATGGTAGAGTGTATATCAAACGACATTCAGGAGTTAGGAAGAGATTGCGAGATAATTATACTAGGAGACATGAATGCGAACATAGAAGATATAGTTGGGTATACTGACCCGACAGGCAAAATGATCATGGATATGTGTGAAAGGCTTGATTTGATCATTTGCAACAGTACCGAGAAGTGTGAAGGGCAAATAACATGGGAGGTAGGAAGGCTGCAGTCGACGATAGATTATGCACTGATGTCACATAGGATGTATGATAAGCTGAGGGGAATGCACATAGATGAAGGTGGCTCCAGAAGTCTGGGTAGTGATCCCAAACATATCAAGCTAAGTTTTGGAAGAGCAGTGAAAGTGGGAAGGAGACAAGATGAGCAACTACAGGAAAATTTTTATTCAGAAAGGCAAATTTAAATAGCCACTAAACAAATTGAGAAAGTAATCACGGAGGATAATAAGACAGTGTGGACATACACGAATCTAATTAGACTCTTTGAGCTAGAGCTTGCTAAGTCGCGTAGCAAGTCACCCCGGAAAAGAAGACACAAACCCAAAAGTTGGTGGGATGAGGAAGTTAAGAGAGCCATAGCAAAACGTCAGGAAGCCTCTAGGGAACACAGACATGCTAAGCAGTGGGATGAACCGACAGATGATGTTGAAAGAAAATGGGAAACCTTTCTGAGCTGTAGAAGGGCTGCATCCCTTCTAATCAATGAAAAGATTAGAAGAAAGGGAGCTCAGTGGCCCGCAGAAGTACATAAAAAAGATAGAAAGGCAGCTGCGAAATTTTGGAACCATCGAAACTCCCTAAGAAATGAGACGAGCCTAGAGCAGAGTTTTATAACTACAGCCCAAGGTGCCAGGCTAGAAGGGGACGAAGATATTGAATAGATAAGAACAAGGGTGACAGAAAAATTTCAACAAAGAAGTACTTTATGCACCACAATAGACAAGGACGAATCAAGTGGTGCAATGGCTCCACTTTCACAACGAGAGTGGGAAAGGGCTGAGAAAAGGGTTCCTAGTAGTACATCAACAGGCCCAGATGGCATTCCAATTGGGCTGATAAAGACATTAGGTCCGAAGTCTAAGCAGGCGTTGAGAGAGGCAGTGAGCAAAATAATCATCGATGGTGAAGTTCCTGATGGATAGAAACTTAGCAGGATGAGCATGATCTATAAAGGAAAGGGGGACAAAGCTGACATAAACAACTACCGTCCTATAACAGTGACATCAGTGGTCTATAGGCTGGCGATGCAGATTATAAAGGAAAGACTGCAGGCATGTATAGAAGATGAGGGGGTGCTGGGGGAACTGCAGAATGGGTTTCGGAAACACAGGAGGTTGGAAGATAATCTGTTCTCACTGACGCAGTGCATCGAAATAGCAGAAAAGGAACACAGGCCCCTGTGACTAGCATTCTTGGATATCAAGGGAGCGTACGATAGCGTGGTTCAAGAGGAATTGTGGCGAATACTGGAAACACTAGGCATGGAACATGTAGTCACTAATCTTTTAAAGGGTATCTGTAAGGTAACAAGGTAGTTATAAAGTGGGAAAAACAGGTACCCAAGCCTGCAGAGGTAAAACGGGGGCTTAGGCAGGGGTGCCCCCTGTCACCCTTATTATTCATGATGTACCTACGAGGATTAGAGGCAAAATTAGAAGGAAGTGGGCTGGGCTTCAACCTCTCTTTAGTCAAACAAGGAAAACTTATTGATCAGGCACTACCAGCATTAATGTACGCAGATGATATAGTGCTAATGGCCAACAACAAGGAAGATTTGCAGAGATTGATGGACATCTGCGGTAATGAGGGCGATAGGTTAGATTTTAGATTCAGTAAAGAAAAATCAGCAGTCATGATTTTCAATGACAACGAAGGTAGTGAGCTTAGGATACAGGAGGTCACGCTACTGATAACAGATAAATACAAATATCTGGGTGTATGGATAAGCAATGGGACCGAGTACCTGAGGGAACACGAAATATACGTGACGACTAAAGGTAACAGGAATGCAGCAGTGATGAAAAATAGGGCACTGTGGAATTACATCAGGTATGATGTTGTGAGAGGAATATGGAATGGGGTCATGGTTCCTGGGCTGACGTTCGGCAATGCGATCTTGTGCATGAGATCAGAAGTTCAAGCAATATTAGAAATTAAGCAACGTGGAATAGGTAGGCTTTTTTTAGGAGCTCACGGGAATACACCAAATCAGGGAGTACAAAGTTATATAGGATGGACATCATTTGAGGGCAGGGAAGCTAGCAGCAAGATAAAATTTGAGAAGCGATTGAGAGAAATGAAGGAGGAGCGTTGGGCTAGGAAGGTTTTCAGCTACTTGTACACGAACAATGTCGATACAAAATGGAGGAAGCGAACCAGGAAGTTGACTGGTAAATACTTAGAAAACAGCAGGTGGCCAAACCAAAAAGAACTATCGGTTAAGAAAAAAGTGAAGGAAACGGAGACTGACATGTGGAAAATGGGCATGATTAAGATGTCAGCACTAGAGATCTATCAAACTTTTAAGCAGGAAATTGCCAAGGAAAGGATCTATGATAATACTCGGGGTAGTTTTCTACTGTTTGAGGCAAGGACGGGAGTACTGCGAACCAAGACATATCGGGCCAAATACGAAGAGGTAGACACAGTATGCAGTGCGTGTGGAGAGGAAGAAGAAACTTCCGAACACTTGATAATGTTCTGTAAAGGGCTTCACCCTATTGTTCAGGATGATGGCGCAAAGTTTTTCAAAGCACTGGGGTTTAGGGACCGGGAGGGCAAAATAGACTTTAAGCAAGTAGACTTAACTAGAAGGAGGTTATCTCATTGGTGGCTAAAGTCAAGGCATGAGTAAAAATTACACTCTTCACTGCAAAGTACGAATCCTCAAACTCACTTTTTAAGGAAAAAAAAATAAATATAGTTTTGGGTTCATTAAGTATTACGGCTTGGTGGCGCTAGCCACCGCCCGATCTAAAGGGTACAGTCATATTCATCCATCCATCCATCCATCCATCCATCCATCCCGACATTTAAACTGCTTGGAACGGCCGCTCGACGTCGGGCTTCCACAGGTTCGTTCCCCAGAGGGCAGTAGATTTTTTCCTTTCAAAATTGCAAGTTCGACTTTTTGGAGGGGCTTACCTTACAATGCCGACTTCTTGTTTGGCATAGTATGGTTTTTAGGGACCCTATGTATTTGTTTTTAAAATAGTATGTGTAAAAAGAAACTTACTTCTATGCAGTGCATTATATATGTTCACAATGTGCCACGAAACGATAATGGTAGTTTTGATTTGTGTTAGAGAAGTCACACCCGCAGAAGAAAGAAACCGTCTCAAAATATTTGAGTTGCCAGAGTAACCTTGGCTGTCCTTTGTAAGGATTAGCAGCTTTTGAAGATTATAATTAGTGTTACGTTGCTGTAGAGAACAAAAGACAGCAGTGCATACAGAAAATGTTTCGGCCACCCACTAACATTTCCGCAGGCGCTGTATTTTATTTTTTGGGCACGGAAAAACGAAACTAGTCGCAATTGAGAATATCGGCTGATATAGTTGCTACTTTGTGTTATGTCTTTCCACTGCGACGCACTGCTGTTCACGCAACGAGAGAGAATTGTAGGCAACAGGATAAAGCCATTTTTAACCAAGCGTCTAAGTTTTTCTGCTCTTCTTCTGGTATTTTCTTTTTGGTCCTCTTGGATATATACAGAACGGTATGAACTTGTGAATTGGCGCAGAAATAAAATCAGTGACTGCGCGTGTCAGGCGTTAAATTGTTTTGTCGCAATCTCTATTTCATCAATTTAAATTAGAGCTCGTGATGGCTCTCTTAATAAATCATATTATTACCGAAATTTTGTGACCGTTTTAAGTGAATGAAATCTTGAACGATTTTATTTATTTAAAGAGAAATGCAACGGCTATGAAGCGCTTAAGTTCCTCTTAGTGGGGATGTCTTTTTTTCTGTGAAGAGTATTCTGCATTAGTTATGGTCACAAAAAACAAGCACACGTTACTTCGGACATTGCCTTTAGGTCATTTTCTGGAGCTTCACGACAATTGCTTAGCTGTGGCATTAAAAAAAAAGCCCATTTCAACATATCAACCAAGTTTCCAGAAATTTCAGGTAACAACGACGCAAGCGTACTCTCTTCGAACAACATACGCAATGAGAGAACACACAGCAATGTTATCATGCACGAATGGCGAAGCCGCACTTCAGGTGTTCAAGATTTTCCAAAATAATAATAATATCTGGGGGGTTTACGTCCCAAAATCACCTTATAAATATTATATACGCCGTACTCGAAGGTTGCGGTTAATTCGACCATCTGTTGATCTTTAACGTGCGCTGACATCGCACACTAGACCGCTCTCTACCATTCCGCCTTCATAGAAATGTGGCTTTGACGGTCGAGATCAAAGCCGCGACCTTTGGGTCAGTCGCGGAGCAACATAGTGGCTGTTCTGGAAGACGGCAACTTAAAGGAAGTGGGCCATTGTTGTAATTTTAATGTCACAGCTTTTTTCGATACGATTTTTTTATAAAGTGCAATATTTTCAGAGTTGGGGGGAAGACAAAGTGAACAATGATCCATGTTGTGCATACGTGGTCATTGTTGTAGCTGCTCTTCTTCGAGTGCTCTTTATGGAAGAAAACGTGTTCTGTATAGCAGCGCGATATAGTACTGCTTACTTCCTTTCGAACGTAAGAACTGCGCGTTTCGCAGAGTGTTCCCGAGCAAAGTTGTGCTCACGCTGGTGTGCAGCCGTCAAGTACGGCTTCATGCTAAAGGCCATTTCTGACACACATAGGTATACGTTTCGAAGTCGCATACACACGCACAAAATCACATGCATACATTGAGCTCAAAATGGGGACCCTCAAGTACAAGAACATACACGAAGTTTCAAGTTCACGCACAGTGATGTGTGTGCGTCATAACGGTGTGCACGATGAGACGCACCGACGCAGCCGGCGTGGACAAGCACTCACCGCATGCTGCTTTAGAAGCTGTGATTGGCACCAAAAAAATGAGAGTGTTGGCTTCTTTACTTCGTCAAAATCACCATGCTTTATGGTATAGGGAGTACGTGTACACTCGCATCAGTTGCCTCCAGACAGTCTACATCGGGCTCTGGAAAGCCTGCTCTTCTAGCTTTTGCTTTGGCTGTGCTGGGCGTTCTGCGCAGGCATGGCAATCATTTTTTTAATGTAACTATGTGTTAACTGCACTCGGTTACGCCTTTGTAAACATTGTATGAAACATACCTTGATTTCGTTATTTTTATAGTTTCTTCCGTACAATAAATTGTTTCTGGGTACAGAGACTCAGACCGAAAAAAAATTATTCCTATATTTAAAATAAGGCAAAGTGGCCGATATGGGATTTTTCAGTTTATTTACATGAACTTGAGAAGAAGATCAATGGTGACAGCGATAAAGCAAACTAGAAAAACCGCCAACACGGCACCCTTTGGAATTTCATGTGCATCTCGCACCACCCCGGTGTGCACGGACTGAACGTTGCTGCGCCGCCTCGCCTTCAGAATACGTCCCCTGGTCACTTGAGACTCATTTGAGGCACGAAAGTTGGTCTTCCGTTTTCGGGGACTATCCAGCACTTGAACATGCCCTTCAGGGTCCCAAGCGATCAACTTCGTCTTCTTATAAGGCGGAGGACAGCGCCTAGTTTCGAGTTCAAACGAGAACGAGGAACCACGGGGGGCGAAGCAATGCTGTCCTGATACATCTTCCACCTTCAAAGGTTTGCGTTCTTTCGTTTTTTTATAATACTGGTTTTGGCGGCGAACGAAGCTTTGATCCAGCTTGAGGGGGGGAAACGGACCAGACCGACCTGTTGGTAGAAAGGGCGGACGCTTCGGTTTGGTAGCAAGGGTAGCCGTTGTTTCCTGCAGAGGGAACAGCTATGAGAAATTTTTCATCCTTTTGTGCTAAGGAAAGAAGACTACGAACAAAGGAAATGTAGGACCTCGTTAATTTTCGAGATTATTGATTTCAAATACTAAATTCTTGCTTGAAGGAAAAGGGGATCGCCAAGCTCACACGAGCATGTTGCAGCATCCGATCTTTACACAGTTGAGCCTTGCAAAACGATAAAAAAATTTTAGTGAGCGGGAATCACGTACAAAACAAGCTTGAAAAAAAGATGACTCACGTTTGTATACATCACAAAGTAGCCGGCTGCACCTATACCAGCCGGGTTATGTTTGTGCCTATTCGCCATAAAAACGCTGCTCTTCCATTGGTTTGTCAGGCCATACTTCTTGCGGCTTTGTTTCGTCTGTTTGTTGCGTGGCACTACTGTGTTCCATCTCATAGAAACGTCCGAATTTTTCTATTTTTTATGAAGTAGAATGGAAGCATGACTAATTGAGTTCTCTTGGCAAGTCCGAACCAGAATATATATATTATCTTATAGCGAGACAGTACACAACAATACCACTTGTACAGCAGATGTATTACAAGAAAAGGAGAAAGAAAATACGGGCTGCCCGCAAAAGCACGCATATGTCTAAGAATCTATAGCATGGAACTAACCAGAGGCATAACACCCGTTTATATATAGCGCTGACTGTTATCTTGAAGACTTAGGTCTCGATACCATGCGACACCGCACGCTGGATGAGCCGGCATTGATCTTCTGGCTCGTAGGCACGCAACAGGGACTCCCATGACTCTGATGTGTTCTCTGTGTTGCAGTGCGTGCGTGTCCTCATCATGATTGAGTATCGCCGGGTGTGAGCAATGTTTGCACCACGGCGCTGTCTGTTTCGGAATAAATTCTCCTCTACAACAGGGGGTGTGGAAAGCTGCCTGTCTGTAGCTTGCGCCATTAGACGGCCTAGCGCCCAGCACACGCACTGAGCACGTGAATATGAAAGAGTACCGTTTTCAGCGATATCATAACATATAAGGCAATACGTCGAGTTCACCTATTCCTGCGATGGCGGGCGCATCAAAGGCAAGAGTCATCGAGCAGTTCTCGCTGCTCTGTTACAACTGAGATTGATAATTGAGTTGCAGACTGGTTTTCGTTGGGCTCTTTTGAGGTGGTAAACCGATCTAAAACAAAAAGGAAGGATTCGCTAACTGCTGCTGAACTCACCAACATGGCAACCAGGTAGGAATGATGACAGTGATAATTACTGTGGCTTCTACCCACTGAGAGGTACACATGGAAAGGCACAGGCTAAATGAGTTGCAAAAAAATTAATAGAAGCCGAGAACAGTCTGAAAGATTTCGAGTATCATCGCTCTGCAGGCGAAATTGCTTCGACTGATTTTTGTCTAAATTTCGAAGATTAAAAAAAACTTACCACATATAAGTTAGATAGTTAAATTAAAGAAATAGTGAGGGAAAATGACCAATGCAGGTTCTGGCAATGTGTGAGTTTTGGAAGGCGTATAGTGGTGAACTGGGAGAGCAGATCAAATCAGCGTTGAAAAAGAAAAGAGAGAGAGGGGGTAAAAATTGGCACCGTATGTGAATGTAATCTGAAAAAAGTCGTCGAAAGACGATAGTCTTGCGTGTTGAGAGACTAAACAAAACATTTATTTGATGTTCAAGAAAATCGGTGAATTGTATTCCGGAGGCGCTGCGTTAGAGTGCCTCGAGCACGCAGCGGAGGCGAACGAGCGCATCAAGTCACGCAACACGTGAGACATGAGCGCCATCTGGCAGTTCTTTTCGGAAAACAAAGCACGTGGCCCAGAGATGGGCGTGCTCGCCCGTCTCAGAGGTGATAAGGTGAAGAACTCAAGGCGACGGGTAGGTGCCACCACCGTCTCGTTTTAGCAAATCGTTGGAAACATTACCCGTTCCTTGCAAGCGTTGCATGGTTCGTGCAGTGTGTAAAAGAAGAACATACAGAATATATATGTGTTGTTATGGTGCCTCAGACATGCGATTATTGCTTTTTAATTCAAAATCACACACGTATGAACACTCATTCTTGAGCAACATTGGCGGGCGCTGCGAATGGGGTCGACCATTCGGGGTATCGGAGGGTGCTGCTTAGAGCACCCGGATCGCGGTAACGGTGGACAAACAGACAAACGTACAGACAGACAGACAGACAGACAGACAGACAGACAGACAGACAGACAGACAGACCAAAGTTTTTGCGTGGAAGGTCCCCAAGAAAGACTATCGTCTTTAAAAACCTGGCTGAGGAAAACGCCACTGGGGGTCTGGGTTGTGCAGGTGTGCTTCCCATGGGCCCCTCTTCTCGCGTTTCTCAACTAGAATCACGGCTACTGAGAGACCTCATTTTGGCATCTGCGTAACAGGCGACATGATAGGTATTGGAGGACACTTGCCACTACTGATTGAGTGTCCTGTTTTCAGACTTTTGCGAGGCTTCACGCCCGCCTTGAAACCTAACGCCGAAAGGAAGGCCATAGGAGGACGTGTGGTTAGGACGGCGCGTGCTCCTGACGTTCGAGTGCTCCTGGAAAAACTGCACCAGCGCCAGACCCGTGGCCACTAGTTTCCAAGATGAGCCAAGAAGACGAAACAACCGAAACGCCCAGTGACCAGCTGGACGGCATGCATATGAATGACAACGACACCATATGCACGGACGACACCGTGCATATGAACGCGACCGAAGGCTATACTGACGGTATGACACGCGCAGCGTCACAGCAATTGAACATGAAAACGTTTCGAACACGTGAGGTAGAAAAGACACGAAAATTTCCGGTGAAAACATGGCACCAGAAAGAAAGTCACGCAAGGAAGAAACGTAAGCGCGGAAACAGTAATTGCACCGTCGCAAGTCTATATGCCACCCCTACAGTTCGACGGCTACAAGGTCATATACCGCCAACAAGCAGGTCTTCAGCTAGCGAAGTAAATAAATATCACCATCACGCACGCCATTGGAACAGCCAGCAGCCTCTCACAGCAAGACTTCGGTGATAGAATGTGCACGCAAGTGCAGCGACTGGAACACCTGATTGTAGTAAGAGTGGCCAAATCAGAGGATGTTAGAGAACGCGAAAGCCTCACCAACATAACTTTTGACGGCAGTCTGTTCGCCATAAAAAGCAACAACCAATTTTCTTGCGCAGAACATCGAATAAATGTCTTGCTCACTCTCTCCACACGAAAGACTATCGTCTGTCGACGACATTTGCAGATTACATGCAGATACGGGGCTAATTTTTCTCATGTACCTGTTCACTCAACACGTTGTTTAGTTTTATGTTTTTCTCGCAATATGTTTGAAGCTTCAATTGACCAAACTTATTGAGGTTAAGTGTGGTTGAGGTTAGGTGCGGAAGTTCCTATTGCGTTCAGATTCTGTCTTCGTGCAAAATTGTAGCAAAGGTGCGGTTTCGCCCCGAGCTACCAGTTTAGATAGTCACCTCGTATGTTGCATTTCCTTGCAGGTGATTTCCTGTTGGTGAACCTGAAGTGCGAGACCAGTCGTCACCTAATCGAGCCAAAGGTTGTTTAGCTATTACATCAGCTCTTCTAGTGAATTCATTTCATGGTTACCTGAAAACTTGTTTCAGGGCCCCTTTAATGCATTTTGTTCGACAGGTGTCACGACGAAAACGAGCCCATTTGGTGATCTGTAGGCGCATTTGGGCGGCCTCAAACTACGTCGAAAAAGGCTGGGATAGTGCAGCCATCGCCGATGAAAACACAAGAACTTTTAAACAACTCTAAAAATAGACAACTACGGCCATTTAGCGGAAAACATATCATGATTTTCCAGAGGCGTTCATCAAAGAAACAGCAAACGCTAGATAATGTGCTGCTATCTGTGAGGCATAGCCTTCGAGATGGTGAGCGCGCAGCGTGTGTCTTGGAGGCCATGTGATTCTTGCTTTATATCATAAACATGTATGTATCAATTGCGCGCACGCGCTGGTACGATCTATGGTGTGCGTGTGTGCGTGCGCGTGCGTGTGTGTGTATGTAACAAAGCATAATACTAATCCACTAAGTGATTTAAGAGTGCACTAGGGGCCGGATTTCGCTATCGCGTTCAACTCTTAACGGCGAAGCTTAAGGGTCCCCAATTATCATGGAAAATGCACATGCGGCGATGCACACACTGATTTGCTCTCTGAAGTACTCTGAATTTGACCTGAAGCTAGGAAGACTTCGTGTGATCCGCCGTCGTGCCGAAAGAAGATACTGACGCACCAATTCCATAGACAATCATGAACAGCCCGGCGCATTGAAACTATGATACAATGGCGCCTCGACAAATGAGAGACCCAACGATGGAGCGAATTCTGTGCGTCGCTATATCCTCATTAACCACTGTCTCAAATATGAACAACTGTGAGAAGCCCACGTTCTCTTCCCGACCAGCACTTATCCATTCGACGCTCTCGCAATTTTCCATCGCCGGCATGAAATTGAGTAGGCAGAAGATTTCTGCGCTATGATTGTGAGCCAGACAGCGTACACAAACCTGCATACATTGAACCATATTCATAACATGCAGCAAGACCATGAAATACAGATGATGACATTCATGACGTAAATATCTTGGTTTTCATGTTATGACTTCTCAGTTATGCTCTTCATACAGTGATGTTTCGCCATACCAATTTTGGTATCGATACCATTATAGAAATGGCTAGGAGAGCTAAAAGTCCTTGGCGACAGCGGCGTAGCCAAGGAGGGGGGTTGGTGAAGTTCAATCCTGCCCCCCCCCCAATGTTCGTCCAACATCCCCTCTCCCTGCCACTTACGCAGCATAATTTTTTGGGGGTCTCTTCGCAGACATGATTCAGAAACTAAGCACTGCTACTATCACAATATCATTTCTCGACGCTTTTACAGTGAATAATGTCTGCTTACAAAAAAAATGTGTCGCGGTGTTTCTCAAGTCTTAGCACACTGTGAGATTTCGGGCAGGAATCTCGGCTGCGAGTGTTTTCAATTGGCTCGGCGACGGCATTAATGGTTAAGCGGTGGTCTTACTTATATTCGCCGGAACAGATCTCACTCAATTCGATCACTGCTACGATTTCCAATAGGCAGACGTTCGTTTTAATGAAAAAATCCAGACACAATTCCAAGGTCAGATAGGCCACATTCAAACATATTACAGTGTGACTCTTCGTACATTTCCTAAGATATACTCATGCCAGAGAATAACTTTGCTATTGAGCCTTCGCATGTTCTGCTAACATCTACACGCTCACACACGCACACACACACACACGCGCGCGTGCGCGCGCGCGCGGCAAATTATTTGGTTTGTACACCTTACTTGGCTTGTATGCGAGTGTACAATATATTTACACTTATATATATTACGCCCTAATGGTTAAAGTCACTCTGAAGGTGCAACACAGGCAAAGGTGCAGGCCAATCACAGCCTTAGAAAGGCCTACTACAATACTGATCATGTAACTTAAGCCGATAAGTCAAAAATGTTGATCGCAAACCTAGAGCAGCGTAATGAATTATGCAGTGTGGACAGCTGTAGTGAGCACAAGCTTTATTCCTCAGCACTGTGGCAAACAGCGCAAAAATACGGAACATAGAACATAAAACTGAAAAAATATACGACAAATTATACATATTATGAAGTTTTGGTTTGAAGGACCTTTATAAGGCCTGAGGAACCAGCAGCCGACAGCTACGATGAACGAACCAAGATGATAATGCTACGCGACAACGATGAGGATGTATCGGCAACACATGATAATGACGACAATGTACAGATGAAGAGGATGGGTATACTAAATGCCCACACTAATTCCCCCCACGTGAAAGCGGCCAGCCTACAGCCACGGCAAGTCAAGGGGACAAAGAACGTCTCATGAAAGGTTTCATATGGGAGACATGGACGACCTCAGTAGTTCGATAACGGCGATCTGCTGTGGCTACAAGTGGCGTCCCGCGGTAATTCACCCCGGTGAGGTCTCTTCAAGAACTGTGTATGGCCCAAAAAATTGCGGCTGAAATTTGTTGCAGAAACCAGGTGTGCGAATAGGCGTCAAGAGACGCACTTCGTCTCCAGTTTGAAAGGCTACAGAACGAAGCGATTCATCGTAAACTAGCTTTCTCTCTTGCCGTCGGGCTTCAGTATTTACACGAGCACGTTGGCAACACTGCTCGAGTCGTAAAACGTATTCCTCTGAAGAGGATGAAGATGAATTCGCTTGGCAGGTAAAGAAAGAGATGTCCAGGAAGGAAATAGGAGAGCGTCCGTAAACTAGGTAAAATGGTGAGAAGCCGGTTGTCCGCTGAATTGACGTATTGTAGGTGAAAGGGACGAATGGGAGAACTACGTCCCAGTTCTTGTGGTCTGGTTGAATATAGGTTGCGATTACGTCAGCAAGAATGCGGTGCAATCGCTCAGTGAGGCCGTAAGTCGGGGGATGATAACTAGAGGCAGTCTTGTGAGTTGTGCGGGAGGCGTGAAGAAGTTCGTTCACTAGTGTTGAAAGGAAGGCTTTTCCGCGGTCACAGAGCAATACACGTGGAGCACCATGGCGCAGTGTAATGGCTCGGAGGATGAAATCGGCAAAGTTAAGAAGCTGAAACCATATACTGACGGATGCCATCTCGGCGTAGCACGTCAAATGGTCATCGACTGTTACTATCCACCGGTTTTCAGCAGCACTGACTAGAAATGAGCAATAAAGATCGACGCCTACAACTTCGAATGATCGGGTTGGACACGGAAGAGGCTGTAGTGTACCGGCGGGAGCAGATGTTGGTAGTTTTCTACATTGGCAGGTAGTGCAGGACCCGACGTACCGAGCTACGCTAGTGGTAATACCTGGCCAATAAAACCGACATCGAAGGCGATCGTAGGTTTTATGTTAACCAAGGTGACCAGCAGTCGGATCGTCATGAAAAGATCTGAGGACTTCTGACCGAAGCGATCGGGGTAGAACGGGAACCCAGCGCTGACTGTCGGGATGGTAAATTTTCCGGTACAGCACCGAGTTGTCCAGCTTAAATTGTGAGAGTTGGTGACGGAGCTTCGCTTTAGGTGGACGGGAACTGCCATTGAGTTAACCTATAATACGCCGACAGTGTGGGTCAGCCAGCTGTCGAGAAGGAAAATCGTGGTGGTCGTCCGAAAGCAGCTAGTGTGTACAGACGAGAGTGGGAACCGCCGTAGACGTGGACTCCGAGGGTGTGTCATGCAAAGTGATATCAGAAACGCTGAGTGGAGCCGTTGTTAGTGGGCAGTGAGAAAGAGCATCGTCGTCACTAAGTTTTCTGCCACACTTGTATAGGATATCAAAATCATACTCTTGGAGGCATAGAATCCGGCGGCCGAGGCGTCCCTACAAGTTCTTGAGTGTCGAAAGCCAACATAAGGCGTAGTGGTCGGTCACAATGGGGAAATGGCTGCCGTGCAGATAGGGACAAAATTTCTGCACTGACCAAACAATGGCAAAGCACTCCTGCTCGGTGATCGTGTGGTTCCTCTCGGCTGCAGAGGGGACGTGGCTGGCGTAAGCAACGACTCGCTCTCCGGAAGAGTTGTCGCGTTGCAGGAGCACGGCTCCTAAACCGCGGCTGCTAGCGTCTGTGTGCAGAAAGGTCGGTGCATCATCGTGAAAATGCCAAAGTACAGGGTGGGTCGTTAGCGCACTCTCACACATTTCAAAAGCCGATTCACATTCCCGAGACCACTCAAAGAGCCTACTGGAAGCAAGTGTACCTTATGGAGTGGTGCGGCTATGGAGGCAAAGTTTCGTACGAATCGGTGAAAGTAAGAGGCGAGGCCAAGGAAACTTCGCAAATCTTTCGGTTTGTCAGGGTGAGGGAAGCGAAGCACCGCAACAGTTTTATCAGGGTCTGGATGAATTACGTCATTGCTCACGGCATAACCGAGGACCTTGATAGATCTGCAGGTGAAATGGCACTTCTTGGTGCTAAATTGAAGACCAGCGCCCGCAAGACAAGTCAGGACCTCGTCCAAGCGCTGCAGATGTTGAGGAAACATCGGTGAAAAGACAACAATGTCATCGAGGTAACATAAACAATTCTTTCATTTCCGGCCACGCAGCACGGTGTCAACCATGCACTCAAATGTTGCGGGCGCATTGCATAAACCGAACGGCATAACATTCAGTTCGTATAGGCCGTCAGGGGTTGGAAACGCAGTTTTTTATCCCCTTCGTGCATGGGGATTTGCCAATAGTCGGAACGAAAATCGAGGCTCGAAAAGAATTTAGCACGTTGTGAGGAATCGAGGGCGTCGTCAATGCGTAGCATGGGGTATACGTCCTTCCTAGTGATCTTATTGAGTGCCCGGTAAACGACAAAAAATCGTACTGAACCATCTGTTTAGCACCAGAACGATGGGAGACGACCAAGGACTGGTTGAGGGTTGGTTTATCGCCCGTTACAGCAAATCACCTACGTTTCCCTCAATGATTCTTCATTCGGCTAAGGGCCATCCAGCGGCTTGAGGAGGCTTTGGCGAAGCAACGGAGAAAAGGAGCCGGCGACCCATCAAACGGGCGTGGAGGCACCCGAGTAACTGTCACCTAGTCGGAGCACAACATCCCCGAGGTCTAGGCTCTTTAGATTATCGGGCTCTAATAACCGCAATCTTAAGATAGGGAAGATCTGCGCCCTGCGAGGCCGGGGACTTCCTACACGCCAGATGTATAAATAATTGTTATTTCTGTATCTCTCTTCATTCGGCAAGAGAGCCGTGGTACGGACGGCGATGCACAATGGATGTTTCGTCGGTCTGAATACGATGTGCTGTAGCGGTAGTCTGGCCCAGGGTGGATGAATAAATGTCAAAATAGTTTGCATGCTTTTCCAACAAATCGAGCAGTTGCCGCTTCTCTGAGTCTGTCAAGTCACTGCTGATGGCTGCTGTAAAAACCGAGGAAGCAGCATGTTGTGCAGAATGGCCTTTATAGGAGACAGGTGTAAGAGACAGGTGTAAAAGGCACGACGCACACAGGCTCCAGATCAGCAACGCAGGTGAGAGTAGTGCCCCGCAGCCGTAAATCTTAGGTGGTGTGGTGTTCGTAACAGCGAGGACAGCTGATCTATTGTTGAAGAGAGCCACACCAGATGCGAGAGCTTTGTCTTTATTAAGGCAATAGGGCAACTGAGTGACCAAATGTCGCCAGAGTTGACGCCGCTGGACAAAACTGAGACTAATTGCTGTTCATGTGGTGGTAGCTCGATGTCTACAGGAGCGATGAGCCGAAGTGGCCTGCAAAGAAATTTGACTTATTGTCAAATTTCTTTGACAGCATGACTGTGTCATGCTGTCAAAGAAATTTCCGGCAATAAGTCTTATAGAGTTGAACTTGCTTCCTTACAGCTGGACGAAAAGTAGCGCCTACTGATTTTACCAAAACTGTCTTTTTTACTAACCGCCAGGGTGGTCCAGGGGTTATGGTGCTTCAATGCTGACCCGCAGGTAGTGGGATTGAATACCTGTCGTAATTTCGTCGTAGGCGAAAATTATTGAGGCCCGTGCACTTTGGTTCAGGTACATGTTAAAGAACCAAAGTGGTAAAATTTCCGGAGCGCCTTACTACGGCGTCTCGTAATCATATCGTGGTCTTGAGTTCTTAAACCTCGTAAATTGATCAGTACCTCATTATGTTTTTACTTTTCATTATGTTTTTTCTTCAGTTTCTCAGAAATTTTCAATCCAAGAATAACTTCAGTTAACCTTCTCCCTTGATTTTTAGCAGGCGCCTGTGGTCGATATTACACACACATTAAGCTTAAGCCGTCTTCTCTCCCGGTAAAGAACAGAGACTTCCGGGCAAACTTGTATTTCACGGTGGATCATCAAAGAGCTATGCCAAACAATCTTCCATTTATTGTTGTAGCTCTCAAGTACAACTTTAGGTGTCTCAGCGAGGAAAAAAGCGTTCTGCTTTAGCTGTGCTCACCGGCAGAGTTCCCAGAATCTTTAGATGGTGCAAGTTTGGAAACAATACCTCTGGGCAATCGCAAACCCCTTGCATCGCATACATGCTCAGCGTTTCTCGCTTCTCTCGCTTCTATTTCGAAGCCCAAACTGCTAATTCCCCTTGAAATGCTGAAGTTGATATAATGGTCGAGTACACGTCAGCTAACTTCTGGGCAGTAGGAAAAGTGGCAGATTCGAGAATACTCTGTGGCAGAAGTGAAAAAAACATCTCAAAGGTGTGCCAATGCCCTTTAAAGCTCTCATTTAACTGGTCAATTAAGTAGTCGATAAAAGACCAGTAACGCTGAAAGCATAAAGTACTCTTCAAAGCTATACTTTTTATAGTATAGCATAGCAAGGGGGTAGGAGCGAGAAGGGGCCGTGAGGAGGGTCGAAGAGGTGGGGAGAGAGTGAAACATAGCATTGAAACAAGCAGAAAAAAGACAAAGAAGGAAAAAATAAAAATACACATAGACAAAAGCGATGCAGGAAAGAATGGGTGAAAAGAAAGCAAAGATGACCTCCCAGTTTTGCACTTCCTTTAGGCTTCGCGCCACCATTTTGACGCTGACTTCACACCCCTCCTCCATAGTTTCGCTATTGTCAACGCCGAATAAGTCGACAGATATTCCATTCGATTGCAAAAGTGCAACATAGTTTTCAAGCAACGCTCTCAAAGAATCAAGGAGTATGTTCTCAAGCATTTTGTGCATTTTAGCCGAGACTGATCATGAAAGCGCTTGGAGGGCGCCTAATTGCTGACTCAGATTAGGCATGACACTTCTATTTCACAATGCCCGAGGAAGCAGCTTCACCAAATTAGGCAGAATGTTCCGGTTAGGCTGCATTACTGGTCTCTCCATTGTAGGAGAGCTTTTTTTTTACCATGATATTTACTGCATATGTGTATTTTGTAATATTTTAATAATTTATTAATTTTTCCGGTCGTACAACTCGGAACAAATGAAAGCAAGCGCAATTTGTTTAGTTTTGAAATATTTAATATTTTCTCAGATTCGATGCGCCGAAATAATCTTTTTGATAAAGGCGTCGTAAAAGAGGATTTCACACTAATGCTGACACTTTCTCACATATATACGTATTATTCCGCATTGGAAATGTTTCCGTGTTTACACATGCGCACTCACAGCGCTGCAATGCGATAAGCACTAAGCTGATCACATGAGCAGCGGTGGTCACAATATCGTGAGGAGCTGTGACAGGATTCACAATATTGCCTGGTAATGATGAAAATTGCCGAAGTATGGTTCCTTTCAAACGCGCATAATGCTGGCAATAAAAAGAGCTAAAATTGTAAGATGAAGATGTGCAAGAAGATTAGTTTCCAAGAACACCGACCGATAAGTTTATCTCTTAGGATAAAAACGGTCCTCATTTTTTTTTTCACCCGTACTTCAGCTGTGGTCTTAAGGAGTAAGAGTAATGCATAAGTTATTTCTGAATGTCATTTGTACCAAGCATTCAGCCAAGTTCACAGGTACTGCAAGACGTTCTCAAATTCCCTTTCCGAGCTACTGTTTCGCAATAGTTCACGTGCTGGGTGTGTTCTCATCACCTGAATCTGCAGGGTGTGTCTATATGCTCGTATTGAAACTCGCATTGCTCGCATATGCCACAACGTCTGCATATGCGTTGAGATTGTTGATGTGGCGGCCACTGAAAAACCTACGTCCGTGCACTTGACCCGAATAAGGCCTCTCGCTGGTGTGACATAAAAATGCCCCTAGGCGTATCACACTTCCGAAAGTCTTCAAGGCCAAACCTCATAAGCGCGAAAATGCACGCCACAGCGACGAGCGACGCGACGTAGATCGTCTTCGCGCGATCGGTCGCTAGTGCAGGCAAACCTCATTCACGCGACGGCTTCGGCGAGCGAATTCTACTGTTGCTGGCATGAGGCCGTCTACTCGCACCAAGAAAACCGCGTAGCGAGTGGTATGTAATTTAAAAATAAGATATATTGTTGTTTAATGAAACGGAAAGTGTTTATTATTGCCTTGCAGCACTTTTTTATATGCACATGCGTAATAAACATTGCGTTATTTCTTGTTGCGCATACGTGACTCGGGCAGGGTCACGTGCAGCAATGTAGTCTTTGTCTTCTCCGATTTTTCCGCTATTGGCTACTTGAGCCCAGCACTTCCGGGCGATGAGCGACGGTTTCCAAATCTGGAGAACCGAGCGATCGCGCGAAAACGAGCACGCGACACGTCGCGCGAACGCCCTGTTTCGTCGCTCATAGCGTCGCTCGTCGCTGTCACGTGCATTTTCGCGCTTATGAGGTTTGGCCCTCACTGTCGGCTGCACGCTGGGAAAACCAACAACTAAGACGAAGTTTTCCTTCCCCACAGTATTCACTCAATTATACTGTTACGAGCAAATAAAAACGTTGCCAGGAAATGTTTTAATATAATGAACACTTTTGCTGTGACGATTTGTCACGGCAAAAATTTGTCACATCTGTCGTCTTGTCACATCTGTCGATGTGACCATTGCTGTGACGAAGGCTCTTTGCGGTGCGGGCCGCCTATGCGTCGCTTTCGCGCCCTAAACTGTAGCATTGCAAAGCAGGCTACAGTAGAAGGCAGAAAAGCGTCTTGTACTGTAGCCTCCTTTGTTTTATATGGGAAGGAGCAATTGTTTTATGGACCAGTCAGAGCATTTACTGCTTCAGTAAAATCATTTTCTTTCATCGAAAATCAATAGCATCATCGCTGCTCTGTAGAAGCTGCTGTTAGCCGATGATTGTGACGAATTGTTTCAATCTTTTAGTTTTGCCATACTGGAAGCGTTAAAAAAAGGTTCCTGCTATAGCCTCTGATAAACATGATCAGCCTTGCTTATGATAACTAGGAGCGATGGCAGCAGTTTGCAAAGTGGCGACGAATATAGCAGTGTAATCGAGTACACTGGCGAGCTCAGTTTTACAGCTTATCCCGCATCTTGACCCACGGGACCAGGCAGATGAAAGACCATGGTTTTTAGCACTATGGATGCTTAATGAAGAATCAGGCAAGTTCTTTTTCATTCAATTGTAATTGTTTTTTACAGCTCAAAATACAACTCGGACAGCAAATAAACACACACACACACACACACACACACACAGCACTGCTTAGCTCTCTCTCTCTCTCTCTCTCTCTCAGCAAGGATAAGCTCACAGAGATGTATACGCACAAACTGATCAACGCCGTTATGCTGCAAGTGAAAAAAAAATTTGATTTTACATCGATGAATCCACCTCGCCAGCGGCTATAAGTAGCCGCGGCTGACATGATTGGCGGATAGACTACTTTAATTACATTTAAAAGGAGACTCTCTCAGGTTATTCTAAGACGCCTTAGGTATTATTAGTGAATATTTATTTAGTTAGTTATTTAGTATACCTCAAAGGCCCCAGTCGGGGTATTACATGAGTGATGGGCATAATTAGCAACATAATAACGATTCAATCACGGTCTTGAATACATGTGGGTCGGAGTGGTGCATGGCGAAGGCAGGCAAGTTGTTCCAGTCCCGGGCAACAAAAAAGGAGCGAAGGTGGGCAGTAATTTGTGCTGGCGGTGGAGAAACGGCTCGGGGATGGCTTGTACGGCTGGATAATCGATGAGCAGGCAAGATGGCTGGAACGTTGAAAGGAGCACATGCGCATTAACGCGCGTGTGCTGTAAGAAATATCACGACATTTCAGAGATTCGTGACGTCTTGTAACAATAAAGTGATTCTATGGCACGCAAAAAATTCTAAATGCCGAAAAACAAATGGCAAACAATACGCCGTAGTGAAAATAGTTCATTCACTTATTTGTTACGTGGTGGTGCATAAGTGGTAATTCCGAGATAGATTATTTTCATGTAATTTGTTGCCTCGCGTAACGAGGTGATGCTGTGTGCGTGACGCAGAATGTTTAAAATTTCAAAAATCCCCGACGTAAAGCTCTTTTCATTGGGCATGCAAGAATCTCTAGTGTCTACCTACAACTTCTTATGTCACCTAAAGACGGGTGCTTAGAAAAGTAGATTATGAACAAAACAAAAGCCGCGTGCACATCGCATTTTTTATCCGAAAGGGCTTTAGCAGATGGTTTACAATGTCAATGAAAACATGCCTTGATTGATACAGCACTATTATTCTGTTTATAAGCCATTCATGCAGTCATGAATACAACAAAACTAAATATTATACCTATTAGATCTGATACGAAATTCTAAAATCTTTAAACAATTACCATAGTGCAAAGAGGACTGTTCAGGTACATTCACTTTTGAATATAAGTTTTACCAATAAATCTTTCACATAGGAGCTTTAACCGCAGTTTAATTCGACGCGACTAGTTCACTTTTCATATTGATACAGCTATGATGATGATTTCTGGCGCTTTATGGCACAAGGGCCAATTGATGGCCAAAGAGCGCCATTTCAATGACCGGAGATGTGGACAGTGATATGTTGCGTCGCTATATAGCGGCTTTAAAATTCCTCGCTCTAATGCGGGTAAAAACATAAGTATTAAAATCATAACAGTGGCGTGATGTAGATGGTAAAAATTGGTGACAAAAGGTTGCGATAATAAAAACGTGTGTACAAATATCTGGCACTAGCACAAGTGCTAGAGCAATCTCACCCTTCCTTTTTGCCAAGTGCTTGAGAGAGACCATTGGAACCGGTTATAAGGCCACGAAAATGGCAAGTGGAGATCTGCTTCTCGAATTAAAAGACAAAGAGCAGTACAATAAACTCTCGCACCTTGTAGCCTTTGGTAACATCCCCGTCTCTGTGAGCGCACATCGTACCATGAATACAGTGAAGGACGTGGTATCGGACGAAGCTTTGATGACACTGAGTGAAGAAGAGCTATTTGATGGATGGAAGGACCAAGGTGTAATACATGTCCAGCGCATCAAAATTAGACGTAACAACAATGAAATAGCAACAAAGCACTTAATCCTCACCTTCAACTCAACCACTTTACCTGAGACTCTCGAAACTGGCTATGTAAAACTCCATGTCCGACCCTTCATTCCAAACCCGAGGCGTTGTTTCAAATGCCAGCGATTTGGTCATGCATCCCAGAGCTGCCGAGGACAGCTGATGTGTGCTAAGTGTGGCCCAACCGGCCACAGTGCTGATGAATGTAGTCATGACGAGGTCCTCTGTGCTAACTGCGAATGTAGTCACCCCGCATACTCCAGAGCGTGCCCAGCCTGGAAAAGAGAAAAATAAATAATAACTATAAAAGTTAAGGAAAATATCACATTCAGGGAAGCAAGACAACGGGTCTCGTTATCATTGGCACTAAAAACACCTTTTGCCGAAGTGGTGCAACGAGAGGCGGCACCACCAAGGCCCTTGGATGTTGCCCGGACTGCGCCTAACGTGCCGAGGCCAATTCCACAAGCCCCTACGGCGGGAGCAGCCAGCGCTGCCCTGCCCACATTCGGCCTGTCCACACCAGTGACCTCTACAAGCTCTGGCAGCAGCCAGGGCAATCACGAGGCTAAGGGGGCTTCACCGACCCCCAGCTCGGTGGGGACAAAGACTTCATCGATCGAGGCGAAGTCTAAGCGACGCACAGATCGCTCTGTAGAGCGGGCGTCCAGTGCCACGCAAGAGGCTATGGACACCAGTTCAAGCGAAACGGCGCAGGAAGCGCCGAAGGAGCGGCGAGCTTCTCTCGACCGCCCCAAAAAGGACAGAACGCCGATTACAGGGCCTGACAAAAGCCCTGTAAAATGAGCTAATCTCCGTCTTCTCTGCACACAGCACTTTTTCCCTTTTTTCCACTATGGACAAAATCATACAGTGGAACGTAAGGGGAATACTTAGAAATTTAGTTGACGTCCAAGAACTTCTGAGTAAGTTTCATGCGAAAGTGCTATGTGTGCAAGAAACGCACTTAACTCCTAAGCACAAGGACTTCCTACGACAATATATTATTTTCCGAAAAGACCGGGAAGATGCTGTCGTACCATCTGGCGCTGTAGCCATTATAGCGGATCGAAGTATAGCATGCCAGCATTTGAAGCTCCAAACGGCCCTTGAGGCAGTGGCCATTCGAGCTGTACTTTTTAACAAACTCATTACCATATGTTCCGTGTACATACCACCGCATCAACAGTTACACAGACGTGATCTAGAATCATTAATAGATGAACTCCCAGAGTCGTTTCTGGTTCTAGGTGATTTTAATGCACACAATGTCCTGTGGGGCGATGCTCACTCTGATGCGCGAGGACGTCTCATTGAGCAGCTCCTTTTCTCTTGTAGTTTATGTCTTTTAAAGATAAAGAAGCCTACGTATTTTAGCCTTGCAAACAACACGTACTCCTCCATAGATCTTAGCATTTCAGCACCATCCCTTTTACCTGTTTTTAAGTGGAACGTTCTTAAAAACCCTTATGGGAGTGACCACTTCCCAATCATCCCGAGTGCGCCGAACAAAGATCAACTACCCCCACAGGTTCCTCGATGGAAGATTGACTCAGCTTATTGGGAAGGGTATAGAACTCTTACACACATGACATGGACTGAGCTGTCTGCCTTGACCATAGATGACGCTGTCACGTATTTTACCGCTTTTATACTTGATGCCGCATCTAAATGAATTGCCAAAACGAGCGGCATGTCTTCTAAACGGCGAGTCCCATGGTGGAACGACGCATGCAGTAAAGCACGGACCACTCAGAACAAAGCATGGGTGTTGCTTCGCGATTCCCCTACAGCAGAAAACCTGGAAAATTTCAAGCGGGTCAAATCGCAGGCAAGGAGAACGCGTCGACAAGCTAGACGAGAGAGCTGGACAAAGTTTATATCGAGTATAAACTCGTACACAGATGAGGAAAAAGTGTGAAATAAGGTAAAGAAAATTAAATGCCAACAAACGTATTCCCTACCACTTGTAAATAGCCTCGGGGAAAGCTTGGAGGATCAAGCCAACTTTTGTGGCACACATTTCGAACATATATCGAGCTCCTCACACTACTCCGAATCCTTCCAGAATTACAAGGCACGAATATAAAAACAAAAGTTAGAAAGAAAATCCGCAAGAAATGAGGCATATAATGCACCATTCTGCTTAGCAGAACTGCGAACAGCACTCAGCTGCTGTAATACATCTACCCCAGGTTCTGACAACGTAATTTACGCGATGCTGAAGGAACTACCCTCCGAAACTAAAGAAACCCTCCTCTCTCTTTATAATCGCATATGGTTTTCAGATGTGATCCCCTCCTCCTGGAAGGAGGCTGTTATAATTCCAATTTTGAAGCAGGGAAAGAATCCCTCTACTGTATCAAGTTACAGACCCATAGCGTTAACAAGCTGCCTCTGCAAACTATTTGAAAAAAATGATTAATTGGCGCTTACTCCACTACTTAGAAACAAACAAATTGCTCGACCCATACCAGTGCGAGTTTAGAGAGGGCCGATCTACCACCGATCATCTTATACGTATTGAGGCACACATACGTGAGGCTTCTGTTCATAATCAGTTTTTCTTATCTGTGTTCCTCGACATAGAGAAGGCCTACGATACCACGTGGAGGTTTGGAATATTGAGAGACCTCTCACACCTAGGTATACACGGTAATATGTTCAGTGTCATTGAAAGCTATCTGTCTGATCGTACCTTCCGCGTTAGAGTGAGCAATGTTCTGTCCTGAACATTTGTACAGGAAACCGGAGTGCCACGGGGTGGGGTGCTCAGCGGTACGCTATTTATTATAAAAATGAATTCTCTCCGTCTGTACATTCCACGTAATATCTTTTATTCAACATATGTCGACGATGTGCAGATAGGTTTTCAATCGTGTTCTCTTGGGATCTGTGAGCGACAGGTTCAGCTCGCCCTTAACAACGTATCCAAATGGGCTGATGAAAACGGGTTCAAACTGAACCCACAGAAAAGCACCTGTGTCCTTTTTTCACGAAAAAGAGGCTTGCACCCTGATCCTGAACTGGTCGTTAAGGGTGAGCGTCTACCCGTAAACACAGAACATAAGTTCCTAGGTATAATATTAGATGCGAAGTTAACCATTGTACCGCACATAAAACATCTTAAAAATAAATGCTTGAAAACAATGAATATCCTGAAGGTGCTGTCGCGAACAACGTGGGGCAGCGACAGAAAGTGCCTCATGAATCTGTATAGAAGCTTTATACGCTCACGTCTTGAGTATGGGGCAATAGTCTGTCACTCTGCCACGCCAAGCACTCTGAAAATGTTGGACCCTGTTCATCATCAAGGCATCCGCCTGTCCACAGGCGCCTTTAGAACATGCCCAGTTGAAAGCCTATATGTAGAATCGTACGAGTGGTCACTCCATCTGCAGAGAACATATTCTTCCTTCATATATTTCCTTAAAGTAAATGCGAACAGTGAGCAACCTGCATATTCCACCATCAACGACCTGTCCAGCTCTCAACTTTTTTACAATCGACCCGCAATGGCACGCCCTTTCTCGCTGCGTGTCAGAGACCTAGCTGAAGAAACAGATGTCCCACTGCTTGAATACCACCTGAGCCCCCCCGCTCTGCGGCTCCCGCCATGGCAGTGGCAGGTTATAGACTGTGACACATCTTTCGTAGCTGTCACAAAACATGCCTCTCCCATACACATTCGGATGTATTTGTTAGAGCTGCAACATAAATATGACTGTCCAGAATATTATACTGATGCATCCAAGTCCCATGCTAACGTGTCCTATGTGGCGGTTGGCCCATCCTTCTCGGATGCCGGCGTTCTGTCCACCAGCACAAGCATTTTTACAGCCGAGGCTTGCGCGTTATTCATAGCCGTTAAACACATCAAAGAATTGAATACGCCAAGGGTAGTTATATACACAGACTCCTTGAGTGTCGTAAAATCGTTGAAAAATTTTAAAAAACACAGAAACCCTATAATTATATCCCTCTATTCAATACTCTGCGCGGCCTATACTTCCAAGCAACATATCGTCGTGTGCTGGGTGCCAGGACATCGCAAGATTGAAGGAAATGTGTTGGCCGACCAGCTCGCCAGGTCACTTAACGGAAGCTCTGCCAACTCATCAGTTGCTGTCCCTATAATGGACCTAAAACCAAACATACTGAAAAAGCTCAGGGCTTACTGGCAGAAGTTATGGGATCAACAAACTCATAACAAGTTACACTTGATTAAACCATACCTCGGTAACTGGCCGCCCACGTTGAAAACACGCCGTACAGAGGTCAGTCTCTGTCGGCTTAGAATAGGACACTCACACAGCACGCACACACACCTTTTGTCTGGTGGTGACCCACCCTGCTGTCACAGATGTGGCCGTCCACTTACCGTACTCCACATACTCCTTGAATGCTCTGAGCTAAAGGCTTACAGGAAAAAAATATTTTCCACTAGCGTACAAGGAACACATACCCCTTCACCCAGCTATGTTTATTGGTCGCGAACCTCTTTTTAAATATAATGCATTGAATGCATTCTTAAAGGAAGTAAATACTTTCCATGTTATCTACTCAAGTGATCGGTAACACGGCCTCTGAAAGGAGGCTGCTGCTGTGGATGCTACATCCAAAGAGAGCACCTGTCTCCCAGCCCTTGGGACCAAGGGCGCTGGCGAGAAATCGGTGCTAATATAATGCTCCTATTTTATGATGTCATGATAACTAAAGACTCATTCTCACCAGGCGTGCTTCACTTCACTTTCATGATTTTAATGAATATACGTCTTACGCATCTTTAGAGCGCAGAATTTTAGGCCCTTTTACAGCCATTTACCATAACCATTGCTCTCATCCGATATCATTTCCTGGTGCTCTTTGGCCATCAATGGCCCTTGCGCCATTAAACAACATATATCATCAGCACAAGTGCCTCATCAGCGCCCTTGTGTCCAAGGGCCGCGAGGCAAGTGCTTTTCAATGTAGTCACTGCAGCAGCAACCTCTCTTGAGAGGTCGCGCTACGCAATGCTTTGGTATATGACATGGTAAAAGCGAACATCTCTTTAAAAAGCTAGCATCGATTCATGAGTGAACAGTAGTTCCCTATCGACGAACATTGCAGGGTGTAAAGGTATATGTTGTCGGTAGGGTAATAGAAAGTGTTGTTTTCTTAGAGCGTCTGATTGTTTTCACTGGATTAAAATGTGAAGAATTGTTAGTATTTCACCACATCTGTCACACAATGGTGGATCGCCACCGGACAAAAGATATGCGTGTCCTGTGTGTGTGTCCTATCCTGAGCCTTGTTAGTGTTACCTCTGTATGACGTGATTTTGATACTGGCGACCAATGGCCAAGGTGCGGCTTAATAATGTGTAGTTTGTTTTGTGTGTGTCTATCCCACTTGCTCTGCCAGTAGTCCCTGAGCTGTCGTTTAAGAGACGGCTTAAGATCAAGGGCTGGGATTGATATTGGTGTAGTGGCAGTGCTTTCGTGGACGAATGCAGCAAGCTGATCCGCCATCACGTTGCCTTGGATCTTACGGTGCCCTGGCACCCGGCACACTACAACATCTTGTTTGAGTGTGTAGAGTGTGCACAAAATGGAGTAAAGTGAGACGAGGACAGGGTTTTTTTGTTTTTTAAGAGTGTGCAGAGCCGTTACCACACTGAGAGAGTCCGTATATATTACAGCTTTCTGTAGTTGTAGTTGTTTGATGTGTTTAGCGGCCACAAGTATTGCATAGGCTTCCGCTGTGAAGATAGTTGTCTCTGGATGTAGAGCGCCACCGTACGAAAAGGATGGGCCGACAGCAGCGAAGGACACAGAGGAGATAAACGTAGGGGCATCTGTAAAGAACTCAGGACGTGTGTATTTGTGTTGAAGTTCCAGGAAGTATGTTCGAACATGGGCAATGGGCGCGTGTTTTGTAATTTCTCGGAAAGACACATCGCATTCTATAGTCTGCCACTGCCAAGGTGGCGGGTATGCTACAGGAGCCAATAAACTGTGTTCCAGTGAGACACCAATTTCCTCAGATAGACCCGTGAGGGGAACTGAGTAGGGCGGCCTCATCGAAGGCATGTTCTGAAACAGTATGAACCTCGACAAATCATTAACAGTGGAGGAGTATGAGGGGTGCTTCTTGTCTGCTTTCACCTTAAGGAAATATACAAAGGACATGCAAGTTCTCTGTAGATGAAGCAACCACTGATTTGACTTAACGTAAATGCTTTCTACGGGGCTGGTGCGAAAAGCACCCGTAGAAAGGCGGATGCCCAAATGGTGCATGGGGTCCAGCATCTTCAAAGCACTTTGAGTCGCAGACTGATAAACAATGGCCCCATAATCAAAGCGGGTGCGAATGAGGCTTCTATACAGGTTCATGAGACATTGCCTGTCACTAACTCACGTAGTACATGACAACACTTTCAGAACATTTATGGATTTAAACATTTTGTTTTTAAATACTTTATGTGCGGTATGAAGGTCAACTTGTTGTCCAAGATTAAGCCCAAGAATTTATGCTTCGCATTAACAGATACACGTTGACCGTTCAGTTCAATGTCGGGTTTTGAGTGCATGCCTCTCTTTCGGGAGAACAAGACACACGTGATTTTTTGTGGGTTCAGTCGCAATTCATTTTCCGCTGTCCATTCGGAGACCTTGTTTAAACCTAACTGAACCTGCCGCTCACACATTGCCAGGTTGCATGACCTGAAGCCAAGCTGGATGTCATCGACATATGTGCAGTATGTAAAGAGGTTTATTGGGCGAACCAAACGGGCAGGTGGAAGATTCGAGATAGCGACAGGAGAGGAAGATGGAGGAGCTCGAGCGCCGATCTAGTGGTGCCTTACTCTGCGATGATGCTTGTTGTTCCCTTTTGTTGTCATCATTCCTTCATTATGATTGCCCCCATCGAGAAAGATGAAGCCATCCTGGCGATCTAGCAGGTGGGAACGAGCGGGTCGCAGTACAGCTTCAAGCGGTCCACGGGAACAATATTGTGTCCACGCCGACGATGGTCACCGAGTGGCGTGAGCGGTTCGATGGCGTAATTGACGGGCGATGTGCGCTCCACCACGCGGTATGGACCATGGTAGTTTGAAAGTAGCTTGGTGGACAAGCCAGGTGCACAAGGTGGTACATGCAGCCGTGCAAGGGTTCCAGGGGCGAACTTTGCGGCAGGAGGGTGGTCGTCATCGCGGGCCTTTTCCTGGCGTTGCTGGTCAGCCGTAGTAAACTGCTTCGCTAGTTGGCGTCATTATTCGGCGTAACGGGCGGCTTCGGACACGTTCGTGCTCTCGGACGCATCTCGTGCATATGGCAGCAAAGTGTCAATTGTGTGCGATGGTTGTCGTCCGTATAGAAGGAAGAATGGGGTAAAGCCGGTGGTGACTTGGGTAGTGGTGTTGTACACGTAGGTCGTAAACGGAAGAACCAGGTCCCAGTTCGTTTGGTCAGATGCCACATGCGTCGCGAGCATGTCACACAGGGTTTGATTAAACCGCCCAGTCAGGCCATTCGTCTGAGGGTGGTAAGCAGTACTCATCTGGTGTACAATATGGCACTGACGGAGAAGTGCTTGGATTACGTCGGATAGAAATACACGGCCCAGGTCACTGAGGAGCTCACGAGGAGGGCCGTGACACAACACAAACCGATGGAGGATGAAAGACGCGACGTCCTGAGCGGTCACCATAGGAAGAGCAGCGGTATCGGCGTACCGTGTCAGGTAATCTACAGCAACGATAGCCCACCGGTTACCTGCAACGGTCAATGGCAGTGGTCCATAAAGGTCGATGCCAACGGGATCGATTGGGCGGTCAGAGCAGGGTCAGGAAACAGGCGAATAAACTGTCGAACAAAAGTAAACATCCCACGCCAGCAGTACCGCTTCCTTAAACGTACGTAGGTCTTGAAGACACCGGCGTGAGTGCATTGCGGGTCGGAGTGAAATGATGCACAGATTGCAGAGCACAGCTTTTGGGGAATAACGAGCAGCCACTTCCTGCCGTCTGGTGAGTAATTGCGCCGGTACAAGATTGATTGATTTGTGGGGTTTAACGTCCCAAAACCACCATATGATTATGAGAGACGCCGTAGTGGAGGGCTCCAGAAATTTGGACCACCTGGGGTTCTTTAACGTGCACCCAAATCTGAGTACACGGGCCTACAACATTTCCGCCTCCATCGGAAATGCAGCCGCCACAGCCGGGATTCCCACCCGCGACCTGCGGGTCAGCAGCCGAGTACCTTAGCCACTAGACCACCGTGGGGGGGGGGGGGGGGGGGCGCCGGTACAAGAGGCCACCCACGGTGGTCTCTTGTACCGGCGCAATCGATGAAGCCAAGTTCGTCGGCAATCGATGAATCGAAAAGCTCGGAAGGTTGGAAGGGTTGAGGGCACCGATGGCGTCGTAGTCACCGTAACAATCTGGCGGCATGGTAAAAATTTGTTCTTTATCAATGGTATGCACGTGTCCAAGAGATTCACCTTTAAACAATTCGACGGGATACGGAAGGGGATTGATGAGACAAAGAGCACTGTTTCCTTCAGAAATAGAGAGGGTTGAATAAGGCAGAAGAAGTGATCTTCGACTAAGGAAGAGGCTTGATGGTTCAAAGAATGCAGCTTCGTCCCTAATGCCGTCACAGAACACGGGTAGCAACACAGCTGCTGTCGGAGGAATTTCAGTGCCTTCTTTGACGAGTTAGCGTACGGTGGGCTGAATGAGGCTGGTTGGTTGGTCGTAAAACGGGAAAAGCTCAAGCTCCGATCTTGCACAATCAATAACGGCATGGTTACGCGATAAAAAATCCCATCCAAGTATGATGCCGTGTGAGCTTGACGAAAGGACAATAAACTCAACAGTGTAGTTTCGCAAGCTTGCGGCAAAGTTTAGCGTCTATCACGGAAACGGCAGCATCGGTATCCACTAGAGCATATGCTCGAGTACCTTTTACAAAAACTTCGACAATATTCAACGGCAATGTCCGAGGACTTGAGCATTTCGACAGCGCAGTTCTTGCCTCCTGAACAGCGGCGGTTAGTTTTCCTCATGTTCAGGAGCTGGCTGACGACGCATGGGTGACAGGGAGCGACGACGGGGTGAAGGTTAGTGACCAGACAGTACGCGGACATTCCCGTGAAGACGACCTTGACTGAGGATCAGAATTTTCCAGACAAGATTGAGGAAGGTCCATGAAGCTGTTCTGTGTCTGGGCGTCTGTGTATCCCGGCACGCGACGACGGCAGTAACGGGCGATAGGGCCAGGGCCGCCACACGCAAAACAGATGGGCTGGTTATCGGGCATTCTCCAAGTATTGGCGACGAGGGTAGCAGCCCATGTGGCAGACGGGTGAGTTGAGGCTGTGGTGGCAATGTGAGAAACCCAGGTGGTGGACGGCTGAGTCGGGGCTGAGGTATACGGTAGTCCCCGGAGTGGCGGGGGGTGGTGTGGCTGCTGCCCCTTTAGTGCCTCAGTGTAAGTAAGAGGCGCGGTGACGGGTGGCTGCTGCAAGGGCACCGGCAGAGCCTCGAAAATCTGCTCCTGGACCACATGTTGGAGCATGGGAGCCAATGGTGGTGGGTGTCGCAGTGGCTGTTGCTGCGAGAGCTCCTAGCGTTGAGAAAAAAGGCAGTAGAGAAAGCTGCCAAGCCACTTCCTCTCGCACGAAGCCTTTCATTTGTGCCAGAAGGTTTGTCTGGTCAGTCATAACGTCCAGTGCAGTCACTGGTTGGATTGTCTGGAATGAGCGTCGCGTCTGAGCTCGTTGCCTCCACAATTCATCATAGCTTTGGCACAAAGTCACTACTTCTGCCACAGTGCTAGGAGACTTCACGAGAAGCATCTGAAAAACGTCATCGTCGACGCCCTCCATAATGTGCTGTATCTTCGCACTCTCGCTCATGGAAGCATCGACGCGCCGGCAAAGATCAATCACATTTTCTATATATGATGTGAAAGTTTCACCTGGCTCCTGTGCCCGTGTGCGCAGACATTCTTTGGTGCGTAGCTTCCGTAAGGCAGGGCGACCAAAAACGGCACATATCACCTCCTTGGAGGTGGACCAATTCGCGAACTCAGTTTCGTGGTTCGTATACCACAGCTTTGCCATGTCGGTGAGATAAAAAATGACAGTGCCCAACTTAGCAGCGTCATCCCACCTGTTGGGTCCACTGAATTTTTCGTATGACGACAGCCAGTCCTCGACGTCCTGGTCTTCGGTGCCCGCAAAGATCGGGTGGTCTCGCTTATGAACCGGGCCGGGGTAAGTAACGGTCGCGAGAGGTACTGTTTGTTGGGCAGCGTCAACTTGCATGGTCGACAGCAAGGTGGGGGATCGGAGTTCCAGGTTGTAGGCGATGTGGTTACCCAGCACCTCCACCAAATGTAAAGATGTTTATTGGGTGAACCAAACGGGCAGGTGGAAGATTCGAGATAGCGACAGGACGAGGAAGATGGAGGAGCTCGAGCGCCGATCTCGTGGTGCCTTACTCTGCAATGATGCTTGTTGTTCCCTTTTGTTGTCATCATTCCTTCATTATAAGTGGAACATGTTGCGGGGGATAGACAGGTGATCATTGATTGATATGGGGGGTTTAACGTCCCAAAACCACCATATGATTATGAGAGACGCCGTAGTGGAGGGCTCCGGAAACTTCGACCACCTGGGGTTCTTTAACGTGCACCCAAATCTGAGTACACGGGCCTACAACGTTTCCGCCTCCATCGGAATTGCAGCCGCCGCAGCCGGGATTCGAACCCGCGACCTGCGGGTCAGCAGCCGAGTACCTTAGCCATTAGACCACCGCGGTGGGGTCTCAAAACCCGCACTAGAATCTGTTGAGCACATTGTGTGTTTCGAGGAAATGTAAAAGTCGGCGGTTTATCATCTTTTCAAAAAGTTCACAAAGGCAGCTTGTAAGTGCAATGGGCCTACAACTCGCAACTGAGGAAGGGTCCTTGCCCTGTTTCAAAATAGGGATAACAATAGCCTCTTTCCAGGAAGAAGGGGTGGTGCCATAAAGCCAGATAGCATTGTATAGGGAGAGTAAAGTTTATCGCGTTTTGAGCGGCAGCTTTTTCAACATTTCATACGTGACACGGTTGTAGGCTGGGGCGGAATTACTACAGGAGTTTAGTGATGTTTGTAGCTCAGCTAAGTTGAAAGGTTGGTTGTACGCCTCGTAATTTGTGCACTTGTATTCTAGTTTCTGCTTTTCTATCCTTGCTTTGTATCTTTTGGAAAGCTTCAGTATAGTGTGACGAGCTAGACACCTGCTCGTAGTATGCGCCGAGAAAGTTAGCCTGATTTTCCAGGCTATCACCCTGTGTGTTTACAAGTGGAAGTGAGTGTACTTATCTTCCTGCTACCCTACCAACCATGTTCCAGACTTTAGCCTCGTCTGTATATGAATTTATCCTTGATAAAAACTTGTGCCAGCTTTATCCTCTGGCCTGCCGACGCGTTCTCGTGCCTCGGGATTTTATTTTCTTAAAGCTCTCAAGGTTTTCCGCTGTCGGCGAGTTCCGCAGCAGCCTCCATGCCATGTTCTGTTCCTTTCGCGCATTACTAAACTCAGTGTTCTACCATGGGACGCGTCGCTTGCCGGGCAGTCCAGATGTTCGTGGGATGCACTTGGCTGCTGCGTCACTAAGGAAAGCCGTGAAGTACTGCACAGCTTCATCTATGCCTAATCCGCATATGTTAGTCCAACTTAAGCGAGTAATCTTTTGAAATTGTTCCCAGTCGGCTTTGTTTATCAGCCATTTGGGAACGTGTGGAGGACATTCATACAATGTTGGTGTACTCAAAACTAAAGGAAAATGGTCACTTCCGTATGGATTATTTATGACTTGCCACTGAAGTAATGGTACAAGTGAAGGAGATGCAATACTGAGGTCTATATTGGCAAGGTTATAATATGTTGCCTCTTTTCTATTCAACAGAAAAGCACCTGATGAAATGAGGAAGTGTTCAATGAGACGACTTCATGCATCACAGCGAGAGTCACCCCACAGACCGTTATGTGCGTTCAGGTCCCCAAAGAGCAGATAAGGGTCAGGTAGTTCGTCTATTAAAGTCTGGAATTGAATTTTTTCAAGACGGTGGTGCGGAGCTATATACAAAGAGCAGACGGTGACGAGTTTGTTTAGAATAACTGCTCGGACAGCCACCGCCTTGAGAGAAGTTTGAAGGGGTATGTTATGTTTTGCCGCTCATAAGTTGATCGTGCAGATGGGACAGCACCAGAAGCTTCGTTATTCAAAGTTTCTTTCTCGGATCTCTCTCGGTAACTATACACCACTTATCCTCTGGAATGCAAACTACGTCCGTCTCCTCCGCTGCTGGGGACAAATACACAATGTGAAACGAACCCGCTCTGCTAACCGGCTTGGAATGTTTGTGGTTTAGAGACAAGTCGCCGCGGCTGGGGGCAAACGCACAATGGGATTAAGCGACCCCGTCCTGCCTCCCCTGCCGGGCGCGAGCTCAGTGGAAGTAGGCGACACGCTCTGCCCTGGCGATCGGCCCAAAGTCGCAGCGATGCACGACCCGAGCACAGGGAAAGCGGAAAAAGTCAAAGGCCGCTTGCTACCTGCGGGGGCAATTACGTTCCGCGCGCAATCATTCAATTTCCGGCTTTGGAAGTTCGTCTCGGCTCGCTGGGTGTGGGAAAGGGCATGAATGTACCGGGTCTACAATGCCGATATCTCCCGAGCGTTAGAATTCCTGAGCGCGGGGGAGGTGGAGAGAGAGAGACATGATGGGAAAGAGTATCAAAACGCCTGTTTAAACTGTAGAAGCGCTGCTGTCGAGAGTAAGGTCAGCCCAGTAGGGAGTGACTTAATCTTAGTGGAAACAGATTGGATGAGAGAATGTTGAGGCGGACCAGCAGTGGCCCCCTCCCCTTTTTCTTTGTTACCGCAAGATGCTTAAGACTGGAGGGAATCCGTTTCTCTTCAGTCGAGGCTGCAATCACTTAACTGATAGATCAGTACGACTCCGTACGATGCAACTTTTGTCTGGGCCGTAACCACTTGGTGGTCGAACAGTGAGACTAAGTACGTTGTATGTAGTAACAGTGTTCTAGGCTCTAACTTAAGAAAAGTTAAGTAGAAGAGTAAGACGCTGTTGATGTCTGTGTTATCATGAGTGTGCTTCGGCAAGATGTACATATGACTGTAAATATTTCGCTGTAATATACCTTCAAGTTTTCATTACCACCAACCTGCCTCCTGCTTCATCGACGCCGATCATCTCCTTGACGGGACTTCAATCCATATCAAGGAGATCAACGAACGAAAAGGAAAACTTAACTGGGTAATTGTGTGCATGCTATACCTTGACTAACTATAACCTCTACACCACCGGATGGTGGAATGGCATCATCTCTATCCTTTCGGAATATTACATAGTTACGTAAGAAGTTTGTGTTTCTTCCTTTTAAGTGTGTCTCTTGTACACACAGCTTTCTAGGATTGTGTTCATGGAGGAGTTTTTGTAAGTCATTGAGGTTTCAAAGAAGGCCTTGGATGTTCCCCTGTGATATTTCTGTCTGCATATTAAAAAAGAGATGCTGCTGTGTGTACAGAGAGTATGCTGTGTTGGTGGCAGGATGGTCGTCCGGCCCCGTTATTGGTTTTTTATTTTTCTTGGCGCGCTCCAAGGAGCCGCGCCGCTCTATCGGCACCAAGAGTACCGTTGTATTCATTGCCTCCTCAAAGGCACTGGATTCCCGCACATGCGAGCTGGTGGTTCGTATTTTAGGCCTCGCTTGGTGAGGTGAGGCCTTGAGACCAGAGGACCCTGGAGTCTCCGGCCTCGATTCGCTAGGAGGCGGAGTAGACTGGACTACTGCCGCCTTGGGGGCAGGCGCCACAACCGACGACTCGCGCTGCGCTGGCCTAAGGAGTGGCAAGGGGTGGTGCGGCGTTGCCCCCAGACGCGCCGCATCAGCATATGTAGCGCCGTAAAATGGCGACACTCTGTCTTGCTTCTTTGAATGCGGTTTCGTTAATTTTCCTATGTGATGATTTCTTTTTCTTTTTTCCAAAATGAACAAGACAGTGAGTATGCGGCATGATTTCCGCCACAGTTCACACAGTGTGACGTTCCTCGCAGTTGTCAGTATTGTGGCCCGACACTCCACATTGTACACAAGTTTGGTGACCACGACAGCTTTGTGAGCCGTGGCCATACCTCTGGCATTTAAAACAACGACGTGGGTTAGGTATGTATGGTCTGATCGACGTCTTCTTGTACCCTGTTTGAATACTTTCTGGCAGATTACTGGAAGCGACGTGAGTACTAGGTGTTTTGTTGATGTTACCTTGTTGTCTCTTCTGATGATGATCCTTTGTACATTGGTCACATTCTGACTCTTCCACCCCTCCAGAAGTTCCTCTTTGGTCAAACCGAGTAAATCAGCATCGGATACCACTCCACGTGTTGTGTTCATAGGTCTGTGAGGTGTTACAGTGATAGGTCTGTGAGGTGTTACAGTGTTACAGTGTCACCAAAAGTTGAAAGATTCTGTAGCTTCTCAAACTGTTCTTTTTCTCGAACTTCAAGAAGGAGGTTTCCGCTGGCCATTTTGGTAACTTTGTACCCAGCCCCAAGAGTTTCTGTGAGAAACCTGGCTACTACAAAGGGGGATACAGTTCTGGCTTGCTTGCCACTTATCTCACTATGTATAACATGAAAATGAGGGAAGTGTTTATTTGTACGGTTGAAAAAAACCAAGTCTTCGGTGCGTACCCACTTTAGGAGGTACGATCATTTAACAGAGGAAAAGTTCTATGCATGAGTGTTTCATTTTCTTCAGAAGCGTTGGCGGCCACCCACCACGAAGCCCAACGAGGGGATGCTACAAGTTTGCGGATGCTAAAACCTGCAGGCGTTAGCCGTACAACGCTACTATAACCCAATGCGCCTAGACCAAGGTAGGCTATTTGCACAGGGTTAACCCTAGCCGCCTGGAAGTTTGGAAGTAAACAGAAGAGAGTAGAAGACAGGATAGATAAAAAGCGAGAGATAAAGACGAAGATGTAGGGAGAGAGAGAGATAGGAAAAGGCAACTGCCGATTTCCCCTGGCTGGGTAAGCCCAGGGGTGCCGTCTGCGTGAAGCCAGGGCCAAAGGGGTGTGTTGCCTCTGCCGGGGGGCCTTAAAGGTCCAATCAACCAACGTCGCCTCAACCCCCAGGATCCCCTTTTCCCCGGACATGGCGGAGCCACGCACGGCTAGGCGGGAAGGGAGTCAGAACTCCCCCGTTATTTCGGGTCCGTGGTGTCGCTACGCACCAAACGCCTACTTACGCAGACGCCCCTGCGGGGTATATTGGTACAGCTGTCATTTGTTGAGTAATGGCTTAGAGAAAACCTTGCAGCCTTGTTCTGTATTTCTTCATGTTTTTCATTACAGAAAGCATGACATATTGACATATTCCAAAGAATCTCGTATGGCACAAGCGTATTCAGGCATAGGGTGAATGTATGCAAAATACATCGTTGATTTTAAACATGCCAGCAGCTGTCTGAGGCTTCGCTGCATATAGTACAACGATTTGGCGGCCTCCACCACCACTGAATCAACATGAGCATTCCATGCCTGGCCCTCCATGACTTTTTATTCGTTATCCACCTAGCTGCGGCTGCACAGAAAAACCTGCCGTTTCTTTCCTACTAAACACCTAGGTTTTTAGGACAGGTCTTCAGTTCCTTCAAGACACCTAGCAGCTGTCCGTAGAAGACGGTCGCCACATCCTCGCCCATGGATGCCACTCACATTTGTTATCCCATCTTCAATTCTTTCAACCCATTCCCCTGCAGATGCTGAGATGTGCTTCCATTTAGAGCTGCAGAAATGCAGTTTTTTGCACTCCTCATGCTCTTCGTACAATCACTCACAGCATGTCAGCTTTGTGGCGTAAGGTGGCCAGCGAGTGCCATTTCACTGCAGTTAGCTTTTTTTTTTGTGGAAGTTGTTAGAAACAGAGGACTTCGTTGAAGCTCATAGTGTTAAAATAGCTATGTTGCCTTTTTTACATAAATAACGGTTTTAAATCACGCTAAAAAGCAAAATTTGGGCTTAAATAGTGCTCATATAGGCACTTATTTAAAAAATGGGCATTTATAAACACTCTAAAAACACTATAACAGCCCTTCATGACCTCTAATTTGTGCTCATATATCAAAATGCCACGATAGCAACGCAAGGAACAAAATAGGCATTTGCCTATAATCCGGTCTCTAGCCATGACACTTCGAATGCTTCCGTACCTCATTCTGTTCATCACAGATCACAGATTCAGTTGCCTTCCTGCGCGCACAGCAGACTCTGGGAACCACATCATCGCAAGCATCGCTGCTGGGCATCGGAAGTGGTAGCAGATGACATGCGTTTTCGGGCGTGTGCAGAAAATCTGAAAGCAAAAGTGGGTCATTGTGCCCCAATTATTTATGGGGATCGTCTGTAAAGAAAGTGCCTAATTTACCATCTTCTAGAGAGGTAGTTGGCATAAAGGAGAATGATGGCAAGCTGACCTTTCCAAATTCATGTCTTTTCAAGCATGATATCAATGGGGACAATAAGGCGTACCAAAATAATGCACCGGATTTAAAAGTGAAAGAGATAGCGAAAACAAATGTTAAAAAATATAGCTGTAGATGTTTGTCTCTAATCCTGACACACCATTCCTGGTGCTGTGTGATGATTATGACCTATACAGTTAAGTAAGGTCATGAACTATAGCCTGCTTAGTATTTTGTACATAATTCTGACTTTTTTTTAGTTGTAGCGCTCTCTTACTTCTGTTTGTTCTTTTTTATTTTCACGTTGCAAATATTTCCGTAAGCCTTTCTAATGGCTCAAGTACTTGTCAGATTACAATGAACGTATACGACTAAGTACAGTAGGCTCCCAATAAGCAAAACTCGCTTTAACAAAAATGCCTCATTAAGAGACATAAATTGACTCATTTGGCTGGAATTTTATGTGTCAGGCAGTAAAATTCATGAGTTATTCGAAACAGTGCTTATTGGTCACCTATGGTTAAACGGCAAAAGCTCTAAACACAGCATAGACTCGTTCAGGCCAAAGGTAGTCTCACAATTGAAAATGGCAACACCTTAAAACAAGCGAATCCAATTGCTATTTTCATTTGTGGTGGCTGTGGGAGCTGAGTTGGTGAGTCAGTTCTGCGTTAGGCCTACTTGTGCAGCTAATTGCGGTGGATCACGGTGTTATTTCAGCCAGGTAGAAAGGAAAAGGCTGCACCATGCACTCTTCCTTGAAAAAATGCTGCGAATTCTTCGGGAGCTTGATCGAAGTGGCCTGCCCAAGACGGTGTTGGCAAAAAAATATGACATTCCGAAATCGACGCTGTTGAGGAGGTGCAAAGACAGAAAAGATTGAAGGTGCTGTAAAGAACGGGACCTTTAAATCTAAACAGATACGGATGCGGCCCACACCTTATGAACAACTAGAAAAACCTCTTTTTCTCTGGTTCACGCGTGCACGGAGTCCAATTCCAACATCCAATTAGCCCATAAGCGGACCAATTCTCGAGCAGAAAGCTAGAGACATCACCATGCAAATTTGTGTTGAGAACTTCGTCCTAAGCGACGAATGGCTCAGCCGCTTCTAAACACGCCATGGCCTAGTCTTCAAAGCAATCTCAGGTGAGAGTGCTGCAGTCAACAGGGGCGGCGCAAAGAAATTTTGGTGAGCTTTGAGCCACGAGACGTTTTCAACATCGACTAGATGGGTTTTTTTTATAAGGCGCTTTCATCAAAGACTCTCACCTTCAAAGGTGAAGCATCTAGTGGAGGAAAACGCAGTAAAGATCGCATCACTGTGCTGGTGGGTGCAAACATGGCAGGTGATGAGCAATTGAAGCTGTTGGTAATAGGGAAATCAAGGCAACCACGTTGCTTCAAAGGCGTTTGACACTTCCGGTTGTATACTATGCGAATGGAAGAGGTTGGATGACCATGGCTATGGGAGCTAGATCAAAGATTTACGAGGCAAGCAAGGAAGGTTGTCTTCATCGTGGATAAGTGCCCAGCCTATGGTCAGGTTCAAGGACTCCAAGCCATGACTCTGGAGTTCTTGTCAGCCAATGCAATGGCAGTGATCCAGCCGATAAATCAAGGGTTTATTCAGAACATTAAAGTTCATTACCGCAGACAATTTTTCCATCAAATGCTGCTTAGAGCAGGCAGCAGGAAATGCTACAGCGTAGATTTAATGGCAGCCATCCACATTTTGGCTTGTGCCTGGGAGCAAGTGAAGGCAACAACAATATGCAGATGCTTTCACCATGGTGGCTTTCAAGCGCCAGAAAGCAGTACCTGATGAAGAAGAAAGCCCTGCTGATGTCGACATTGAGGCAGTATTCAGTCAGGTTGTGCCCTCTGCCCCTTTTATGCTGTTAGACTACGAATCTATTGATGAAAATGTTCATGCTTGTCGTGAAGAGACTGTCGACGTAATAATTGCCGAAGTGCAAGTTGAGGATGAACTTGCCTGCAATGAATGTGATGACAATACTGCCAGTGCAGTGGTGCCATGAGACCGATCAGCTAAAGAGGCTGTTGAACTTTTGCAGTGCTATTTTGAGCATGAGGGTTGTCCAAAAATTCTAGATAATTTGTCAGGCATGGGTGCGTACGTTGTGAAAAAACAACTCAAGCTTGCCAATCAAAACACTCTTCACTCCTTTTTTTCTCCTACGCATCCCCATGAGTAAGGTGAGGTTTGTGCTATTTGAATAAAGGTCTTAATTCACTAAACAAGTGTCCTTTGCTTAAATGAAACTTCTGATAAATGGAACAGTTTTATGGATCCTCTTTGAGTTTCATTTAAGAGGAGTCGATCGTATGTGAAATGAAGAATCGCTGTAATCAATATATACTCATATGTGTATGTATTGAAACAACAGCCTAATCTCGATAATTCGAACTGAAAGGGGCCTGAAAATTTGTTGGAAATAAAAGAAGAAATGAAAGAAAAGAAAAAAAAATAAAAGAAATAAAAGAAATTAATGAAAGTAAATAAACGGAAGGCTATCCATGCAGTGGCGCATGTGCATTGAGCTAACACACGAGGGGAACGTGTAAGAAGACTTTAATTTGTTCACAAATCACAGGACATCCGTTATTAATTGAAGTAATCGGTGATGCATGTCTGCACACGTTTGCCTTGCAGTGAGCTTGCAAACCATATCTACTTCGGCTTCAGCATTCTCCTGGGAACAGAAGTTACGCGCGGAATGCCCAGTGCCGACACTTTCTAAAGATGACGACAACAACGACTGGGTAGGGGAGGCAGCCGCAGCATGGCCAGCACCTGACGAGAAAGGAGGAGGGTCTCCACATGGAAGCAGATCGGCATTTGAAAGAAAACCATCACTCCACGACAGCTTTTTTTTTTTTTTTTGCTCTCTTCGCGCGCGTTGGTGAAAGGAGAAGTTACGTGGCAGGAACGGGAAAGGGAGAAGCGTGGCACCAGCGCATAAGAGACCCCTCCCCCCCAACTCAAGGCGCAGAGCCGCCCGTGCTCTCACAATGCTTGGTATGTGGGGTTTAACGTCCCAAAACCACCATATGATTATGAGAGACGCCGTAGTGGAGGGCTCCGGAAATTTCGACCACCTGGGGTTTTTCACCTGCACCCAAGTCTGAGCACACGGGCTTACAGCACACAAGCCTCCATCAGAAGTGCAGCCGCCGCAGCCGAGATTGGATTCCAGGGCCAGATGGTCATAAACCTAAAACAGCAATAGAATATGGGACATACAGCTGAAACAACTGTACGAATAATATATATACATATACCATATTTGCTCGCGTAATGGATGCTCTCACATAATAAACGCACCCTCAATTTCAGTCATAAAAAATTTGTATTCCCCCCCCCCCCCCCTTAATAGACGCATACCCTACATTTATATGCTGCAGTCTCGCTAACCGACACCTGGTGCCTCTTCACCCGTTGGCTCTCTTCCGTTAATTATTACTTGCCGACCCCCCTCAACCACCTCGACTCACTCCCCCCTCTCCCCGCTTTCGCCCATTGCGGCGTGCCTATTGCTTCTTTTTTTTTCTGTGCGCAGCACGTCCACCGTCTTATCTGTGAGCGACAACCCACACACAGCAGGATTCACGAGCGTTGGGAGTGTAGAGACATCACATCTACACATGCAGTTGATAAGCACACAGCAAGCAGAAGGTCACCAAACTGCCCACGCCAACCGACGACTTAGCATAGCTTCCTGAGGCCCCCCCCCCTTTTTTTTTCTTTTTTAGCCTGCTTTCTATTCTCTTCACTCGAACTGTCTTTTCAGTCCCCATTCCCCGTGAGTGCATGCTTATTGGCGCCCCAAGATCACAAGCAGATACCACTGCTGTGGTTAAAAAAATAGTCGCAAAGCGGCGATAGCTTGCAGAAGATACCCTAGTGCCATCAATAACCGAAGATGAGTAAAGTGCAACAAAGAAGCTGTCTCAAAACAGCTAGTGTACGCTTATGTAAATTGCGAAATGCTAAGCGACCTAACTTTTTTGCATTACCGCATTTTTTCCTTCTCCCGAAAAATTTTTCAAAAAATTTACCTCGCGTAATAAATAAATAAATATATATATATATATATATATATATATATATATATATATATATATATATATATATATATATATATATATATATATATATATATATATATTGCGAAGGCTTACTATTCACTTCATTATCTTCATCTGTATACCCAAAAACCATTGCAATCACCATCTTCATTACACGCGCGGTCTTCGCTGCTTGTGGCTTGTGCACCTGTGTTGAAGAATACAACAATCGTCGTACTTGCCGTCCTCTCACAAGTGGTGAAGCGTGCTGCAATTCCCACGTCCTTGTGCTTTTGCGGTCACCCCTGGAGCTCCGGTCTGGCCGACGGCTGTGCTTGCCGACAGAGATGGCGCAAAACGACCTACCCCCTGCCGCCTTCTTCGCACCACCCGCTCAGCCTGCTGGGCCTTACTACACTGCGAGTACACCACAACGAGACCCTCGAGTATTTCACGGCCTTTGCCGAGAAGATGTTGCAGAGTGACTGGATAAATACGACAGAACAAGCGCTTGTAATCATTGGGATGAGGCCGACAAGCCACGCTACATCACCTTTTACCTCAAGGAGGTCGCCAAGACATGGTTCCACAACCATACATGCGACTTTCCAGATTGGGCAACATTCAAGGCGCAACTCCGGCAAATTTTCAGCACGTCTGCAGGATGCTCTGAAGCGGCCACACAAAAACTCCCCACCTGAATTCGAGGGCCAGACGAATACTATACAACCTATATTGAAGACGTGCTGGCTGTTTGCCGCCGCACCCAAAGTGACATGACGAAGGCCGACCGCATACGTCAGCTACTAAAAGGCGTCAACTTTGTCGCTTTCAATGCTCTCGTCATTCAGACCCCCAATACAATTCAAGACATCATAACTACCTGCCAACGTCTAGACGCGCTTAATTCCGTGTGCCTTCCACAGGCCTCCTGCAATGTCCGCTTTACCGGGGAGCCTGAATTAAAAGCTCTTATCCGCACGATTGTCCGAGAGTAACTTCATGGTATTGTTTCGGACAACCCAGTCATTTGCTCTGTCCGCCCTCTTGCTCCAAGCCTGCGTGACATCATCAGGGACGAACTGGCGTCGATGACAAGTCACGCAGGCCCCGCCTTGTGTGCCCTTTCGTGCACCTTCGTGTGCCGAAATTGCATCACGGGCCCCTGCACCAGTTTCATCTGTGCCTGCTGACGTATGCGACCGTTTGACTTCGATGGCAGCACAGACGCTGGTGCAACCACACTACCCGACCTGGGGTCCTCTGCGCCCCGTCTGCTTTTACTGTGGAAAACAGGACCACATATTCCGCTTCTGCTGCCACCGTCAGCAAGAAGAACGACGCACATTTTCAGCTTATGAGCCACACTTTGCCCCAAAGTCCGATGCCTACGTTCCCGTGCCGTATCCAGCCTCTTCACAGCGTTCGCCCTCACCTCCTCCGTCCTGAGATTTGCCCCGTTTTTCTCACTCATGTCAATGTTTAATTAACATGCCTAGAAGGGCATGACAAGGCAATTTCTGCAACTAGAGATATAACCTACAACTAGAAATGCACAGAATCAAGAAACATGGGTGGACATCTTATCATGTAAAATTAAGAACAATATACAAAGTATCCATAATTTTTTTACCAGAACTGAAGTGAACTCTGCGTAAGCAACATTTACGTAGCAGTGTGGCTCAGAGTCCTTTGAAATACAGGAATGGAAGTATAATGGCAAGCCAATTACGGATAATGGCGATAAAGCTACATGTCTAAACAACTTTTTCCACTCGGTATTCTACCCAAACACAGCTGTGATTATCAACCAACTTTTATGAGCATTTTGTCTAAGCTTCCTGTTGAGCTTAGTGTTAACGGAATTAAAAAATTGTTGCAGGACGATGAGAATAAATCTAGAAGTCCAGATGGAGTTTCTCCGCGTGTACTCAAGCGTTGTGCGGGGCCAATTTTCATGTACCTTTTTTTGCAATTTTTGAAAAATCTTTAGACAGGTAGCCTACCACAAGACTGGAAAATTGCGCACGTGGTACCGATACATAAGAGTGGTTCCAAAAAATACGTTCCTAACTATTGACCAATATTGCTAATGTCTATTCTGTGTAAAATACTCAAACATATTTTATACAAAGAAATAAATCATTTAAGCAAGCATAGGGTTCTAATCAACGAGCAGCACGTATTTTGCAGAGGGCTGTCCTGCACAACACAACTGGTAGAATTTTATCGCAATGTAATATCAATACTGTAGGACAGGTTGGCGGTGTGTTCCTGGATTTTCGGAAAGCCTTCGACACAGCGTCACATTCACTCCTACTGTTTAAACTTGGCACCCTGAACATTGATAAGACTGTGTTAAAATGGATCGAATGCTATCTTTCTCACAGAAGACAAACCATACTATTGAATGGAAAATGCTCCGGATATGCAGATGTTACCTCAGGGGTACTACACGACTCTGTTCTGGGTCCGCTATTGTTTTTATATTTAAGTCAACGAGATATCTCTGCAGGAATTTCATCTTCTATACGGTTGTTTGCGGATGACTGTGTTGTGTACAAAACAATTTTCGATCCCAAAGATACAACAGAACATCAGAAAGATTTATCACTGATTCATAGCTGCTGTATCAAATGGAAAATAAATTTAATTATAACAAAGTATGTACATATTTCATTTACAAAAAAGATGAAATCATTTCAGTCACGGTATCATCTGAACAATGTACAGTTGAAACAAGATAGTACGTATAAGTATTTAGGTGTGCTACTATCATATGAGTGTTCATGGAGTCCTCAGGTGGGCACTATCATAGCGAAAGCTGGTAAGGCCTTAAATTTTATTCAAAGAAACCTGCGATGTTCGCATGCAAATTTAAAATGCATGGCATACACTACTTGTATTAGACCTATCTTGCGATACGGTTGTGTCGTGGTGGACCCCGCCGAGGTAATTCCTTCATTGCTGCTCTTGAAAAAATTCAGAATCGCGCTGCTTCATTCGTCTTGGAACAGTACGGAAGGTGGGAGAGCTGCACTGCAATGAAGGCTGAGCCAGGATGGGAGTGTCTTGCTGACCGCTGCCATAAACAGAGATTGCATTTTTTTATTTGATTTACAATAGTAAAACTAGAATTAATCGACATTTACCAACATAAACCTCATTACATATCAAACAATTTTATGATAGTTGCAAGATCCTAGAATACTAAGCTAAAAGGAACATGTATGCCAATTAATTTTTTCCTAGTACGATTAAATAGTGAAATAATCTAACTGAAAAGCAAGTACATAGTGCAAATGAAAATGTATTTTATTCAATGCTGTAATCCCATGCTGTAAGCTGAACAAAGATGTATTTATGTGTGAAAATATCTGTATTATGTGTGTGAACAAAGGTATTTCAGTTATGTATTTTGTGTGCGTACGATGATGTATGTCATTCATTGATGTAACCCCCCTGCTATAACGTCCTTGGGTGCTACGGGGTATTCCATGAATAAATAATAAAGAATGACATACCGGAATAGTATTGCTCATCTGTTTCAATTGACACGAAGATTGACACGCGTATATAGAGCAGCGGTCTTGTGGTAGTCACAATCGGGTTTGCTTCTGAAAATTTCCAGCACATTCTTCCAACGCGTGAACGGAAAGAGGACCAAGGCACCAAAAACTTGCGAGTCTCTTTGCCTGAACTTTCTTCTTCAAAAAGTGCACGTCTTGTAGAGAGCTCCCTCAAAATATTTGGAATACATCAGCCAGGCAAACATTTCTAGCAAGAGAGGTTGAAACTTCATTTAGCACTAACTGAGGAAAAGGTTTAGTTAGCACCTGCTTTATATGGTGTCATTGAACAATCGTCATCTAGTCTTGTCGTCCTGCAACTCCTGGCGTCTTGGCCTGTTAAGGGGGGACACGGTTATTAGAAGGCCTAGAATCACGAAAAAAAAATTACTTTTCGAAGCTGCCATTTTCGGAGTCTGTACCTATTTATGCACTTACCTGAAAAGTATGTAGTTTCTAGCGTCATTATTTCTGGCGCAAAATCAATTTAAACACCCTTGTGAGATGAATGTGAGCGCAAATAGACGCTAAAATTGCGCTTTTTTGCACGGCGAGCCGTTGCCGGTACACACGAGCTATCGTGGTCATCATGGTCTCGTTTGAAAGGGTCGTTATTTGTCTTCAATTTCCCACCACCACTGGTTCCCCTTTCTTATTGATTTTTCAGAAAAAATGCGTCATCAAGAAACACTAGTGCGCGATTCTATTGGTTGCTTGGGGCACGTGACGAAACATAGGAATCCAATTGGCCATGTGGCGTTTCCGGCATCTGCTTCACCATCGTTACGCGCATAGACATGCGCCATTTTGTCATGGCGCTGTCGACTGCCTGCTGCAGTGAAGAACTTCTGCGCCCCACTAATTCATGAAGCGAATGTGGCAATCGTTTGTTTGCTGTGAACTTCAGAAAGAGCGCCACTATGCCTCAGGACAACGATTATAATGAACTCGCGGCAGTCAACGGCGGTTGCCGAGTCACCGGTCTAGGCCTAGCTCGTGTACGAGCCCGTCGGTTGTGGACAACGTCACTGAAAGCGGCCGTTTTTGCAGCCTCATCAGTTAGAGGATGGCAAGTAAAAAGCAGAAGTGAAGCTACGAGAGATGTCAATTTTTGCAGCGACGAAACGGAAGCGCAGTCTTATCGCTCCGATGCCGCGGTCCCCCGCACCTGACGAAACGACCTCGCTTGTGCGTGAACTGCGTGATGGGTCGTCAGAGTAGAGTACGCCGCGCGTCAACGAACAACAGAAAATGAATCTGTTCGTGGTGATTGGGCTCACCGCCCAGGCAATAGCGGCTACTGGCAACAGGTAGACTGCTTTTAACGACGTGTTCGCAGCAATGTCGCGGTCGCCACTCTAAAATGCAGCAGTCTTACGTGAAAAGGAAACTAACACGATCGGCACTCATGTAGCCTCAAAATTATGAACGAGTGCACAAATTTCGTTCGCGACATTTGCGTGTGACCTATTCTGGAAAAGCCGGAAAACATCGCCGTGTCATTCGGCCGATCGCGGATGACGCGTGCACCTTCGTCACACATTGGCATCAGTACCGTCACCGGTCTTGTCAGCAGATGAGCTCTAAAACTAAAAGTATGTATGCCATGATTTTTTGTCTTGAAACGGCGAAATAAAGTTTCAACAGTATTTTTCTTGAAACACAGGTTTTGACAACTTTCCTTGTTTGCTTGTTCTGTAAAAGGGGACCTAGGACAGCTAAAGCTGTAATTATTTTTGCACAATGTAGCTAAATGTGCACAAAAAACAATACTGAGAGCCGATTTTTAATGTGTGGGTCCATTTTCTTATTTTAATATAACATTTTTTGTTCTTGGTTACATGCAGTGAGATTTATTGTGCTGTAATTCAAGAAGTACTTGTCAAATTTTCCATCAGCTTGTGTTGCACTCCTTGGGCTTTTTAGTATACATATATATGTTATTGGCTATGTAATTCAAAGTATATACACTTTTACAGTTAAAAATGTTAGAATCCTTTGTTTTCTTAATTTTCTCAAAATGGCAATTTTGTACACCTTGCATGATAATTCCTGCAATATATCAGAAATTATTACAGATAGTAGAATAACTCTTTGCAGAATGAAGCTATAAGTTTGGAACACACAGCATAGAAAGCAGCTTTTATTTTTCGTGATGCAAGTTTTTAAAATTAGTCTTTTTTTGTGACCACATCATGGCCACATTCAGAGCTATAAAGTTTAGTGTACTGTAATGTAAGAAATAATGACCCAATCAAAAAAGTGCTTTCTATGTTGTATGTCTTTGCTTTCTACTGTTAATCCCTATGTCATTTGTAAACTTTTGACTGGTGGTTATTTTTTATTGTGGTACGAACAATATTGATTGTTATCTTGATTATTTAATGAATTAATAAAGCTACAGAAAAAATTACTACTTTTTTAAAATAAACTGAGTAAGCATGCCGACTCTCATCAAATTCGGTTAAAAAGTATATGAGATACCCCAGAGAAAAGACCAATTTTGTTGTGAGGAATCGCGGTTTTCGTGCATGCACACCATGCTGCGATCGTTTTTCAGGAGTTTGATCGGCACACGAGTCGTATTCAGGCAGCGCAGAACTACAGCTGGTAAATACATCTTCAGCTGCGGTAGCCTTTTCGCAAGTTGTAGAGTGTGGATAGGGCAAGCATCACCGTTCGAGAAGGAATCATGAAGCGTTACCTTGCGGCGTTTCGGTGCGCCCATCGAGTCTCATAGAAGGGTGCTGATTGACACAAAACAAGGAACTACCCACCAATGCGTCTAGGCAGCATATTTCAAAGGGTTGACTTCGCATTGCTAGGAAGCAACACGCTCAGCAAAGTTCGGCCAGTGACACTGAATGCGAGAAACGAGAACTTTAGCGACGATACACGTCGGCTGGTGATGTCTCGCCTTAAAATGGCGCTCGTTTTTCCCCTGGCAGAAAGATTCGCGGGTATACATTACCTCCGCTTCGCTTCAGGTGCCAGTAAGGTCGCGCTTGCCCAGTATCTTACTCGGCGCACGAAGCATCTCGCATTTGTGTTTGCACCCCTACAGAAGGATGGTAGATTCTATTGCGTTGTGATGCCATACCACAAACGTGAATGAACGCGAAAGAGTTGATGCCGGCAGTGAAGTTCCAGCGACTCGCATCAGAATGCCCGGAACATACAACTGACAGGCACGGATGGTGCACAGTATACAGCGTTAAGTATACTCGTGTTTCATGGGCTCACAGTTCTCGTCGCAGTTCACACGTTCTGTGAAATTTATTATGGTGTACTATGCTCTGAAGAAGACCGGAGTTCATTCCTTCATCCCTAGTAAACCAATCACTCAAGATTATGTGTGGTATGAGGCTGTTCCTGTTCGCGCCAGCGTAAGTGCTGAAAACATGTATGCACGTACTAGTTAGAACAGTGTATACATGGAATATCTATGCTGCATGGTAAAATATTCTGTACAGTTCTAAATCTGTTGACGTAAAGAAAAATGACGGCTGCATGCTTGCAAACAACTGAAGACACCTTGTCGCAACGCTATCGTTTCAGTGAGCAGAGCAACGAAATCTACAAAAAAAGCAAACGAGAACATTACGCGTTTTCTTTTTGCATATTTAAGTTTTCTGGCACATATACGCAGCAAAAAAGCTATTTCCATACGAGTATAGGTGTAGCCTAGTCTCACGTGCATTTTCCATTCAGACCAACTGAACATTTCTAAATAATGATTAACTTGCCCTGGCAGACTGCCTGATAAAACCTCTGCCATCGCTGTACTTCATTGCTATCAAAAGTCGCAGTGCAACTGTAATGGCAACCAACGTTGCGAGAAAGTCTGCCCGCAATATAATGCAAGCGAAATCGTGTTGTGAGCATGAAGCATAACTTATAAGAAATAATACTTATTGTGTATCGCAAGCATGATTGGATGTGCGCAGTAAAGTAAAAAAATGTTGACTAAAAGCTATCACTGCATCAGGGCTGCTTCACATATAGAGCTTAACATAAAAATTATTCCCATAGTTTTGTAGTCACAAACATTGACAATAAGATCACCTCAGAAAAGTAACCAAACCGAAATGTAATTATGAATGTACACACACAAAAGTCACAGTTTTGCCGCTAGGGCGGAGGAATTGGTGCGATAGCAACAACTTGGAATGTAACGCTGAGAACGGCAAGCTGATCGTAAAGTGCTGTCCGCTGCTCACGCACAAATGACGCACGAAAACGTCACACTCAGGGTGAGAGCGAATCAACAGCATTTACCGCTGGACACGTAATGCACTGCTTCAACAAAAACGACGCACGAAACATAATCACAGGTACACATGAGTGCAAATTAACAAGTGTTCCAGTTGTTATACCTCACTGTGCATGAAAAGCGCCCTCTTTTCTAAAACGGGGCCTGTGCAGCGACCGAACTGAGTTTTGTGGGCCCGGCAACTCATGAAATCATTCCAGTGTAAGCCAAAGCCACATGATTCTTCCCACTAAAAGATAAGCGCTCGCACAAGCATCTACCCTCCTCCTCCTTTTTGTGGGGCGAAGTACGCGCGAGAGATAAGCGCGCGTCGGAACATTGCGACGAGCTGGGTGCCGAGCGCGGGCAGCTTTTTTTCTTGCTCTAGCGTTCACATATATAGATAGGTATACATATACAGTTAATGAGGGCGGCCGTGGAGACGACGGCAAAAAACCAGCTAAGACTGTTCATATAATTGCTATCGCTAAAAACATGATGCGTGTACATCTCATTCTTTGCTTTAGTGGAGTCGTTCTTGACTTGTGTAATGCACTTCACGACGAGGACTACGCCTTCTACGCTTAACAGATAGCGATTAACAATGTCTCCCCCAATCGGGTGGGTCATCGCATTGATGCATTTTTGAAGACTAGTCCATTCAATGGAGCGAGGAGAGGCCGTTGCTAAAAATGGTCACTGTACCTGTCATTTACTGCACTTTACTGTGATTGTATTTACTGTCTTCACAAGCATGCCCCGCCGCGGTGGTCTAGTGGCTAAAGTACTCGGCTGCTGACCCGCAGGTCGCGGGTTCAAATCCCGGCTGTGGCGGCTGCATTTCTGATGGAGGCGGAAATGCAGCCGCCACGGTGTAAGAATAGACCACGGTGTAAGAATATACAGGTGCTGACACTTTCTCCGCAACGCGTTCAAAAGCACAATCCTAGCGCGTCCAGATAATGTTCGGGCCATTCAGTTATCTCTAAGCTTTCTCGGTGCCTTCTTACATGACGCTACAACGAGCGGGGTCAGCCATCTCGGTCTCGGCAACACGCTCGGCAGAAACGTGCATGTTGGTGATATTCTGGGTCTTTTTGTTGGCATGTGTGACCACACTATTTTGAAGCCAGTTTTTCTAGCGAATGTTAAATGGTATTCTATCTATAAAGGTGACACCGAATTCCTGCAAAATTTGCGAATTGACTAGAACATGTTTTCTACCGAATTATCATTCTGGCTTCGGACTTGTGCGAAGCGTGTGCCTCTTTTCAAAGCACCGTCTGACAGTGATCATCTGATGGTGATCGTTGAGATAAATATGTGAGTTCGCATGGTAACATCTAGCCACGCACAACTGTATTGCTTTAGTGTGCTGTAAATGAAATACTAGCGTGGTCTAAATATTTATATATTTTTCAGAGCTGCATTGGTCTTTTAAGCTTGATATGGAATGCTTGTGCATTTCAAGTATTTATTTATATTGCGTGCACATTGAACAAGCGCAACTATGATTGATTGATTGATTTGTGGGGTTTAACGTCCCAAAACCATTATATTATTATGAGCGATGCCGTAGTGGAGGGCTCCGGAAATTTCGATCACCTCGGGTTCTTTAACGTGCACCCAAATCTGAGCACACAGGCCTACAACATTTCCGCCTCCATCGGAAATGCAGCCGCCGCAGCCGGGATTCGATCCCGCGACGTACGGGTCAGCAGCCGACTACCTTAGGCACTAGACCACCGCGGCGGGGCAAGCGCAACTATGCTTCAACGATTTCCTGTTTATGTAGCAGCAGTGATACGCATGAAATACGTTTCTGGTGCAGTAACCATTCTTTTTTAATAATAGGGTAATAATCATTAATAGGGTTTACACGTCAAAACCACGCTTTTATTAAGAGGGACGCCATAGTGAATGGCTCCTGTCTAATTTGGTCCATCCTGGGCTGTTTACCATGCACCTACGTCTAAGCACGTGGATGTTCCCCTTTGTTCTCTATGGGGAAGGGTTTCAAAAAATGAATAGCCTGCTGGCTAACGTTTCTTTTTCTTTTTTTTGCATCAGGCAATACCGCAAACAGACTAAAATACTAGTGCGGGTGAGTGGCACGATCTTGACGAGGTTCTCACCGTGCACAAAGCATTCTCTTGGTAATGAATCCTTAAACCTAGTAAAGTTTGACCTTTTAATCAGAAGTAACAAATTTACTGCGCGCTTCAAGTGTTACATCACTTAGAACTAAAAAGTTGGGAGGCAGAGATGGCCATGGCGCCGACGGCTCGCAGCAAAGCGTGCCCGCCAGACATGTACACAATCTGCTCAAGCTATCACCGATACTCACATAACAGAAAAGCTGATATCTGTGCCCCCCCCCCCCCCTAGTCGAGTCGCTGTGAACCCCCCCCCCCCAAAAAAAAATTCTGGCTACACCCCCGATTTGCACTGTACCGTTCAGTAACTACAGGAAACCAGCTAGCACAATCTGCTCTCGTTCAAAAGTGCACATTGATAATCCCTTTAAAGGGGCCCTGCAACACTTTTTGAGCATGGTCAGAAAAGGCTGCCGTTCGGTAGTAGAGGCTTCCGACAACACGCGAGCCAAATAATATAGCTTAGGACGTGACCTGGAATTCACTATAAATTATCAAATTCAGCTAAAAATTGCTCACTCTTCTCTCGACAAATCACGTTATATGCCCAAAAATCACACGTGAACAATCCATCTATCAGCCATTGGCTGGTTTGAACATGGCACGCTGGCTCGTTGCAGAGATCGCCGCGGGAGGCCGCTACTTGTTCACGCATGCGCGCACGATCACACCGAAAAAGTTGTGCTTTCGAAGAAAAAAAAAGAAAAAAAGTGCTCAACGTCGCGAGGCACGCATGACAATTTTCTGTGGCCCTGCCATCTCTCCCTGCTTAGCTTCCAGCACTTTTCTCGGGACGAGAAAAGGAAGAATGTAATTTCAGCATGCGACAAACCTTTGTGATTCCACTCACGCTGGACGGATTCTTAAAAGTGTTGCGGTGTTGAAATCGTGAGGCAATAAGCTTTTCAAGTGAATTTATTCCATGGTTACTTAAAAAACTGTTTCTGGGCATAAAAAAAGACAAAATGCTAAATTCTCACCCGTTTTGGCAATGATGGTGCCTGGTGCTGCCCTGGAAGAGCTGGTGGGCGTGACGTGACTGGTGGACAATGGACGTGACTGGTGGTGCGGTGGCAGCAGCAGAGCCTGTTGTTGACATTGCAGTGATGGTGGGTGGTGCTGTAGTGGCAAGATTTGGCTTTAAAAAGTGTTTATCTTACAACATTTTCTTGATGCAGTACCACCATCTTGACATTACTGAAAAATGGAGAGATCGGAGCCCTGGGTAGCCACAATGTTGCATACCCCCAATGAAAAAATAAAACCAGCTCTATTCCAAGTTTAGCTTTATTAGCTTTGATTTCCGATTATTGTATGTTTCATTTTATTGACTTTCATTTATTCTGCAGTTGTTATCAGTCATTGCCGTACCGTTTTACAAGTAACTAAGATATGACCACTTCATTTTTCAGAAAAAGCTGTCATGAGGTCAAAACAAGGGTTGTGTGTGCCGTTGTCGTCTGCTGCCACCAGTGTCCGTAACCCCCAATTGCATAAAATAAAAAAACTAAGTAAATGCAAAACACCAAGGACAGTGGGATTCGAGCCCTGGTCCGTTGCTTGCCACCTCCGTATTATACAACTTAGCAACGTCAGTGCTTGAAACTACATTGAAAACTGACTCTAGGCAGGCTTCATGTCGAGAAAGCAGTCGCGTAAAATTGAGTAATAAACGTTTCAGAACAGCAATGAAACAACCAGGCTTCAAATAATCTGAATTGCATAACGAGTGAAGTCGTCAAAGCCCCAACCAATTACAAAAGTTCAGGTATAATTCAAATCGTCAGCCACAGCATCAAAAAATTATACAAAAATTCTTGAAAGTGTTTTAACGAGTACCACATTTCTTCGAAGAATGACGAATGTTGGCATAGTAAATTCCTTTGTACAACACAAAAGGTATGATGATTCATTGCGTAGCGTTTAGGCAGCATAACCGCTGGTCATAAAGTGTAACTGATGGTTTGCCAGAGAAGGCAAGTAGGTTAGGTGGGCAGGTGGTTTAGGAGACAAAAAATTAGGTGGGCAGATAACATTGGAAAATTTGCTGGAATAAATTGGCAGCAGCAAGCACACAAGTTGACAGGCCGATCATGGGAGAGGCCTTTTTCCTGCAGTGGACGTAGTCAGGCTGATGATGATGATTGTCTTATATTGTACCACAGCACTACAAAGTAAGACCGCATAGATACACTTCTCTTGTATCTCTTCAAACCAATGAAGTAACGCTGTCAAATTAGGTCCTTCAGGGAACAGCGAGGGCCTGTGTGTTCCCATGCTATAGTAATAACAAAAAAGCTTCCATCACTCACTATTGTCAATAGTTGTGTCGCCGTCCTGGTGGTCCGTATTTTCTACAAGTTTTTTTGTATTTCTACAATTTAATCCAAGCGCCAGCCAAATTAATCTAGGCACCAGTCAATTTAATCCAGCTGCCACTCAAATTAATACTGTTGCCATTCATTTTTATCCGAGTGCCACTGAAATTAATCCAACCACTAGCCGATTTAATCCAGACACCAGCAAATTAAATCCTGATGACATCGTGGCTTCAAAATGACCCAGAATTTTCGGGAATGCGTGGAGTGAATAGCTTTTGAGTGAATTTAAGAGGAAAAAAGCATGAATGAGCCACTAGTGACACAATGTGACGCGCGACTTCATCATGCCTATCACCCGCGTAAGCACTATTCACACCTTCGACATGCATATCAAAGGAAACACCGTCCACACAGTAATAACTTGATGCCTATTAACCATACGGCCAATGATGTCATCACGAGTGACTTAGGTGGCGTCCTCACGCATATCACCCACGCACGCACTGTCTTAACCTTCCGTCATGCATATCAAATGAAACCTCTTTGAAAGGGCAGGTGCTTGATACCTAAACCTCGGCCAAGCCACTGGATCACCAGTGACTCAGAGGACGTCATCACCCATACTCATCACCCAGAAGACGTCATCACCCAAAAATTGTTGCAACTTGAAAAGTAGCAATAAGGTAGAAGTCGCCGCCAACGAAAGGTAGAAGCCGCCACCAACAGCAACAGACGAAATAAGATTTGTGAATGTTAACTGTCGTAGCGTTCTCAACAAAGCAGAGTCCCTGGAATCTGTGCTTTTTGGGCTTGATCCTCGCTTCGTAGCTTTAATGGAAACCTGGCTAACAAAAGATGTTTATGATTACGAAATAGCACCCCCCCCCCCAACTACGCTGTCGTGCGTAAAGATAGGCCTACACGAGGCGGGGGCGTTGCGCTCTTAATCAAACGTGACATCACGTTCACGGTGCTCCCTGAAGTCGAAAATGTTGAAGCTATTTTTTGTAGGTTATAGCTCGGTTCATGTTTTCTTATTGTGGGATGTTGTTATCGAAGGCCATCGAAGTAATTGGGATTTATGCCGTCCCTCTACCATTATATGGAACAGTACGTGCTGAATGCGATACTGGTTGTGTTAGGGGATTTTAATCTTCCTGACATAAACTGGCAGACGATGCAGTTCCACTCAGCTAGTGCTGAAACCCTCATAGACACCATGCTCTGGTTTGATCTCTGGCAAATAGTCGATAGGCCTACACGCGCACAGGGCAATTCTGCAAGTATACTCATTCTTGTAATTCTGAGCGACCATTTCCTGCCAGAGAAAACTAGCTTTGACATACTGAATGGCCTTTCGGATCATAAGCTTATCTTCTGCAGCGTCCCTCTCAAAGACGTACAAATTCCTAAAACGTCCCAAATTACCTACCCAGACTTCAGTTCTGCAGGTGATAGCAGTATATTAAATCACCTAATTATTAAACTGAATGATTTCAAAGATCTCTCCGAGCCCACAGCCTCTGATACTGACGCGCTTTGGCGAAAGTTCAAATATAGAATTTCTCAGTGCATAAAAAGCTACGTTCCTACTAAGACAAAGAACTAAACACCACAACCCATGGATCGCTCGGGACATAATCCACACCAAACGTAAAGTAAAGCGATTGAGGAAGCGCTTGAGATTAAACCCTGGACACGCGGCAAGAATAAATCTTAGAAACGCGATTGACGACATGAAAGCGAAAATTAAAAAAAAGCTATCTTCTTTGAGACTACGCTACCAAATTTTCTGAAAAACTCTCCCCAAAAGTTCTGGAATTACCTTAAACCTAAAACCTCCAGCAAAATGTAAACCCCGGAAAACGAAAGCCATGTAAACGCAGACTCACTAAATGAATACTTTAAATCCGTATTTCCTGTAGATAACGGTAACTTACCTGAAATGGAACATATTTTCCCCAAGCCGATTGACCCACTTACTGTAACCGAGAACGGGATATTTCATCTGCTGCTTAATTTAGACGCCAAGAAAGTCACGGGCCCTGACGATATTCCTAACATTTTTCTTGTAAGATATGTGGAACTATTAGCCAAATATTTATGCATTCTTTTTAATAAGTCACTATCAATGGGTGGTCTTCCACAAGACTGGAAAATTGCCAAGGTTATCCCAGTGCATAAATCAGGAAACGCAGATGATTTCGCCAACTTTTGTCCCATATCTTTAACATGCACTGTATGCAAAATAGTAGAACACGTCATCCTCAAAGACATTACGTCGTTTCTTGAGAGCAAAAACATTTTATTGTGGTACCAGCACGGCTTTAGACAAGGTTTATCTACTGTAACGCAGCTAGTAGAACTAACGCACGATATATCAAACTGTCTTAATAATCAGAAACAAATTGACCTAATCTTTCCAGAATTTTCGGAGGCCTTGGATACAGCATCTCATGTAAGCCTTCGATACAGCCTTCGATACAGCAGGAGGCCTTCAATACAGCATCTCCGAAAACTGGAAAATGTGCTTGGGGACACGTCATTGTTACTTGGGTTAAAGACTACCTAACTAATCGCATGCAGTACGTAGAATTCAACAATCAGACATCCGCAATCACACCGGTATCATCAGGAGTTCCTCAGGGATCTGTTCTGGCTCCTATTCTCTTTCTTATTTTTATTAATGATTTACCATCATGAGTACCAGTTAACATAAAACTATTCGCAAATCATTGTGTGATTTGCAGCGAAATTAGCACAATTCAAGATAGCGTAGCTCTACAAAATGCTTTGTCGAAGGTATGCGATTGGTGCAACGAGAATCAAATGCTGTTGAACTCCAAAAAGTGTTCACTCTTGACTGTAAGCAGAAAAAGAAGTATTTCCGACATTCTTCATAATATTAACAATAACCCCCTTGCGCGGGTAACGGAGCATAAATACTTAGGAGTCACATTAACCACCGATTACAGATGGGAATCGCATATTAACATCCCTTTTTCAGTATTGAAACGCCTGTTTATGCTCCAACGACGACTGCGACAGGCCCCACCTCACTTAAAGCTATTGGTCTACACGACTTATGTCTGGTCCGTACTTGAATATGCCAATATAGTCTGGGCCCCTTTTACTAAAGAATTAATAAGTTGGAAGGTGTCCAAAGAAAAGCGGTAAGGTTTATATTTAACCGATATAAAATGAGTGATTCCCGACAGAGCTACTAAACAAGCTGGCCTGTTCACCCTCGATAATAGAATCAAAATAGCCAGATTACAATTTCTGTATGAACTAATTCACGGTCACCTAAAATTAGATGCCTCAAACTATATATCCGTTGATCGAACAAGGCTAAAGAGACTAAAACATCCCCAAAGGCTAACAGAATACTGGTTTAACGTAGACTGTTTCAAGTATGCTTTCTTTCCATTAGCAATAAGGGCTAGGAATTCTCTAGGCAACTCAATAACTGGTACCATGAGTTTAACAGCGTTCTTACGGCTGGTAGAAAAGAAAATTGACACGATGTGACTATAACTTGTTATCACCGAGTGAATGTGTGTTCAACTCATTTGTATTTCATCTTATCACTAAATCATGAATTTTATAAGCTTTGTAATGAAGAGGGATTTTTTTATAACCTGTAATATCAAAACCTGTACGGTATGTTACTTTTGTCAAATGTATGCGTTCCTTGTTCATACTTATTCAATGAAGAATACAATATGTGTACTACACTCCGCCGACTGTGTAACCCCACATTTTTTGAAAATCTCTGACATGTACATGCCCTTCCTGCGAGAATCCCGTGAGGGATTGGCACTATGTCTAAATAAATAAATATCACATGTGCACGTAATTTACTAACCTGCCGACATGCATACCGAACGAAACGTCTTAGAGATAACAATAATGTGTTACCTAAGACTCGGCCAACTGAGTTGATCACTAGTGACTGAGGTAACGTCATCATGCCTATCACCATTCACGCAATGTCTAACCTGCTTTCATGCATACCAAACGAAACGTCCTTGAGAGGGTAATAACTTTAACGCTGTCAATCGGCCTAGTGAAGTGATCACTAGTGACTCGTGTGACATCAACGCGCCTGACACCCACCCACGCAGTGTCTAACCTGACTTCATATATATCAAACACAACATCTTTGAGAGAGAAATAACTTGAACGCTTTCACTAGGCCTAGCGACATCATCACTAGTGACTAGGGTGACGTCATCTTGCCTAAGACTCATGAAGCACTCTCTAATGTGCCTTCATTCATATGAAACAAAACGTCTTTGAGAGGGTAATAACTTGAACGCTGTCACTAGGCCTAGTGACGTCATCACTAGGCCTAGTGACATCATCACTATGCCTAGTGGCATCATCACTAGTGACTCAGGTGACGTCATCACGCCTATCACACACGCACGCGGTGTCCTAACCCGTCTTCATCCCTGTCAAACGAAACGTCTTTGAGAGAGTAATAACTCGAACACTGTCACCAGGCCTAGTGACGTCATCACTAGTGACTTGCAAGACGTCATCACACCTATTACACACGCACGCGGTGTCCTAACCTGTCTTCATGCATATCGAACGAAATGTCTTGGAGAGAGTAATAACTCGAACGCTATTACTAGGCCTAGTGACGTCATCACTAGTGACTGGTGTGACGTCATCACGCCTATCACACACGCACGCGTTGTCACCTGTCTTCTTGCATATCAAACGAAACGTCTTTGAGTGGGTAATAACTAGAAAGCTGTCACTCGGCCTAGTGATGTGAGAACTAGTGACTTGCGTGACGTCATCACGCCTGACACCCACGCAAGCACTCTGTAACGTGTCTTCATGCATATCAAACGAAACGTCTTTGAGAGGGTAATAAGTTGAACGCTCTCACCCGGCCTAGCGACGTGATCACTAGTGACAAACGTGACGTCATCACGCCTATCACCCACGCACTGTCCTAACCTGTCTTCATGCATATCAAACGAAACGTCTTTGAGAGGGTAATAAGTTGAAAGCTGTCACTCGGTCTAGTGACGTGATCACTAGTGGCTCGCGTGACGTCATGACGCCTGACACCCACGCAAGCACTCTGTAACGTGCCTTCATGCATATAAAACGAAACGTCTTTGAGAGGGTAATAAGTTGAACGCTCTCACCCGGCCTAGCGACGAGATCACTAGTGACAAACGTGACGTCATCAGGCCTATCACACACGCACGCGCTGTCCTAACCTGTCTTCATGCATATCAAACGAAACGTCTGTGAGAGAGCAATGACGTCATACTTATAACTCGGCCAACCGACTTGATCACTAGTAACTTACGTGACGTCATCACGACTAACACTCACGCAAGCACTCTCTAACGTGCCTTCGTATATATATATATATATATATATATATATATGTATATATATATATATATATATATATATATATATATATATATATATATATATATATATTGTAAAGAAGAGGAAGTACTCCGGCGCAGAGGCAGCAGCATCGAGTGTGCAGCAGTGGCTCGAGCTCGGAAATTGCGGCTGGTGCATCGCCTTCCAAGCCTTCCAAGCACCAACCTTTCTGCTTAATAAATCTCCTTTATAAGTGGTGGAGACGTGCCGGGTACCGTCCCTTACACCTTCCCGCTACCATTCTGGAACTCCGTTCTCGACGGCTACCTTCTGCTATGCCGGACGCCGATCAGCAGACGCTTCCATATCTTCCGGCCACCTGTCCAGGCAGTGTTCCTCAGCGGGAGCCTCCAATCTTCAGTGGAACAGATGACAACGACGTTGAAGAGTGGCTCTCGACTTTCGAACGGGTGAGCGCTTTAAACAGATAGACGGACGCGGACAAGTTGACACGCGTTTCGTTCTATCTCGCGGGTGTAGCCAGCCTTTGGCTTAGAAACCACCAGGCAGACGTCCGAACATGGCCGCAATTTAAAACGTCGATTGTAGCAGTCTTCGATCGACCTGCCATCCGAAAACTTCGTGCCGAGCAACGTTTACGCACACGCGCACAAGAAACGGGTGAAACCTTCACAAGTTACATAGAGGACGTCGTCGATTTGTGCAGACGCGTGAACGCCGAAATGACGGAAGCTGAAAAATGTAAGCACATCCTCAAAGGGATTGACGACGACGCTTTTCAAATGCTCTTGGCGAAAAGCCCGACGACTGTTAACGACGTAATTAGCCTCTGCCAAAGCTACGATGAATTGCGGAAGCAGCGAGCTCTGACAAGACGTCCTCCAGCGCACGATTTGGCATCGCTGTCTAGTGTGATCAGTGGTCATGACCACGCGTCACTAATAGCCGAAATAAAAGCATTTGTCCGCGAAGAAGTTGCACGACAGCTTTCCTTGGTGCCTTTCACACCAGAAGCTACCACGACTTTACCATTGTCTCTACGTGACGTCATTCAAGGAGAGGTCGCCGAGGCCTTACCAGCTGCTCGCGAGCCTAATCTTGTGGCTGCTCCTCTCACCTACGCCGCGGCTGCAGCCATGCCAACTCGCAAGGCGCCTGCGCCTCCGTTCCAGCCTCGCGCGAGCTATCCCCCAGCTCCAGTTCACTGGACCAGCACTAACACCGCCAACCCGTGGCGCACCCTCGATAATCGCCCGATATGTTACGCTTGTCGATACCCCGGACACGTCGCAAGGTATTGTCGCCGCCGGACGCATATCACCAATGAAAACCGCCGTGAGCCTTTCTTCCCGCTTGACTGCAACGCGCGATACGGTTCCTCCACTCCAATGCCAGCCCGCTACCAGGACGACCACCGCCCTCGGCCGGGACGTCTTCGCTCGCCCTCTCCACGCCGCCGCTCGCCTTCTCCTATGCGTCGACGGCCCGCACCTAACGAGGAGGAAAACTAGACGACGCCGTTCCTGAGGCAAGAACTGCGCAAGTTTCGGTTTGCCCAAGTCCTCATTTGTCACCTACCAATGTTATTGATGTGTTCGTCGAAAATATTCCTACGGTCGCTCTTGTAGATACCGGTGCAGCTGTTTCGGTTATAGATGCTGGATTTTGCCGCTCAATTCGTAAGGGTACGACGCCTTTCTCCGCATTATCGCTTCGCACAGCCAGTGCTCCACCTGTTCAACCGACCGCAGTATGTACAGCCCGCGTGACAATTCAGGACGTTCTGTATACGATAAAGTTCGTGGTTCTTTCATCATGCTCCCATAATATTATTTTGGGATGGGACTTTTTGTCGCGTCATAGCGCCGTAATCGACTGTGCTAGGGCTGAGGTCGAATTTTGCTCACTGGATGACCAAGCGTCCGTCGACACCCAGTTTGCCGCTAAACTTGTCGTTATCGATGACACCTACATCCCTCCATGCTCTTTTGCGTTCGTGCCAGTTTCATGCAGCGCCATATCCGACGGCGCGGTCTTCTTCACATCATCTCCAATATTCGTCGCCCGAAGAGCTCTCCCCCTGCCTTTTGCTGCTCTCGATCTTGTAGAAGGGTCAACCACAATGCCAATTTATAATTATGAGTCATCGTCTTTATCCCTACTTTGTCGCGAGTGCCTTGGCCACGTCGAGACAATCAGTTCTTCCAGAATGATATCCGTCCCCGATGAGGTGCCTTCTACCTCCGTCTGTCAACTGGCTGTCGTCTCAGCGCCTGACTCAACGTCGGCAAACATATTTCAACCATTCATCGCTGCAGATTTGACATCTTCGCAGCGTTCACAACTCCTCACCATTCTTGAGAGCTACCGCCACTCTTTCGACGTTGAACAAACATCTCTCGGCCGTGCCTTAGCAGTAGAACACCACATCGACACTGGGTCCCACTCACCGCTGCGACAACGACCGTATCGCGTGTCCGCTACAGAACGCCGCGTCATTGCTGACCAAGTAGACGACATGCTTCGCAGAGGCGTCATTCGACCTTCACAGAGCCCATTGGCGTCTCCGGTGGTTCTCGTCAAAAAGAAAGACGGTTCTATTCGTTTCTGTGTCGATTTCCGGCGATTGAACAAGATCACGCTGAAGGATGTCTATCCACTACCGCGCATTGACGATGCTTTGGACAGTTTGCAGGGTGCCGAGTTCTTTTCCTCGTTAGACTTGCGGTCAGGCTACTGACAGGTGCCTATGGCGGAGGCCGATCGCCCCAAAACCGCTTTTGTCACGCCAGACGGCTTATATGAATTCACCGTCATGCCCTTCGGACTTTGCAATGCACCTGCAACGTTCGAACGAATGATGGACAACATCCTGCGTGGACTAAAATGGAAGATATGCTTGTGTTACCTCGATGATATCGTGGTCTTCGCCCCTAACTTTGACACACACTTACGTCGCCTTCAGCACGTCCTTACTTGCTTAACTAACGCCGGTTTGCAATTAAACCTCAAAAAATGTCGATTTGCCATGCGTCAACTGAACATTTTGGGCCACGTTGTTTCCAAGGAAGGCATCCTCCCGGATCCCGAGAAATTGCGAGCTGTTACGGCGTTTCCTAAACCTGCCACCATCAAAGAACTTCGAAGTTTCATCGGCTTGTGTTCGTATTTCCGGCGATTCGTCCGAAACTTCGCGTCTATTATATCACCTCTCACGCAACTTCTCAGCAGCTGTAAAGACCTCTTATCGTGGTCCCCTGCCTGCGACGAGGCTTTCACCACCTTGCGACGGCTTCTCACGACGCCACCCATTCTACGCCATTTCGATCCTGAAGCTCCAACTGAAATCCACACTGACGCCAGTGGTGTAGGCCTGGGTGCTGTGCTCGCACAGCGTAAACCGGAACATCAGGAATACGTCGTGGCATACGCTAGTCGCACACTTACCAAGGCTGAGAGCAACTACAGCGTCACAGAAAAGGAGTGCTTGGCCATTGTGTGGGCCCTTGGAAAGTTTCGCCCATATCTATATGGTCGTTCTTTTGATGTTGTGACCGACCACCACGCGCTGTGCTGGCTTTCGACGTTAAAAGACCCATCTGGCCGCCTCGCTCGCTGGGCGTCGAAAATTCAAGATTACGACATACGCGTGGTTTATCGGTCAGGACGGAAGCATGCTGACGCCGACGCCCTTTCCCGTTCCCCCCTGTCCCAGAATGCCACAGCTGACTCCGCTTGCGATTCCACATTGTCATCGCTTGACTTTGACACCATTGCTATCGAACAACGCAATGACCCGTGGACTGCGTCTCTCCTCAATCATCTCTCCGACACTTCTGAACTCCCAAAGACGCGAACGCTCCGGCGCCAAGTTCCACACTTCTCGATACGTGACACGCTTCTCTATTGACGTAACTACGCACCAGAGGGACGCAAGTGGCTGCTCGTCGTTCCACGAACCCTGAGGTCGCAGATTTGTTCCTCTTTTCACGCTGACCCACAATATGGCCACGCAGGAGTCTTCAAGACCTACGAAAGGCTTCGACATCGCTACTACTGGCGTGGCATGTATATCTTCGTCCACAACTTCGTCCGCTCTTGTGCCGAATGTCAGCGCCGAAAATCTCCACCACACGCCTCCGCCGGTGAACTGCAGCCTTTACCATGCCCTTCCCGACCCTTCAAATGGGTTGGAATATATAGTTATGGGCCACTTCCATTGACTCCGACTGGCAACAGGTGGATAATAGTTGCTATCGACCACCTAACGCGCTATGCTGAGACCGCTGCTCATAAAACGGCTACAGCACAGGAGGTTGCCACTTTCCTACTGCGTCATTTTGTGTTGCGTCATGGAGGCCCTCAAGAACTCCTCAGTGACCGCGGCCGCGCCTTCTTGTCCGAGGTCATTGAAAAATTGCTCGCTGAGTGTGCTATTGTATATCGCACATGTACCGCTTACCACCCACAAACCAATGGGGCTACCGAGCGCTTTAATCGTACTCTCGGTGACATGCTATCTATGTATGTGACGCCTGACCACTCTAACTGGGACTTAGTTCTCCCATTCATTACATACGCCTATAATACGGCAACGCAAGCGACAACAGGCTTCTCCCCTTTTTACCTCCTCTACGGCCGTCACCCCTCCCACACCATTGACACCATTTTGCCCTATCGACCAGACGCGTCCGAGTGCCTACCGATCTTGGACGCCGCCAGACACGCAGAAGAATGCCGCCAGTTAGCTCGTCGCTTTACCTGTGATGACCAAAACAGGCAAAAAGCAATTCGTGATGCCCAGACCTCAACTCCCGTTTTTCTTCCGGGTTCTCTTGTATGGCTGTCAGTGCCGCATCGCACACCTGGGCTCTCTTCCAAACTTCTGCCAAAGTACGATGGGCCATATCGTATTGTCGAACAAACTTCGCCAGTAAACTGCCTCATTGAGCCTCTTACGCCACCATCAGACTTGCGACGTCGCAACCGCGAGGTTGTACACGTACAGAGGCTCAAGCAATACCACGGTTCAACGCCGACTGCCCAGGACTAAGTTGCCAGGATGGCTCCTTTTTTCTCCGTGGGGCCATTGTAAAAAAGAGGAAGTACTCCGGCGCAGAGGCAGCAGCATCGAGTGTGCAGCAGCGGCTCGAGCTCGGAAATTGCGGCTGGTGCATCGCCTTCCAAGCCTTCCAAGCACCAACCTTTCTGCTTAATAAATCTCCTTTATAATATATATATATATATATATATATATATATATATATATATATATATATATATATATATATATATATATGTATGTATGTATGTATATATATATATTAAACATTTGCGTTGGTTTTCAGTGATTCACTGTCATGCAGACCACGGGCAGACGTACTATAATGCAGACGACAATCCCATGAAATAATGAATTGAAGATATGCTTTAATTCGTGCTAGAATACCATAGTACTGGTTATTTACGATTCGAAGCAACTGCTTTAAGTAAAACTGAAACAGACGACAATGTGTCGCAGCTGTTTCCAGTGAGTGTTTCACGCATACGACGGGACAACGTGGTGCGACAAGCTGGCGTAGTTCCCAAGTTTCTGCCCGTGTCATCGTTAGGTGAGCAATTTTGCAGGCCTGAGAATAAGCGAAATTTTGTGCTTCGACGACTGGTGTTAAGGGAAGACCGAGCCTCTCGACGCCCCGGAAGGCACCTGATGAACCGAAAAAAAAGTACGCTCGCGTTTCCCTGTAGATTGTTGCCGGATAATAGATGTTCACAGGCGCGGAGGTGATTTAAAAGTGCTCTCCGAAACACTAAAAATCAATATAAAGACCATACGTTCTATTGCCGCTAGTCACCGTGACACAGCTAAAACACGTGGCGATTCGTCAAGGAAATTTGGACCGGACGTGGTGGACGCCCTGTAACAAATCGTACAGGGAAATCCATCCTTCACGCTGGAACAAATAAAGAGGGCTCTCGAGGATGAGATGCCTAATATTGAAGTGAGCACGTTGACGATTGATCGGCTTCTTGATGGCCGTGGTTATTCGGTGAAGCTGCTGACCACGAGCCCAGTAGATAGAAATCGCGCCGACGTGAAACAGCTGCGGCGCCATATGCCCAGTGGCTTCAGAGCGAGGGAACTACGCTAACATGATACTACATCGACGAGACCAACTTCAACGTATAGTGCTCGTGCAGTTTCGGAAGGGTCCTCACGGCAAGCGACCACACTGTCAAGTGGCTACCGCCATACAGCCCATTCTTCTATCCGATTGAGAAGCTTTTCTCAAACTTCAAGGCAGGTGTAAAGGGCTTCCTAAGAGAGCGGAGGGATGATCTCTTCATGACATCGGGAGGGATCTTCAAAAAAGAACATCGCCGTGCTCTGCTGGTTGAGGCTGGGTAGTGTGTGGACTGTGCCGCTTATGAGCACAATTACAGTTTTGTACAAGCTGCCCTCGACTGCCTTGATATGTAGAACACTGCTCAGCAGCACAACTACGGGTGCGTGTTCATGAAAACTGCTTTGCCTGTATAATAAATTTTGTTCTTCAAGGACTTTCCCCGGTTCTCTTTCATCACCCATTTTATAACCGATTTAACAAGCTCGAGGTTATAGGAACAACAATTTTTTCTTGATGTACGGTGGATGTTTTAACCGGGAATCGTCTTTGCTTCGGCATTGCGAAAACATGTCAGGTAGGTTGTAACTATAGAGGTCGACTCTATAGGCACTAAAAAACCGGGATTTAGGCGCCAAAAATAGGCGGCCAAAACATGGTTTTAGGCTACCAAAATTGTGAATATAGGCACAATAAACTTTGAAAAAACTCAAATTTTCCAATAAACAGGTGCGGAATCTGTCTCTACGACATGAAAGCAATCAAAAATGCTTTAGTTTATAGTGGTACAAACGCGTAATGGTTTAGCATAGACATGCATTTTTCCGCGGGGTTCGCAGAATACGGTCGCTCCATTTCTAGTTCAGTATGGTCAGTTAAGTGTGCACTGTCGAGTAAACATGCTTCTGGGTCTCTTTCTTCGGGGCATAGCTGAGAAGGGCTACACATGCGCAAATAGCCAGAGCGCAAAGCGCCAGAAGGATTTTTTGTTTTGTTTTTTTTTTTTTTGCAGCGTATTAACTTGGTCTAACCACAAAGGCTCAATTTTTCTTCTGTCTGTGAACACCGTAAAGGGTCGTTACACAAATTTAAAAGTTTTGAGAAGCGAAAAGTAATGCATGCTCTGGGCACTCAAGATCTCATTTACCAAGATTTGCAGTACTACGTGCGTCATAAAGAGGTGATATGCCAAACTGAACACGGCTTGACCTTCATCTCATGGGCGTGCGCCCCAACATGGTGAAGGGGATAGAATGGTCCTGCATATGTCAAAGTAGTACGTGACATTGCGAGAACTATTTGAGACAACGTGTGTGATTTGTGCTAACGGTTGCCTAAATAGACGTATGAAGGTTGAAAAAAATGTTAGAACACACACACGAAACCTATTCGCCTTATTTAATTTCATATAGAGAGAGATGCGAGACTAAGGTACCTCCATTTCGTTTGCGTTGGTATTCTCACAGTTCTCGCATCGTGTCAGTGCCAGTATTCACAACGCTGAGCGTGGTTTTGGTGCATCGTCCCTTACAGAAGTTGCAGCGTTGTGACGCTGTGTATCTGGGTAAGGATACGTTATCCAAGCCAGCCTCTCCAAACGTGCACGCCGATAGGGATCCATCCCACAAAAAGTCGCAGTAAAATACAAAAAAAAACATCGAGCACGGGCTGACATGGGCATCTCATGCGAGTGTAGTTTACGTGCGCATGACGTGCTCATGCGCATCGTGTGATGCTCCAGCTCCGAGTGGCTCTGATACCAATAGCGGGGAAGGAATTGGACTTGCGAAGTCTACATAGAGTGAGTGGTGAAGGTTTCAAGCTCACCTCCTCTGATTATGCTTTCGCAGCTTCTAATGATCAAATTGAAAAATTCTAGCGATACAAAGCTTTTCATTGGGCACGCAACATTTTCCACTGTCTAAGTAAAAATTCTCAGGTGACCTAGTGAAGCACCACATGTAAATGACAAATAAAACAAAAACAACATAAATATTGCTTTTTTTATCCGCACTTTGCTTCCCCTGATGACTCTCCACAGTTTGCATTCATTCTTCATCTTCCTGCCGCTGCACAGAAGCACCTCCTGCTCCCTACGCATCCGAACGGACGCTGGAGAGAGGCTGAGAAGACGACGCGACATGGATGGTATACATGTGTAGAGGCTAATCGACCTTCCTTTGAGCTAAAATGCCTTCTAGGCTTAACATTTCTAAACCTAACTTGTAAAATAAAGTGTGGTTTGCACCCCACAGTGTCCCGAAATCTGAGTTTTGCCGGGTAACATGAAAGCAAAATTTGAGGTTAAATAGCGTTTATATTGGCATCGATTTTGAAAACAGGCATTCACAGGCACTTGTACGAATTGAGGCAGCAACGTCCGAAATCGGCATATATAGGCACTATAAAAGCACTATAAAAGCTCCCCTTGCCCTCTAATTTGTGCTCACGTGTCAAAAGGATAGGAACGCAAGAAGCGAAATAGGCATTTGCATATAATCCGGCCTCTAATCATAACACTGTATATCCGTAATCAAGCATAAGACGCATGGTCTGCCTGCTCCAAAACTTGCTACAAAAAGATTTGTCAACCACTCCTTCGGCTCAACTAGTATTTCATCTGGTTTCCTCTGAAACAAATTCGTTGTAATAGAGGGCAGTCCCCATACTTGAGATACATACTATTGCTGTTTGCAAGTTGCCATTTGCTGATGCGCCATTGAATGCTGTGCCTGACTCGTTCCTTTCTTTCTAAATTCTATGCCACGCCGTTTCTGATAGGCTAGTGTGCTTGGAATAAGCGTACCTGTCTGGTGCAGAATGCCTGTCCGTTCAGAGTAGGGCGGCCTGGCTGCCCTCGTTTTCAAGGCATACTTCGAAACACGAGAAGCAACAAAAAAGCCACGCACATCTTCCCACACGACGAGCTGGAGTAAATGCGTCGCAGAGTGGTCATGGTATCGGTTGAATGTTGCGTAATTGAGTATGGTTTGGAAAATGCTTTATTGTCATTTCGCCTTTATTATTCCTATTTATTGAATGAAGGAGAAGCGTTGCCCTCAACGAGTGGTGGGACGCTGATGTTGGGTTGTACCCCACTGCTGCTTCAAGGTACTGTTGCTTCCATCGCGTCTACTCGAGTCAAGAAAAGCGTCAAGTCAAGCGAAAGCCATGTAAAGACACCTCTGTCTGTATTTGTAACACGCGATCTGGTGCCTACATGAACCGGTTAGCCGCTTAACGGCTGTGCAGCGCGAGCAGTGAGTTTTTTACCAGCAGACGCTGCCTGCAACTGCCTTCTAGTTAATATTCTCTCAATGACGTTTCGTTTGATATTCATGAAGGCTCGTAGAGAGTGCTTGCGTGAGTGTTAGTCGTGATGAGGTCACGTAAGTCACCAGTGACCAAGTCGGTTAGCCGAGTCATAAGTATGACGTTATTGCTCTCTCACAGGCGTTTCGTTTGATATGCATGAAGACAGGTTAGGACAGCGTGTGCGTGTGTGGTAGGCGTGATGACGTCACATGAGTCACTAGTGATCACGTCGCTAAGCCGAGTGAGAGCGTTTAACTTATTACCCTCTCAAAGACGTTTCGTTTTTTATGCATAAAGGCAGGTTACAGAGTGCTTGCGTGGATGTCAGGCGTGATGACGTCAAGCGAGCCACTAGTGATCACGTCACTAGGCCGAGTGACAGCTTTCAAGTTATTACCCTCTCAAAGACGTTTTACTTGATATGCATGAAGGCAAGTTACCGAGTGCTTGTGTGGGTGTCAGGCGTGATGACGTCACGCGAGTCACTAGTGATCACGTCAATAGGCCAAGTGACAGCGTTCAAGTTATTACTCTCTCAAGGACGTTTCGTTTGATATGCATGAAGACAGGTTATGACAGTGCGTGCGTGCGTGATAGGCGTGATGATGTCACGCTAGTCACTAGTGATGACGTCACCAGGCCTAGTGACAGCGTTCAAGTTATTATCCTCTCAAAGACGTTTTGTTTGATATGCACTAAGCAACATTAGAGAGTGTTTGCGTGAGTCTTAGGCGAGATGACGTCACGCAAGTCACTAGTGATGACGTCACTAGGCCTAGTGACAACGTTCAAGTTATTACTCTCTCAAAGACGTTTCGTTTGATATATATGAAGTCAGGTTAGACACTGCGTGTGTGGGTGTCAGGCGTGATGACGTCACACGAGTCACTAGTGATCACGTCACTAGGCCGATTGACAGCGTTCAAGTTAATACCCTCTCAAAGACGTTTCGTTTGGTATGCATGAAGGCAGGTTAGACATTGCGTGCATAGATGATAGGCGGGATGATGTCACCTGGGTCACTAGTGATCACGTCACTAGGCCGATTGACAGCGTTCAAGTTATTACTCTCTCAAAGACGTTTCATTTGGTATGCATGAAGGCAGGTTAGACATTGCGTGCATGGGTGATAGGCGGGATGATGTCACCTGAGTCACTAGTGATCAATTCAGTTGGCGGAGTCATAGGTAACATGTTATTGCTCACTCAAAGGCGTTTCGTTTAGTATGCATGTCGGCAGGCTAGTAAATTACGTGCGCGGGTGATATGGGTGGGGGCGGCCCCTGAGTCACTGAAGTTCCGGTGGCTTGGCAGAGTTTTGGGTATAAAGCTCCTGCCCTTTCAAAGACCTTTCGTTCGAAATGCATGACGGAAGGTTAAGGCAGTGCGTGTGTGGGTGATATGCGTGAGGACGTCACCTGAGTCACTCGTGATGAGATTATTGGCGTGGTTAATAGGCATCAAGTTATTGTGTGGACGGCGTTTCCTTTGATATGCATGTCGAAGGTGTGAATAGTGCTTACGCGGATGATAGGCGTGAGGATGTCGCGCGAGTCACATTGTGTCACTAGTGGCTCAATCATGGTTTTTTTCCTCTTCAATTCACTCCAAAGCTATTCACTCCACGCATTCCCGAAAATTCTGGGTCGTTTCGAAGTCACGATGTCATCAGGATTAAATTCGCGATTGTCTGGAATAAATCGGCTCGTGGTTGAATTAATTTCAGTGGCACTTGGATTAAAATGAATGGCAACTGGATTAATTTGAGTGGCAGCTGGATTAAATTGACTGGCGCCTAGATTAATTTGGCTGGCGCTTAGATTAAATTGAACGGGAAAACCTGCAGTTTCGCATTGAAGTGCGCCTCAGGAGTTCTACAGAGACAGGTCATTATCCTGCTTTGTGGTGTAGTGCCTATGATAACATGGACTATAATATTAAGCACAAGAAACTGCTATCACCATGAACAAATTGACTACCGGTAAGCACATCCAAATCACCTGAAGCGCAGAAGCAACCGAGTCTTATTTAAGCGAAGACATTTGCACACTTCTTGAAGTGCTTTCAAAAAAAAAAAAACGCGGAACATGTTTGCCTTGTAAACCAACTAAACTCGAATGTATTGTGGGCATTCATAAAGCGCTTTTCATATATGCATTATCATAATCATCATCATCCGTCTGGGTCCCAGTCCTCATCTTGACTGGGGGTCACCACTATCATCGGGTGTGTGCACGCTCGATCTCGGACTGCCCGTTCGTTGCTGAGCCCTTGGGCTGAATAAACACTGTCTCAACCCAGGCGTCATAGCATTAACGATAAGTGTTGCACATTGAACAGGACCTGTATTGACGTGACCAATATAGCACGTGAGAGTTCGCTTACGATAGGAAACACTTACAATGTAGATGTCAACTGCGGTCGTGGGACCAGTTTCTCCGATTTAAAAACTTGTCTTGCAGCTCGCTATCTCAATTATTTTATCATGTCTGTCCTGTGCAGATAAGGCCAACTAGGCCCCTAAGATAGCACGATGGCATCGCATACCAAGGCGTTGAACTTTACGGATCACCCCTGCTTGCACTTTCTTCCAATCATGAAAAAGTTCACGTGACTTAAGTTCTTGTGACTGTTAGTACGCTTCTATTCCTCTATTATATACCTAAATTATGTCATAATTAGACATGACATATTTGGAGCTCTATAGAATAATTGCTGATCTCAGTTTTCGTCTAAATGCCTGAGAAGGCATCTCCTACGAATGCAAAAATACCGTGCTAAGTACGCCGCTACCAAAAAAAAAATAGTCTGGGTATCATTTCTATTGCAACAACGATTTTACAATCACCGCAAGCCTATTTTGCCACCGTTTGTTCTCCAAACTGATAACATCAGCACGTGCGTCGCATTCTCTGTGTGCAAGCGAAGTGATCCTAAAACTGCAAAGGGGTGCGCCTCAGACACACAGAACGTGTCGGCTGGCTCCATCAAGCAAAGGAGCATGAACGGTTGCCGGGGGGGGGGGGGGGGGGCTGCATCGCTCGAGCAGAAAAATCAAACTTTGAACAATACAGGTGAGATGGCGCACGCAAAAGTAATGGCAATTTCAACAACACCTGAAAAGAGTGGATATTCGTTTGTGCCTTCACCAGATTCTTCGCGTTAAAGGGATTAACAGCACGAAAATCGCTAGGCCAAAGCTTTGTATATATAGTTATTCGAAATTGTCTCCTACAGGAGTCTAAAGGTCACTACATAAAAACAACAACTTGATGTAGGGAATGCGTTAGTCACTAGCACTGCTTTAATATAACTTTGCACTTTATTTTTTATTTATTTATTTATTTGTTTATTTATAATACCTCAAGGGCCCCGGTCAAGGGGTGTTACATGAGGAGGTAGACATTCACAAACAGATGATTTGTTCGATGGCTTCTTTGAAATGGGCGATGCTGGAGTGGTGCACGATGTCAGCAGGAAGATCGTTTCATTCTGTTGATGTTTGCACAAAAAATGAAGAGTGATGGGCAGTGGTATGCTCACGGGGTGGATAAACCGCTTTCGAATGGCTGATACGGCATGAAAGACGATGGGCTGGAACGATAACATGGTTTAGGTGCAATGCATGATAAAATGTGTGAAACAAACACAGTCTTGAAATTTTGCGGCGTGAAGCTAAGTTAACCATGTTAGCTTGAGATTTTAGTTTGGTGACGCTGCTAAGATAGGAATAGTCAGAATAAATTAATCTGGCTGCACGATTTTGGATAGTTTCAAGCGTTTTAATAGAGTTATTTGATGGGGATCCCAGATGGCACATGCGTATTCTAGCTTCGGGCGGACTAGTGTTAGATAGGTTAAAAGTTTAACAGAAGGTGGGGCTAGACGTAAGTTTCTTCGGAGATAGCCAAGCACGCGGTTGGCGTCATTAGTGATGTTCATAATGTGGGATGACCAACCAGGTCAGATCTGAAGTTAGAGTGACACCGAGGTATTTACGTGAATTAGCTGCTGTTATTTCAGAATCAAATAGGAATTATTTATTGGAGGAATAGGATTGACGGCGATGGAAGGAAATGACACAAGTTTTCTTTATGTTAAGGCACATAAGCCATTTTTCGCACCATGATTGAATCAAACAAAGATCAGACTGTAGGATGACAGAATCGTTAGAATTGTGAATAGGGCGATAAATGACACAGTCGTCTGCGAACAGACGAATGTTAGACGCTAAGTTATTGGGGAGGTTGTTAATATAGATTAGGAATAGTAAAGGACCAAGGACCGTGCCTTGAGGTACGCCGGAGGTTACAGCGGATAGGGAGGAGCGATGGTTATTAGCACAAACGAACTGCTTACGGTTAGTCAAGAAGTCACATATCTAATTAAAAACAAGACAATTAAGGTTAAGACGTGAAAACTTCAAAAATAATCTGTTATGAGAAACTTTGTCAAAGGCTTTTTTGAAATCAATGAAGATGGCATCTACAGGTATGTTATTATCCAGGCTAGAACTCAGGTCATTAACGAACAAGGCGAGTTGAGTGTCACATGAAAGTCCTTTTTGAAAACCGTGTTGGTTAGGGTGAAAGAAATGTACTGAACGTAGAAAAATTACTATTTGGGAATAAATTATGGGTTCCAATAATTTAGAGCATACACTTGTGATGGATATGGGGCGATAATTACTCGGTGAAGATGAAAGACCCTTTTTCGGGACAGGAACGATTTTACCAAGCTTCCAGTCTTCCGGCACCACTCCGCATGAAATGGACTGCTGAAATATGTGCGAAAGAATAATGCTTGTTATAGGCTTAGTGTTTTTCAGAATTTTGAAATTGATGCCATCCATTCCCGCGGATGACGTTAGTTTCAATTCGTCAATTAGTTTTGCAATACCGTATGAATCGAATGTAATGCCTGGCATGACAGGATGATCAAGAAATGGGGAGTCTGGAAGCGGGCTGCAAGATTCAGGGGTAAATACGGAAGAGAAGGCAGTATTTAGTACTTGAGGGGTAAGATGTTCTGGAATAGGATCGCCGTGTTCATCAAGTAAGGATAACTTTTTTGTGGGGTTGGGGTTTATGGCTCTCCAAAATTGTTTAGGGTTATTTCGCAGCATATTAGGTAATGTAGAAGAGAAAAAAGAACGCTTAGCCTTCGCAGCGAGTGATTCAAATTCCTTTGCCGTTCCGCGGTACTTGTTCCAAGCGCTGGCGCTGTTAGACAGTTTAGCCGAGCGATATAATCGCTTTTTCTTATTGTTAAGACGCTTAAGAGATGTGTTGAACCAAGGTGAAGACGCCCATTCCGTAATTGTAATTGTGGGTATAAATCTGTTGATCAAATCATGGATTTTGCACTTGAAAAAAGACCAGTTAGTTTCAAGGGGGCGTTGGAAGAAGTCGTTTAAATACCATTCACAAAATATGGATAGTTCGTTGTTAAAGGCGGCATAGTTACCCTTATGGTAGAGTGTGAGGGTTTTCTAGGAATGGCTTTTGTCTGGTAGTTGATTAGAAAACGTAGCGGGAAGCACAGCGTGATCACTAATCTCTGGGAGAGGAACTAGGGATGCAAGATTGTCGGGGTGTGACGTGAAAATGAGGTCGAGAATATTTGAAGAGTGATCCGTAGCTCGCGTTGGGAATGAAACAAGTTGAGATAAACCAAATGTTAGGCACGTGTTAACAAAGTCGCTTTCCATAGTGTGTTTAGATATCGTGAGCGCGAGGTTAGACCAGATTATTCCTGGGACGTTAAAGTCACCCATTAAAATAACCGGTATGTTAGGATAAGAGGCATTCAGGAAGTGAAGAGCACTGTGTAAATTAGCGATAAATGAAGCATCTGCGTCAGGGGGGCGGTAACAGACTCCGATGGTAACCGGAGGATATGAATTTCTGCAGCAGACAAACAGTAATTCAAGGCTGGAAGGGATGACCACTGGGGAGCAATTTAATCGACTGTGAGCAGCTATCAAGACGCCACCACCACGCTTACCATCACGATCTCGCCGAAATATAGTAAAGCCAGGAAACCATGGTGCTAATTCGGAATCGCTTATTGAAGGGTTTAGCCACATTTCAGTTAAGAGAACAAAGTTGCATTCTGTCGTGCAGATAAAAACATTAAAGAGCGAGTCGCGTTTCGGCAAGAGACTTCTAATGTTAGTGTGTACAATTGACAAAAGTTCAGGGTTTAATTTAGGATTCGCTGAGGTGGGAGGTGGTAGCTGTGAATGGAGGGGGATTACTTTTTCAGAAGAGCGGTCGAAAACGTAAGTGGTTAGTTTGTTGTACCGAAGTTTATAGGCCTTGCGAGATGCTTTACCAAATTCAACGAGGTGCTTACGGGCCTTGCGTGTGTTGGGAGAAAGATCTTCGCTAATGGTGTAATTGGTGTCTTTTAGTTTTTTGGTGCTGGACAGCACTAGTTCTCGATCCTTGAAATGGCAGAACCGGACAACTATGGGTCTATTTTTACTTGGTTGAAAACGCCCTATGCGGTGAGCGCGTTCAATGTCTCTAGGTTGGACTGAAACTTCCAGATTGGCAAGACATAGATCCATGACGCGCTTCTCAGACTGTGCCCAAGTCTCGTCACTGGCATCTTCAAAACCGTAAAAGACAAGGTTGCATCGTCGCTGTCTGTCCTCAGAGTCGTCCATCCTGGCGACAAGGCTAGCGATATCACCACATTTTTGCTCAGTTAGTGCTTGTAAGCCGTCCACCTTTTCTTTTACCGTGGCTATTACAGAGCAGTTGTCTTCAATTTTAGAAAGTCTTTTAGTAATTTCTTCAAATTTTTGCTCGTGTTGCGAAAGCGTAGAACGTATGGATTTCATTTCATTAAGGATGGCGGCCTGCCCGGACTGAATATCGTTGAGGACAGACATAACGTCAGTATTAGAGGACCGAGTTGCACGGCCAGGGTTTGTCTCGATGTCGCCACATAATAGCAACAGCACTCGCAGGGCACGAATACAGCTAGAAACAACCTCTAAGCAACAGTTTGGGCTCGGCAGCACTAGCAATGCAGCATATTTAGTACGCTTGGTGAATAGGGAACAGGAATTTTTTACCTGCACAAAAAGCAGGCGTTGCATGTGAGTGCGGGCCATCGCTGGGGTGCTGCCGAGCCCACTGAAGAGCGCGCGGCCTTTGGTGAAGCTTTTATCGTAGCGGTGTGACGTCAGTTCTGTTTCCGTGCCTCGTGACCATGAGGGGAAGTGCGGCAGCAGTGACGGAGACACAGGCGGGAACATTGAAGGGCATTCGTGCGGTGCGGGCGGCAGGGTATCCACGGCACAATGCAGACGGTGAATCCCGGCTGATGGGTCCAAGGCGTGCAGCGGTAGCTTAGCCTGGGGGGCCGGGCTCTGATGCAGGCCACTGGGGAAGGATTGAAGACGGGCCACGCAGAATATCTGCACAAAAAGCAGGCGTTGCATGTGAGTGCGGGCCATCGCTGGGGTGCTGCCGAGCCCACAGGGAATGCGTTCATCACTAGCACTGCTTTAATATAACTTTGCACTTTATTGTTATCACGTTCATGGATTCACCCTTGTGACGAAACAGTGACGTCATTCGTTCTTACAAGTTTATATTTAGTTTCCAGTAAAGACAGCGCAGTGCATGCCATTTTGGGACACATCATGAAGTCAAGCATAGTTAGCAATGGCAAGTGTTCTGGCCAGCCTTTGTGAGACCTCGATGAATAACTTGTAAAATGGCCCTTACTTCACATCTCTTTCCAGCAAGACCACCGTGTCTTCGCCACTTGTACTTGGGAATGTCTCTTCGACGTTGCTGGATATCGGAAGCTGTACGCCATTGCTCTCAGCCTCGTTGTTGTCTTATAAGTGTTAGAAGTACAAAACTTTTCGGTAGTTAGTGAACGATTCGCGAGGAAAGAGTACAGATTGATTTCAACAAACAAAAAAAAACGAGCCCCGGTTTTCGTTCAAGAAGTTTTAGTATATTAGCGATAATTTTTACCTAGAGAGACGTTTCGTTTATGCTACCCGGTATAATGCAAACTTTACTCATCTTTCGCCATACTGTTCTGGTGAACTTGCCGTGCAGCTCGCTGTTCTGTGTAAGTCGCGGGCTTGATCCCGGCAGTGACTGTGTCATTTTCACAGTGGCGAAGTTACGGAAGCCCATGTTGTATGCTATATTAGTGCACATCAAATAATACAAGAAAGATGGAATTATCGGGCCCGGCCCTCAACAAAGACAGTTCATTTTTGGCACGTACAACGCCAGATATTTGTGCTTGGGTTTGCCTCGAGCATAGTACGATAGAAAGCTGAGAAACATTCACAATCCAAAAACTGGCGTACAAATCACTGTTAAAACAAAATCAGAGAAAAAGCACCTTCTGTTGTAGGCTAATTAGTGACCTTGCATTGGGTAGCGATTGCGAATTACAACATCCAAAAGCCTTAATCATGGCCACCTACACTCAAGGGGCCCTGAAACTCTTTTCCAAGTAACTATGGAATGAATTCACTGGAAAACTTTATTGCCTCACGAATTCAAGACTGCAAAAAAGGTAAAAATCCGTCCAATGAGAGTGAAGGTACAAATATTTGTCGCATGCTGCAATTGCATTCTCTCTTCTTTTGTCCCGACGAAAGCAGTGGAAGCTAAGCAGGGGGGAATGAAAGGGCCACAAAAAAACGTCACGCGCGCCCGTGACCTCGGGCACTTTTTTTTCTTGGAATGTGCGATTTTTTTAGTATGATCGCGCACACGCGTAGACAAGTGTAGCGGCCTCTTGCAGTGATCTTTCTAACGAGCGAGCGTGCCATGTTCAAATCAGCCAATGGCTGGTAGATGGGCTTGCTATGTGTGATTTTTGGGTATATTGCGTGATTTGTCGAGAGAAGAAAACGCGGTTTTTAGCTGGCTGATAATTTATTGTGAAGCCAAGGCCGCGTGCTACGCTATAATACTTGGCTCGCGTGTTGTCGCAAATATCTACTACTAATTGGCAGTGTTTTCTGACCATGCTCAAAAAGTGTTGTCGGGCCCCTTTAAATGCGTCTTTTTTTAAGGCTATAATGCACTTTCCTGTAAAAGGAACACTTCTATTGATGGGTATACGTGAATGTCGCCAAGACAGCTTGATGTTTTCTTTTAGTGGCTCTGAAAACACCTTCTGGTTTATTACTATACACATACCTTGCACAAAATGCGACAAGCATTAGAGGGAAACAAAAGTTAGGTGGGCAGATGAGATTAGGAAGCAAGTGGGTATAAAGTGGCAGCCGCAAGCACAGGATCGGGTTGATGGGAGAGGCTTTTGTCCTGCAGTGGACGTAGTCAGGCTGATAATGATGATGATTGTCTTATATTGTACCACAACACTACGAAGTAGGACCGCATAGATACGCATTTCGTATATACCAATCTCTTTAAACCAATGAAGTAATGCTGACAAATTAGGTCCTTCAGGGAACAGCGAGAGGCTGTATGTTCCCGTGCTATAATAATAAAGAAAAAGCTTCCATCACTCACCATTGTTAATAGTTGTGTCGCTGTCCTGGTAGTCCATTATTTCTAGTTTCACATTGAGGTTAGCGTCATGACCGCTACAAAGAAAGGTCATTATGTTTTGTGGTGTAGCGCCTATGATAACATGGACTGTAATATTAAATACAAGAAACTGCTACCACCATGGACAAATTGACTACCGGCAAGCGTATCCAAATCACCTGAAGTGCAGAAGCAACCGAGCCTTACGTCCTTGCACTCTTCGAAGTGCCTCCAAAGAAAAAAAGGACTTGTTTGCCATGTAAATGAACTAATCTTGAATGCATAAACAATAAGTGTTGCGCATTGAATATGATCTGTATTGACATGCACAAAATATCACGCGAGAGGTATTCCAAACGAACTTGTTTTTGGGCAAGTTGGTGCATACTTGGAGCAGATGACTGAAGCGCAAAAAACTGCTCCTCCTGTTTCACAAAATATTTTTCGCGCCTCAGTCATCTGCACCTAGCAGGGGAGAGTTAACTTGGAATGGAAAACACTCGCAGTGCGGTCGATGTCACGTGTGGTCATAGATATAAACACTGGCAAGAAAAAGGTCACCATTTTCTCTGATTGCAAACCTTCGGGGGTGCAGCTCCTTATCCTAATTCGTTGTATCATGTCTGTCCTGCGCAGATAACGCCAACTAGGCTACTAAAATAGCAGGATGGCATCATATAGCAAAGCGTCAAACTTCATGAATCACCCTCACATGCACTTCAAATCATGAAAAAAGTTCTCACGAGTGCAAAGGTTCTGATGACTATCAATATGCACCTATTCCTTTACTATATACCTAAACTACGTCACAATTAGACATTACACTTCAGAGGTCTACAGTAGTTCATAATTACTGACCACTTAAGAACGCAAGAATACAGTGCTAAATGCACCGTTATTGATAAAAAGATAGTCTGAGTATTATTTTTATTGCAAAAACAAATTTACAATTCATACAAACCTATTTTTGCTATCATCGTTAGTTCTACAAGTCCGAATTGATAACCTTAGTACGTGCTCTGTGTGCAAGCGAGGTGTTGTTAAAGGTGCAAAGGGGTGTGCCTCAGACAGACAATGCGTCGGCCGGCTCCGTCAGGCGAAGGAGCGTGAACGGTTGCTGGTGGAGTGCTGCTTTGCTCGGGCAGGAACATCAAGAAGACAGGTGAGACGGCGTGCGCAAGTGCGATAGGGATTTTGACAGACATATGAAAACACCGAATATTCCTTTGTGCATTCACCAGTTACTTCAAATGAAAGGAAAGAGCAGTACGATAATCACTTCGTTATTTTGAGCCTGCATATTTCCTTAGGCCAGAGTTGTGTATGGTTATGCGAGATTGCATTAGTTGATGATGATGTTTGATGTTTTATGGCGCAAGGGCCATTTCACGGCCAAAGAGCGCCAGTTCATCTTACTAAAAACATGGACAATGATTGTGATAAGCGGCTGTATAAGGGCCATAAAATTCCTCGCGGTAAGGCGGGTAAAAACATACAAGTAATAAAATCATGACCATGTCGTGAAAGGTGTGTGTGGTGTGAATAGATGACAAAAGTTGGTGATAATAAAAGACGATGGTGGATATGTATGGCATTAGCACAAGTGCCTCACTCGTTCATACCCTTGCGTCCAAGGGCCGTGAGGCAAGTGCTTTCTTGTGTAACCACCGAAGCAAAAACCTCTCTGGAGAGGTCATGCTACGGGATGCCCGGGTATATGATATGAAAACTATGAATTTTTTTAAAAAACGCTAACAATGATTTGTGACTAAAAAGCGGTCCCCTACCGACGAACATTGCAGGGTGTAAAGGTATATGTTGTCGGTAGAGTAATGGAAAGTGTTGTTTTTTTACAGTGTCCAATTGTTTGCACTCAATTAAAATGTGAAGGACTGTCAATACTTCACCACATCTGTCACACAATGGTGGATCGCCACCGGACAAAAGGTGTGTGTGTGTCGTGTATGTGTGTCCTATCCTGAGTCTCGTTAGTATTACCTCTGTATGACGCGATTTCGATACGGGCAGCCATTAACCAAGGTGTGGCTTAATAACGTGTAGTTTGTTTTGAGTGTGTGTATCCCACTTGCTCTGCCAGTATACTCTGAGGTTTCGTTTGAGAGACGGCTTAAGATCAACGGCCGGGATCGATATGGGTGTAGGGGCAGTGCTTTTGTGGACGGATGCAGCGAGCTGATCCGCCCTCACGTTGCCTTGAATCTCACGGTGCCCTGGCACCCAGCACACTACAACATGTTGTTTGAGTGTGTATAGTGTGCATAAAATGGAGTAAAGTGAGACAAGGACTGGGTTTTTGTGTTTTTTAAGAGTGTGCAGAGCCGTTACTACACTGAGGGAGTCTGTATAAATTACTGCTTTTTGTATTTCTAATTCCTTGATGTGTTTAGCCGCCACAAGTATCGCGTAGGCTTCCGCTGTGAAGATACTTGTGCCTGGATGTAGAGGGCCAGCATCCGAAAAGGATGGGCCGACAGCAGCGTAGGACACAGAGGAGTTAGACTTGGAGGCATCTGTAAAGAATTCAGGACGTGTGTATTTGTGTTGAAGTTCCAGGAAGTATGTTCGGATATGGGCAATAGGCGCATGTTTTGTAACTTCTAGAAAAGACACATCGCAGTCTATAGTCTGCCATTGCCACGGTGGCGGGTATGCTACAGGAGCCATTAAACTGTGTTCGAGTGACACTCCAGTGTCCTCAGCTAGACCCTTCAGGCGAACTGAGAAGGGCTGCCTCATTGAAGGCCTGTTTTGAAAAAGAATGGAGCTCGACAAGTCATTAATAGTAGAGTATGAGGGATGCCTCTTGTCTGCTTTCACCTTAAGGAAATATACAAAGGACATGTAGGTTCTTTGCAGATGAAGCGACCACTCATTTGACTCCACGTAAAGGCTTTCTACGGGGCTCGTGCGAAAAGCACCCGTAGAAAGGCGGATGCCCGAACGGTGCACGGGATCCAGCATCTTCAAAGCACTTTGAGTCGCAGACTGATAAACAATGGCCCCATAATCTAAGCGGGTGCGAATAAGGCTTCTATATAGGTTCATGAGACATTGCCTGTCACTACCCCACCTAGTACGTGACAACACTTTTAAAATATTCATGGGTTTTAAACATTTTGTTTTTAGATACTTGATGTGCGGTACGAAGGTCAACTTGTTGTCCAAGATTAATCCTAAGAATTTATGCTCCGTATTAACAGACAGACGTTGACCGTTCAGTTCAATGTCGGGTTCTAAGTGCATGCATCTCTTTCTGGAGAACAGGACACACGTGCTTTTTTGTGGGTTCAGTCGGAATCCGTTTTCCTCTGCCCATTTGGAGAGCTTGTTTAAACCTAACTGAACCTGCCGCTCACACATTGCCAGATTGCAAGACCTAAAGCCAAGCTGGACGTCATCGACATATGTACAATAAAACATATTGCGAGGGATGGTCAAGCGCAAGGAATTCATTTTTACGAGAAAAAGTGTGCAGCTAAGTACACCACCTTGTGGCACGCCTGTTTCCTGGACAAATGTTTGGGAAAGAACCGTGCCAACTCGGACACGGAATGTCCGGTTTGACAGGTAACTTTTGATTATGTGAAACATTCTTCCGCGCACGCCAAGATGGGATAGGTCTCTTAGAATTCCAAAACGCCATGTTGTATCATACGCCTTTTCGATATCGAGGAACACAGAGAGAAAATATTGTTTATGGACGAAGGCGTCTCTGATCTGTGCCTCGATACGAACAAGGTGGTCTGTCGTGGATCTACTCTCTTGAAACCCGCACTGAAATGGGTCGAGCAAATTGTTTGTTTCAAGAAAGTGTACAAGTCGGCAGTTTATCATTTTTTCGAAGACTTTGCACAAGCAGCTTGTAAGTGCAATAGGCCTGTAACTTGAAGCTAAAGAAGGGTCCTTGCCCTCTTTCAAAATGGGAATAACAATAGCCTCTTTCCAGGAGGTAGGAATAGTGCCAGAAGACCAAATAGCATTGTACAAACAAAGTAAGGTTTTAAGGGTTTCTTTTGGTAGGTTTCTTAACATTTCATACATCACACGGTCAGAACCTGGGGCAGAAGTACTGCAGGAGTTTAGAGATGTTTGGAACTCAGCTAGACTGAAAGCTTGGTTATATGCCTCGTATCTAGTGGATATCTGTTCGAGTTTCTGCTTTTCTATTCTTGTTCTGTATTTTTGGAAAGTGTCAGTATAGTGGGACGAGCTGGATACCTGTTCGAAGTGTGCACCGAGGAAGTTTGCCTGATCTTCCAAGGTATCACCCTGAGTGTTTACGAGTGGAAGTGTGTGTACTTATCTTCCTGCTACCCTACCAACCATGTTACAGACTTTAGCCTCGTGTGTATATGAATTTATCCTTGATAAAAACTTGTGCCAGCTTTATCCTCTGGCCTGCCGACGCGTTCTTCTGCCTTGAGACTTCATTTTCTTGAAGGTTTCAAGATTTTCGGCTGTCGGTGAGTTCCGAAGCAGCCTCCAAGCTCTGCTTTGCTGTTTGCGCGCGTTTCGGCATTCAGAGTTCCACCATGGCACACGTCGTTTTCCAGGGTGTCCATTTGTTTGTGGGATGCATTTTGTTGCAGCATCAATCAAAAACGCTGTGAAGTAGTTCACAGCAACATCAATGTTCAAAGTACAGATGTCATTCCAACCTAGACGAGCGATGGTATAAAACTGTTCCCAGTCGGCTCTGTTTATTAGCCACTTGGGAACACGTGGTGAGCACTCGGTTATTTTAGTTGTGCTCAAAACTACGGGGAAGTGGTCACTTCAGTACAGATTACTGACGACATTCCACTGGAGTAGAGCCACAAGAGATGGAGATGCTATGCTTAGGTCTATGGAGGAGTAGGTGTTATTAGCGAGATTATAATAGGTTGGTTCTTTTCGATTCAGGAGACACGCGCTTGACGAGAGAAGGAACTGTTCGATCAGTCGACCTCGCGCGTCATACCGAGAATCACCCCATAGCCTGCTATGCGCATTGAAGTCTCCAAGGAGAACATAGGGCTCCGGAAGTTCATCAATTAAAGAGTATAAATCACGTTCTTGCAGCTGATAGCTAGGAGGAATGTAAATACTGCAGATTGTGATCAGTTTATCAAAAGAACCGCTCGAACAGCCACTGCCTCAAGGGATGTTTGGAGTTGTAAGTGTGCGCATGCAATTCCTTGATTTAGTATGATGGCAACACCTCCGGATGATGTCATGGCATCATCTCGGTCCTTTCGAAAAATAACGTACTTACGAAGAAAATTTGTGTGTTTTGAATTAAGGTGTGTTTCTTGTACACACAGCACTTTTGGCGAGTGTTCATGTAAGAGTTCTTGGATGTCGTCAAGGTTCCTGAGGAGGCCCCTGACGTTCCATTGTATAATTTGAGTGTTCATGGTGAATGTAAAATAGTGCTGTGTGTACGAAAAGCGAGTGGCTGTTTAGACGGGGAATTTGAGTTCACTTAACAGGGCCGTCACCGGGCCCTGTTATTTGCTTTTTCGTTTTCTTGGCGCGCTCCAAGGAGCCACGCCGCTCTTTCGGCACCAAGGGTGCCGACGTATCCATTGCCTCCTCGGAGGCACTGGATGCCCGCACATGCGGGCTGTTAGTTCGGATTACGGGCCTCGCCTGGTGAGGGGAGGCCTTGAGACCCGAGGACTCTGGAGTCTCCGGTTTCTGTTTGGGAGTAGGCGGTGTAGCCTGGGCTACAGCCGCCTTGGGGGCAGGTGCCACAACCGTCGGCTCGGTATGCGCGGGCCGAAGGAGTGGCGAAGGCTGGTGCGGCGGTTCCCCCTCACGCGCCGCATCAGCGTATGTAGGTCCATAGAATGGAGCGACTCTTCGCCGTGCTTCCTTAAATGTTATGTTCTCCTTTACCTTTAATGTAATTATTTCTTTTTCTTTTTTCCAATATGTGCAGGATCGTGAATATGCGGCATGGTTTCCTTCGCAGTTTGCACAGTGTGGCGGTTGTTTGCAGTTCTCAGACACGTGGCCTAGGACTCCACATTGTGCACAGGTCTGGCGACCACGACAGGTTTTAGAGCCATGGCCATACCTCTGGCATTGGAAGCAACGACGAGGGTTTGGTATATACGGCCTGATAGATGTCTTGGTGTACCCTGTTTGAATGGAATCTGGTAGTTTACTGGATGCAAACGTGAGTATTAAATGTTTCGTCGGTATTTCCTTATTATCTCTTCTGATGATAATTCTCTGTACATTAGTGACGTTTTGGCTCTTCCACCCTTCCAAAAGTTCAGTTTCAGTGAGTTCAAGTAAGTCTGCATCAGATACCACTCCGCGAGTGATGTTCATGGATCTGTGTGGTGTTACGGTGATTGGTACGTCACCAAACGTTGAGAGGCTGTCTAGCTTTACAAATTGTGCTTTGTCCCGAATTTCTAGGAGAAGATCTCCGCTAGCCATCTTCGTTACTTTGTATCCAGCCCCGAGAGTTTCAGTAAGACACCTGGCAACTACGAAAGGAGATACGGTCCTGGCTTGCTTTCCGGTTTTTTCACAGTGAATGACGTGGTAGTGGGGAAAAGTTTCTATTGGCTGGTTGAAGAAATTTATGTCGTCGGTGCGTACCCGCTTTAGGCCGGTACGATCAGATAGTTGAGGGAATGCTCCATGCATGCCGGTCTTATTTTTGTTCAGCAGCGTTGGCGGCCACCCACCACGGAGCCCAACAAGGGGACGCTGCAAGTTTGCAGGTGCTGAAAGCTTGCAGACGTCAGCCGTACAACACTGCCATAACCCAATGCGCCTAGACCAAGGTAGGCTATTTTCACAGGGTTAACCCTTGCCGCCAGGAAAATTGGAAGTAAACAGAAGAGAGAAGTAGACAGGAAAGCTAAAAAAGTAAGAAAGACGAAGATGTAGGGAGAGAGAGATAGGAAAAGGCGACTGCCGATTTCTTCTGGGTGGGTCATCCCAGGGGTGCCGTCTACGTGAAGCCGGGGCCAAAGAGGTGTGTTGCCTCTGCTGGGGGGCCTTAAAGGTCCAATCACCCAGCGTCAGCTCAACCCCCAGGATCCCCTTTTCCCCGGGCACGGCAAAGCCACGCACGGCTAGGCGTGGGAGGGAGTAGAAACTCCCCCGTTAGCTCGGGTCCGTGGTGTCACTGCACACCAAACGCCTACTTGCGCAGGCGCCCCTGCGGGGAGATTGCATTAGTTGCAGGGCCACTACATAATAACAAAAACCTCTCGATATGGTGGCTGCATTAGCCCACTAGCATTTTTTATTACAACATTCCACTTTGTTGTTATCACGCTCATGGATACACCCTTGCGCCAAAACGGTGACTTTTTTTGTTCCTACACATTTATAGTTAGTTACCAATTCTGACAGTGCAGTAAACGTCATTTTGAGACACATAGCGGCATCTATGAAGCATTGCTCTTCACTGTTCTTGAAGCACGGGTATACAGCATTGTAGGTTAAGGTTCAAAAAGTGATACAAAAAAAGGAACATAGACGACTCTTGTGATTTACAGTGAAGAGTAGAACTTGATAGTGAAATCGTGTCCTGTATGCATCGCCTTCTTAACTGCTAGCCTAGCTTCGGTTCTCAGTGCATGCCTAAACCGTGCCGTAAGGATGACAATGGCCGTTTTGAGCCACTGTACAATGCCTACTGCAGGTGCAGTTCTTGTTCACCTATTGACTGTGGCGCACACCCGCTTTGGGCGATTGGCCACGAATCGAAGTGCAGTTCTTAGGTGCCTCTCACCAATACTTCTTCCTTTCGCAAATCAGCAAAGGATCTATTACGCGTTCATAACAACACGTGAACCTGCGCAGCTGCTCGTATATCTACACTGCAATCTATATCGTTGTTCCAGAGAATACTTGTCAGAAATGCGCAATATTTTTTAAGGGCACTTAGCTATAACCAAAATGACACATCTTCAGAAAGTATTTCATGAAGTATAAATGAAGGGGTGTTCTACGAGAACTGGCTGGTCGAATTTTTCTGAAGTGTTGACATTATACAAGCAAGTATCATTAAAAAATATAATTATTAAGACCAGATTAAGGATGCTATAGGCTTGTTGGCAGAGTTTTGTATATTTGCACTCAGTGTAAGGCTGTATTTGCAACTTAAGGACTTTACTTAACACGACTTTTTGTGTGGAAATGAAGATCATGAAGAATTAGTGATGTAGAAACTGAACAACATCATCCGACTTCATTTAATTGAATAAAAAATAATAAATGTAATAAACGCTCACCCCTCTCTCTGCTACCAATTTTGTACCTGGCTGTGCTGTGTCAAGATTGTCGTCTAGATTCTCATGTAATGCTCTTCCTGCTTACGGTGTTAATATCAGCTATGCTTGCAGGTCACCACTGAACAGTACAGCAACACGTGATGAGAAAATTATAAAGACAATGCAATCTCACGTGTAGATTTGAGATTTGACACAATGTTATTTCGATTGATTTATTGATTGTTATGTGGGGTGTAACGTCCTAAAACCACCATATGATTATGAGACACGCCTTAGTGGAGGGCTGCGGAAATTTCGACCACCTGGGGTTCTTTAACGTGCATCCAAACCTAAACACACTGCTTACAACATTTCCATCTCCATCGGAAATACAGCCGCTGCAGCTGGGATTCGATTCCGCGACCTGCGGGTTAGCAGCCGAGTACCTTAGCCACTAGACCACCGTGGCGGGGCCACAAAGTTTTTTCGCTCACCAGAGATTATCCTAGCAGCCACTGTCGATGTTGCCTTGAACGTCATTAAAAGTTGAGATAATGCTCGAATACAAGCTAAGCTTTTCTATAAAAACATAAGCGCAGCATGATGACTGACTACAACAAACTAAAGGGAGCATTTTGCAAGGCACCTGTGAGGAAATCTAGTTTACTTGACAAATAAAACAAATCAACTATTATAAATTTCCTACCCACTATATACTTCCTTCTAAAATACCTGGTGGCGAAGTATAAGGCTTTTTTCGTAAGCTCATTTCACCATTCGTCAGGTGATCTAGCTAATATTATGATTATATCAGGATTGCCTGAAATTTTCCACCGAAACCATTAGCGTAAAGAGCCAAGAGTATGGAAGGAAGGCTGTAGACAAAGGGAAAAGGCAAGGAGATTAAGAAAGAATAGCTGAAAAAGAGAGAGAGAAGGGACGAGAAGAAAAGAAAAAAAAGAAGAGAAAACAGTGAATTCACTGCAGAGTGTTCAACTGCACCGCAAGTCAGAGGCCTTCACACATACCCATCATTCTCAAAGAGGACAAGAGGGCTTTTACTGCCTTGTGGACTGTCGAAAGATGTGACGGCGCTGTAATAATAGCACCTGCACAGAAAGTGGTTGATCATCCAGTCACCGCAATGCTTTGGCAAGGACTTGTCTCTCTGAGGCAAATCGAAGACAGTGAGACAAAAAGGTGTTCGATATTTTTGTCGGTGCTGCAAACAAAGCATGCCGCACTGTCAGTCATTCCGAATAAAGAGGTATATGCTCTCGCAAAAACAACTTCCAGCCAAAGGGGATAGGAGAAATGCAGAATAACAGGAGACAGGACGAGTGCAGCAAAGGTAGAGAGATTAACTAGACTCGGGGATTAACTGTAGTTCATGGTGTCGTCGGTGCGTGTATAGTGCATGTTAACTTTTGATATGTCTCTTGATTACTCAGTATCGTGCCTGTCCTCGCGCATTTCTCCGACATTTTCGCTTACGTTTGCTTCCGCGATGATAATTAAAAACGAATAGTCCTAGTAAGTGCATGTAGGCACCTCAATACGAAAGATACGGGTGATTTTAATACTCGCAAGTCGTACCCGGTGTTCTGGAAGGATAACACACACCACGGTCACTACAACACTCAAGTGATTAGGTTTTATGATAAGTTCGCGCCTTTTGTTTTCCCAATACAAAAACAAAGAGGAGGAAGCAGTCATTCTCAAGTTATTCACTGAACATATTTTCTTAAGTATGGAGGACGATGCAAGGAATGCTACAGAAAAACTAACATCCATTCTGCAGAGACCCGATAGCGACTCCTCCAATAGCTGCAGCTCAAATAAAGTGGACAATGTATCGTTTGAAGAAGTCAGTTGCAATTGTTCACACTGCAGCTGATTTGCCACTTTGCAGAGTAATTATTACTGGCAGCCAAGTTTGGCTATCGTTGACATTGCGGCTGATGAGCTACTGTGGCGTGATTATTACCGACAGCTAATTTTGCTCTGCACGTGGTGCCGTGTCACACATGAAGCACCAATGCTATGATATAACCCACCCCCCCTAATGAATATATCAGAGAATCGCTGCTCCACTATACTGCACAGGTGCCAGTGTGATCGTATTGAAAGAGGTAGTAAAGCTGCAGTATGCTGAAGAGCTATTTTTATTTTATTATATTGTGGTATGAACGCAGCTTAGTCCCTTTTTTTTGTAGAATTGATGGGTTTAGATTTATTTTTGCTTGTTCAAATCTATGCCATGTTTGTGCTTGCGAACTGGCTGTGAAATTTGTGTGTTGGGTTGTCTGCGCTTGTAGGAAATGCGACGTCAAGCTGCTGTTAAGCAGAAGACAAAGTACGTCAGCAGCCATATTAAGAAGCAGCAGCGAGACCAGCTGTTTGCCGATGCTAAATAAAAACAGAGAGAGCTTCTGAAAGAAGTGAATATATATGCTGAGGGCTCAAAATACAAAGCTGTTGGAAAGAATAAGCCTACTGGAAAATGCCCTTTGCAGCCGAAATTTCCGAACAGGTTTGATTACCATTTCTTTATAAGCTGTTGTAATGCACTGCTGCTAGGGTTGTATACATCAGCAAGTTGCCCTATTCTTATAGCGTGCAATTTTGCTGAAAAGCAGAATGCAATGTAAGCTCATATGTGGCAGCGATGCATGCATGTTTCTCCAATCACTTGTAACTGTGATTTTCCAACTTTCACAGCATGGTGGATATTAAAGAAAACACCACGTGGTCAAAAGTTCTTGAGCCCTCCACTACGGCATCCACTATAATCACACCATGGTTTTGAAACGTGACACCCAAGGTATCATTATGTTTTCTTTCCATATCTCAACTGCATGCTATGTTTATCATATATGTTATTTGACCATGCACACCTAAGATGCTACCGTAACAATGAAGGGCGCAACACTTTCTTTCTGCACACTCTACTTTTCCATTGCAGAAAAGAACCTCGTCCTTTGCAAGTGTTGCCGCCACAAGCATGAAAAATAGAAACGACTTGCACCTTTGCCACCACTATGTGCTGCCACGCTGGAACCACCACAGCGACCACTGATAGCCCTGAAGTAGCCCACTCAAGTGTGAGGGAAGCTGCACCGCTTATCAATTATGTGCTCACTGACAAAGAGGTATCATAAAACTCTAGTATGCTTTGTCTTGAAGATATATTGCTTTGCTTTAATGAGAAAATGTGCATTGACAAACTAATGTGTGCACATCATCTTTGACTTGTTTTATAGGTGCATCGGAGCAAAGGAATTGCCGTTCCCAAGAGGTTGGACAATCAGCCCATGGGCTTGAAAAGAGAGACCCGTTTTGTTCGTGAGGCGGCCGTCGCCTTTTTTTATACAGCAGGCCTAGTCGGTAGAAGTGTTCCTGGCGCAGCCTCCAATCGGTCTAAAGGGGAGGCGAAATCTTCCTTGGAGAAAGAAACATGTGCTGTGTTTTCAGGTAGGTGAAATTTTGCAATCTGACCAAAATTCATGGAAGTTGGTGGCTCCATTTTTGCACATAATCATTCGAGGTTTCACTGCCAACTTGTGTTATAATTACTTACTAAAGCATCAAGTCTAGCTTTTGCCTACCGGAGCTGGGTACTTATATGCAAAAATCCACAAACTAATTTTAAACAATAATAGAGAGGCAGACTGGTAGCACTCCTACTTATTTCCTCGTCATATTGACTCCTCTATTTAGAGTGCACATAATTGTCACTTAATAAGTGCCCATAACTTGCTTTGTTTTTGATCATGCAGATTTCTTCAACCTTTTTTTGGAAGCACACTGTTCTGATTGGAGAGGTTGAGCAAACGAAGAAGCTCCGCAATAAAGATTTGTCAAATAAAATTAACTTGATGAAATAAAAAAATTTACGAAGGAATGGCACACTAAATAAAATATTTTGTTTGAGTTTCTTGTTCATATTTGTGCCCTGCTTGCTCTGATGTGCACATGCCAGTCGGCTAAGCACTGAATGCTACATTTGTAGGCTGGTACAGCCATAGTACACTGATAGACTGATACACTCGTAGACTAATACATTCACAGACTGATACATTCACAGACATAAACCTACATAGACTGATACAACTGTCAATAAACTGATAGCTTATTATGTTTCTATCAGAATTTTTGCTAGGATATTTCAATTAATTGCACAGCTGCACACACAGCAAGAGAACATGCCCAGACTTCAAGGCACGGTTGATTCCGTTAATTAAAACGGCCTTTTAATTCCACAGCAGCACAAACAGCAAGAGAACGCGTCCCAACGTCTGCAAGGCGCGGTTCATTCCGTTAATTAAAACGGCCAGCGTCACTCATGCACTCGCGAATTGCACCGCGGACGACACCAAATTCTCGCGGAGAAGCCAAAACTACAGCAGCGAATTTCTCTGCCAAATCTAGCAACACTGACCCTTCAAGTCTGGCAACAACTTCTGCAACGCCAAACAGAACCATGCCTGCGTAACCTCAACGTGTGCGTTGAGGTTACGCAATAACAATACAACCACTGATATTTGGTTTCAAGAATTCTGATATTGCGAATAGAAAGTAGAAGTCTTGTGACGCAGAAGCTAATATACCAATAAGGATATTAGTCACTCTTCAATACTACGTTTACACTTATTAGAGCCACTTAAAATCTGCAGCAGAAATTAAGCATGCAGCATTCGATATCCAACTGCTTTCAAATAACCTGCGTAACTCGACCTAAGCCTCTTGAAACACAGTGTGTGTGGGTGAGGATTCCTTAAAGGTTAATACAATGTGTACTCCGGCATCATATATCGCTCTCACTTCTTGTTTTGCAATTACGATATCACTTAGAAGGAACACCAGTCGCACACTAAGGTAAGGAGCCCAGCCTAGGCCTACAAAGCCTAGATAGATAGATATGTGGGGTTTAACGTCTCAAAACCACCATATGATTATGAAAGACGCCGTAGTGGAGGGCTCGGGAAATTTCGACCACCTGGGGTTCTTTAACGTGCACCCAAATCTGAGCCCACGGGCCTACAACATTTCCGCCCCCATCGGAAATGCAGCCGCCACAGCCGGGATTCGATCCTGCGACCTGCGGGTCAGCAGCCGAGTACCTTGGCCACTAGACCACTGTGGCGGGGAGGCCTATAAATTAAGCCTGAGAACCTACATCATAACCTCCACTAAACGCAGTAGAACAGAAAGGGGAAAAAAACGGCACCTTCATAGATTCGCCAATGTAGCGCGTACACATGCAGGCTTCATTATCAAACAAAATTTTGCCGTAGAACCTTACCTTGCATTGTCTTCAGACGCACCTGCCTGCTTCCTGTCAATAAACTTGCATTGGCCGCCATCAATCGCTGAATTTCGTCCCATTTTTTTTTCTTCATCGCCCATGTCCGTTATTCTACCGGGACAGCCCAATTAAAACTTGGCACAAAAAAAAGGCGTGGGCACACTTAAACTGGACGTTGTTCTACAGGGGTCCTAAGCACAGTGCAGAGCGATAGGAAAGGTCCGGGCACACTTCAAGAACGTCAGCGTGTAATGCACCATATGGCAACACTAAAAAAGCGGCGTCGAGGTATGACATGGCGCATGCACATCATAGCGCGCCCAATGTGATCGGTAGGTAACTTAAAGCTTCAAAACTGTAGCGCGTTTTGATTATCAGATGGCGCACAAAGGGGTGAGACTGTTTTCACAACTAATCTTTTCAGGGCGGGGCCTCGCCTCGATGACGTAGGCAAACGTCAGATTCCCGGCAAGCGTGCTGGCGGCGGGGTCGCTTTTAGGGGCGAAGCTCCTTAGGGCGTGGGCTGTGCGTCCCCTGTAGCCTGTATGTAGCCACCTCTAGTTTAGTTCTTGCAGTGTTCACTAGATGGCGGTACCGTCCCCTGTATGTAGCCACCTCTAGTTTAGTTTTTGCAGTGTTCACTAGACGGCGGTACCGTCTCCTGTATGTAGCCACCTCTCGTTTAGTTCTTGTAGTGTTTACTAGATGGTGGTATTTGTAGCTGATGATGAAAAGATGCAAGATGTTATAAAGTAGAAAGTGGTACTTGTAGTTGATGAAAGACGCGAGATCTTATAAAATAGGAATGATGTCACATATGGCGCGTGTCATTGGTTGAAGGCAATCGTTCGATTTAGTGCGGCGACGTACGCTAGGGGGAGCGTTGTAATAAAATCCGTTCGCTGTTGGCGCGCGCTCGGAGTCGCCGGATGGATAAGGCTGCACAGCGGAAAGAGCGCAAGGCGGCAGCAGCGCGCGCTCGCAGACAGAATCCCGATGTGCGAGCGCGCGAGGCAAGGGACATCGCAAGCCATCCATTGTCTAAGAACAAATAAAAGTTGATTTGTGTATATACACACACAGCGTTTCTCACGTCTTTACATGATGATCGACTGGGCGAATTACACGGAAGATTCACAGTTTACCGATAAATCCCTCCGGAGCTTCGCCCATTCATCATCATTCACCCCATGAATATGCCGTAATTTTTTTTTCTCGCTCTCGAGCGCAGTTGCTTCGTTCCCAGCGTGCGCTAGGGACTTTTCTGCTGGGTTCCGGGCGGACGTTCAGCGTGCATTATCTCTTTCGCTTTCGATCGTGTGGAACATTCGCTTTTTCGGCGCGTTACGAAGCAGAAGCTGAAGCAGTATTTCAGAAGCCATGTCTGGCCGCTGAAGCAGGACCTTGGAAGGCTTTTGGTTTGGTGAGGTTGTTTTTCTTCGTTTTATGAGGGGCTTTTTGTCAGGATAGGCTAGCGTAACTTTCAGCTATTGCTTGGTAGGCTAGCTAGTTTCTGACTTGTCCACCGCGTGGTACTCTTACCGCGATGGTGGCCCCTTCGCGCCTGAGGCCCAAGACCTTTTTTTTGGTCGTGTGCCAAAGGGTGTCATTAATGTTGGCATCTACATGAGGGCCTAGTCAAGGGGTTCCAAGTCAAGGATATCGCGTGTGTCCAAGACTTTGGTGGAGGAAAGTTCGTTACCTTCCTCAGCGAGGACGCGGTCGAGTGGTTCAAGGCTAAGCCGGAGATCTAATTCGTTGGGGAGGAGGTAGTGAAGTTTCAGTACCGCGGCGCGTACGCGTGACAGTGCAAGTTTTTGGCTACCCGGAGAATTGCAGTGACAAGCACCTGGTGAAAGGGCTCATGCAGTACGGAAAGGTTCTCGAGGTCGGAGAGGAAAACGTGCCTGGATTCGAGAGTATATCGTCTGGCGTCCGCCGAGTGCGCATGGAGATGGAGAAGGCAGTCCCGAACATTATGTCGAGTGGCGGCCAACAGTGGCGGCCAAGAGTTACCCTCCCTGGATTTCGTGCCGACCGGTTGTGCGCCCGCGCGCTCGCGACCTTCGGCGTCATCGTAGCTCTGGCCGACTGGGCTCGCCCTACGTCATCTCCTGTCGCCGACGACCTTCGACGACAGCGCAGCCCTGATTTACTGGACCTGTTCTACGCCATCTACAGACGCCGACAACATCTCTCGCAAGTGTACCCCGTCCTCGGACTCCAGTGACCATTCTTCCATCTTTCCTGTCTCTCCTATCCAGGGGCGGCGCCAGGGGGGGGGGGGGGGCAAGGGTGGGCTGGAGCCCCCCCAAAATTCTCGCCTGCCCCCCCTATGCCCACCCAAATGCCCGGAAGCATATATTGAAAACCTAGTAGGAGCAGAGCTAGCTTGCCCCCCCCCCCCCTCGGAGGAGCTCACTTTTCATGGTTGCCCCCCAGTAAAAACATCCTGGCGCCGCCCCTGCTCCTATCCCCTCAGTTTGTTGTTGCTTCTTCTTCCGCTTTTCTATACCTTTACTTCTACCCTTTTATCCCTCCTCACCCCCATCCCTTGTGAGCTCTGTGGCGGTGTCGGTCACTGAAGCAGACAATAACGGGGCTCACTTTTCTCAACCTTTCTCTTAAGAACCACTTCAGTTTCAGTTTCGCTCGAGTGGCGGCCAACTCATCTACATTGTGTACGATGGCGTCGTACGCCGATGTCGCAAGTGCCTTCGGCCGTGGCACATCTCGACCAATTGCGTGAGCCGCGTTGCGAACGCTGCGGGACGTACGGTCACGCCACGTGCGAACAAAAATGCCAGCGCTGTGGTGGTGACCACGCCCAATCAGCCTTGTCTTGTCTTGTCGCCTAGATCTTGGCTCATACCCACAAGGGGGATTGGCCACACTGTACCTTATAATGAAAATTTTTTACACAGTGCTTGCTAAAAAAAAGAGAGAAATTAGATAAGAACAATAATAATGTCCCTTTGAAAAAAAACATGAAAAAGTGCAGAAGAATTCTATAAACCAGAATATATAAAACAAATTAGCAAGAATGAAAAAGGGGGACAAAGAATTGGATATATCTTGCAGTACCACTAAAAGCGTATCCTTCCAGTTGCTTGAATGAACTTATGTAGCGCTGACAGAATAGCACTGCGCACCGCACCCAACTGACTGGCTCTCAACAAAATAAAAAGGGTGGATGTATTTACTGGCAATCCGAGCAGTCTAATCGGTCTCTCAAGAAATATTCGCCGCAGGGAGGCGAAGCGGCGGCATGTGAGAAGAAAGTGATCTATTGTTTCCGGTTCATTGCAAACTGCACATAGGTTAGTTAATGAAAATCCTGATTTGTGGAGATAAAAATTTAACCGACGAACTCTATAGCGAAAGCTTGTGAGGGTCACCTTAAATTGACGGAAAAGGCATTTTTCGGTGTTCCATGTGAATGGCAAGTACCGAAGTTCTTCAGATTGTGGAGCGATGTTTTGTTCATTTTTAAGATTAGCAGGCGTTTGAATCATTCGGCAGTAATAAAAGGAAACTGTGAAGCTACTAGTACCAACGGGAAATTTAAAGATGCCAAAGTGATCGAGTCAGCCATTTCATTTAGTACAATTCCAGCATGCCCGGGAACCCAAATAAACTGAACTTTTGATAGGCTACGCGGTACGAGGGACCAAAATATCCTGAAAAGAGGAGACTGCTTTGCGGACGTTAGATGTGTACAAACAGACAAAGCATCCGAAATAATAATAGGTTTTGATTGCTGAGAACTTAGTTTTCGAAGAGCCAATGTAATAGCCAGGAATTCTGCGAGATAAATTTGTGTGAAGTTAGGCAATGGAGCGCAAAAGACCAATTAAGCTGATGAGAAAAATACCTACTCCAGCCTTCTGAAGAATTTGCGTTGCATCCGTCGAAATTGCTACGTAATCGGGAAAATGACTGAGATGGTCTTGAAGGAGGCCCTCCAGAACATGCTTTGGAAGTAACCTGACATTTTTCTGGAAAATTTCATCGAAAATTAAGTCAACTGGCACCGAGCGTAGGGTTTGGGGAGTTAATTGCTGGAGGGAAACGTGAAGATTTGATAACAGAGACTCCACGATAATGACTTGGGGTCTGTGATAACGACACCACGGGCGCTTAAAGAAAGAAACTGGATATTTGATGAAAACTGTCCGTAAACAGGAGAGGGGCGCATCGTAGAGTTTTAAAAAATGTTTGCACGGTCAGCTGTCGAAATCTAGCATCAAGTGGAATGATTCGAGCTTCCAAATAAAGCACGCTATTCGTGACACACCTATAGGTAGCCCGAGACACAGCCGGAGAACTTGTCATTCTAGCAATATAAAAGGTCTTAATTTGTACTCAGCACTTCTGGAATACAGAACGCAACCAAACTCCAGAATTGGGCATACGTAAAGTTTGTATATCATAAGTAACGTATCCCTGCGCATCCCTGAATTCTTATTGCAAAACCGGCGTAGCGATCCTAGAGCGCTTTCTGCTTTACGGGTGTTTGATTCTGTTTGTTGCGGCCAATTTAAATTGTCCACGTAAATAATGCCAAGATATTTTAGCGTCGTTACTTGTGGGATTGAATCATTTCGATAATGGAGTGAAAGAAATACGGGAACGGATAAAAGGAATACAAGCAGAGCACATTTGCTAACATTAAGCGAAAAACACAGCCCGCCAAGCCATACATCGAGCTCACTCAAATATGACTGTAAGATTTGATACAAACTATTAATATCTCGGGATGACGCGAAAAAAGCAATATTATTGGCGTAGACGTAAAAAGGAACATTTTATGAACGGGAATGGATGATATTAAGATATTAAATAAAAGAGGTGACCGAACTGATCCTTGCAGAACACCTCTTGTTTGCTTATATGAGGCAGAAGTAATTCCCTCATGGCAACAAAAGAATTGAGTCTCAAAGAGAAACTCCTGAACCAATAATATAATATACTTGGACACCTCACAGTCCACTAATCTTGAAATTAATGTGCTGTGTTCCACACCATCGTAGGTTCTTGCAATATCTAACGTGACTAATGCAGAAAGCTCACCAGATACTTTTGCAAGACGAATTCGGCTTTCGAAATCAACATGATACGACCATATAGAGCACCCCTGTCTAAATCATACTTCCCTTAGTGAAAGGCTGCCCTGATGAGCGATCAATTCACCGAGCCTTCTATGATGAATTTTTTTTTCAATTATTTTAACTAAGTTTGAAGTAAGCAAAATTGACCGAATGTTATCCAGGACATATCCGAGGCTTTTGATTTTTTCGCAGCAACACAACTTTAGCAATTTTCCATGTGCTTGGAATCCATGTGTGCTGTAAGGATCAGTTAACAATATTCAAAAGCTCATCGGGATGGAAATTAAATATCAATTTAATCATAGAGTTTGTAATCTGATCCGAACCGGGAGCCGCTTGATTTACAGTTAGTATGACATCTGCAAGTTCCGCCATAGTAACTTCCCGATAGTCCGAGGTTGAGCTTTTGAATGGTATAGGTCTCAAGCATGACGAAGCGAAACGCGCGTGAAGTCCTTTCGCGATGCCCTCTAAGAAATCGGTTGCCTCTTTAGGAGACAGCACTACTGAATGCGAATATGCTGGTACCTGCGTCGATTTTTTGTTCTGTAGAAACCTGCGCATGGCAGATCTTTTATCTGGGTTTGGTGAACTCGAATGTAAGTCGGATTTGTGTTTATCTTTAGCTATAGCAACTGAACGCTTAAACAGTGCTGCGTGGAATTTATAGTCAACCCAATTTTTCGGAGTATGGTTGTGGCGTAAACGTTTCCAAGCAGCTTTACGTCACTTATATGCAAGCGTACAATCTTCATTTCACAAAGCCGAATTTGACGGTGTGCTGCCGTACTTGACAGAAAACTCTTCCGGCTGAACAGAGTCACTTAGACACGCTACTACTGAAGCAGCTCGTTGCTGTCTGACACGTCCTCTCAATGATGAAAGCGCGGAGTTTCAAACAGTTTTATTAATTTTATAGTTGGTGAACCGTTGTTGCCGGATACCAGAGGTGAGGTGTGGTAGCAATATTTCATAGGTAATCGGTACATGATCACTACTCGTCCCATTATCAAACGTTTCCCACGATGAAATTATAAACTAGCCACACGACAAAGTTAGGTCTAATGTTGATGATCTTATCCCGCGTAGAAAGGTAAATTGTCCAGAGTTATGACTGCGAAAACTATTATCTTGCAACCAATTTTTACAATAATTTGCCACGGCCATCTGTTTTAAACCTTCAAGAAGTGTGATGCGAGTTAAAATCCTCTGCCAATAAAATTGAATTTGACGAATAATTCTTGATAACACAATCTAGGTGATCTGTGCGTCTGACTCCATTCGGAAAGTACGCATTAATCGCTGTTGGAGTCAGGTAACAATCTATTCCTAACAATTCACAATCAGGACAAATACGTGCAAAAGTTACAGTAACATGATGATACATTTTTTGAAAATATGAGGGCCAATAATCCACCTCCCCTACCTGGCCGACCCAGTCTAAAAGTTCGAAAATTATTCAGAGTAAATGTTCGGTTTACTGAAAGTCAAGACTCTTGAAGTAAAATTATATTAGGATTTGTTTGCTGTATGAGATAAATAAGATATGTGTAAGCAGAAGATACGGAACGACAATTCCACTGGAAAACTTTCACAGGTGTGTGACGTCCCCGCAAACATGGACTGAACCCCGCTCCTTTCGAGATGTGTGCGCTCGTTTCTCAAACCCACGCATAAAGGACATTCCGGAGTTAAGTACCAGAAGGATTGTTTCTATTATCCTCACGGACTCCCCCGCGCAGACACGAGGACCGGGCGGCGCCTTGTCGTCTACAGACGATGTGACAGAGTACAATAATCGGCGCGCACCCTTCAGATCTGTGGCATGGGGGAGCAGCAGAACACCTTTTGTTGGTTCGGGGAAAGCGACCTTTGCGGCAAGCGCCCGTGCCGGGTCCATTATGCCTTTCCATCAGTCTCCATGGCGCCAGGGCTCTTACTGCGTTCTGCGTGGATGGCCGCCCGCGACGGGGAACGACAAGGAAGCGGCGGCTACGGAGAATTTTGTGGGAGACACCGAGCTGCATAGAAACGTTGAAACTTGGTCTGGACATCGGCTCGCCAAGTACCGAAAACATCGGGACCATTGTTCGCCCGTAATTAAAGTGTCATCGGACGGCTCGCCCATTCCTCTCCCTGAGGCTTGAGCTTGTACCTCGTTGCTTGCTCGGCTTTGTTTGGGAGAGGGTTTTCTACTGGTGTAGGCCGCGGGGGCGGCCGCCGAAGAGGATACACTCGGACGGAGAAGAAAAGATATGCCGCGTGGAGTGGCGGACTGGTTTTTGGTGCCCTGGTAGGGCGGAGTCGGGTCCTACAAAAAGGAAACTACGAAACGAGTTTGGGAGTCGGAGAGATACGATGTGAAGAGTCGAAGGGAGTCAGAGAGATGATGCGATGAGCTCGAAATGGTAGAGAAGCTAAGATGGAAACCACTAAGAGGGACGATGTAGGCGACGATGACGAAGACGATGAAGACGGCGACGGAAGGAGACAGATCAGACCGCGACGGAAAGAACCAACCTTCGGCCCTGATTTGAACAACCAGTTCCGAGGCCCCCGTCAACATGGACCTTTCGTGAGATGGACTTTATGCACCTTATTTAGAGTAACTTTTCGGGAAGGGAGGCGGTGAATTGAGACATTGCGCGTTTTTGTTAATTTATGACTTTATCATTTGTATCGTCGTGTGTTTACTTTGTATTGAAACACCTTTGTATTGGCACCGTTATTTCCCTTATGTATCCGGCGTCGCATGTCGCAAATGTCCAAATCATGTATTATAATTTATTGTAGTGGTCGATGTACGCGGTATACGGTGTTTTAAGTTAGTATTAAATTTAATGAATCAGTAAACAGAAACAAGTCGTAGCGTCTCTTACTTCCCGGCCCAAGCACGAATCCCTGTATGTGAGAAATGATTGAGACACGTAGTCAAGAGGGAACCGGATAGAAAAAGGGTTGAGTGTTCTTCCCTCTCTTTGGCGATCGGTGGCGTAGCGGGGGACGTCTCAAGTGGTGGCAGCGGTGGGATTACCGCTGGGGCAACGGTGCGAGATTTCACCCTCGTACTAGGGAAGGAGAGGCGACAAAATGAACGAGCAGGCTACCAGGATGACGGTCAGAGACGACCCAATAGAGATGAGCGCGTCAATGTTAGCGGACATGGTTCCATCGTTTACGGGAGATGATACGGGTCCGGATGTTGGGGTCTTCTTTAAAATTTTGGAGCAGGTTGGCCGCTTGGGTGGATGGCGGGATAATGAGCTGGTCTGCATAGCACGATGCAAGATGGTAGGCGTGGCGCACGATTTTGCGTAGTGGGATGATGGCGTCGCTGCGGCTTCAACTTTTTCTGAATTCAAGTATTTGGCCCTCAAGAGGTTCGATGCGGAGCCACTTATCTTTAAAACGGAGCGGTTTTTAAACGTGAGGCAGGGGGCAGAAGAGGAGGTGCGGTCATTTGCAAGTCGCTTGCGCATCCTCGGGACCGCCACCCTGGCGAGCTCCGATAGTGAGGATTCGGTGAAAGCTTCACTGCGCCGCGAAATTCTAGACGAACAATTGCTCTCGCAATTTTTATTAGGCCTGAGAGATCCGGTCCGCAGATTTGTTCTCTCTCGAGACCCAAAAACGTTTGACGAGGCCATTGCCATAGTGGTCAAGGAGGAACAGAATGAGAAAGTGTCGAGCAGCCATTCTTTACCCATTCGATACGTAGAAGACGACACGGATGTTCATGAGATGCATAGCCGCCTTGACCACCTCGAAAAACTTGTGGAGAGCTTGGCAGTACGCAAAAAGGTGACACAAAATTGGCAGAAATTCCCGAAGCAGCTCCCTTATCCCGGCGTGTGCTCTAACTGTGGCAGGTTTGGTCACATTCGGCGAGAATGCCACCGTTACCGGCGACGAAAGTGAAATTCGACGGGTGGCAGTCGCATTCACAAAGGCAAGGAGAGGGCGGGAAAAGTCGAATCTGGAAACCTAGACGCAACCCCTTCTCATGACGTTGACGCGCAGAGGTCAATCGCAGTCGTAAATATCCGCGACGAAATAAGCTCCTTAAAAATGAGTCACGGTTCAGCGTGTGCGGAAGTGGTCAATGTAATTTCCGTGATCGAAGAGGATGTTCCGCCATTGAGCGAGTGTGTGTTTGAGAGGAAAGCTGACACGCCGGTGCCACTGGGTGAAAGAAAGGTTGTCGAGGTCGCTGGAGCGTGTGCAGACGGTTTAGCTGCGGTTTCTACCTTGAAGGTCCCACGAGACGATGAGGCATTACCAGTAGGAGTGGCAGATATAGAGTTGGATGAGAATGGTTTTGCTGAGGATACGGTTGTCGGAGTCTTGGTCGACACGGTGGTAGACCAAACGTTGGAGAAAGTGGATGAGATTGAAGAATGCCTAGATCGCAACGGGGTAGTTTTTGTGGGGCCAGAGATGAACTGCAGCACACTCGATGTACACCGCACCAGGCCCGGGCATGCGCAGCAGCGGGCTTGTCAGATAGCTTCGCACATGCCCCACTCCGCGACGGAGTTGAGTAGGTGGAAGTTCAGACCATCCAACGAGGGTCCGGGACTCGGAGTCGGGGAAGATGTCTGCATACGGGTAGACGCTGAGCGCTCGGGGATCGGCTAGGGTCAGAAGAGTCCGCAATGTTGTATGTCATTTTTGTTCTATAAATTTTGTTTGGTCATTGTGCTTGTTATTTTAGTGGAGACCTTGTGTCGAAGTTTAAGTTTTCTTTTATTTTGTTTTGTTTTGGCCTGTACACTTGTTTAATTTTGTCGATTGTGTTTTGAAATGAGGCAAGTAGCTCACTCGGTTATTGTGGTTTTGTGTTGTTTGCGGCGCCTGAGGTTGATCACTGAGTGAGTGGTACCACCTGGGATCGATGAACACCTAATGATTGGGGAAGAACATAGTGTCAGTGAATGTGAGGTTGCCGAGACCTCGCCGCGTGTCGGAGAGAGGGCGCGAGGGAGACTGGTTTGGGAACGGTGTGGTTTAGATAGAAAGGATATGTGGCTGGCATCTGTGGCCCAAACTAGGCAGATTATGCAAGGTGGTTGGTCGAGATACCTAAATAGGCGCTGCACAACAGGTGATGAGATGAGACAAGATAACAGACAAACTACGGAGTTTTCCCTACACAATAGTGTCGTGCCTCGATAGGAGGCGGGAAGGGCTGGTTTGTAGGAAGAGAAGAAGCAGCCGCGGTATCAACGAGGCGAGGTGAAAGTTCAGATTGAAATGGTTTCACGGCGTCTCCCCGCACCCCGCACGGAAGTGTCGCGCCTCGTTAGGAGGAAGGGGGGCGTCGTGATCGGTATTGATGTATAACACCTAATGTCACAGTTGCATAGGACAGCAAATACGCTACGTTCTCAGCCCTTCCGAACACGCAAATCGCGTTGAAGGCTCCTCTCCCTCACCGACAGGTTCGTGCAGCAGAGGCCGGGCAGTAGATGGTATGCGAAGGTAATTTAGTGCATATTCAGAATTCAGATTCAGTGCATATTCAGATTCAGAACATAGCTTATACTGCCTGTGTGACCTGTGTTCTCCCGCCTTCCCGCTTTTCGTCTGGTTTGAAATGTTCGAGGTCTTGAGATTTTGTGCATGTGTGAAATGAAAGTGTACTTAAATGTGTGTATCCTATGTTCGGTTGTGCCGAGAGTGGACAGTGCCGGCGAAGTGTGTGATGTGCTCGCATGGTAGTGAACCTTCCGCATTCATGACTGAACGCTGCGTGCCAAACCATCCGAACAGCTGTGACCAGTGTGCCTTTTGTCCACGCGTCATCCACGAGTTTCTGCAGTGATTCTGAAAGTTTCAAATGTGTTGTGCGCGGTAGAAATACGGAATCAAACTGCTTCGTGGTGGGTGATGATTCAGCGACAACCACAAATTGGTTCCTCTCAGCGACGCGCCACCGCCACGGCTGACTCTCAAGTGTACTGTGTTCGCGTATAGTATTCCTAAGACTGCCGCAATGTCTCAATTTCGCTGCGCAACCCGAAGGCGTTATGCGCCCGCATTTCTCGTGTTTGAATTTCCCCACTGGGAAAATTCTTCTGCAAGATGAAGGGATTGTGACGTCCCCGCAAACACGGACTGAACCCCGCTCCTTTCGACATGTGTGCGCTCGTTTCTCAAACCCACGCATAAAGGACATTCCGGAGTTAAGTACCAGAAGGATTGTTTCTATTATCCTCACGGACTCCCCCGCGCAGACACGAGGACCGGGCGGCGCCTTGTCGTCTACAGACGATGTGACAGAGTACAATAATCGGCGCGCACCCTTCAGATCTGTGGCATGGGGGAGCAGCAGAACACCTTTTGTTGGTTCGGGGAAAGCGACCTTTGCGGCAAGCGCACGTGCCGGGTCCATTATGCCTTTCCATCAGTCTCCATGGCGCCAGGGCTCTTACTGCGTTCTGCGTGGATGGCCGCCCGCGACGGGGAACGACAAGGAAGCGGCGGCTACGGAGAATTTTGTGGGAGACACCGAGCTGCATAGAAACGTTGAAACTTGGTCTGGACATCGGCTCGCCAAGTACCGAAAACATCGGGACCATTGTTCGCCCGTAATTAAAGTGTCATCGGACGGCTCGCCCATTCCTCTCCCTGAGGCTTGAGCTTGTACCTCGTTGCTTGCTCGGCTTTGTTTGGGAGAGGGTTTTCTACTGGTGTAGGCCGCGGGGGCGGCCGCCGAAGAGGATACACTCGGACGGAGAAGAAAAGATATGCCGCGTGGAGTGGCGGACTGGTTTTTGGTGCCCTGGTAGGGCGGAGTCGGGTCCTACAAAAAGGAAACTACGAAACGAGTTTGGGAGTCGGAGAGATACGATGTGAAGAGTCGAAGGGAGTCAGAGAGATGATGCGATGAGCTCGAAATGGTAGAGAAGCTAAGATGGAAACCACTAAGAGGGACGATGTAGGCGACGATGACGAAGACGATGAAGACGGCGACGGAAGGAGACAGATCAGACCGCGACGGAAAGAACCAACCTTCGGCCCTGATTTGAACAACCAGTTCCGAGGCCCCCGTCAACATGGACCTTTCGTGAGATGGACTTTATGCACCTTATTTAGAGTAACTTTTCGGGAAGGGAGGCGGTGAATTGAGACATTGCGCGTTTTTGTTAATTTATGACTTTATCATTTGTATCGTCGTGTGTTTACTTTGTATTGAAACACCTTTGTATTGGCACCGTTATTTCCCTTATGTATCCGGCGTCGCATGTCGCAAATGTCCAAATCATGTATTATAATTTATTGTAGTGGTCGATGTACGCGGTATACGGTGTTTTAAGTTAGTATTAAATTTAATGAATCAGTAAACAGAAACAAGTCGTAGCGTCTCTTACTTCCCGGCCCAAGCACGAATCCCTGTATGTGAGAAATGATTGAGACACGTAGTCAAGAGGGAACCGGATAGAAAAAGGGTTGAGTGTTCTTCCCTCTCTTTGGCGATCGGTGGCGTAGCGGGGGACGTCTCAGGTGCTATGATGGACTTAATACTGTTGACTCGACTGCAGAACGCAAAACGTCTTGCTCGTGGTTGCTATCAGTAATAACTTTTTTAGGTTTTATCATTGGCGAACTGGTTGGAGACAATGGAGCACTGCGTCGTTTATGAATGATATTACCAAGCGTCATGTCACCAAACGACCCACTGGGGTCAGCGACTGAAAGCTGACGAGCGTTTCTGGGGGAACATCTTCTTGACACGGATTATTTTGTTCATTGTCGAGATGCTCAGCTTCACCCTGGACCGTGACAGTGTGTGCAGCGAAGGAGGGAATAAGGCTGTTTAACCTGGCGGCGAGCATCTTGGTCAGACCTTCAGAAAAGTTGTTGAAAAGCCGTTTCATACTCATCGGCATGGCCTTATCTATCACTGCCGACACTGCGGAAGCGACCGTCGCTTCAATGGACCCACACTGGCGTGACGTAGCTGCAGCGTACCCCACTTCACGCTCTTTAATGAAGGATGTTGCTTCAGACCGAGAACAATAGCATTTCTCCATTATATCTAGAATTTGTGTTTCACGTTCCCAAGCAGGGCAGCTATTGTCCGTGGCTGTGTGTGCTCCATCACATAGGCAACACCTGCAGTCGTCTACCTGACAATTTGATGCGGCATGTGCCCCACCGCAATTCGCACATCTCAATGAGCACCTGCAAGCATTAGTGCTATGTCCAAATCGCCAGCAGTTACGACATTGCAGTGGGCGAGGTGTCAATACCTCTACACGGAATAGATAACGCCAGAACTTCAGCTCAGGGGGGCCTGTGAGACCGGCAAAGGTAACGATGGCGCTTTCAGTAGAGACTCGCGTATCACGGAGTCTGGGTCTAGCGTTCATGGAGAGCAGACGTGCTGTTCGGAGCTCCTGTGTTTGTGGGAGACGAGCTGCTGTGCCTAGTGCAGCGCTCCCCATTTCTTCGCCTGCATCATGTGCATTTGCGATGGTGAGACTTTTCGCCTAAGTGCTGGTGGTACCTTTCAACTCAGCAAGTGGCCGTGACCTCACTGAAGCCAAGCTTGTCGCAGTGAGTTGATCTTTCGTCCATCCATGCGTGGGACTCCGACGCTCTGAGGCGGCCCTTACGCGGCTGCTGCTACTTTGGCGTGGTTCCCGCGTCCTATACTACGGGCCCGAAGCCGGGATCAGTGTGAAGGGCTCTCAGCCAACTCACTACACTGTGTCGATGGAGCATTCAACCATCATAACGCCATTTTCCAATGAGCAAGGTTCGTCGTCGGCGACGGAGAACGCCGCCAGGCGTTGCGCGGCAGTAGCGACACCCGAGACGCACACCATGGGGCTGACATTTGATCCAGCTTTCACCAGTTCTCTTTCCGGACAACAAAATGACAATTTGACTGGGGAAAGAATGGAGGACGATGCTGCCTCGAACTGTCCTGCTGACCACACCGATGACGACGATGCAGGTGGCTGTTGGAAGACCGTCACCAAGAAGCGACGCGCCCGCAAAATGAACACCAACAAGGAAACCCAACCAAGCGAGAGCATCTCGGACGTCTCTCAGCGCAATGTACGCAAGTAGAGTGGGAACCAGCATTTGACTCGACTTCCTATACACGATGAAAAGGTCATTCTACGCCCTCATGGAGGGCTTTGCCTGCATAGGTGGACGCGCCCTGAACTCACCGGTGCTCTCTGGAGCGCTGCTGGTCTGACTACCAAAGACCGTGAGGACATCATATTCCGACTGCGACCGCTGCAGAACCTAGCGATCATCAGCACGCCCCAGTCTCATGTGGCCGACGCGTTATACAGGGTGCGAGAGCTGAGACTCGGTGAGCGTGTTTATCCCATAAACACATACTTTGCGGCTCCAGACAACTCTTGCTAGGGTTTTGTTCCTGGCATTTTGCCCGGTACGTCGTCTTCCACGCTAGTAGATGAACGTGTGGCTCCTGAAACCCAAATACTTCAAGCACGCATGATGGGTCAGACCAACATAACGTTGGTTACTTTCGAAGGATTGAAGGTTCCTCGCTACGTACGTTTCTACGGGGCTGAACTGCGTTGTTACCCCCATCACCCCCGACAAGTGGTTTGCACGATTTGCCTCAAGCTGGGCCATCGGGATGACCATTGTCCTACACCAGACGTTGCGATATGTCCGACGTGCGGCACCGACAACCCCACCCAGTCGCATCCGTGCACTCCCCACTGCAAATCTTGTGACGGACCTCACCCTACGGCTGATCCAAACTGCCCTCAGCGTAAGAGACAAGTACTGAACAAGGCATGGGTGCGGAAAGCCTTCGAAAATGAAGTGCGTGAACTCCAACCCTCCTGTGACCATACCGTGTCAGGCAATTAAGACAGCCGAGACCCACCATTCACGCACCCCAACGAAAACAGAAGAGTCGCGCTCCAAGAGCCGATCCAAATCGCGTCGCAAGTCAAAGACCTACTCTAAGTCCCGGACCCGCTCCCGATCCCGGACCCACTCCCAATCCTGGGCCCGATCCCGGACTCGCCTCAAGTCCCGCTCCTGCTCCAAGTCCCGCTCCTGCGAGGAATCACGGCGTCCATCGGAGACGCGGGCTCCTTCCCTATCTACACGACAACCCTACAAGAAGGCTTTGCAGAGCAAACCTGTTGGCCAGGAGGTACATGCTTTCTCCGAGCAGCAGCAGGCCCCGTAACGGAACGCTACCAAGGTGGCTCCTCGGGAGGTAGGTCAAGTAGAGGGTCCCCCACAGCTTGCTTCGTCCCGCCAATCACTCCCCACCACGTCCCCTCAGATCACTAAATCCTCGACCCCTGATCTTCTCGCGGAAATAGCACGCCTACGTCGAGACATGGAGGCTCGTTGCGAACGCCTGCAAAAGAAAATGGACGCGCTGGTATCAGAAATGGGCACCAATATGCAGGCTGCACTCGACAGGATAGAACGCTGCATTGAAATTCTTCAAATTGAGATGATGGGGTGCGTGCAGTCATGTATAGAACGCACGCTCGCACGTAACACCGCCGTGCGAACTACCGAGACTAAATTTGATCAAATCTCTCGGCAGTCAACATCCAATGCGAGTGCACGGCGCTCACACCCTTACACACGTCCTTCCGTTTCCCCCCACGATGAAGATGGCGTCGCGTGACGCGCCACGACTAGTGGTGTGGCAATGGAACTGCAGGGTATTCTGCCAAAAGTGGAGTTCCCTGCAGCAGTACACAGCTGCATCCACTTACACTCCTAATGTTATCCTCTTACAAGAACCAAATTGTCCGTCTTCTTTATCAGGCTACAACACGCTCTTGGGTGCCTCCCCTCTCATGGGAACCCTAGTTTCGAAACATGTCCCATGTCGCGTGCATACCACTAGTAGTGACATCCCTCACCAAATAATCGAAATAATTACGCAAAGCTCAAACAGTGAAAGCTTGTTCTTACTAAATGTGTATACAGTTCCCCCCGTTCGCGTACGCACTGCTTTTACCGCCTTCTCACGGAATTCGGGAGTTTTGGACGGGTTCGTGTTAGGGTGGCTAGACCTATTCATGTGGTGTGCGGGGATTTTAACGCTCCACATACAGTTTGGGGTTATGTCAAATCACAGCCCAAAGAAACACGCTTGTGGAATGATATTTGCTACATGAGATATACTTTACTAACGGACCCAGAGCGCCCCACTCGTATTGGAAACAGTATATCACGTGGCACCTGCCCTTACCTCGCCTTCGTACGCAATATGGGCCCGGTGGTAGCGCATGGTCCTCGAGAGGAGCACCTTGGCAGCGACCACTATGTTGTGGCGGCCATTCTACCACTTAATGGTGCCCGAAGGACCGAGCGGTGTTTATGCATTACAGACTGGGTCCAATTCAGGGAACGTCACCGGGACCCGCCTAAGGGGCAAGATTACGAGCGATGGCTTAATTCTCTTACTCAAGATATAGAAGCCACCAGGCGCACATTGTGTACTACCACGAAACACCAGACATTGACCCACATTTTCTTCATCCTTGGGACGCACGGAGAGGACTGACACAGCGATGGAGACGCCAACGTCTGAATCGTAAACTGAGAAAAAGTATATAGATCAAATTACGTGGGAATCTCCAGAATACGCAGCGACCCTCACCAGAAATAACTGGCGATGATTCTGCAACCGGCTTTCAGGAGCGTTAGGCACTTCAAAAACAAGGTCGATTCTTCGATCCCTCACAGACCCCACCACCACGAAAACAAAAGCATTTCAACAGTTACACATCCTAATACACGAGTATCGGGACAACCCCTCAAGACTTCTGAGTGAGCTTGAAAAATATTTCTTTCCGACAGGCCCAACACCGCATTACCCTGACGATCCGCTCGTAGGCGAGACAAATGAATTGTTGGATGCAGGTATCACGGTTGAGGAAGTACGGGTAGTGTTACAAGATCTACACCGTAACACGGCACCGGGAGCAGACCACATTCGGTTAACCACACTCCGCAACCTAAGTGATGCGGATATCACCCACCTCACCGGTATATTCAATGAATACTGGCGCCCAGGTACGCTTCCCCAAGCGTGGCGACACGCCGATATATTGTTGATTCCCAAGCCGGGCAAACCAGTTCATTCGAAACCTACGTCCCATATCCCTAACCTCCTACATTGGCAAGCTGATGGAGCATGTACTCTTGGGACGTCTGCAGCCCTTCTTATAACAGCAATCCTTCTTCGCGCATTCTCAATTCGGATACCGAGCTCATCTATCGGCCAAAAATTTACTGTTACAGCTACGAGAGGAAGTCCTAGGGCCTCCATATCGCGCCCAAACGAGAGCACTCATTAGTTTTGATTTGAAGGGGGACTTCGATCATGTTGAACACGACCTCATCCTTCGCAATCTAGCCGAGTCGCATTGTGGAACTCGAATATATAACTGCATCTGCTCATTTCTTCGGGATCGTACGGCCACTGTGGGAATGGGACCGCATAAGTCTGGTACGATCCACCTTACAGGACGTGGCACACCACAGGGCTCCGTTCTTTCCCCTATATTATTTAATATCCCACTGGCAGGGCTTCCCCGCTTGCTCGACCAGGTCCCCGATGTCGCCCATGCTATTTAAGCGGATGACATCACTATCTGGTCGACATGGGGCTCTGATGGAGCCATCCTGGAGCGACTGCAAAAAGCAGATGATACTGTCGTTGAGTACGCTAAAAGAGGAGGCTTGCAATGTGCTCCTCAAAGTCAGAGCTCATCGTCATTCGCTCTCGAAGCAGTAGCCGTCCTCCTTCAATTATTGTGCACGTGGATGGCATACCCATACCACATGTCCCTCGTGTCCGCATCCTTGGACCACATGTTCAAGCGAATGGCAAAGGTAACTACACCGTTGGCGGCAGGGCGCTATGGTCGCCAGGGAGCAAACGCATGTCACATCGGCTCCATCGATTCGTGAATGTTTCCGCAGGTTTTTCGTACTCTACCCTTGAAAGTGGCTCATCATCGGGCAGATCAAGTCATCGTGAACCCACGGATACCAGCTTTTTGGGTGAGCGTGAGCTTTACGAGCTTTAAGGCTCGTAAACTGTAAAAATTATACGAGTGAGCGTCTAGGCCTAACGGTGGTTGGATCTGGCGCATACTACGTTGAACTCGAAGACTGAAAGAACAGCCGAGATGGACGTAGACGAGGCAGGGACAGGGGAAACCCCGGACTACAGAACTGAACAAACAAGAAGTGTTTCCACGAGTGAATACAAAGACGCTGACAGCGTTGCAGATGGGTGGATTGACACAAAAAAAGAGGACGCGCGAGCCAAAACAAGGCGGTGAGACAAGAAGACGCCCGTTCACGAAGCCCGATGTGCCAAGATCACTGAAGCATCGTCAGCAAGGTTCTACGAGCAAGCAAGATGCCCAGACTGCCCAGGGACGATATCAAGGTAATTGTTCAACCGAGGGACGGGCTGAATATAAGGAGCACGTGCGGTGTGAGTTTTGAAGAGGCGATACGCAATGGAGCAGGAGTGTGCGACGACGAGATTATCACGATCTGCCCCAACCCCACGCAAAAACTTTTGGTGATAAACACACCGGAGGAACGCACAGTGACGAAAATCGCCAAGATGAAGGTTTTGACTATCAACAGAAAGATGTACGAAACGAACGCATGTTTCGGCGCCTGAGAATATGACAAAAGGAATTATACACAATGTACCTCTTAAATATAATTAAGATCAGCTCGTGGAAGCACTGGTGAACACAAGAAACCCCTCTCTATAACGTATGCGAAGAGGCTCGGTAGTACGACCAACGTGATACTGCTCTATGAAGGAAACCAAGTTCCTACGTGTGTTTGCTTCAACAGCGTTATGATAAAAGTATCTGTGTACCGGAAACAAATAGACTTCTGCAAGGAATGTAGCAGGCTCGGTCACCGACCTGACATGTTCCCAAGACTAGATATCAAACTGTGCCCAATTTGTGGATTAAAGAACCCCATCAATGGACACGAGTGTACGCCCCAGTGCCGAATATGTGGGGAGGCGCACCCCACGGCCAACCGGATGTGCAAGGTCAAATACAAGGTGCCACACATAGTGAAGCAGAGAAGGTGGAAGGCAAGGTTCAGAGACTTTCAAGAGCGAACCCCGTCACCCATGAGATAGTAATGCTGGTGCAGTGGAAGGCAGCCGCCCTAGTCTCTCGAGATCCAGAAGCCGCTCCCAACAAGTCATGGGTCGTTCAACCAGATCCGAATCCCCCTCGCCGGTAAAAAGACGGAGCAAAAGTCGCAGTGCGAGCAGAAGTCGGAGTCAGAGCAGAAGCCGCAGCCAGAACCAACACCACCCCCAACAAAACATAGGAGGGGCCACACCTGGAGGAAAGCAGAAAGGGCCGCGCAAAATCACCTGGCGCGACATAGTCACGGGAACAAAGGCATACTCTGCACAGGGGCACCATCTCTCCGGCTGGCCGTGGGCAGCCGCCGACCCCGGCCTGGCGGTGAGGATGGAGAACATGGAAAAAGAGAATAGGGAGCTTAGACAAGAGTTGGCCAAGGCCAGAAAGCAGGATGAAAAATCAACGTGGAAAATTGAGGAGCTACAACAGACACTGAACGAAATCCTCAAGCGATTGGGAGGACACCTCGCAGAGACCCCATCCTCTGGCGCCTCCTCGTCCCATGGAGCAGCCGATGAACGCGACACAACTTCAGCAGTAGGAGACGGGTACACGGACATGTGCTGTGGAGGTGAATATGAAGCATCGGTGGCGGTGGGCTTAAAGCGTAAAGGCCCAAGCGATTCTCAACATTTTGAAGGCGCTGAAAATCACGCGCAAGAAGCAAAGTGGGCACGACCGTCAAGCCGAAAGATAGACGCAATCGAAGAAATTGTAGGCAAACTAACCAACAAGGCAGAGGGTCTGTTTTAGACGCTCCTCATTTAGCTGAACGAGTCTGACGCCGAAAGGAACGCACAATATGCTGCGGTCAATAACCAAAACGCTGGGCGGAGCAGTTGCAGCAACATGGACAAAGACACGACTAATTGGGAGAGGACGCATCGACCATTGTCAACAGAAGCAGCAATGTCAACGCCACCCACACTGAAAAAGGAGGGACGCACGGACAGTCGCGTTCCCCCAACGCCTTTGAATAGCAACCATGGCTGCGTCCCGCAAGTTTGTCGGCAGACGCACCATCTGGCAATGGAACTGTAGGGGCGTCAAAAACAAAAAAGCTACTATGGTGCAATATATGAAAACTCTTTCGAAAAGCAAACTTCCCGACGTGATTGCTTTGCAAGAACCTTTCGACCGGGCTCAGCTACCGGACTATGTGGCGTTTGGTTCTCCGTGCGAATGCACGGGGAAGGACATAAAGGTGTGTACCCTGGTTAAGAGAGGTACGGCCTTTATCGACCATTCATTTGATATCAGTGAGGAGTCGGACATAGGCCACAACCTGATTGAGGTCGTGCCCTGCATTGGAAACAGGAAGACTGGCCTCTTCGTGCTTAACGTGTACAGCCCCCTTCAAAAAGAGGCCTCAAGCACAACTTTGGCGCCCTTTTTCGCGAAGCGATGGCAAGGCCTCTCCTAATCTTCGGAGACTTCAATGCACCGCACACGCAATAGGGATATGGAGCCGACTCACCCAAAGGGAAGAGGCTAGCCGAACTGATGGACGAGCTTGGCTTGTTTCTACTCAATGAACCGGCATCGCACACCCGGATCGGACAGGGCGCGTGCCGCGACACGTCCCCTGATCTCTCCATTTGGTCAGACGCGGGCGCGATCACCTGGTCGAACACCTTTGAGGATCTGGGGAGCGACCACAGAGTTCTATGCGTGACTATGGAAGAGGATAAAGGCAAGATGGACGGCTGCCAAAAATCTAGAGTCATGGACTGGGACAAGTTTCGAGAGCACAGAGAACGAGAGAAGCAGGAAGGGCCGATCAAGGATATCGGGGAATGCTGCAGGGAACTACTCGCGGATGTAGAAAAAGCTACAAAAGGAATGGAATGGCCAGACAGGTGAAAAGAACCTGAAGGTGGCGACAGGCTCCTCGGAAACGTCGACGACAGTGTTCCCGAGCCGTTCAGGGTGGACAGCCGGCTTGCACATCTTGTAGTGGCCAAGAAATCTATGCAGCGAAGAGCGAGTCAGCAGAAACTGAACAGGAAGATACGCATAGATACGGTACATGTTTTGGGGTCCGTGAACGTTCCTTGTTCACACTAAGCAGGCAGGGGTCGTATGTTGCAAGAGTCGTGTGTCGCTTTTTTAGACATGGAGACTGTTGTCTGCTACAAGGAACTCGTATGGATCCCGAAACGTCTGTTTTTTCACCTTGTCATGGTCAGTGACCCCACTTCATCCTCAACATGATACCTGACCAGACGTACTGTCGTCGAACTTTTGACTATATATATATATATATATATATATATATATATATATATATATATATATATATATATATATATATATATATATATATATATATGCTGTTTCATATGTCGGTTTCGGTTTAACGTGCTGAATTAGCCATATTTAATCGCTCCGCGGTGATTGCCATTGGTCGCTTTTCAGAAATTCCAAAGTGGCGGTGGACTATTAGTAGTGAGGACTATAATTCGTTCATTTGACTTGACCGCTCATTTCTACTGGCTAAAAAGTTAATTGTTATAATTAGAATGAAATCTACTGTAATTAACGTTTGTACACACCTGAAAATGCCTGCCTTATGTCACAGTAAAGAGAACGCCGCAGGTAGCACGCAGATACCTCCTTTCTGCAATTTTTAGATCTTATGGCGGAGTTCAGTCCGGTGTGCGTTGCCCGTCATCTGCGCATGAGCAACAGCTGGCTCAAGCACTGCCAGAACGCGCTGGCACGTTCCGACCTGTTTAGACAGGGCTGGCTAAGACGGCCTCTCCTCCTTACACTCTCTCGGGAATCAAGTGATGGAGTCGGTGAACGAGATTCTGCAGACACGCGATGAACCAACACATCGTATCCTAGGCAGACCACGCTGGCACGCGCTAGCGCGTTGGAGCCCACGTAAGTGGCTGTGTAGGAGGCTGCGGCCTCTCCACCAATCACCTGATGGCGTCGAGAAACGAGGTTCTGGAGACGCGCGATGAGCGCACGTGCTCTCGCTTGGCGTGGCGATGAATCCGCGTGGCGTGCTCCAACAAAAGTGTGGTACGAGTAACAGCAACTGAAAATACAGAGAATTCATGGTGTGCTCCATTTGCAAGAACGCATTAACATCGGGCAAGGTGCCAGTGAAGAACAGATGAAGTGAACCCATGCATTGCTTCGCCTGCTACTCAGTGGTTCCCTTCATAGGGCGATTGTAGAATTTTCAATTATCTTGGACCCATTTCAACCTTAGCAAGACCCATTTCTTGAAGCTTCCTATCTTTTTTATTTATTTTTTATATGTTTCTTTCTTTTCTTTCTCTTACTAGAGAAAAAAAGCGACAGGGATAGAAAGAGAAAAACAAAAGCAGGGAGCATTAAAGGGAAGAAAGAAAATAGATTGAAAAAAATAAAAGTAAATATATATTGAAAGAAAGCTTTTGGCAACATCAAAGCGTAAAAGGAGACATTCACGAGAGCGAGAGACACAGTACGCCCCGCCGCGGTGGTCTAGTGGCTAAGGTACTCGGCTGCTGACCCGCAGGTCGCGGGTTCGATTCCCGGCTGCGGCGGCTGCATTTCCGATGGAGGCGGAAATGTTGTAGGCCCGTGTACTCAGATTTGGGTGCACCTTTAAGAACCCCAGGTGGTCAAAATTTCCGGAGCGTTCCACTACGGCATCTCTCATAATCAAATAGTGGTTTTGGGACGTTAAACCCCACAAATCAATCAATCGAGAGACACAGTACGGGCGCTATTTTAATCTATGTGTCTCTCGTTCTGGTGAATGTCTCATTTTGCACTCTGATGCCCCCAAAAGCTGTGCGCCATGTCACCAAATTTGGTGTTTTGTTAAGAAAACGCTGGGCTTGTGTGAAGAGAGCAGCACAGCCACAGCGAAAGCTGGAAAAGTGGCATTTAGGGAACCAGTTATAAACTCTCTTGGAGCTACTAATAAAAGTTCGCTTGCAAGGCACCCACGACAACATAAATGATAACTTCTCTCAAGTTGCGAAGCACCCACTACGACATAGTATTCGTCATCCTTTGGAAAAGCTAGCTACGCGCTGCGCAGTGGCTGTTGACGACGAGGAATTTCGAATTGATTGACTGAAATCATTTCATTTTGATTGAAGTAACTTTATTGTGGTGCATGAGCCCTTTGTAATAGGTGGAAAGCATCCAAAGGCCCACTCGTTACAGAATTCATATTGTTTAACGCCTGACTAGAGAATTGCCATTGTGTGACGCCTGGATACCAGGATATAATACACATGTTAACATGATTCCTTCCCCAAATAACTCCCTTATATGTCTTTTTTCAAGGGGTTTTTGAGCAGCGGCATGACTCTAGATTGCAGGGTCTCCACGGAAAGGACCGAGGTTCGAACCCCAGTTCATCTTGCGCATTTTTTTTTCTTATTTGACCTTTTTCATTTCAAGCGATAGTGGTTACGAACACCGGCGTCGGCGGACAACTACGGCGCCACAAATGGCCCTTGTTGTGACGTCATAAAAGCTTTCGCTTCCAATTGGTGATACAGGCGTGAAAACGTTCTTTAAAAAAAGAGAGAAAGAGTAAGAAAAAAAAAGAAGAAAGGTCACCCAGATTCCCTTCAGGCTTGACAGCACTTGTGCGAAGATGCTATAATTCTCTTGCACGAAAATGCTTTACGCCGGTGCCCACCAAGACCTTAGTGACATATTTGCATCACGGAAATAACAACGCAAAAAGTGATGGAAAAGTACAGCGCGACTCAATCTATTGACGAAGAAGACGCAACACACACGAGGGCTAGTGCGTTTTGTGTCTGCTTCGTCCTCAGAATGAGCCGCACTGTGCCTTCCCATTGGTATGAATAAACTCCCCCAGATAAAGGTCTTGTCGAAAAAAAAGGCACCCGATCAGATGGCAAAGAAGAAAAAACGCGGCTGATCCTCCTATATGGGAATCGGTATAACATGAAAGTGGGACGCACGTGTCTTTAAAGAGGTAATGGAGCGTTTAGCGTGCGTTATTATAGCAACAGCAACACATTGCAAAGTCACGCTATACATGGTAAGTAGCTCGAAAGTTGCAATGCACACCTGTAGCAGAAATCTCGTACAAAATTAGCATATACTGGACGACTGTACATGGTATGTACGACTGTACATACCACCGGGGAATGAGTTTCTAGAGACACGCGATGAACGCGAACCCGCGCGATCCGCGTGGTGTCGCGGCGACGGGCAAAACACGCTCGCCGCCTCACGAGTCCGCCCCATCTGCTGACGTAGCGTGAGTCGAAAGGAAAAAAAAAACTAAAAGCTCGTTCACACCGAAGGTGGGGTGGCCAAAGCGGCGAGGCCGCAACGCGGGAAGCGGGTAAAACCTCCTCTCCAGGCGGCGAAAGCGGGAGAAAAACCAGGCGGCAAGGCTGATCGCTTTGCGGCAGCCAATCAGAACGCCACGCAGCAGAGGCACGGTGGTGGCGTGGGTGTACGTTTGGGAGAAGCACTGACACGTCATAGCGACACGTGCGCAAAATCGCGAGATGCCCGCCTCTTCTTCCGCGCGGCCAGACGAAGGAGGCATGCGGCCTGAACAGGTTCACGCAATCGCCGCCTCGCCGCTTTGGTAATCCCGCTTGCCATACTCAAGCAGGTTATTCTCAAGCAGGTTATTTAAGGCTCACATTTGTTAATGCTGCCTCTGTCACTGTTGGCAAGGTTCAAGGCTCTGGCAGCACATCAAGTTGTCATTCGTTATTTAGGGTACTGTGTATGCACATTTACAGGGGAGATAAACGTTTTCCTGTAGCTTCTAAGGTGAATGAACTCTATGCCGGCCTGAGGAAGAAGGATGCCGACATATACGTCCAGCGCTCCAAGCAGCTTGGGCAGGGCACGTCGACACGCGCCCACCTTGTTCTCTGGCACTTTGACCAACTGGAGGTACTGGCCCTGGCTGACCCATGGTAGCATGGCACGGAGGCTGTTGTTGAAGTTATGCGACGGCTAGATCTAGAGAGGTGCGTGAGCTACCTGTGTTCAGAGTTGCCAAACGACATGCGTACAGTGTCCACCTGTGGCCATTCATTTGACGATACTTTCCTCATACATACTATATATGTGCTGTACACATGAGCCTCTGCACGTGTGTCATTATCAAACTTACGATAAAACAGCAAGAACAGTGTTATGCTGATCAAACAAATATGGGCACATTTCTTTGTATCTTCAGAATGGGAGCTCCTTTCGGATGCAAATAAATGTCTCAGTGATTCATGATGCCTTCTTCAATATTTTATTTAGAATTCTTTCATTGGCCAGTATGTGTGCATGCATCTAGGAATGCACAAATAGTAATTTGTAGGTTCGAAGCGAGTTTGAAGTGAATAATAATTTGGATGAGTTATTTTTAATTCTATAATTCAAATAGTATACACTCAAACCTCATTAAAACAAAGTTGCATCTCACACAAAAATGACTTCATTATATCCGAAAATTTGTTATAGGGGTATATTCCTAACACTATAGCTATTGCAAGAGTATTATTATTTTACTTTGTTATAACTGATATTTCGTTACATCTGGGTTCGTTATATTGAAGTTTGAGTGTATGAAGGAAAATGGGCATATTTGTTATTTCCTGGTTTTGTTTTGGTGCTGTGGCATTTTTTAATTTCATTTACATCAGTTCACCAGAGACTCCAGCAAATTGCTGTCAGTAGTATATGCAATAGGATACTGTAATGCCTGACTGCTGTGTTTCATTACATATTCAGCTTAGAGTACAACCACTGAGATACAATTTTTTCTTCCCGAAAGATCACGAGCATGCAGCTAACTGCGACTATCAATTCACATGCATAAGCTACATTGTTTACCTTAGTTTTAGAATGGTGTATGTTGCATTAAGCAATCTGTTTTTTTTCTCTCACAGTGAACTCTCACTTGAGTGAACTTCAAGGGACCCAAGGAAATAGTTTCCTTGACTGAAAGCTCTCTAAACTGAATATTCACTAGAGTACAAAACAAATTTGGGCGCAGCAGAAAGCAAGGCCAATATGGGAAAAGCACTTCATCTTAAAAAGCATTCAGTAATTTTCATTCAGACTGGCGCCCTTAAAGTGTAAGAAAAGACAAAGCTGCCCAAAGAGTCTACGTTTCTGACGGCCTCTGGACCAACTACCAATTGCTGTGACACGAAGCCTTGCAATATTTTAGTATATCCTACAGCCTTGGCTAGAGATACAGGTTTTAAGCCTGCCCGAGCCCTTTCTACATCTTTGTCGCACTCATCTTCTTTCCGTTTCAGACAAACACTGGAAACAGTTTCCAAATCTGATATCTCTGCACAAGTACTGAAGCGCACGTGCCTCATTCTCATCTCCTGTATGCCCGCTTTGCGTCAGGGGCATCCACAAGTGGTGTTGCAGCGACACCGAGGTATGGACGATATGGTGGCAGCATGTTGTTCCAATGCTGCAGAAGCAAAAACTTATTGAGTTGATTTGAAAAATGAGCCCGGGTTTGCACAAGTTCATTTAAATGAAAGATTTTTTGCATATAATGGAAAGCAGCAAAGATTTTCTAAAAACTTATTATTCCGAAATATTCATTAGACCAACATTCATACAAGCAAGAAGTCTTTCATTTTTGCACTTTTAATGAGGGGTTTTGTGGCATCTGTGATAACATTTGCTGATTTTTTGTTCTTTCCTGCTTTCTTTTCTGATGTTCGTGCTATGAAACAACCATCAATAATTGTTTCTTTTTCTCTGCTTGCCAACAGCCCCTACCTAGAGGAAGGGATGCAGTTCTCGACCTTGTGGTGTCCCCGATTGACGGGCAGCATCAAATCTGTCACCTGCCAGCTGCGTGACTTCCCACAATTCATGGCGGACTGGCGGGAATTCCAAGTCTGGGGCACCCTGGCTGGTGCTGAGCAGGAGGCACTACCACGAGGTATCACCCAAATATTCCTTACTTTGCTTGAGATTATTGTCAACCGTGCTCAAAGTTTTGAAAAACCAGATTTGCCCCTAGGCAAATAAGTTATGGGGAAAGCTAAGATATTGAAGTCGTGCGAAGAATGAAGAATTAACGTACATGTGCACTTGTACATTCAAACCTGCAAAGTGGGAGCACAATAGAATGCAACAAAGCATAAGGGACGGAGTGGGGGGGGGGGGGGGTAGACTAGTACAACTAGATTAAGAGTCTAACCAGTGGTCAAGTTAAATGGCTAATGTGAATGCGTGTCCGGTGGCATTAAATAAGTAAAGGCAGCTGCTTTGTTGTATATGCAAATATGAACATTCATGTTGCACATTGCAGTTTTTTCAGAGTGTCCCAATGTAGAACATTAGGAATGACTCTTTTCTCCACTTCACACCTTTATTAACTTTTGTTCCTTCATATTGCATCAATGTGCTGCCTCATTCTATTAAATCAAGGAACCTTTACAGCTGTCTTGTGTTTTTCTGAGAACATGTTCCCTTAGTTTTTGTTTCCACTTTCAGTTGTAAACTCAGTACCAAGGTAAAAGGACGCATTGTTGGTATATATATCACCCCACAAAAAATGTTCCTTGTTCATTCCAATCGTTCTGAATTTGTATTTATAAGACCCCTTACAGTTATAAAAATTGCATTATTGATCAATAAAAGTTGCATCATTCACAAATATAGACACATGGTGCCCTAAGTCATCTACACTAAACTGTTTGCTACCTAGGCTAGCAGTAAGCAATTCTGTGCCAAATGTGTTTGCTGTGACTGATAGGGCAGAATGGTACGGTCAGTGTCCCTGTTGATGAGATAGCACTCTTTTTACACATATCTTCACTTTATTTTTTTAAGCTATGCCCTGCTATTGAGTTTTTTCATGCCAAAGGTCAAAAGCACTTGCAGCAAAACGGAGCTCAACTGTTAAAATAGGTACACCTTGGGGGAACATGACCGTGTAAATGAGCATGCCGTCCCTCAAGTTCTATCACGACTTGACCTAGGGTGAGTAATGGGAAAAGTATGCCTTAAGTACAGCTGTGTGTTTAAGTATGTAAGTGGGAGCCTCTCCCCTTTTTTTTTCCTAAAAAGTGTCTATAATCCTTTGTGCCAAGGCAAAAGTGCACTTCTGTCTTTGTGAAGTATTGAGTGCGTCCAAACTCCTTAGCACATGTGCATAGTACCACTTGCTTCAAATGAATGAAGGCGTTTCTTCATAAAATTTTTCTGAGATCGAGACTGATTCATTCGATAGCATAAAGCAGTCGTTCTCTGCCCAGTCGTTATCTTTAGATCCCAAACAGTTGTATTTGTTATACATCGACTTTTCAAACAATGACATGTGCTGTGTTACCTTCAGACCATTCTATTGAAACAAGAAATTGACACTCTTACAGCAAAAGAGTTGAAATGTAGCTCGATATTAACCATTCTTATTTGACTGCTGTGCTTGGCATCATATCCAGTTGCCACCATCTGGTATTTGAGATTTTATGTTGGCACCCCAATTTCCCAACAAATTTTTGTTTACTTAATTTAGAGTTGGTTTTTGACTTGCCTGGGATGTTCTTTGTGCTGTAAAAACAAACAAGTGAATGCCGACAATTCCAATTTGCCATGACCCTGTTCATCGCTGTATGTTGCATGCAGACCTGGGGTACCTGGGCATGACATATGGAGCGTAACGTAAGGTGCATGTAATGAATATGTGTCCTTTATTAGTAGTTAAAGTCTCCTGTACGAGTGCGAGCAGTATGCATGGGACTTTATTCTGGCGTTTACTCTCAGTAAATAGAAATCTGTTAAACATAACTACTGCTTATACAGAACTATTGCCTCTACACTGCTTGGTTTTGGGCTTGTATTCAGCACCCATGTCCACCTCTCAGTAAACAGAACTGCTGTTAAATGGAACATATTTTCCCGGTCCTTTACGATTCCATTTACTGAGAGCCTACTGTACTATCTGCAGTCATTGTGGAAGAGCTACCACCTGCTCTGCATGCTCATGAGGAAACCCTCCTTCACTTTTGCTGTCCTAATGCCTCTTCAATTGAGAACAGGATCAGATAAAGTCACCAACTATATTGTTCAGTTCTATGCACTGTGTGCAACATGGACAGTTAATGTGACATTGCATCCTCAAGCAGGAGTGAAGCTTAATCTTCGTACCATGTTTTTTCCTTGTACCTAAGTGCATCTGATGCATGATGCTTTTGATCATGCAAATTTGTCAGCAGGCTGCTTATGTTACTTTGTCACAACGCTGCTGCGCTTTTCCTACATTTAAGTCGGCAGTGCAGCAAGAAATGTCATTGTTTTTAGTGTCTGTATATTTTCAGACAAGTGCTGCCTCACTGAACCATAGTGTCGCGTAGTTGTGATGTAGAAGGCTTCCAGATAATCAAGAGGTTGAACTCTTTATTGGGCATACTTGTGGCCAGCAAAGTAATGTAGAAGAATAGTGGTGAGTGCATACTTGTAGGTTGTTGAGTATGTATGTGCCCCTCAGACGAAATGCATTGGCTCTCGTATGTGTATCGTTGGTTGTATGTTCCAATATAATCACTGGGGCTTACGAAAGTTCTAAAATGTACACAGCCATAGGCGCGCGCATAGATGGGGGGCAGTGGGGTGGCCGTCCTCCCCTTGTCACCTAAAGGGGAGGGGGGGCACGAATGCCCCATTTATTGAAATAATGTGGAGGGGGGGGGGCACTGTGATAAACGTTTGCCCTCCTCCTGAAGGGAAACCCTGCACACACCTTTGTACACAGCTACTCATACTTCCTGGGCATTCTGATTGTAATCGTCAATGACATTCCGGTCACTTCTGATTCATCAAGGCATGGCTTGGGGCAAGCAACAGCACTTCGAACAGCTTTAGCCTGTGAAATCGAGTCAGCATCAAAAAGGAAAGGTGCATGTTAACGTTTACAACATTTGCTAATATTTACTTCCAATGATTTTTTTTTTTACTCATCATATACAGGCTATCATATGGCCTGCCCAAGATTACACGGCGAGGTGCACTGTTTGGCAATGTGAAACCACGTAAGAGCCAGCTGATGAGGCAGTACGTACGTCAGTTACAGCTCTCACTTGCCCTGCACAAGTTCCAAGTGTGCTACTGGGCTTCACTAGCCCGGCAGCATGGCTTCGAACTGCTGGCCCGTCGCATCCAGCTCAGTTCAAAGCACAGCCTCGTGTTAGACACACTGCGTGATGGTCTTCTACACAGGTGGGCTTTTTATCTACTCTCATTCACCGTGTAATGAATATGGTTGCTAGCACTATATTGTTTTTTTCATGAAAACCAGGCCATGTTGTGTGTTCTAAGTGTCATGCACAAGCTAAGACTCTTGTGCTAGCAAAATATATTGATGTCGTTACAGTTCTTCATCTTTTAAACTGCTTGGCCCATTTTTTGAGGTTCACTGCAAATTTTCACTCTCGCTAGGCAAGCTTTTTAGTGGTAAGCAGTGTGTTTTTGTGTGTGTAAAGGCTTACAGGAATGCTAGAGAAAAACACTTCTTGCAACATGATCTTCACCAAACTTCTCTACTGCTCAAAAGTATATAAACGAAACATGCTGGTTGCTTGAATCCACCAATCTGATACAGGGTAGTGCATGACTGGGCTGTTAAAGTTATGAATGTATTATAGTAGGAAATTGTGAGTGAGCTGCTACAATAACCCAGAAGTTCAGCAGAATATGGAGACTTGAACTTACGAGATATTCTTGGACAACGAATGTCACTGAAGCCAATGTACCAGCAAGAGAAGTTGTCCTTTTCAAGGCAGCCACTGTCTTCCCTAGTGGCATCTTTATAAGTGCTTTGCTCTCTGTCCATCATCCTCAAATTTGGAAGGAGGTCAACAGTAGGTGCACAAGCTTGCTCTCTTTCTTGTCTTCGTCGTCTGCTTTGTTTGCTGTCTACTTTTTGTACTTCAGTTGTAACAATACATACTGCGCACAAATAATGATTGGAACAACTAACACACTGTATCATTTGTTTGCCCACTTGTATTGCATATTGTAGGTTACTTAAAAATGCATGCTAAAAACTTTATAGTTCAACTAACAAGATTGGTTTACTTTTTTGATTGTGTTTTTTCTACCCTGCATGGACCTTGTCTCCGCAGTATGTATAAACAAATAAATACGGAATACCAACTAGCTTGCTCCTACACCTTGCTCTCGTCCTTTCTCTCTCTCTTTTTTTTTTTTTTGTCAAAATGGATTTGCTGATTCATGTGTCATTTGTGCTTTTGCCGATAGCATAAAGTAAACTTGAGCATCTTCTGTATTTTGTTACTTGCAATGTGTGACCACTCTTTGGCATGTACCCTCTTTTTCTCTTCTGCTGCCTCCTCTGCAATTGCAGCTATCCGTTTCACAATCCAAGGTATGACTTGTTGCCTCCCCTTGATGTGTAGGTTTTACGTTAAAGCCGGTGCTGAGTAACATTGTATGATAACCTTATATTGTGTTATAGTAGGGTGTATTACACTTCATTTGCTTCTCCTCCTCTAGAATTGTCTTGATTTTATCACATCATAGCATGCATTTTCAAAAAAGAGTTGTAGACATTTCTGTGATCAATGGCTTCCTGTTACTATTTAGAGTTGCAGTCAACCTCCATACAAGCTATGTCAACAAGATCAGTTTGACAGTGACCTTGTACTTGAAAAATTTTTGGTACTTAAGCACATCGTATTTTGGGCTTTCTTATAAAGGTGTTTAGAAGCTAAGAAATATCTACATTGCTTAGCTTTTGCACCTACTTGCGTATGCGTATGACTCACTGTCATACGTTCAGTATGTTGCAACTGGTCAAAGAGCATTTTCTTTATGATCTCACTTGCAAAATCTTCCAGTTTTAATGAATATGTGCAGTGTCTAGTTGTACAACACACTAAGTTGTCGTTTGCACGAACACAATGGGCATATAAAATACGAATTCAGGCCAGTCGCTTCTTCCATGTTTTTCGATCAGCATGGGATAAGGGACAACGCATGAGGAACGAAACTAATGGGGACAGGCATGATGTCAGCTGCTGCATTATTAGTGTTCTAATTTTGGATGTGGTCAGCAGCTGCACTCTTCATTATTTTTATCTTGTGTGTTGTCTCCTACCGAAACCTTGTTGTCAGATGTAATTGGCATAGGGGAAAATGAGGAATTGTGCTTTTATATTTTTATATGCACACAAGACATTGGCAAGGCTTCCTTAAATTTATTTTTATTTATTTTATTTATTTCCAACATGTCTTTATTTTTTAGCAAGTTGGGGGTCCCTCAGGCAAAAAGGGATTAAAAACCACTTAAGAACACCTTATGGCCCACATACATGACAGCAGTTTGTCGCTGCCATGTATGTGGCAGCGACAAACTGGGCAGGTCTCCTGAACATTTTCATATGTTCTCATTAAGCATGCAAGCCAAGCTAAAAAGTTAACCAATAGAAATCTATTCTACAACTGTACTTGTTTCAGTTGAAATTTATTCATTTTAAAAATGTGGAATTTTTCAAAGGTAGTTTTCCCTAGTTCAGTTCTGCTAACTTTCCTGGCATTGCTAGCTTTTTTGTTTGTTTTTTGTCTGCTTTTTGCAGCTGTCCTTGCTATATCATCCAAGTGGCTTCATTCTAAAAGGTTCCTCCACACAACACTTCACTTTCACTCGAGGAAGCCTATGGCAGCATTGTTCCTTGACAGAAGTCACCAGTGCACCTCATGGATACACCACAACAGCCCTTAAAGGGTCTATTATAATGACTATTTTATCCCAAGTGGCTGTTTTAATAAAAGGATGATAAGGGGATGCTGGAGTGAAGAAAGAGCTTGTAGGCGAGGATCGTCTGTGGTGTTACATATTGTGCAGCATTTTTCTGCTATCGACAGCAATGAATCATGTGGCTTGCCCATATGGTAAAATATGGTGGAACTCTGTGACTGCAGGCCTCGTGCCAGCTGGTCTGTGTTCTACATGAATTGCGAGCTGGGCGACAGTAAAGTATGGCTCTACAATGCAAGCACCGAAGCGGCTGCAAGCGAGCCATTATCAGGTGCGGCTGATTCAGGGGCGGAACTCTCGGGTGGCTCGACTCCTGTAGTTGGAGACTCCGGCCAGAGACCCCTGCCACATTCTCCATTGCCTCCACAGCGGAAGTGAGTTCTGTACATGTGAAGTTTAAGTAGGAAGTACTTGCAGGTATCTATGCAAGTGCTCCTTCATTTGGTCGTAGCTTCGTTAAAAATCAGGAACTTTATTTGAGTAAACAAACCATGCAGTTGAAACAATGCATGTATTTTCTGAAAAAAGAGGAGGAAGAACATTATTAATTTAAAAAGCTCATTGAGTTTGAAGTGGTTGTTTAGCTTCGTTTCATCACAAACATGCACCATTGCTTGTAGTTGGTCATTTATGAGTAATACCTTTCAAAGTTAAGTAGCACTGCTTTTTAATTGTTCATAATATTGCTCAATTTACCTGTCGAGCCACATTACTATGTTATATTTAGTTAAGTGGAGAGGTAACTAATTCCGTAATTATGTTGCCTTAAAGCCCCGCCGCGGTGGTCTAGTGGCCAAGGTACTCGGGTGCTGACCCACAGGTCGCGAAATTGAGTTCCAACTGCGGCAGCTGCATTTTTGATGGAGGCTAAAATGCTGTAGGCCTGTGTGCTCAGATTTGGGTGCACGTTAAAGAACCCCAGGTTGTCTAAATTTCCATAGCCCTCCACTACGGCATCTCTCATATTCATATGGTGGTTTTGGGACATTAAACCCCATATAAAAATCAATCTATGTTGCCTTAAATCTAAATTGATGGCATTTTTGTGATAATGATATTAATTTTAGTTTATGAGGTTTCCTCATTGATATCGATGTTGGATTTAGCCATTGGCTGGTAGCTGCATATTGAAAGTTGAAACATGCCTTGTGCCTCATTTTGTCTACTCAACACGAGCTAGCTCAGGGTTTAATTGTGGCTGATGCGCAGCTTTGGGCCTTCCTTAGGACAGCAGCAGAGGTGATAAATGTCATACTTTAATGACCCGTCAATGCACTTCCTGAGTGTGGCCCGAGTGTCCTATGGACGAGAGACCAAGGTACTGCGGGGCAGTGTTTCAACCGCACCGGAGGAAGACACACTGGTCCACCTGCCAGTCGTGCACAGCCTTAAGAGCGCCTGGACCAAGCACAACAGGGACGTGGTATTTGGCTTGTTTGACAGCTACGTCGATGCCAAGCTGCTCCGTCGCAATCTCTCAACAGAAGCGCTAGGAGGCTTCCGTGTTGATGAGCAGCCCTTGACTTCACCTGAACTACGTCCTAGGCGAGGCTTTATCTAAGGAGGGCCTAACGTGGGACTTAAGAATGCCTAGTGTTAGATTTCTTAGGAAAGCTCAATGTGAGAAAGTCGTCTCGGCTACTTTGTGTGCATTTAAAAAGGCTGAAAGGCTAATTACTCCAAAGTTCTATAATTTTCTTACGTCCAAGTTATTTTCAGTAAATGCATGACACAGCATTTGTAGCTTCTAAACTGTTTTGCTTTTCTTGGCTGCTGTGTAATGTTTAGCTTAATTATGCATACCCGTTTTCTGTTTATATATTGCAAAATTATCATACTGCAAAATTCGTAAGACACTTTGAATTAAAAAAGGTCAGAACTTGTTTCTTCATTATTTAGAAGCACTGGAAAATGATATTAGAATGCATCACCTAAGGCTTAATTTGTTATTTTACTATGGCATCTAAATGATATAAACACCACCTACAGCATTTAACTCACTATACATTAACCCTAATGTCTAGTCATTTGCAGCTGCTACATGTTTACTAGCTCTTTGATACATCTTCATTAGAACTTCACATAGCTATTTACTTTGCTTAATTTAGTGTTTTTAAAATTAGTAACTAATGTTTGAACACCACTAATATTCCTTCATTATTTTTTTTTTGATATTGCATGCCTTTTTCTGACCTCGTACATGGCACTTGGCTCCAGAAGACACTTCATCTGGGGCTTTGCATACCTGAATTTCTTTTTTGGCAAGCAAAGCAAAGCAATTCAACTAGAGCTGTGCAATTAGCAATATCTGGGTGCAAAGTGAATTCAAAGATGTATTTTAATAAGCGTGTGTGCAAATCAAATAGAATATTTACAAACCCTATTTCTCAAATATTTTTCGAATACTTCAAAATGGAATTGCATAAAAATAACAGAGGATTTCTATGCATATTCTTATAAGATAGCAACAGGAAAAAGTTTATTTTGGCTAGGTTGATAAAGTGCTCATAGGGTGTTTTATCATTTCCCCGCGCTTCATAGTTGTCTTATCAAAAATGAGGCGGTGCAGAGGCTGAATTGTATTTGTGTACATGATTTGGTGCAGCCAAAGTGTTGCTGACTACACTTAACATGTGAAAGGCACAGATAATATTTCCTCAGCCTCTCCCCCTCTTTAAATATCTGTGAACGCCCAACGGATATGGCAGACAAGGGTGTGCCTTCTTCGAGTATGGAGTTCGGAATCTTCATCGTTGACCTCAGTGTATAAAAATTGAAATTTTGGAAGCTAAGAATATTCAGCATCCAATTTTTCGAACTTCCTGCCCATATTTCAAGTCCAAAACAGCATTGATTAAGGGGAGATGTGATTAAACAAAAGTTCTGGTAATCTGTAGCCTAGGAAAATGACATTTTTGCTGTATATATAGGCTTTTATGCTAATTTCAAATATGTAATTATTTTATAGTAAGTTGCACAGTTTTTGTTTTGTGCCTTTACATTGTGTAGGGTATAGCTCTTTTTGGAGGAACGTTTGCGGTCACTAAATTTTTATCGATCCGAGCCATTAATGACTCATGTTGCTTTTACTCAACTATAGAATGCTAATAACTGTGAGGAAAGAGCGTAAAAAAAAAACTTACAATGGACGAAAAAATTGTAGTGTAAGGAATTCTTAGAATTCTCAGCCAATACTAATCGCTTACTTTAGGTTTATAATAATTATACAGGCGGAACCAAGTTTTAAAGGAGATACTGCACTTTTAACATGTTAAAGAATATGTGGGCAAAGTTTTATCCTGATCGGGCTATGGGAAGTACCAAAGACATGATTTCCAAACTCAGGAAGTTGCCCAAAAATGAATCTTGAGAGAAACACATTTTAAATGTGTAAGTAAAAGGCCATTTTTGCGGAAAATATGTGTTTTTTTAAATGATTAATTCCATCGTGAGAGCTTAGAAATCATTGTTATTTTAAACATGATGTCGCTTTAGTTAACTCGACATGCAAAATGCAATGACAAGCAGCCAGATGACAACTTCCAGGAGACTCTAGACAGTGAGCTCTTCTTAGTTTTTTGTAGCCGTCTTGTGTTCTTTAAAAGCAATTTCAACCTACTTTGAGTTTAATTACGATTTCAGTTTTTTTTTTTTTGTACAGAATGTGGAGAAGCTAAACTTGTGAAAGTAAATAAAAACAAAAATATGAAATTTGAAAAAAGTTCTGTTTTTTTTACTCACATCTTCCCTTAAGCCCCCACCTTTTCCACACCTATCATCACCATGTTGAAATCAGCGTTTTCTCGAGTGTATACATTTGCAGTCTTGGCAGAGCCTAAAAGACAGCTTTGCCGCAATACGAGAATGTGTTGGGATAAAGCATATTGAAATTTGGAAGCGGCCACCATCAATCTGATGTTGCCTGTATTTATTTTATCGAAGTTCGGATAGTAGAAATTCAGTGCAAAGCGAATTGAATAGCAAACACTATGCAAAAAATATTTAAAATTTTGAATATTTGTACACTCCTAATTTTGACCCCTCACCGGGCTATTTAAAACATTACCGGTCAGGTTGCAGAAAACAAAAGGGTCATTGTGGAACTATCAGTTAATGTACTTTTTTTAGCCTTCATCTAAAAACAAGAGGACATCATTCATTGTACAGCTGAAATAATGCAAAGGTCTTCTGTCTCAGCCAAGTCAGTTTGTTTATGGGTGCTGCAGTCCCCGGCCAGCTGGAATCATCTGGGCCTAAAACAGTGTACACAGAAGACGTTAAGAGGGTCGCCGAGGAAAAACAGCTTCATGGTGTTGCTGCCTGCCAGGCCGATGATGTTCTTCATAAAAATTGGTCTGTCGAACTGGTCAACAGCCAGGTGAGAGTGGACAACAATAGTCTGGTGTAACAGCGAACGACAGTTGATGTTTTACAGGGAAGCTCTGTTAGTCGGCCCTGTGTCGTGGTCATTTCATTTATAGTAGTAGCTGCTAGTTGTACTACTGCTACTACTACTACTACTACTACTACCACTACTACTACTACTACTAGTATGATGTTCGAAATGGTGCTGCTGCTACTATTGCTATATGATGATGATACTTGGGTTCATGCACAACCGTAATTATAATGCACGTTTTTGACCGAGCAGGCAAGTGGAATACACTATGACTGTACTGGAACACTACTGTAGTATTCCAGCGTGGCTGTGAATGAGTATATTGTCATTTCGCATCCACTTGGCTGAACCTGATTAACCAAGATACAACAAAGAAAATCTTTGTAAAGACTTTGCTGAAACTTAGAAGCGAAATATAATGCCTGGCAAAAAAGGCAGCAGCTTCATTGTCTGAAGGCTTTCATGGCCTGGAACTGTCTGCAAATTTCTTTGTTTAATTGCCCTTTCCGTGTGCTATCAAGACTGTGTGACTATCCTGTATACATGCTAGTTAGCCCTATTTTTTATAATGTCGAGCCACCAGAAGAGAATGAAGCCTAAAAGGTCATCTTTGAGGCTTGCAACTGTCTTGCACTTCCAGGTAATGCTGCGTGGGTGTGAGACATCTGGCTATGTGATAGTCAGTGCTCCAAAGGCGGAGATCCTGCAGCAAGTGCACACGCCTTTGTGGAAAGAGAACACACTCGTCTAAGACCACCTGGATGGGATCTCTAGAGTGCATGCAGGTGGGTGCTCAGCTGCTCATCGTGAAGCCACTCTGGGAATCTGGGATCAGGAAATGAAATGAGCTACAAAGGGTAAAATTTGTTCAGAATTCGTAGCATGCAGCTTTGCATAGTGAAGCACATAGGAGGCAGACGCATTGTGGTCAAAGGTAATTTAGCGTTTGGTAGCATAGTAGAGGCATGACTTAGCAAAATATGGCAGTGCTAGTATACCAACTCAACTGGTCAGTTTTGCTGGATCAAACTTATTTGTTGTACTAAAACTGAATACTTGTGTAGCACTTTAAAGTTATATGTAATCTCCAATATATCTAGAAATATGCAAACATTTAAATATAGCATTTGTAAATTTCTACAGAAAGTGGTATGAAATACCAGTTTCATAGCTTGTCTAGAAGCATAAAGGATTCATAGTTTCTGATCACATAGCTTCTGCTATTGGGCTTTGCTGAATGCCAGGAGATGTTGCAAGTTTTTAAACCGCTCTAGCAACATTTCTTACTGAGAACATTGTATGTTCCCTAGCAAAGAGAATATGCTCTAAACTCTCCAAAGAACATACTTTAGGGCCACAATCATGTCACACTTATATTCCAGTTCTATTCTTTTTCGTGATTTTTCAGCAGTTTGAGTGGCACTCTACATATTTTACTTGCCTAATTAGCCAGCTGCTTGGATGATCAGTGTTGAATGATCTGCAATGAACATCACATAGGGAAGGAATCATTGCTATAGTAAATGCAGTGTCACTGTCTGCTAGTGTCTGCATGCTGAAATATTGTTTTTCGTGCACTTACTTTAATCAAACTACATGTTAATTCAAATAAATAAATAATATAGGCAATTACTAATATGGCAACGAACAGTGCTTGCTCTTCGTTTGTTTTGGGTTGAAAGATGGTCACAGAAGCTTGGTTGGGCTTGCTGTATTTGCAAGTTGCACTGTTACATACTGATATGTCTTTAGAGCTTAGAGAAGAGCATCAACAAAGGGAGTTGATCACACAACAGGGGTGCTGGTATTGTTTCATATGAACCTTGAAGGGCTAATTTTATAGCTAGTAGGTTTAACATATCGTAGGGAAACAGTGCAAAAGACCAGGACAGCATATGTACTACAGCTCTACATGAGATTGTTTGTGTGCCTTTACTGTTCCAGTCTTTCGCGCTGTTTCCCTACGATATGTACTCCCTTATTCTGTTGCATTTCCTGTATTACAAAAAGTGCATTTGCAACTGTACAACCTATCCGCCCTATTATGTACGATATTCCCCTTCAGTAATATGACACGGTTGATGCCGGGGAGCACGGTGACTTTGATGATGGTGTAGTCTGGCTGACAGTCGACAACATAGAGGAACGCTCGTGGACAGTGATTGAGGCCCCTGCCGATTTGGTGGGCAGTGGCCAGGGTGTTGGAGGGGTGGTCAGTAGCACAGTAGGTAGTGCCTCAGATCCAAACGCGGCACCACTTCAACTGCAGCGAATCATCTCACGCTGTGGTTGCCAGTTTTTTTTATGCCAGTTATGGAAAGAACAGTGACCCCGAAGCACTGGAAGAGGTTCCACCCCTGGTAAGTCGTCTGTCGTTGGCTTCTGAGTCATTAATTCCTTTTAAAAGGACACTGTAACTCTTTTTAAGCATGGTCGGAAAACGCTGTTCATCAGTAGTCAAGGTTCCTGACAACACTTGAACTCAACAGCATGCTGCCTGAAATTTCTCCCTTATTTCTCGACAAATGCTAGCATTAACCAAAATGACGCCATCATAAACCCAAAATAGACTACCATTGGCCGATTTGAACATCGTAAGCTCATACTGATTTGAACATCGTGAGCTCACACTTACGGTGACCGCTGCAAGATGTCGCCACGTGCCTGGGAATGCGCAATCACACTAAATGCACGCCACACATTTGACAAAAAATGTGCTCAACCTCATGGTGCATGCTGTCGAAAGGACATAGACTTTTGGTCCTCTTTTCATCTTCCCTGCGCATAGCTTTCAATGTACTCGATGCAGTGGCGCAGCCAGGAAATAGTACACCCTCCCTAGAAAAAATTCTGATGACGCCTCTGACTCGATAGCACAAAATATGAAAGAAAGCATTAAAATCAAACCGCAAATTCCTGTAACTCTGCACATGCTTCACAAATTTTTAACATTTTTGTGGCTGTCGATTCGTGAGGCAATAAATACCTTTAATAAAGGCATTTGATTATTTCTTGAAAAAGTGCTTCTTGGGCCTTTTAACTGACATCATATACAGTGTCTGAAAGCTTGTGTGGCTTATTGAATTCGTGGGAAAGACCTCAGGGCCCCAAATTCCCCAAGTTTGCATCCAACAAAGTACAGTTGTGGACCTTGGTCTGCAGGACGTGGCTGGCAATACACTGTTATTCTTCTTTTATGGACAGGGTGAAACCTTAGCTAAGCACCCTTGTTTTGCAGTACTGAATCCTTGCAGATGGAAAACATCACTTTTCTCATCTCTCTGTTTTCTTGCCCATATTTGGTGTCTCCAATCTAGCTTATGATGCGGTTGTATTCATTGAGTGATTGCTCGAATCAGAGCTCATCTTCACATTTTCTACACAGCCAGATGAAGAGGACGAGGAGCCATGGGGTCGAGGAGCCATGGGGGAAGAGGACGAGGAGCCATGCCTGCTCCCGACCATGGGGTCGGGAGCAGGCAGTCGATGCATTCACATTTACTCACCATGACCTAGAAGTGTGCAGTAATCCACTGCAGTACGCCATGGTATTGGACTTTGTGAACAACCTGCTTCTCTATGTGGAACCACAAAGAAGGGAGGCCAATAAGAGGCTGCAGCATATGCGCTTCCGCCTGCAGCTCTCCGCGAGTGAAGACCACCGGACACCAATCTTGCAACTGCTGGACCAAGTTCGGTAGGCCTCTGATTATAAAAAGCTAGCTACATTGTTTTTGTTGAAGAGCGTCTGGGGAACAATAAACACAATGCAGGAATTAAGCACTCGGGGTACAGTAGAAGGGCCTACACATTTCCAGCTTAAGGGCACTGCTTTGACCTTTAACCCAGCCTCATGTGAAGGTTGTGAGGGGCTGGTTGTGTTTGCAAAAGAACTGGCTACATGATGCTCAAAAACAGCTGAATATTCAAAAAAAAGAGATACCACTCCCTAATTTTCACAGCAGCCAGTCTCATACAACCACAGAGGGTAATGTCACAGCTTTTGACACTGCTTTTATCACCCATATGTAGCACGCCAGAAGCACAGCAAACAAATTTGAGAGTCTTGTGTAGTGCAGAATACACAGAGCTGCCAATAAATGTCTGGTGTGGCCAAGAAAGAGAAAAAAAAGAGAAGGTAGTGAGAATAACTTACAGCATACACAAGAACAGACAGTTCTTCATATTTGCCTTACTTCTAATAATATCCCCTGCACCTCTCTTGGCATCACTGTTTGTTAGTTCTTATTATATGTCCAACAAAAGAAACGAGCCCTTGAATTTGCACTTTCTCTCTTCACAACATACGTGTCACATGTGTTCCTGCCTGTAACGTGGAAGAGGGGGAGTAGAAAAAAAAGTCATTTGTGCATGCCATTTCGAAGCAGCGTGAGAGAGCCTTTGCCACAAAGTGTGCAGGTGTCCTTCTTAGGTCAGTGCCTTGCAGCACTTCATTTGCTTTTATGTAGTATACTATATACCCATGCTGAGCACTACGTGGACACTGCTTTTTGATATTCATCTAAAGCTTCCTATAGGAACTTTTGATGCTGCTGTTAGAACTTTCTCACGAGAAACTTTGTTTAATTATTTTAGATCTCTGATATCAGAGGAAAGCCTATCAAGTACAAAGGAGCCTGAACGAGGACCCAGGAAGCACTGCCCTAGAAACTGAACTGGCTCAATTAGAGGATGAGGTATGGGCTGAAAGAAATTTGACATTTGCGTTGAGCCTCTGAGAGGAATTAGTAGCACTAACTATTGTTGTAATACTTTGGGTACTCTGGTACCACTCGAGCAAAAATTTAGTGTAATTTTGAGCGAGCGCACTTAAGCTTCCCGAGTGTCACTTAAGCGGTACGCTGCTACAAGATACAAAGTGTACATTGGAAGTGATGGCAATGGCTGTGTAAGTAGCACACCAGATATTGGTTATTCCAGGCAGTGTTTCGTAAGTGATAATGCATTATAGTTATAAGCAGCTCTTACAATAAACTTTATGTACATACACGGTGACTGCGGTCACTGCAGGGCATGTGCTAGGCATGCCCCTAGTAGACACGACTATAAATTGCCTGGGAGCAAAAAATATCAAAGTAGACCTGTGTGGTGTGGTACATTTCAATGCATAAGAATATTCCTAATAAAGAGAAGGATAGTTTAAAGAATGCTACGATCTCAGTCTATGTACCTCCCACATTCAAAGAAGTAAAACTGATTCAGTATCACGAACCACATTAGTGGACTTCGCAAACGCTGACGATACAACTATAATTGATTATCTTTCCTTTCAATTAGAGTACGTCATTCGTAAATGATTCGGGTCATCCCTCCGCCGATATAGATACAGTGTGGCAATTATTTAAAGACATTCTACTACACTGCCTTCACAATTACGTACCAGTAAAAACAAAAAGAACTAATAAGCATAACCCATGGATAATGCGAGACGTTATTGATGCCAAATGCAGGGTTAAAAGACTTAGGAAATCGCTAAAGCATAAACCTAATCCTTCTAGGAATTCACTTTGCACTGCCATAGTTGAAATGAAATCTAAAATTAAGATGGCAAAATGTCACTATTTTAAAAACGTTCTATCGAGCTTTATTCAAAACGCGCCAAAAAAATTCTGGGATTATCCTAACCCTAAAAAACGTACTGACAAACCGATCACGGGAACAAACCGCACAACAGCAGAGTCCTTAAACACGTACTTTACATCTGTTTTCACTATCGATGATGGTAAACTACCCCATATTGACTCATGTGACGAAAATCACCTCGAACCAGTCTCTGTAACTGAAGCAGGCGTACTCAACCTCTTGCTAAGTCTTGACATAAAAAAAGCCCTGGCCCTGACAAGATTCCAAACCAATTCCTAAGAAGGTATGCCGAATGGATAGCAAAGTATTTATATGTCATCTTTAACAAATCCCTCCTGACAGGTACTGTCCCAAAAGAATGGAAGAAGGCAAAAATAATCCCGATACCTAAATGCGATAACACAAATGATGAATCAAACTACAGACCAATATCTTTAACATGCACAGTATGCAAAATTTTGGAACACATAATTCTTAAATATTTGACCACTTACCTCGAGCAAAAACGCTTTTTCTCACCTTCCCAACATGGGTTTCGTGGAGGGCTATCGACAGTAACTCAGCTAGCTGAACTGATACACGACTTGTCTTCGAGCATTGATAACCAAAAACAAGTAGACCTCATCCTACTAGACTTTTCAAAAGCTTTCGATCGTGTCTCACACAAAAAATTAATTAAGAAACTTCAGTCAGCTATAGAAAATTGCTCGGTTGTTCGCTGGATTAAAAATTACCTATCTGATAGGACACAGTACGTCGAGATAAATAATGAAACTTCCTCTATAGCAGCAGTAACTTCCGGAGTACCTCAAGGCAGGGTCCTAGCACCTTTGCTGTTTCTTATATTTATTAATGACTTACCACTGAATATTCCTGTTACCGTGAAGCTTTTTGTCGACGATTGCATACTGTACAATGAAATTAACTCCCACGAAGATCATATAGCGCTAAACAATGCCCTAGAAACCGTGTCAAAATGGTGCAATGATTGGCAAATGACAATTAACGCCAAAAAATCCGCTCTTCTGACAATAACTAGAAAAAAAAAACAGGTCTACTTTCCCCTACATCATTAATAACATTCCCCTGCTACGAGTTTACGAACATAAATACCTCGGCCCAACAATAACCCAGGATCTCAGGTGGGACTCCCACATATCCATAGTAACCTCAGCTGCGTTACGGCGCTTGATGTTCCTTAGACGACGCCTTCGATTAGCTCCTGCAGAAACAAAACTAATTGCGTACAAAACGTTCGTCAGACCTGTGTTAGAATACGCCAATATTGTTTGGTTCTCAATTTCTGTCACCAAAATTAACAAGTTAGAAGGAATTCAGAGGAAAGCAATTAGGTTTATATACAATAAGTATCGATTTTCTGACTCACCCACTGAACTTATTAAAAAAGCTGGAATCCTAACTCTTCAAAACCGAGCCAAATTAGCACGACTACGGTTCATGTACCAACTGATACATGGAGAGATAAAGATTAATACATCCAAATACATTTCTATTGCACAAACAAGACTGACACGTCACACACATTCTGAAATGCTTGACGAGTGCTCATTTCACACAGATTTATTTAAATATTCATTCTTCCGATTGGCAATAAGGGAATGGAACCGGCTGAGACCTTCTATACTTCACTGTACTTCACTGGATAATTTTACCGCCGCAGTAAAAGAGCATTTACAAGGCGACAACGAATAACCCATCTACATTGCAGACTCTCTGAATTACTCGTGTTCTGTACGAATTTTGTGTTTTTGTTAAATCAATAAAAGAAGGTAGTTGTTGTCAGGTTGTCATAGGTACGAGTATGAACATTGATTGTTGTTTTATTCTATATACTGCGGGACTTGTTTGTCATGCTCGTCACACTAGGTACGATGCAAATTATGTTACGCCTTTACTGTTCATTCCTTTTCCAAACAATTACCCTGAGCTAAAAAGTGCCTAGCCCTCAACATGTATTCCCCTCGTGTATGTATGTGTTATAACTTGAAAGCCCAAATGATTTGTTTTTTTCTTTTTTTTTATTGTTCACAGTCTATGAAATGCCCTTCCTGCTAAAATTCCAAATGGGATTAGCAGTACCTGTAAATAAAAATAAATAAATAAATAAATGATGACATTTATTCGGAAGTCACCGCTGCCAAGGCTAAACAATCGGTCGCAGCAAACCGAGTTAGTCGGACGCACTCACCAATAAGTGCACCTTGCACTGAGTGTCGCTAAGCGTTCCCGTGTAACAGTGGGTTAATGACACAAGCAGCAAAGTGCACAACCTCGTGGTGCGTTGGCCCGTTTGACGAGAATGTTACACATGAGGGTACTAGTCAGAGTGTTGAACAGCGGTGTAATGGGATGAGAATAGTAGGAAGCATTGCTAACCAATGGTGAAATTCAGCATACCACAATGTCAATATTAGAAAAAAAGATAGTAATAATGAGCCAGGAGAAGTTCTGCCTTGATGTAGACAAGTTCTCTTGTCGGGACATCGGTCTCTGTGACATTGGCCTCCGTAATGGGCTTGCTATTATGCAAAAGTTGTTAATGTATCTGCGACCCTATAATGTGTACTGTGTCTATGTATTCTGTTGGTGGAGCTCTTTTTAGGCTTCGCAAGGTACATTGCACAATAAAGTGTGATGGACTGCTTTCTTCATGTCACAGATCAGACAGTGCAAAGAGCAGCTGAGCTTGTCGAGTGAGGAGTTGGCACTCATGCTGAGCTGTTACCGGGAGACACAGGTGGCAGCACTAAAAAGCCGGCAGCGGGCAGCCACTCCAGGACAGGAAGTCACGGTGGTGCGGCGTGCCGAGGTCTGTTGCAAGCATGCACGTTGGCGCCTCACTGATGTTGATGGGCAACTAGGAATTGCTGATCTGGTGCTTTCAAACTTTCTGTGAGTATGCGTCCACTTTTTCAGCTAAAAGTGCATATAGTGAGCTGTCTACAATGTATAGACGGTTTGTTGTTCAGTTGCCACAGTTGCAAGTATCGAAATAAGCCATACTGCACCATAACCATACTCCACCGTATAAATAGTGCATGTAGACCAAGCAGAAGTTGCATATTTTTGAAAATCAAATCTTCCAATTATGATGTTTGCAGCCGTTTAAGATCGATGAGATTGAATGTTTCAAACCTGAAGACTGGTTTCTACACCAAGTTTTCTCGTGAAGTGTACTACTTATTACTAGGGGTGTGCAATTATTTGAACTTTCGAATATTTTTCAGATAGTGTTTGCTATTCAATTTGCACTGGAATTTTGACTATTAACTTACCAAAAACAAACACACTCAACATCCAATTGGCAATCACCCCTTCAGAATTGTTTTTATATGCTTCAGCCTATTACATTATGGCACTGCAGCAAAGCTACCTTTCAAACTGCTGTGGTAGCAAATTATTGACTCGTGAACATGCTGGTTCTAACATAGATATTCACTGTGCCATTACAATAACCTCTTCATTTTTTTAATATGCTTCACCGCATTACATTATAGTATTGCAGCAAAGCTGTGTTCAGGGCTACACTACGACTGAAATGGATCGACTTAACAGAAGCGCTGGTTTTAATCTACATGGCAGAATTAATGTAATTTCAGACCAAAAAGATTTTTAAAAAATCAGACAAAAATTTTGAGCATTTGAAATTTCAGATGTTTTTACACATTGATGTCTACAGGGCAGATTATTACTCCGAATTCGGAGAGAGCACACCCTTGTCCACCAAATCAGTTGGGTCTCCAGAGAAGTTGAAGAGCAGAGAGGTGGAGGAAAATTCTTTCCCTTTCACGTGCGTAGTGCTGTTTATGGCACATTAGTTGCACCAAATCATGTATATAAATACAATCCGGTCTCTGCATTGCCTCATCCTTCACAAAACACCTAGAGAACACCTTCCTTCCAGCACTTCATCAACCTAGCCAAAAGAAGCTCTTAATGTTCCTATCTCATAAAAATTTGCTCAGGGATCTTCTGCAACCTTTCTTTTGTAACTTCACAACTTCACTTTGTATTATTCGAAAAATACTAAACAAATATTTAACAATTCGCAAAATATTCTATTTGATTTGCTATCAAATTTTAATATTCGAACTTGCATTACACCCAAAATTTTGCTATTTGCACAGCTTTAACTATTATCAAAAGGAATACAAAAGAAGAACATACTTTTTTTATACAAAGTGAAAAGCTGAACGATGACAACATGTATGCATTTGATGTAGAATAACCAATGTTAAAAAATGCCAGGCCTGCGCGGTAGGTGCAGCACAGTCACAGCGAAAGCTAAAAGAGCGGCCTTTCAGAGCCTTTTCAAAACACTCATTTGGTAACTACAGCAAGCACACTTGCTTGGTACCCACTAGGGCATTAATAATAAATTTTGGGTAGTAGGCTGGCATTTGCTATGCTATTTTTCGTCATTCTTCTGAGAAGTGTGGTATCCGCTGAACACTTGCAAAAAACTTTGTGCCAATTATCCATGCAGTGGCTGATGATGATGAGGAATTATGGCTGAAGTGGGTATGCGCCACAGTTAATAGGGGAACAAGAACAAGCTTTTGTGATGATTAGGAGCATCAGAATGCCCAATCATTAAACTATTCGCATTGTGCGACGACTACTTGTTCTTTCACTCTTGTAAAGCGCTTTATAAATCCTATTTTTGCAACTGCTTTCCCGACATCAAGCCTGCCTAAGGCAAATTTGACAACAAGTCACAAGCACTGGTGTAGATAAGTGGTAGAATGCTGGGCTGGCACCCAGCAGACCCTGGTTCGAGCCCCACTGTGCTATTGGTGCTAGGTCATGCCTGCCTAAGGCAAGTTTGACAACAAGTTATGAGCAGCGGCGGAACTCAGTGGTAGAATATTGGGCTGGCACGTGGCGGACCCAAGTTCAAGCCCCACTGTGTCATTGGTGCAAGTTCCTTTTTCTAATTTCGCACGGTGTGGTTACGGACGGCAGCGGCGGTGAACAACAACTGTGCGTGACCCAAAAAGTGATCTCATAACAACTTTTGCGGTAAAATTGGGACATTAAAATCGAAGCCTTCGTTATTGAGCATTATGCATAGCTCAATTAATGAGGCCATGAGCAAAAGTTCAGATAACTGATGAGTAACCTCTGAGCATGTACAGCGTCTGAAATACTTGCACGGAATCCTATAAGCCAATTGGCTTACATACAATGTGCCTCCACCATGGCAGGCATGCTCCCTCAGATTTCAACACAACAGTGTTAAAGAGCTCGTTTCGTCAAAATTCTCACATAGGCATGGATGTCTTTGGTTCTGGTAAAAAAATCTGTGTGATTATGAAATCAAGATAGATGAATAGAAAATAAATTATAAAAATCAGCAGTGCAAGTGGAGATCAAACCCAGACGTTCTGTGTGACACGAATGTGTTCTACCATATGGCCACGCAATCGCTCAGAACTGTTTCGTAAAAAACCTATAGTATACGAATGTGATTTAGTGTGAGGAGTCTCTTTAATAAGCGTAATATTGCGTGGCTTACCTTTGTTCACAATTTCACTAAGCTTCAAAACATAAGAATTGCACAATGCGTAGGTAGTTTAAAACCCTACCCATGATAAAATGCTTAGTTATAACTAATCATGACTAGCAGCAATATCATCAAAAAAGTAGGCGGATGGGCTCGTGCGCCTGTTACCTTGCGGACACATAGTAGGTACGTAGCAACTGGCAAAAGGAAGAATCATGGCACAGTGGACAGTTTGCAAATATATTTGCAATAAGGATTCTAGAATCATCTGAAGAGGCCTGTGTTACATGCACAGAAGTCCCTTTCCTTGCAGCATAGTCAAGGTGTTTCCTGATAAGCGAAGTCAGAGTAGCACCTCGCCGCGATAGTCTAGTGGCTGAGGTACTTGGCTGCTGACCTGCAGGTTGCGAGATCAAATCCTGGCTGTGGTGGCTGCACTTTCGATAGAGGCGAAAATGCTGTAGGCCCGTGTGCTCAGATTAGGGAGCACGTTAAAGAAACCCAGGTGGTCAAAATTTCCGGAGACCTCGTCTACGGCGTCTCTCATAATCATATGGTGGTTTCGGGATGTTAAATCCCACATATCTATAGAAGTCAGAGTAGTGATTTCGAAGGAAATTTGAAATACCATATTTCCTAGTGTAATGAACGCATTTTTTTTTTTTTTTCAAAAAATCAGAGCAAAGTTGGGGGTGTGTTTATTATGCAGGGCAAACTTTCTGAAAACTTTTCTGAGATGAGAAAAAAATGCGGTAATGCAAAAAAAGAAAGAAAAAGTTAGGTCGCTTAGCCTTTTGCAATCGACATACATGTTCAGTGTTTAGAAACAGCTTCTCTGTTGCACTTTACTCATCTTCGGTGACGTCAGCTATCTACTGTAAGCTGTCCCCATGCCACCCGCACATGCCATAAAAGCGTTTTGTGACTATCTTTTCTTGCAAACGTTTAACCGCAGCATTAGTATGTGCTGTGATCTCGAGGGGCACCCAAAAGCATGCGCTACGACGCTACTACGCACCTATCCAACTTCGCGGCAACCTCGCACAACAACTGGGACAAGCCCGTTGACATTGTAGCAAGTAACCAACATTGCAGCAAGCTACCCCCGATCACAAGATTAACAACAAAATACATTAGCCGCCTCGTTTCCACATGAGAAATTCCTGTACGTGCAAAGAACAAGCGAAGCGAGTATCGGGGGGGGGGGGGGGGGGTGCTACCATGTTGCGGAAATTGTCAAAATCTTTTCTGAGTGACAAGCGATTTATTTCTGTTTTTCCAAAAACCTACGACTGGATAGCGACAAATCATCCTTTGCCGTTATCCAGTCGTAGGTTTAGGTCGTTGGGCCTTAAAGTTTCGTATTTGCAGGAAGCGACCGTCGGTTGGCGCGGGCAGTTTCGTGACCTTCGCTCGCTGTGTGCTTATCAGCTATGATATCTCTACACTCACACCATTCGTAAACCCCACTGTGGTGCACAGATAAAAAATACGGGGAGACGTGCTGTGCACAGTTAGAAAGAAAAACAATACAGCAAGCGGCAACGGGCGAAGAGGGGTGAAAAAGCGAGTCGAAGTAACCGAGGTGGGTCGGCATAATAATAAAAAAATGGCAGAGATCCAACGGGTAAGGAAGCACCAGGTTTCGGTTAGTGGGACTTTAGCAGATGAATGTAGGTAAGTGCGTTTATAACGCAGGGGAAAAAAATCTAAATTTTGATGACTTTAGTTGGGGGGTGCGTTTATTATGCGAGTAATTCATTGCGTAAGTAAATATAGTAGTCCCAGTTACGCAGTCATGTTGCTCAAGAATCCCCCAGATATTTCTTCCTTTTTTTGTCTACTCTTCTAGCTTGTTTTGTCTGATGCACTTTTTTCCCACAGCCAGGGCGAGACTACCCTCTCCCTTCTAGCTTGTCTGCAGGAGTTTACAGTAGGATCATTACAAATTTTATTTTATCTTGTACAGCTGCACTACAAGCAACTTGATCCCATAGTGATTTATGTGGAATGCTAAGCAGTACAGTCGAACACCTTTATAAGAGAAAGATGGGTATAAGAGACACCGGTGAGCCTACATTGAAATAGTTGTAGAAAAGAAAAAGCCTACGTGGTACCATGCTTATGAGAGACACCTTATATAAAAGACAAGAATTGCTCCTTGGTGCATGTCTTTTATAAAGGCGTTCAACTGTAGTCAAAAAACATCATGTTATAGCTGGTTTCAGGCTATTAATAGTTGCATTTTGATTAGTACAAGCTGTATTTTACTTCATAAAAAATGTCACGCTTTCCAACTGACCCCAGTAGTACATTTTTTTATGTTATTCGTGTGACTACCAGGCGGTCAGAACAATTTGGATGTTCAGTTTATCTCATTGTTTTACTCTGAAATTATTTAGTAAAATAATGTGTTGGTGGCGAGCTTTCTGGCTCTGATCCATAGAAAAAATTTCACCTTCTTCATCTGTCAATACCACTCGTGTGTGCTGCCTTTGAGAAGTCGTCATAAAGAGCTCAATTTGTATAATCATAAACAAGTGAATTTTGTAACTAACCGTTTTGCTGCCATTACTTTTTCATTCAAGTTTGCTGTGAAATAGCATCTAAGGTGCTATCGAAGTTTAAGCAAGCAAGTATTAAAACCACATCTATGCTTTACGACAGAAGAGGTTACAGATGAGCACGATTTTAGCTCTTTTCTCGTGAATAAAGGTATTATTTTGTTGTAGTTGAGAGGCACTGCAGTTTTTACAGAAACTTTATGTTAGTGCATGTTATGGAAAAGAAGTACTGTGAATCAATATTTGGATTTTTGAAAGCTTCTACTCTATACGCCTTTCATAAATGTGTGATAATTGTATGCAACACAACAAGCGTTTCTGAGTTTATATTTTTATTAATTTTTTATTTGATATCACAGTTGACGAGCATCTATTGCACTTCACAAAAACTACAATTATTGCACTAGAAGTAAGTCTTAACTTTATAAAATATAAATGTAATAAGTATGTACTTGTGTTCTGCAATACTTCCTGCTTATGTATGCTCTTAAAAAAGTGAAGCACTGACGTATCCTCGCAATGTTTGTTGTACTCCTCCACCAGATATTTGCGTGTGACCAAGTCCAATGACTCAGTTGAACACCTGCTTGAACTGGGCAATGTAAAAGGGACGAATCTATTGCTCAACCAAGTTTACAAGGTAAGGTGGAATGGCAACATTGAACGTATACTGATGTAACAACATTACTGGAAGAAAATGTGGCATTGCAATTATTATAAATAATGTGAGAACAGCCAGCTCATCAATTTTTCTACAAATTGTCATGGCTTTGAAGAGAACGCACAGACTACTCAGTGAGGTTCTTTTTTTTTTTTCCTCGAGGTACAGCTGTATTCTGACCTGGCTGAATTTTTATTTAAAGAGCTAGATATTTTGAATTCACAATGACTTCACTGTTATGATGTTGTTTCCAGTTCACATATTAGTATTGAACGCTTGTGTTACTGAATGTTCACCTCGTGTGTGCCGTGAAAGATTGATGGGCTGTTACTTTTATTATTTGTACTGTAATTCTTATTTGTAATGTTATGGAGACAGTACAGGGGTTGAAGTGAGATTTCCAGTGGCTTATCATTATTATACAGTGAATATGCAATTAATCATCATCATCATGATTCATCATCATCATCAGCCTGTGTTAGTCCACTGCAGGATCTCCAGTTTACGCTATCCTGTACGAGACGATTCGGTTTGATCCCTGCAATCTTTCTAATATCATTACTCCATCTAACTCTGCCTCCTACGACTTTGTTTTCCATCGCTTGGTAACCAATCAGTTGCTCTTACTGCATGTTTACGATGGCACAGTGAAGTACTAATGTGTGTAGTACTACTATCATACCCACGTTGATGAAGTGCTGTACCAGCAGTGTTCTCGGACATTGCTACCTGATTTCCAAGTCAAGTCTTATGAAATTGCACAGCTAGTACCATTCTCTCTGCTAGTAACTTTGCACACTCAGTGGTACATGCTGGAACACAAGTAGCTGAATGTGCAATGTTCTTCCTATAAAATTTTGCATAAAATGATGATTTTTCGCTCACAACCAATGATGCTGACACCATAATTTCTGCGAAACGAGCTCTTTAACACTATCACATTAATATGAATAGTATTTTTTCCCACCTTTTTCTCATTTTCCCTGCGCAGAGTAGTGAAGCAGGTTCATCCAGAGCTGAATTTGTTTGTTAGTAAGCATTCTAATTTTTGCAGTGGTGACCAATGAAAAATTTTCAAGTTTTTCATGTTTCTACATTTTCGTTCTATTTTTCATGTTTCTGAGGGTTTTATACTTATTAAACCACCCCCCTCCCCCCCTAAAAAAACACATTCATGATCATCGTCGACCTATTTACGTCCATTGCTGGACGAAAGCCATTTTCCATGATTTCAAGTTTACTCTGTCTATATATATTCAAATATTATAGTACTTAACAACTCTGGAAAAAAGAGAACATTAGTGAATGTTAAATTCAAGAAACAGAGGGATGTTTTCATTAAATGCCATCATATAGTGTCACGTTTTGTTCCTGTCTGTATGTGCAGGAGGTTCTGCAGCTAACAGAACTCCAACCACATGTGCCACTAGAACGTCAGCAAGCCCTACGCATATTTTGCCAAGCGCGAGCACCAGTCGGAGGCATTTCAGTCAAGGAGCACCTCGAGGTCAACCTGGTGCCCATTACCATTCGCCTGACCTATTCCTTCACATACCACATGCTGCGCTTCTTCTTCTCATCACGGGCTGCCGGAAGTAAACTCCCCTGAACCCGCACTGGAATAGGCACTTCGTTGTCTGTGCACGTGCATGAGCTTGAAGAGCATTTTATCTATCATTACATGCATAATAGGCCGGTCAACAGAGTTTCTACTCATCAGGATTTAGGCTGCCAAAACTAGTAGCATTTTGGTTGTTGCCTCGTGTCACCGTGAGAGTCTACAAGCTCTATCAACTTTAAATTCTACTACAAGTACTCACAGCTGCTTCAAACATGCCTTGCAGGCATTTTCACTGGCACAAACTGTGGCCAGCTCATTTTTTAAGCAGCACTGAGGGTGTCTGTTCATGTATAGCACAAAAGAGTTGAAAAGCAAGCAGTGGAGTGCACTCTTTTTTAAAGCCTAGCAAAAGGGAAAAGGAAGAAAGATGTACTACAACCAACTCCAAAGAACACTGCCTAGGGAAAATCACCATTGATTGCACATCTTCCCACATGCCTTTCACTAGACTGTGCATCAACAATGAACTTTGTTATGCCCATTTCAATTGCCAAACGTGTGTGGATTCAAAATCACAATATCAGCAGATCTTCATGTATCATCCCTTGTATTAAATACAATCATTAGGAGGACCGGTAACTGATCTTTCTTAACCCATTTTTTTTACGGTGCAGCACAAATCACAGGTCGTAGTGTTTCTAGCTGCAGTAGATGATCCCCAAAACACACAGTTATTTTACAAGCACTGTTTTTCTATCTCGAAAGCTCTAAATATAGATTTACATTTCCTCTAGCAACGCTGCAAATTGATAGCGATGCCACCAGCCCTTATTGCGATTTGTGAAAGTTATCGTCAGTGTGCTTTCGCAGTAGTTCCTGTCACTCGGCTTAACCACCTTTATTATAAGTTTTCCAACTATTTTTAAAAATAATGAGCTGTTGCAATGAGTGGGTTTGGTGTTATACACCTACCCTGTGTTTGTACTGCATTGTGTGCACCTGAGCGCAAGGTTGCCTGTGCCGGTGTCATGAGCGGCTTGTCCCGGCGTCGTTTCTCTCTCGATACACGAGTCAAGCCGAGTTGCCAAAGTCGTCATTATGCACATGCCCGGCCGTGCTGAGTAGCAGTGCACGTCATTTCCGAGATGAAGTGGAGGTAGAAAAACTACTATGTCGCTCCAAAATATTAGTGGCCTGGAAACTGCGTGCACGGTAGCATGAGCACGCTGTAAAGCTGCTCAATATGCACTGACAACCATGGAATTATTGCATCATGCGAAGCCAGTACCACTTCAACGCATACTACCAATGCAAGCCCTATAGATATATTCCGATAGATTAATATCTTTTAATATAAAGAAACCAACAATATTTCAATACTAACAAAATATTGTCAACTGCATACAGCAATCAATGATCACTTGGCTAGATACATCGATTGTTCGTGTTTTTCTCGCCAGAGGTGCTACAGACCTCATTTTGCAACTTTCAAAGAAGAAACGAAACTATAAATCCACCTCTCACAAAAAAACAGGGCTGGTTTGAGCCAATGCGACGGACGATCATTCCGTCAGTGGAGTCATCTCATTTCATGTTCTGGGCAGTTGTCGGTCCCTTTGAAGCCTATAGTCTCAGCATGTCTTGCATTGTTGCACAGACAAGTCCGATAATCATCTCGATGAGGAGCCAAAGCCTGCACCACCTCCTCCAAGCCACACAAGAAGAGGTCGCAAGTCGCAGCCTAGTCTGGCATCATCCAGCCAAGACGATGTTGAGAAAATGAAGGTATTAGTGACAAGTACAAATTCACTTAATTTTCCTGGCTACTTGTGTTCTGAGTTCGACAAGTTTAAAGACCAATAATAAAAAGCACCAAAGAGAAGTACTGCATCAAGCTAAGCACTGATCTGCCGCGGCGGTCTAGCGGTTTGAAGAAAACACTGAATGAAACATCGAGCTTAGAATAACAGTGAACTGAGTTGGTAGGTGTTCATGTTAAAGACTGGGCGTGAAAACATGGACGAAAGAGAAAAGTCGAGACAACAAAAATACTATTTGTGTTTTCTTGACTTTTCTCTTGTGTCGATGTTTCCATGCCCAGTCTGTTAACATGAAACACAGAATTATGCAAATAAAATTTTGTGCCTGCAATTAATCTTATATTCAATGCATAAACTTGCAAATTTTTTCAGCAATGCTTTCAAATAAAAGCAAGTACATTGAAACTACCAGGAAACAAAACAGTATAAAAGCATGTCTTCAGACTCAAATAAAAGGTGTTCAGTGCCGTTGTTGTCTCAAAAATATTTTTTCTAGAATCAAAATTATTGCCGTGCCATGGGCTGTTTCGTAAAGCGAGCAAAGTCTCCAATGTAACTGAAACAAGTAAAACTAGTATACTACTACTCGAAAAAGTGCCTTTTTTCCGTTTCACTATATTGTTTTTCCTGCACCAAGGCATATGAGTGGGCGAGTTCACAGCAGCGCTGGCAAAATGCTAAACCGTTTTCTGCTTTTTACGCAGTGTTTGGCCTGCCTCATTGATCCTGTCACCGACTCGTCCAAATTTCTTCGCCTGCGAAGCAATACCATGAACTACCGTTCTTCGACCGAGTTTTGCCACGTGTGCAACTCTGGTCCTGGTGGCGTGGACACCTCTATCAGCCTCGCTAGAGATAGTCCTGGCCTGTTCATTGCCTCGTCAGCTGGTGTTCTACGTGCCATCATCTATGATGACGACATCCTGGTTCCTTCAATCGTTGACCAGCCTGGCTCGGTGACATTGTCGGCAAGGCATAAAAGGACATCGTCGACGCCTGCCTTCTTCAGTAAGCGAGTTCACAGCAGCGCTGGCAGAATGCTGAACCGCTTTTGTTTTTTATTACGCAGGTATGTTACTTTAAGAATGCCAAGAGTATTCGTTCAGATAATCGTTTCCTGCTGCTGTTGTCTCACCCACACAGTTTGACATGTACCTCTGATATTTTGTCAGTATGCTCTCACCTTATTGTCTGCGTAAGCATGATTCTCTTGTGCGGTGATGTAGAATTCAAACCGGGGCCTCCTGAGTTAACAAGGCTAACACTCGTTTACGTGGTTGGTCCTTTGCTGATGAGACAGGTGATTTTTATGCAGCGGATGCTGACTTGTTTTCAGTGACTCAAATGCTTACCGAATTAATTAAGGGTCAGCAACGTATATTGCAAGATATAGCTGGTATGAAGAAGTATCATGAAGTTGTCAATTCTAGGTTTGATGCTTTGGAGACTTGTTTTTCTGCATTGGAATCTCTTCCCGTCACGCCTTCTACAGCTGCTGGTAACAAAGTGAACAGCGATATTCAGCAGTTATAAATCAAAATCAAGCAATTCGCTAAGCGGAATGGTGATCTAGAAAACCGATGTCGCAATAATTTGCTGCTGCATGGCCTCGCTGAGACACCAGATGAATTCTCTGACCTTCTTATGTCTAACCTTTCTGAATGGTTCAAAGGAAATCTGCAAATTGATTGCCCTAATATTGAAAGGTGTCACAGGATTGGACGTAGGCAAACTGATCGTCCGTGTCCCATTATCATAAAGCTGCTTGACTATCACGAAAAAACATCTGTCCTTAAAAACGGCTACAAACTTAAAGGGTCTAACTTTCGCGTTTCTGAAGACTATTCATTGCGCGTACGAACAATCAGAAAGAGGTTATCGGAAGCATCACAATCCTTTCGGGATAAGGGCTCCATTGTACGTTTAAGTTTTGATCATGTGTTTATAGATCAAGTTAGGTACAACTGGAACGATGACACTAACACCCTCATTAAGATTCATTCTCACCTAGCAAAAGCTTCTTCTAATGTCACCACTAAAGCTCCTTGATGCCTTAGGAATGATACTAACGAGCCCCTGCGCATCTTAAATGTTAATGCCAGAAGCCTAGTCAACAAGTTCCCAAATTTTCTTTCACTTATCACGGCCCATTCACCGCATATAGTTGGCGTAACAGGAACTTGGTTAAATGAACATATATGCGATAGCGAAGTAACACCCCCAGGTTTTACAATCATCAGAACTGACAGACGTCATGGCACGGGAGGGGGTGTCGCATTATTTTTACGGTCTGATCTTAAATTTTCAGTTATCCCCAGTCCACCTGATACGGAATCTGTGTGGTGCAAGGTCTTTTTTGGAAGCATTTCATAGTTTTTGGCGTAATCTACCACTCGCCATCATCGAACATAGATCAGCTGCTCGCTTTAACAACTTTTATGCACGAGCGTTTCTTATCTACTTCCAACTTGATCTGCCTGGGTGATTTCAACACTCCAGGTATTTTGTGGCCATCTCTATCGCTCACAGGCTATGACGTAGAAATCTGCAAAGTTCTGCTAGACTTCTCACTCTATTTTTGTTTAAAACAGATTGTTGAAACTAACACACGAGGGGATGCAGTTTTAGATTTAGTTTTTATTCGTCCTTTCCTCTTAGACCATGGTTATGAATGCGAAGTTGCTGATGGTATTTCAGACCACAAGGCCGTTCTAGTATCGATTTCTGTTCCTGTACATACCAACCATTTTGTCTATCCTACATTTCCCGATTTTTACCGAGCCAATGACGCGTCTGTTTTTGATCTTTTGTCAGATTCTTTTGATGATTTCAAATGCCTGAGCGAATGTAATGATGTGAATTCCTTGGTGGCTTCTTTTGGGAAGACTGTGGCAACTTGTATTAAGCGCTTCGTCTTAATAAAAAAGAAAACCCCCCCCTTCCCTGGATATCGCGTGATATACTTCACCTGTCGCGTCGGGTTGCCAGACTGAGATGTCTAAAAAGAAATGGTGACGCCCTTAAAATACAGGAATTTACCTCACCAAAGAAGAACTTCGGATCAAAATTAATTTGTCGAAGGACTTCTATTTCAAAGTTACGTAGCAAGATTTAATGAAAAGCAACCCTAAAAAATTTTGGACTTCTATTTTACCCACCTCAGCTGCCTCAAATACAGTTGTTATAAATAACGTCCCCTGCAGTGACCCCTCAACCATTTCTAACGCGTTCAATGAATACTTCCAATCGGTATTCACAACTGACAACTTAAGACATCCCTAGCTTTCACCATGGTTCAAATAACTCAATCAGTGACATTTCCGCATCTCTCGACGGTGTTATGATCCTAATTTTGCACCTGGGAAATAAGAAATTTCTTGGTCCTGACGGCATTCCTAATATTTTTCTTATTAGATATTGTGAGTAGACCAGCCGCTACTTGACCATAATTTTTCAAAAGTCCTTAAGCACTTCAACTGTTCCTTCAGCTTGGAAATTAGCGAAAATTCTTCCTATGCATAAATCTGGTAGCAAGCAGTCACCATTAAACTATCGCCCGATTTCATTAACGTCTCAATCAAGTAAACTTTTAGAACACATAACCTTTAAGCATATCATGGTGTTTCTTGAATATAATAACATCCTAAGTAATGCCCAGCATGGTTTTCGCCATGGTTTTAATACAACAACCCAGCTTGTAGAATTTTCTCACGACATTTCGAACGCTCTAGGCTCTGGTTACTAAATTGATGCAATTTTCATCGACTTTGCAAAAGCATTTGACCCTGTTACACATTCTAAACTTCTGCACAAACTTCACGCTGTTCTTAACAATTATTTCTTAGTTGACTGGATTGCTAGCTTTTTAAACCGTTCTCAGTTTTTTTTATTTATTTATTTTATTTATTGTACCCTCAGGGCATACAGCATTATAGAGGGGAGTGGGTTTAGAAGACAAAAAATACAATTGAAACTTGAAAAACAAATCACATTCAGTACATGCGTACAACACTCGAGAATAACGTGTAAATGACAACGCTTAAACAATATCTAAAAAAAAAAAATACAACATGGTACAACGTATCTGCGATACACAAATGAACGGTAACCGAACAGCAGCAAACAAAATCAGGGAAAAAAAATAAATAAATAAATAAAAACTGAGAACGGTTTAAAAAGCTAGCAATCCAGTCAACTGGATTGTTTGTTTCTTTTAATTCCTCAAACTCGTCTGTTGTGAATGTTTCATCCGGAGTCCCCCAGGGTTCAGTCCTGGGACCACTTTTGTTCTTATTGTACATAAACGATTTGCCCAATTACGTGTCTGCAAAAATTCGCCTTTACGCTGATGACTGTGTCCTATATAATGTAATTATTACCAATGATGACCACAATTTACTTAATGATTGTTTTGCACAATTTTGCAGATGATGTGACACATGGCAAATGAACATAAACTTTACTAAACCAGCTGCTCTTTCCTTCTGTAAACGCAGCTCCGTTTCGTTGTTCGATTACTCCTTCAGTGGCTCCTCTCTGTCACGTGTGTCCGAATACAACTACCTAATTGATTGATATGTGGGGTTTAACGGAATACAACTACCTAGGCCTCATCTTCACACCTAATATGTCTTGGTCTAAACATATCGAATACTCTTGCATTAAACCTTTAAAGAAACTGGGCTACCTATATCGTACATTAAAAGATTCTCCACCCGAAACAAAGTTGCTAACGTATAAATCGCCCATCCGCCCTATCCTCGAATATGCCTGCCCCGTATGGAACCCTCATAAAAAATCGGACATCAGCACACTAGAATCCGTTCAGAAGAAAGCCATCCGTTTCATTTTCCGCCGTTACGACTGGAATTTCTCACCCTACTTTCAACTTGCTACGCTAGGTCTACAAACCCTGTCCGAGCGACGCGAGCTCGAATGCCTAAAGTTGCTGCATTTTAATGTTAATACCCCACGCTACGCATTAACTAACGAATATTTGTCTCCTGATAAACTGAAACCCACAAGGAATAGCCACAAGCTCAACCTGACACCATTCCATCCACGTACTAACCTATCTAAATTCAGCTTTTTTCCGCACACTATAGAAAAATGGAATGTGTTGCCTGGGTCAACTAGATCATTGCCTTTAGAAGATTTCTTGCATGAATGTATTGATTTGCGATTTGTTCATTAAGAGTTGTAATTTCTTGCATGAATGTATTGATTCGTAATTTGTTTATTAAGAGTTCTATTCCTGTTTGTTAAGAGTTGTATTTTTGTATGTGCTGATGTATAGCAAACCCACTCCTGCGATGGCCCAATTCGGGCTGCAGTATGTAAAAATAAATAAATAAATATGCTCCCATATGTGCCAGATTTATGGAAACCTTGACGCTATCTTGCTCGTTTTGCACAGGCTTTTTTTTCTCCCTGTCTATAGGCAAAAGTATCGTCGCTCAACAAAAATGTGGGACAGGAGTTGAACGTAAAAAATATGTTTAGAAGTCCGGTTCGAAAGGCACCGAACTAAGTAAGGGCTCTCCAACGTGCAGTAGCGTGCCGAGAAGAACCAGACGTTTGTGTACGTAAAGGTTCCTGAAGTGCCACTGCGCCCGAGCTATAAGGGCGAGAAGGAGAAAAACCTGGAGGATCTGCATGACTGCACGTTGGAGCTTCCGACCCTGGAGTTGCACAATCGCACTTGCACTTGGCTCGACCTGCTTATGGTGGTCAAGAACACTGCACGCAAGGTCCTCCTCTCATAGGTGGGTGGGCCAGCTGAACAGTTCGTAAAGGGCTTCACAAAGCAGCAAGTTGAACATATAAGCAAGATATTTGAAGTCTACTCTAACCAATCCTTGATTTAGGTGTGTGGTAATGGCGCCCGTGCGTTGATGTTCGCAAGCGCTGCTCACAAATGTCATCATGTAGTGCATGATCAGGACACCAATGTTTACATGCATTGCTAGCCAGCGAACCTTAGCAGAAATTTTCTGTGACTTGCGATTGCTGGCTGACTGGTACTGCTCACTGCTGCATAGCAACCACATCATTGGCTTCGGCGAAAGTTCTAAGTAGCATGAAGGCAGCTAGGGCTATTTGCTTAAACTCTACTTTCTGGCTCTAATTTAACATGTTTTTTTTAAATACCATTCGAACATTTTAATCTCATAGGCGGTCAAGCAGAAGTTACAAATCAAGAGTCACCAGGCACAGGGCAATGCTTCTGAAGACACCAGCCAGCCGCAGGATGAGGACAAAGCTCGACTGTTACTGGGTGCAAAGCTACTGGTTAGTACGAGTGGAAGTTAGAGCATCTGTAGATGAGGAGTTAGGTAGAGGTGTGGGTGTTTGCGAGTCAGTTCGATCAAGGTTGTAGTAGCTGGCACCCTGTTCTTGTGTGTTATCTGCAAAGGGTGCAAAGGCCGAGTGAGCCGGTGTGGCTGGTCGCTTTGTGTGCGGCGTCTTCCTACGCAGCTAACGCTGACGGTCACATTATCATATCATATTCAGAGATGTGTTCAAGCAAGAGGCAATGCAATGACTAGGCTTGTGCGAATAGTGAACTTTAGGTTTGAAGCGAGTTCAAGGCGAATGGTGATTTGGTTTGAATAATTTCAAATTAAATCCAAATATTATATATCAAACATCACGAAGAAAAATGGACTTATTTGTCATGACCCAACCAACCTGCAAAATATATTTTAGAAATTTAAACAAGGCCTGTGCTAATGCCATTCTTTTTGCCTCAAAGGAAGTGGAAACAACCTTGAACAGTACCAGAATTTGCCTTCCGGTACAATGCAAATGATAACTGTAAAATATGCTGTTTTAAAATTTACTATACTTAGAGCATATAAGCCAGAATAACAAGCTTTTTAACTGATAAAATGGGCATGATAAATTGATGCGAGACTAATATGTTCATTGAACTTTGAAATGAGGCTTCGCAATAGTGTAGATTTTTCCTGGATAGGTGTTTTCATGGCTTGACACCCCTTTACTGCAGTGAAACAACCTTTACAAGGATGATACACGGGTTAATGTGCATTTATTCGTTTGTTTCGAATACTTCAAAATTTTTAGTAATTTATATTCGAATCAAAGCAAATTCGAGTACTGTACTGTTCATTAGGATGTTCAAAGTCTTCGAATATTTGCACAAGCCTAGTGATGACATTTTCCTCAAATAATGTAGGCAAGATAACTTTCATTTGAAATAACCATGCGGTTCTGAGAATTCAAATTTATGACAGTTCTTTAATATACTGTATTTACTCAAAAGTTAAGAGTTTTTTTTTTTTAGTAGTTTCACTACTTAAAGTTGACTCTCGTGTTACAATAGATTAAATGCCGTACACAATTTTGTGGGACTATTTATAGAATTGAATTCAAATATTTTTCTTTATATTGAAATTTTACTGTAGCTCTGTTAAATTGGTTCCTGTATTATGTTGGCAAGCAGGAGGTTCATTTTCAGCTATCATGGCCACACTCTTACAGGTACAGAAATCTAAAATGCACATGCGTGGTGTCGTCTTAGTACAGCAAACACCTAGCTGGTAGGCAAAGGAACGCTTCCTACAGAAAACAATGCGATGGACAGCAGTGATGATGGCGCACATAATTCAGATGTGTCATACTAGTACCTTTCTTTCTCAGGTCTGTGCTATCATTTTCTGCTGGAAACCTCTACTTGCGATGTACATTGTTTTAAGTCAGATAAACACTATTATTACTTCGCTGGTAATGAGGCCAGACCAGTATAGCTGTAATACTTATATAATGCAGTAAAACATGACTGGTATAATGCGTTACACTGGCATTTGTGCACTAAAAATGGCCCAGATGAATATTGCACGAATATGCTGCATTTTGAAATTGGACAGTGGCCTCTTCAAGTCTGTAACACCATTTTTAGAACGTGAGTAAGTCACACTTTCACAGATGCTCCAAAAGGTATGGCCGCATAAAAAATTATAGAATGACTTCTTTTTGAAGCTTGTGCTGTGCACTCATAATGCATCAGTTGCACTAAAGCAATAACACGGCTGCTGCTAGTCTGTGGCACACAGTCATGAAGGAAAGTCCCTGGATAAGTGAGATTTGGCCATGGCACAGTTACGATTAGCGAATTTAGTGCAACACTCCAGTCACATTGCATTCATTTTGATGCAGGGTGGATCAGAAAAAAGCACCAGGAGGGGATTCTTCAAATGAACATGACCATTCTCTAGGCTGGTCTATGCAAGCACTACATGCATAGTTCTCAAGCTGCCAATGCACCGACTGTGTGCAATTCTATGTGTACATACATGCATACATCAATGTGATACATGCTCACTTGTACTTGATAATGAAAGACCGATCGGTACAGCTTCTACAAAAATATTCGCTGAAGAAAAAACTGAATGGTTGGCACGTTTTAGCGATATTTAATTTAGAAATTTTGTGATTTTTTAACTGTATGCACTATACCTTTATATAAATACTCACTGCAATAAGTTGCAGTGCAGCAGCTGTGCACTGCAGGTATTTGCACTATTTCTGTTTCAGCAGCATATGCGTAGCTGCACAAATTAGTGCGAATCATATGCTGTAATTTCGACATTCCTATTGGTTTATGCAGATTTTTTATCTCTACCGTGCAGTATGCTTACCATATATGGTTACAATATAGACAATCCTGCACTCTGTAGATATAATTTGTTCTTGTTGACTGTTTATGAACAAATATGGTGTCTACTTTGTGAAGCTTAATTCGCTGGAATTTGTATAAGGGCATGCTTCACACACAAGAAAGCTATCTTGTACTACTTTAAAAACTCTGCAGGAGCCTAGCCTGTTTACTTGCTGTCTTTGCTGTACACAATTATGCATTTCTCAAGATCTAAGTCATTCAAAATGAAACCATTATGCATATGTGTGCATGTAGACTGCAGTACTTGTATTTGTTGCTAGGCTGCTAGTTTACTTCAATTCAGTTTCTCAGTACAGCAAGCTGTCGTATGGTTGAAAAACAATAAAGGATAGTTTGCAAGACCTCTGCGACATTTCTTATGTGCTCGTGGTTATGTATGGCCACGTTGGACTGGAAGTGTAACCCTTGAACTTCTTTTTGGCCTTGAGGCCTGTGACGATAGTCGGTGTTCTCGTGTAGGCATTTACACCGCCAAAGAAAGTGTCCGTCTCGGGGTTGAAGCGAACGTAGTTGGGGATGACATGGAGATTTTTGGGCAGCTGATCTTTGCGCTGGACAAAAGATTCGTAAGGGGACAGTCCTTCAACAGGTGTGGAGAAGTACTCCACTACATCATCAACGCACTTTACATTCATCAACTCCGGGCTTGGGATGTCGTGGCCAAATTCACTGATGCACCTCGTCAGCAACTACGGAAAAGCACACAAAAAAGGACACTCTAAGTAAGTTCAAGCAAATGGCATAAGTACAGAGGCAAAAAGGTAAGTCAAGCACAATGCATGAACGTCTTAAAAAATAATTTGATGCACTTCGTACTGGAAAACTAAGAGCACTTTAAAGCTCATTTTGCACAACTATTGATCCTTGCAAACGCTAAAGATGACCAAAGGGCTCACTGCAAAGCCTTCTCAAAAGATCAATCTTAGAAAAGTATATAATGCACTTCAACAAACCGGGGCTGCTACGCAGACTGGGCGAACTAAACTGACGTACCCTAAACTTAAGCAGGGGCTCGTTGATGGGTGTCTGAAGCCACGCGCTGTCTGCCTTTTGTCCAAACACTTCTTCGTAGACGACCTTAACTTTGTCCTTCACATCTTCAGCTGGCTTGTACGGCTTCATAGGCCGGCAGAATCTGTGTACGAAGCAAAGTGAAATTGCTGTTCCCAAGATTCCAGACGTGCACTCGTTAAACGTACCCTCGATCCTTGAGCGAATTCAACGCTGAGCGTGCCAAGGCTTTTGACGGCAGCCCGTTCTCATCTTCTCGAATAGGAATCACCTGTCTAAATCTTCTTGCAGTGCATGCGGCACATGACGTTGAAAGTTCAGCCTGAAAACCGAAGACGAGAGGCACAGAAACAAATTAAATGTAGCCACCCTCGCGCACTGCATGTTGGTCGTGCAACGTAGTGGGCAATCTTCGCTTCGATTGTGGTGGAAAACGTGATTAGGTTGCGTTAGCGACTCGCCTTTTGTTTAAATAAATTTATTGGAAATACAAAACGTGACCTCCGTGTGAGGGCTATTTATAATGATGATGATAACCTAAATTTAGTGTGTTTACTAAAACTAGTAGTGCAACTTACGTTATAAACTTGATTAACACCTTAAACTTTATAATTTCAGCTTAAATTTTACAAAGATGTTCAGCGGTGACTCTTACAAGGGCAAAGAGTTCGAGTTAAAAATGCACTAATCTTAGTTTCGATACTGAAACCATCGCGGTTGCTTTGAGGTTCGTCACCAATGGTACACGACCTCCTCTATAAACTAGAGGGGGTCATGTTCAGTGGTAACAAACATGAGCTTACTCACCTTACAGATCGGCCAGTGTGGCAATCAACTGGGTTTTGAGTTCTTTAACGTTTTGGCGCAAGACGTAGGCGTTGGTGAGCCCGAGTCGTGCCGCGACAGCGAGTACTACAGCGCGTCGGTAGAGAGGTGAGTGACCTGCCAACGCAATGCTGTTCTTTTTGGCAGCACCAGTGTCGCTGGATTATAATTTCTCTTCGCAGGTTTTTCACTGTTGACCGCCAAGGTGGCCTTATTGCTAGTGCCGTCCTGGTTGACACGGAAAGAAAGGTTAGCTCATCGATATCTGTAGTGCAAGCATAGATGATAGACGTGCCCACTGGGGGCTGGGGTCGCAAGGGGAGTCCCGTATATTGGCATAATCGGGAAGCGGGGCTGCGACTAGGGAGGGTGGAGGGGGGGGGGGGAGGTTGTGGTGTTAGGTCAACTCTATACATGGTTATAATAGAGAGGGGGGCGACAAATCTTCGCCTCCCCCACGGGCGGAACCAGGTGCTCACGCCTACTGGTGCAAATATTGTTGATATGCGACTATTTCGAAAACATCTAGCTAGCTAGTTGTGTTCGTGCTCTCGTGTATTTTTATTCTGTGCATACAGACTTATATCAAATTCCGCAGGCTTTGTTACTGTAAATCGTGACTCCCGTTGCCTAGGGGTTATGAAACTCTAGGATAGGAGCTAACACCTAAGGATGCTGTGTATGCTGGGCAATGGCTGGGCTAAAAATCCCTGGAACATGCTTTAAAATCCTTGGAAGGTGTGGTAAATCGTTGTAGTACTTTAAATCGTAAAACGTTGATAGCATCAATAGTTTTAAGCCGAATGTTGGTATTTACCAAAAGCTGCCAATTTTGGGCTTGGCTCGACTTGATGTTCAGGGATTCAGTGATGGGAGGCAGATGGAAGGTGGTTTGGTGCCATATCGCTTGGTGCAAATGTTACTCCTTATCATCGTCACAAAAGAGTGCACACAAGTGAATGCAAAAAGGGGGGGGGGGGGGAAGAAGCAATGACATGGTAACTGCACATCATTCTCGAGTGTTATTGTGTTTTGGTCTTTGGTCCCATTGAGATGTGGCTATCACTCATGTAATTTATGGACGTCGGCACAATACATTGCACCAAGCAACGCACGGTATTTCGGCGAGCATGGGAATGATGGGTAGTACTGTAAAGGATGGGGGACTACCCGGTCTCTTGTGGTAGCGTGGTGTAACCGGGTGGAGGAAATGAACGCTGACAAGAGGATACGAAAACAAACAGGTTTATGACACTATTTACACTTATTTATAGCAAAGAAAGGTTAGTAGTTTTACAAACCACTAGCGTGGTGGATGAACCGTTACATAGTTCGGAGCGACGTCCAACACTCTGCGGTGTCGTTTTAAGCCCTGTCGGGCTCCTCGTCTCCGAGTGGAACACCAATCACACACACACAACAGGTGAGGGGGACGAGCATGCACGGTCCACAGGAAGGTCCAATATTGAGTTGTGAACACTGCACTGCAAGCTGGCGCCAGCAGGGCTCTTCCTCATCGTGTGTGTGCCGCTAGTCGAGAGTTCCCACGATCCTGACAGCATACATCAAAGGGTCCGCCGAATTGTTCGCTTAATTAGCAGGGCGATTTGCGGCGGCCGCCACGGTCTCTTCCCAGGAAGATGCTGCCTTTGTTGTCCTCTGGAACTGTTTACGATGTCATGGCGACACGACGTCTCATCCTCCGGCGAGCAGGGACAATGCCTGGCGGGCATTGGCAGTCGGCCGGTCGGCTACTTAATTGAGGATTAAAAGAGCGCCGCTCCCCCGTCAGCTCTGGCGCCGGTCATGCCAGCTTCCCCGTCGCCCGATGAGTCGCCGAAGGCATCAGTCATCGCTTCTGCTCCAAGAGACGACAAAAGGGTCCGTAGTTGAAAGTCAGGAACTCGCCTTCGCTTGTCACATGGTCTGGGTAATTACTCAAATCTTCGACAGCGTCTGGCAGACTGGGTACCGAAGGGATTGAGAGCCTCTCCAGTGGACCGGCTTACGCACTATGGCGTCTGCCCAGATGAATTTCCAGGCCAAACTTAACAGCTCCTCCGCCGCCCGGAAAATCTCGGCTGGCCAGCGCTCCCAACCGCTGGGCACGAAGAGAATGGTTGGTGACGAGGACGATGGCCTGGCTTTCTTCCTCCAGCTGAGAACTCGAAACCAACTCCCAAACCAGCTCACAATGATTGACAACAGCAAGACGAACCACACAACACAATACCATGCCGAAGTCAAGCACATTGGACCCGCTTAAAACCCTCCAGGCTTCTCAACACAAAAAGGAAAACCTGTACGCTAAAATTTTGAGACAATTTGGTGCCGTCAAAGTTACAACAGTCATGGACGTGGAGATGCTTACCAAAGATGTAACATATTGTCGTGTAAGAAAAGCACACAAAGGCAAATATAATTTGGCCCCAAATAACCATAATTACACTCTTTAAAAACTCACTTTCTCCTGCCATCTGCCCTACAATGTTGTAACTAATCTTATAACTCAACACTAACTTAATAATACGCAACTACATGGTTTTCACACGAATGCTGCCAGACCCTATACACAAGGTAACTGGGCGCATTCCCTAATCTCTCGTGAAACTTAACGTAGTCGTGAGTGCCTACTTGTAGGACACCCTGACGCCAAAGAAAACTCCCTCACAGCAGATCAAACTGCGTCCTAAAATTCTTAGAAATGTATTTCTAGCCTCAAAGGTCGGTATAACATAACGCTCAGCTAAATAATTCACCTGATCCCTGAGCACATACTAAAATAACAAAGGGAAATGCAACTCGTGTACTAACACGCTCATTTGCTGAATGTAGTTTCATGTCAGCCCATGTTTTTAAAGAATGCACATGACTTTGCTGTGCGCTCTAGCACGACATCATACTCTCATCCAAAGAGCGTTAGCATACTAACTCACACCTAACCAAGGTAAATCCCTCAAACTAAGGCATTGCCAAACACGCATCTTAATGTGAATGTTCACAAAGAACCACATGCAAAGAAAACGCCAGATGCCGTACACGTAAAGAGCACTTAAAAACTTGCGCAAGTTTTGCGCTAAACAAAGCCTGTACTAAATGTTTTTATGCATGAGCAGTTCGAAAATCGCTTCTCGAGTTCTTCAAAAACATTCTTTAACATTTCTCATTCACTCTCTAAAGACGGTAGAAAACATCGCGCTACACAACGAAAGGTACGTAGCATACAATCTACGATTTCGCTCGACAACCCTACCACGCTTTAAAAACCTGCGGGGCGTACAAGTCTTCATTCGCGACTAACGTGCTCTTATATCCAAGAAAGCCAATTTGACGCAGTCGGCTTACTGGTGCGGGTCACTGCTTCCGCATATCAACTTAACTAAAAAACACTTAAACATTGCATAATAAAAGAAACCGAGAAGTGAAAAACTGTATCCAAACAAACTAGCCGGGGAGATGACAAAGGAATATTACTTCAAAACCAAAAATAAGCAAACAAACATGCTTCCCAGTAAATTCCTGTGTCACTCTCTCCAGCTTACAGTTGTCTCTCACTCTTCAGTCGTACACGCGGGGGTCGAGGTCTTGGCAGATTTCGAGAAAGCCCGGTACCACAACGTGCATGTCTTACAAGCTGAACTGCAGCGTTACGCCACATTTGCGATTTCGGCCGATTTTCGTCAATCTGGCGAAGGGGACCCGAGCAATGCGTGGGACAAAGTGGCCATGCCCACTTTGGGCTAGCTCCCGTGCGGTGCTTATCTATTGTGGCCTTTTTCCTTGGATCCCTTTGACACTCCCGTCCCCGCAAAGCTTTAAATCTCCGGCGTGCATTCCGGCGCGCGGAGGCGCGCTGTGGCCTACCTTTTCGCCACTGGTGCCTTACTTCATGACACAAAGGCTTTTTCGTCGAACTGGCCGATGAGCTACTCTCTTTTCTGTCTCTCCGATGCTTGCTTCCTCCTTTTTGCATTCCCTTCGTCGCGCGCGTACGCTTCACTCTTCTACGGCGACGTTTTTGAACGACTTTTCCCGCACCGTTAGGAAATTGACCTCGGGTCGCTTCATCGGTGGAATTACAATTCAAGGGTGCTTCTGCACCACCTGCCTTAGTACTTCGACACTTTGATTTCTTAGCTCTGTCGCCTTGTCCGGCCGATTCACCTGTGCTAACGCTGTACTCACGTGCGCCCTGAAACGTTTTGTGGATAGAACGGAAAGACTGGCACTTTCCAGGCGATTCTATTCACGAAGAACCTGCTGTTCTTTTTCTTTTCGTCCAGCGGCCCGGACGCTTGCAAAACGGCTTTAACGCCGATTCGGAGCTCCTAGTCCTGCTTGTTACGCTAAAAGGTTTTGCGTCTTCTTTTACCCGCGTAGTACTTCTTTTCTCTCTCGCGGCTTTTGGACGTCTCTTGCGTTTGTGCCACTTCTTGCGACTCGTCTCTGAACCTACCGCTCGCAGCTCAAGGTCGCTAACACTCTCACTGCACCCGTCAGCTGTCGACGCCGCGCCGTCTAAATTATTTTCAAAAAAATCACCTATTTCACACTCTAGACTGGCGGACAGCTTGACGCTCTTAGGAACAGTGCAGCTGCTTTCCTTCAAACACTCTAGCTCGCATTGCTGAGAGCTGTCTGCGACTGCACTGATATCCCCGCTACCTACTTATGCTGCTTCTGAGCTTTCTTCGGTGTCCTTGCGTACTTCCACACTGTTTGCAAGTTCCACCGTTACGACAAACACAGTTGAGGTTTGGGCCAGATTGTCTGCAGCTATTCTAGCTGTTTCGCTAACAGTTAACTGGCACAGCACCTCGTCGCACTCGCTCTGGCCTTCGTCGGCCTCTCTACTCAGCGCAGCATCATTCGCAGCACTCAAACTCGATTTGCCTTCGAATCTGCTGCTATGTTCACACGTGCTAGCCTTCTCTAAAGCTCTGGGCTGCCCCTCGCACTTCTCGTGCGCTACACTTGCGAATGGCTGAAACTTCCGCCTCATTGCCTCGATTTTCTGTTCCAATTGTTCGAGCACCAAGGCACGTGCTCGATCATGCTCTTTTCTATCCCTTTCCCGTGCCTCTCTTTCGCGTTCCTCGTTTCTGTTCCTCTCGTTCCCGTTCCTCTTTTTCGTGTTCCTCTCGGTTCCGTTCCTCTCGCTCCCGTTCCTCCCTTTTCCGTTCTCTTTCTCGTTCTTTTTCCCGTTCCTCTCGTTCTCGTTCCCGTGCCTCTCTTTTGTGTTCCTCTCGTTTCCGTTCCTCTCGCTCCCATTCTTCTCTTTTTCGTTCTCTCTCTCGCTCCTGATTTCGTTCCTCCAACCTTTTTAAAGCTTTTAACGCGTACCCAATATCCTCCTCACTGGCGCTTTTCAAAATTAGCTCTAAAATTTCTGACCTGCCCATTCCTTCCCTAATCTTAATACCAAGGTCTTCACAAATGTACAAAAGACCATCTTTTAGCAGTGTCTTCACCTCCATGATTGCCGTTGTACTTTGGTCCTGCATCTCACACAAATGTAGGGGATCCCTCTAACACACAAATAGGTGATTTCCTTAACTCACACACAATCCAGCTTCTAATCAATGCACGCTCAAGAAATGAAGCCTGGAAAGTTATAGCAAAGACCAAGCACTCACCACAGCACAGCACCATGTCGTGAAGTCCATCCCACCGCTGCCAACCAGTTGTTATGGGTCAGAAGGAAGGACGCTGGAGGGTATGAAAACCAAACAGGTTTATGGCACTATTTACACTTATTTACAGCAAAGAAAGGTTAGTGGTTTCACAAACCACTAGCGTGGTAGATGAACCGTTACATAGTTCGGAGCGACGTCCAGCACTCTGCGGTGTCGTTTTAAGCCCTGTCGGGCTCCTCCTCTCCGAGTGGAACACCAATCACACACACACAACAGGTGAAGGGGACGAGCATGCACGGTCCACAGGAACGTCCAATGTTGAGTTGTGAACACTGCACTGCAAGGTGGCGCCAGCAGGGCTCTTCCTCGTCGTGTGTGTGCCGCTAGTCGAGAGTTCCCACGATCCTGATAGCATACATCAAAGGGTCCGCCGATTTGTTCGCTTAATTAGCGGGGCGATTTGTGGCGGCCGCCACGGTCTCTTCTAAGCAAGATGCTATCTTTGTTGTCCTCTCTGGAACTGTTTACGATGTCGTGGCGACACGTCTCATCCTCCGGCGAGCAGGGACAATGCCTGGCGGGCATAGGCGGTCGGCCGGTCGGCTACTTGATTGAGGATTGAAAGAGCACCGCTCCCCCGTCAGCTCTGGCGCCGGTCACGCCAGCTTCCCCATCGCCCGATGAGTCGCCGAGGGCATCAGTCATTGCTTCTGCTAGAAGAGATGACAAAAGGGTCCGTAGTTGAAAGTCAGGAACTCGCCTTCGCTTGTCACATGGTCTGGGTAATTACTCAAATCTTCGACAGCGTCTGGCAGACTGGGTAGCGAAGGGATTGAGAGCCTCTCCAGTGGACCGGCTTACGCACCATGGCGTCTGCCCAGATGAATTTCCAGGCCAAACTTAACAGTACACAGATTTGTCTAATCTTTGTACTTCTGGATCCATGTGTGTTCCTGTGGCTTGGAGATGTTTTTTCACGAAACAAAAATCGGCAAATGTTCAGCGGTTGCACTGCACCACCTCATTCTTTTAGGCTTTCCATTTAATATCGGGTCTCGAAGTTCAAAAGGGTTTGTTCTTTTCTTTGAAACAAAACTGAAGCACAGTGATGAACAAAGCCACATGTGCCACCTCCAAGTACGGAGACTAGGCAAATCCGTGAACTACCCGTCAATCCCATGGTCGCTGAACGATCGCAGCACCAGAGGTAATTTTAGGTAACTCTATGGCTATGAACAGTGAAAATGAAATAGATGTGTTTAAAACACAGACGGGTAATCGAGAAACAGCTTCACTTGGGACGGCAGCATGTTTCTTAGTGTGTTTCACTGAGGGGGAAAACATAAGAGAAGAGCCAAAGGGCAGGCTGAATGGGCTCTACAAGTGTAATAAATACTATCACCTTTTTATTGAAGAAATCATTAACATCTTAATTGCCCAAATCTTTCAAAATGTTTTGCTTAGTACACCCGTGAGACTGCCTGATGATTGCTGCTATACTTGCTGACATTATGGCACACTTGCATATCACAAGTACATTTTATGAATGTAATTTAAAAATGGATAACTGAAATGCTGACCTTCTCTCCCAAAAAGTGTCATTTTCTTGGCATCGCAGGCCGTCGGCAGAGTGTTGAAGGATGCCTGCTACAGCGACAAGTGGCACTACGCCAGTGGTGCAGCTTACACGAGTTCACAGGGTGCTGGCAACAACTGGGCACTGGGTTATTTCGAACAAGCTGAGAAAGGCATGGACGAGATCTGCAACCTTGTGAGGCGCAATGCCGAGCAACGGGACTGGTTGGAGGGCTTCCTGCCCATCTTTTCTCTTGCTGGCGGGACAGGCAGCGGTTTGGGAACCAAACTCACAGAGACCCTGAGAGACAACTATCCAAAGACTCCTGTTGTAACAGCGGTAAGTAGATGCGCTATATGTCAATACTTGTGCTGTATATATTAGTATACTTTTTTAAAGGTGAACAGAGATCTGTCGAAGATGTTCACCTTTTATACAGAAACATTGGGTCAATTCATAGTTTTTAATTTTAGCATTAGAAGATTTAGACTAAAAGTGGCTGGAGAATTTATTTTATTCCTATGAATAAGTATACGACAGTTCAGTACAACATTAGAAGGCAGCAAAATTTCATTCTCAAAGGTGAATGAATATCTGGCACCATGAGTCCTGAGCCAGCTATTAGGCTCCTAGCTCATGATCCAGCTCCTGACTTGCTTGGTTGCAGGGGCAGTCGGTGATCACACTTCTACAATCTAGGGGAATTCTCTACTGCCTTCTTGAATTGTATCCTACAATCAGTCCTTGGTTGAATAAAATTGTTAACCTTATTTTTCCGCTAGGACAGTTTCCAGAGGCGGCTACACCTGGCCATCCTGCATTCAACAATTGGAGTAAGACTGGGTTGAATGCTGGGCGATCTTTTCTTTCCTAGTTTTTCCATTGATGCTGCATACAATGAAGCCTGCCCTTTATGAAATGCCACAGGGCCTTTAACCCTTTACTGCCTGGTGTCGGGAATTCGTGACGTACCGAAAAAGTTTGAGCAAGCAAGTCACAGAGTGCATGCCACCACTAATGCCTCCTGTCAACTACTCGTGGGGAATGTGCCTTTCAGCATGAAAAATCTAATGCTATGTTGCGTAATGTATGCTAGAACCAATTTCATAGCTGATGATGGAGAGTGCTAACTTCTTCGTTCTTTCTCGCCTGGCTGATGAAAGTTCCATTTTCAATTATTTTTTTTATTGGTGTGTACGCACTCAAGACCATGGCACACGACATATTGCGTAGGTCTGAAACATGTTTTTCATTGCAAGGTACTCGCTTCTGGGGCATGTGGAAAATTCACTACACACATAAAAGTATGTATTAAAGGTGCTCTTTAGATAATTTAGGTGTGCACGGAATTATTCAAAGGTTGCTATTTAAAGTTTGAAAATGAAAACAATTTTTATTTTCTCAGCCATTTCTAGGCTTGTGCGAGTAGGGAATATTAGGTTTGAAGCGAATTCAAAGTGAATAGTGATTCTGATCGAACAATTTCGAATTTGAATGGTATGTATGACATATAAAAAAAGGGAATATTTATCATGACGTAACTAACCGGCGCAATATTTCTTTTGAATTGAAATAGGGGCTCTATGCAAATGTCTTTTTTTTTTCGTTCAATGGAAGTCGAAGCAACTTTGAGTAGTAGTTTGGGTAGGATGCGAGTGATAAAATGCTTAACGCTTTGAAATTTATTATACTTGGAGCATTTAAACTGTCATAACAAACGTAATAAAATGAAGAATTGATTTGACGGTAACATGTTCCTTTAAAGGGGCCCTGCAACACTTTTTCAAGTAGCCATGGAGCCAGTAAACATGCTTGTTGCCTCACAAATTTACCACTGCAAAGTTTCTAGAATCAGTCCAGCACAAGCAGAGTTCCAAAAATTTGTACCACGCTTCAATTGCGTTCTCTTTTCTCATCCCGACGAAATAGCTGGAATCTAAGCAGGGAGGAATGGCACGGCGAAAGAAATGTACGTCACACGCACCTCGTGACATTGAGCACCTTTTTTTTTTTATTCGAATACGCGGCTTTTCAGTGTGATCGCGCACATGCTCGTGGACAAGTGGCAGCCTTCTGCAGCAGCCCGGGCAACGACAAGCGCGCCATGCTCAAATCGGCCAATAGCTGTGACCAGAGCCGTATATTCCTTCTTGACTGTGACAAGTGATTGACTGTGACAAGTGATTTTTGAGCTCCTAGTGTCATTTGCCGAGGGAAGAAAGCAATTTTTAAAGACGATAGTCTTTTTTGGGGACCTTCGATGCAAACATTTGGTCTGTCCGCCTGTCTGTGAATTTGTTTGTTTGTCCACCCTCAACGGTACCCCAAACGGCATCAAAGTGACCAAACGATACTCCAAACGGCCGACCCCATCCGCAGCGCCCACCAATATTGCTCAAGGTTCAGCATTCATACTTGTGCATTTGTCATTTAAAAAAAGCTATTATTGCGCTTATCTGAGGCATCGTAACAACACACCAGTATTATGTATATGTAGTTTTTACTAGAAAAGCCATACATAAGTAATTTTAAGGATCGTAGCCTTTATAACGCTGTGCTGGCCATGCAACGCTTGCATGACATGGCAAGTGTTTCCAACGCTTTGCTAAGTTGACACGGTGGTGGCACCTACCCGTCGCCTTGTGTTCTACAGCTTATCACCTCAGAGACGGGCGCGCACCCCGTTTTCCAGGATAACTGCCAGGTAGCGCTCATGTCTCACGTGTGATGTGACTTGATGCGCTCGTTCGCCTCCGCTGCACGCTCGAGGCACTCTAACACAGCGCCTTCAGAATACCATTCACCGATCTTTTTGCGCAGAACATCAAAAAAATGTTTTGTTCACTTTTTCCAGATGCAAAACTATCGTCTTTTGACGACATTTGCGGTGTAACATGCAGATACAGGGCCAATTTTTTGCTTTGAAAATTTATTGCGAATTACAGGCCACGTACTTCGCTATAATATTTGCCTCTCGTGTTCTCGCTAGCCTCCACTACCGATTGGCAGCGTTTTCTGACCATGCTCAGCAAGTGTTGCAGGGCCCATTTAAATTTGAAGGAGGACTTCGCGGCAAAGTGCGTTATCTTTGGATAAGTGCTTTCACAGTTCAGCATTCACACATCGCAGTGAAACCATCCTTATAGGCGGTTACGTGCGGACTACTATACACCTATTTGTTCATTGCGAATACTTCGAAAATATTCAATAATTTATATTCAAATTGAAGCAAATTCGAATACTCAACTATTCGTTCGAATATTCGAAGCATTCCAATATTCCCACAAGCCTAGCAGTTTCATAATTCAGACATCAAAGGGTTAAGCGGAAAAACAAAATTAAGTAATGGCAACTGTCCATCATAGTTTTTAAAAGACTGTGAGATAGCTTTTGCACTACATGATATTCTCCCCGATAATTCACTCGCAATGACCCTTAATTTTAAATGTGCAACCATATTGCACACTAATTTGGTATTTGCCTAAAACAACATTTCTGCTTGTTGAATTACTTGAGTGGTAAAATCCAAATAATGCAATTGCTGAGGACTCTCTTAGCCCTTTCTATGAAAAAAAACAGATTTTTTTCTAGTGCCTTTTATACACGGATTTCCTTCCCTGATTTGTATGTGCATACCTTCCTGTTATTTGATGTGTAGTATTTGTATTCCTACCTCTCCTGAATGCTGCATTTGCAGCTTGCAATTGGCTCAATGTCATTGGCAGCAGGTGCTCTTAGTGCAATATATTTTATGTATAGTTTCTGATGAAAGAAAGATTATACAGTATAAATAGAAGGTAAGCAAAGGTGTGGAAAACGCATGAAACCTCAATAGACCTTTCTGCTAACCATGTAATTGATGGGGATGCTACATTTTTGCCCGCGACAGAGGAGGACCTACCTTTACGATTGCTCTTCGAATTTTTGTGCCTCCAACTAACAAAACACGCTATCAACCAACCTCGAGATATTGTGTGTGTGCGCGCACCTCTACCTTGCAGCACCTAACTTATTCGTAATTGCATCTCTTTCATGCTCATATTCAGTGCAAGCTGAAAACCCACAACAGCCTTTAAACATCAAATTTATTTTATTTTATTCAATCTTGAACCTGAGTGTTTTCTTTCAACAGATTTTACAAGGTTGTTTTCCTGCATGAGCATCCATTAGTAATTAGTTCCATTCAATATAGCAGTCAATTCTCTTTTGTCTTGCTTTGTTACATTCATGTATAAGTGTTCATTGTTTTGCTTATGCAGGCATAGTGCATGTCACACTATATGTAGTATTATATATATTAAATATAGCTACTGTAAGCTAATTTTCAAGTGATGCATCTCTTGCTCAGGAATCTTCTCTAGGCTCTGAAACATATTTCAAGTGCGCTATGTTAAGCACGTTAAACTGCAAATGTTCATCCAGGTGGTGTGGCCATTCAAGTCTGGAGAAGTGGCAGTGCAGGCGTACAATGTGCTGCTGTCTCTGGCACATTTACAAGATTCTGCAGATGCCCTGCTTGTACTAAGTAATGACTCTCTGCACCGAGTAGTCACCCAGCGATGGGCACTTCGTAGCGCCTCTCTGGTTGAGATGAATGCATTGGCTGCCAGACACTTGGCTTGCTTGCTTCAACCCAGCCAAGCCAAGTATGGACCATTCAAATACCTTGGCAAGTTTTATTAAGCACTTCTGTCAGCTAATTGATATGTGTCTTGAGGGGAGTCAAGGGTCTTAAAATGAAGTGATTTATTATTCTACTTTAATGAAAATTACTATGCATTCGTACCATTGAATAGACATTTGAAATCTGCAAAAGAATTTCAAATATCTGATTTATAAAAAAGTAATGACAGATTTTGCATTAGTTATGTAATTATTTACGGGTGGTTATGCTAACTCACAATAAAAAAATTTAGTTTTCAAAGGTACATGTTTCCTCTAAAACGTTCATCCCACAGGCTAAAGCAAACTAGTTGTCAAATCGGCTATTTCATTGATCAGAAATAGTTTTTAAACTTGGAAGGTAAAAATGAGCTTCCAGTAATTAGCTGGTATTTATCTTATAATTACAATTATATCAAGGTTGAAATAGAAAAAAAAGCTTTAGCCTGTATTCAAGTGCTGTGGAAAAGAATGGTTCCAAGTTTGTTTAGATGTATTCACAGAAGCTTGCTCATAACTTCGGTTAGGCAGATTCACTTCACAAAAATAATGTCAAGAAAATTGTTTCCAGTTTTAAAAAAACATTTGTAATTTCATATATAAAGCTTTTAACAAAAATAAATGGTATTTGGCATGATATAAAATTTTTCCAAAACATACTTTCGACTACAAGTACCTAAAATTACAATTTTCGCAAGTCAGCATCTTTTACAATTTTGTGCTTTTACAATTTTAAGACCCTCATCGTCCCCCCTTAAATTGTTGCCTTGAAGAGCTCAATATGAGTAATAATGTACGTATCTGCTGCATCTTCACGTTCCTTCCTGTCAGTTGTGCCTGTGGACAATTCTCTGCAGAGGCACACAGGCATGGCTATGTTTAATCACATAATCATGACTGGCCTCGGGACAGTGCAGTGGCCATAGATGTACTACTAACTTGTTACACCAGACTGTAAGCAAGTCGCATGCTTGCGCAGCAGAATGTAGTTCTAAATGTAATTGCCTAAACGTTCACAAGCTTGAGACACCTGTGCTTGTTTGGCACGTAGGAGGCCACAGCACTGCATGATATGTTTATTTTACTGAGTGTGATATGTTTATTCTGCTTAGCATATACACCAGGTTGCTTTAATTGTTGTATCTGTAACTATTGTTTAATGTGGTTATAAATCAACATGAGTGCACCCATAAAGACGCAACCACCCATTTCGATCAAAACTTACGCGTGTTATTTGCCCACTTTCGTGTAGGAAATTAATAAATTATGAAATCGGCTTTGGCTTTGTGCGATATTGTGCTCAAAGTAAAGCATCAGATTTTTTTTTATTATTCAGATCATTGTTCACATGAGAAATTCAAGGTTCTCAAAACTTCAGGACGCAAATATGAAACAAATACGTAAAAGCATAGGTTTTGAACTTCCGGGTCACACACTGTACTATGACAGTGTTATAAGTCTGAGGTGGAGAGAACCCCCTTTGATGGGTGCCGCCATGTCGTCTTTTTCCAGCAGTGCCATCTGCTTGCTATGAGTTGTCCGTGTGCGTGTAAATACTATTAAAACGCCGAGTAGGTGATAGGGTGTGGATGAAGACATATTGAGCAGCGTTTCCCATAGTCACGTTCTAGGGTCTACAAGGCCGCAGTGCCAATAGGGCCATCCTTATTTAATTGCACTAACCAGCGGCAGAAAATAGTTTATACGCACTTTTTTGTTTTATCCACTGCAAGAAGTAATTTCTGGCCTCATTTTCACCAAACGTTTAAAGCAGTATTTGTTAAATAAAGATGATGCAGTTGAATAAAAGCAGTTAACTTTATTTTCTGCAATACAATAATTTTGGCATTGAATGTTAATTACTGGCTACTAATTGCCACCAGTTCACACTAAAGTTCGCTCAGTTGTTTGTTAATATTTTAGCTTTTTCTCAATGTTTGCAGGAGACGTTGCTGCTGATTTGGGATGTTTTGGATCTGTGAAGCAAGTGAGTCTGCTGCAGGTGCCCCAGGAGCCACCTACAATGACAGCCTTCAGCTGTAGCTCCTGGCAGAGTCTGGTGCGAGCGCTCAGCAAGATGCAGCACTGCCACAGTGCTACTGATGAAGGTTAGCACTGTCACCCTTGTAGCTCGTTAAGCCTGCCGAGTATACTCGGATGCTATTTAGTTAGTCTGTAATAGAGTGCTCAAAGCTGGAAATGTGTGAATATTTGAACGAGTATTACCGTATTCGAAGTCTCTTCATCACGAATTGCAATTATTCAAAATGAACAAATAGGCATAGACTGCATGTAATCCCCCTCTAAAGCTGGTTTCGCTGTAGTATAAGAATTCTATGCCATGAAAACATCTATCCAGAAAAAATGTGCACTCACTTTAACTATAAATTAACATAGTACCCTCGCATCGATTGTGTTTTAAGTTTAAAAGCCTATTACACTGGCGTAATTGCACTAAGCATAAGCAATTTTCAAATTAAATGTATTTTTCTAGTTATCACTGGCATCTTTCAGAAATTCAGATTTTACCTCCACATCACTATGTCCAAAAAACTGATATTCACACGTGCTTTTTTCCAGATATTTAAAAATATTGTTCGGGTTAGTTGGGCCACGGCAAATGTGCTCATTTTGCTTTAAAGTATGTGATTGAACTATTTGATTCGAAATTATCAGATGAAACCACCATTTGCTTCTAACTTTATTAAAAGCTAAAGTTTAGTACTAGTTGCACATCTCTACTGTTAACAACTGTACATAATTTGGCCCTGCCACAGTGGTCTAGTGGCTAAGGTACTTAGCTGCTGACCAGCAGGTTGCGGAATCTAATCCCAGCTGCTTTTGATGCATTTTCAATGGAGGCGAAAGTGCTCAAGGCCCATGTGCTCAGATTTGGGTACACGTTAACGAATTCCATGCGGTCGAAATTTCCGGAGCCATCCACTAAGCCGTCTCTTATAATCACATGGTGGTTTTGAGTCGTTAAACCCCACAGATCAATCATTATCATCTACTTAATTGAACACAGAAAGCAACAAACTTGAGTATAAAGGAGGTTTCACTGGCATCTATTTGCACTAAAAAAAAAGGTGTAATTTCAGTGGAAAGAAGGTATAAAATATGAACACCACATTTTGCATTTAAGTTTGCAGTAATTTATTTCTTTCTTAAAGGGGCCCTGCAGCACTTTGAGAATAATGCAAAAATGCTACCGATCAGTTGTAGAGGCTCCCGACAACATGCGAGCCAAATAATATAGCGCAGCATGTGGCCTGGAATTCACAATAAATTATCGAAGTCAGCTAGAAATTGCTTGCTCTTCTCTCAACAAATCACGCAATGAGCCCAAAAATCACTCGTAGTAAGCCCATCTATCAGCCATTGGCTCATTTGAACATGGTGCGCTCGGATGTTACAGAGATCGCCGCAAGAAGCAGTCACTTGTCCACGCGAGTGCGCGCGGTCGCACTGAAAAAGCCATGTATTCGAAGAAAAAAAAAGAGAAAAATGCTCAAGGTCACAAGGCGTGCGTGACGTTTTTTTGTTTGCCCCTCCCAACCCTCCCTTCTTGGCTTCCAGCACTTTCGTCGGAACGAGAGAAGAGAAAGTTTGATTGTAGCGTGTGACAAATCTTTGTAACTCTGCTCGTACTGGATGGATTCTTAATATTTTTGCGGCGTTGAATTTCTGATGCAATAAGCGTTTCCATTGAATTAATTCCATGGTTACTAAAAAAAGTGGTTCAGGACCCTTAAAGTGTATTCCTTCTCTCCTTTATCTCTGCAGCCATGGGCACTGAAAACAGGCCTCTTACATGTGTCGCCTCGCTGGCTGTTGGACGGGGTGAAGGGCTGTCAGCCCTCAACGCCACTGACCTTGCCCCTCGCCGCGTACCTTTTGTGGAAGAAGGTCGTGAGTTTAATGTATGGATGAATCCTCACAAATTTATGGGTTCCGCTCGTACCCTGTTGCTGGCTAGCAACAGTGATGCCTGTGTTCCTGAGTTGGACTTGTTAGTAAGTCGAGCATGGTGCCGATTCACAAAGTTGGCCTACCTTCATCACTACACACAGCATGGACTGCAGGCCGAGGACATGTACGATGCATTTTTGCGAGTTGAACAAGCCATTTCTTACTACAAACAACTGTCTCAATAAAAAAGTCAGAAGTTGAGTCATTTGGTACATGTGCAAGCTCAACATGCTGAAAACTTGCCGCGGTGTAATAATAAAAATATGATCTCTAGCAGCTTTCCAGCAAATGTGTAGATGCCATCAAAAGAAATTAACTTTCTTAGATGGAAGGATATCATAAGGTAAGTTGCGTCTTCATTATATTTCTGCATTGGCTTTCAGACACTTTTTTTTATAATGTAGAGGTATTTCTCGTAACCACCCACTGAAAGTGCACAAGTTCGCTGCTAGAATTAGCGTTTTTAAAATATTCATTTTTTTCACAATCAATACAGCAGGGGAACAAACTATCTCAAGAAATTGTAGCTGCTTCCAGGGAAACATTCATCGTTGTGCTTTGAAGTCGCATTTTTTCGTAGCCCGATTTCACTTTCGTTTGTTCTTTCTAGCAGTCTAAGCCTAAATTTGTTTGTTTTAGTGATTTCTGCTGGCATGCTTGTGTGTGTTTATGCACAATTTGCTGTGTATTTTCCTACATGTCAATTCTCCTTTTTTCGTTTTGTTTATTGTTCTGAAATGTATTACTTTTGTATATGTATTTTAAATGTGTATTTTAAATGTTATCTCCCTCCTGCACTAATGCCCCACATGGAATCCTGTAGGTATTGTAAATAAATAAATAAATAGGAGCTTAGTTAATTCTAGCCTCCTTTTGTATAGTACTCAATTCAGCTGTATAAAATATTCAAAAAATCACCTACCTTGAAAGCATTGTGTGGGGCTTTAGCAAAAATACTTTTCTCCTTGAACATCTTGTGCTTTGCTATTCAATGTCCCATGTTTACACCTTTAACTTGTTTGTTATGTACTAGCTCCTTAGTTAGAGTCGTAAAGAGCATAAAATGCGTGAAAACATGTCACTACTATATATATATATATTTTTTTTTCTGAACATACTTAACCATCATTTATTTTTTACTTGTATCTATAAATTATATTTAGTATCAAGGTATATAACCAAAGGTAATTTTTCTAGTTTCATGTTCCATTTGACACAAAATTCAGACATTCAGCCTATGGTTATAGTTGCAACATCACTTCAAAAAAAGTTAGGTGATGCTTGCATAATGGTGTGATTTGGTAGTCTGAATGCATTATTTTTAGGGCAACAGCCTTGTACGTCACACAAGCATAAAATATTCAACAAAGTTGCTGGCAATAAAAATGGTTGTAAAAAAAATTAAGTAGTCGAAACCCGCGATAACGAAATCTCGAGGGAACGAAATTCTCACCACAAAGAAATATTTTTGGAGCACCGGCGAATGCCCACAGGAGTCAATGCATTTCGTAACTTGCGACTACAAGCTGATCCGCAGGGCGCGGGTTCAAATCCCGGCTGTGGCGGCTGCATTTCCGATGGAGGCGGAAATGTTGTAGGCCCGTGTGCTCAGATTTGGGTGCACGTTAAAGAACCCCAGGTGGTCTAAATTTCCGGAGCCCTCCACTACGGCGTCTCTCATAATCATATAGTGGTTTTGGGACGTTAAACCGCACATATCAATCAACTTGCGACTACAAAAAATATTCGTATCGCAGTCCCTCATTAACGAAATTTTTGAAACACGAGTGCACAAATAATCTACTCTCGCAACATTTACATTCGAAAACTTCTGAAATGCATTCCTGCTACACTTAAATTGTGCAAAACTATCGCTAAGTGCACTTGAAAAGCAGCTGCCATCATCCTTTACAAAAAAAATGTAAAGCTCGCAACAATGATGATGGCTTGCCGAAACTATGGTGGCTAGAAGAAGAGGTGTCAGGCTGAGTCGCCGCTCATCACACTTTCCTATTCCAGCCACTGTACCAGTGCTTCGAATGAACAATTTTCACGTGCCAAAACGTTTGTTTCAAAATGGCGCAGTTAGGTTCTCGTGCTTATGCAGTTCCTTGCAGCTTTCAAGCTGTGTACAAGGAAGAGTGCGCCAAGTGTCGCGTGAACCAAGTGACGCTGATGTCCGCTGACGCGCCTTCGCTTGATGTGTGTGTGGACGAAATCAGAGAACAAGAATGGAGGCCAATCCTGGAGGCCCTGCGTGTAGACAAAACTCTCAAGGTGGTCGTCTTCAAGTCGTGGTTTCTGAGCAATCACCGCACTCTCTTGGGTAGGTCACTTACAAGTTGAACTGTAGGGTTTGTAGAGACAAACAGCATTCAGCATTTTGTAGGAAGGTGGCCTTACTCTAGGGACTAGCGCGTGAAATGTTGCTCAGCAAGATGTTAAACAAAAGGTTGTATAGACCGTCTTACTTAAAGGAATAATCGGCGCAGCAAAACAGTCAGCAGTACCTCTTTGGAGCCACTATCGCCTTTCCATACTGTGGTCCTTGCTTGTATGTTAAACTTCAATAAGAAAAGTGTGTACATACCAAGACTGCGATTTGGTTATAACAAGCTAACCTCATTCAACATGTTAGTGTTTGTCATTTGAATGGCAAATGCCTGCACAAGAAAATATATGTATGACAACATTGTGAAAGCAGTCGTTTGCTTACAGAAAACATTAGGCAAGCACAAAGCTTTCTGGTAGTTGGTTGTAACCAAAGCATGCAACTTTTGCATTCACGCCATGAACAATAAGTATTGTGTAGTCTATAACACAAATATGGTAGACATTGGCAAGCTTTTCCAGGAGACAACTGACCTCATTAAGGGACGTCAAAATGATAGCCTTTAGAATAAATAACAGAGTAGAAAACTGTCATAACTTTCGAAGTTAATGAACAGGCATATGGAAGCCAACATGAGAAGGCATAGTATGGATAGAATTGAACATGCTTTGAAGAACAGGCAAAGCCTAAAAGTGGTGAAGAGATAGCTGGGCACAGCAAAAAGACCAGATGTATGCACTGGAAAACAAAAAAAAAAGGCAATGTCACTAACATTGTGTATGAGACAGTTTAAGTAGCTGAGGAATCTCTACAAAGATTCACACAGTAGCCAGGACAACCATGACAATAATGGGACAATAATGGAACATGTAGTAGTCGAGACGAATCGGACACCCACTAGTAAAGACAGAGGAGGTAAAGAAAGTCTTGGAGGGAGTGCTAAAAGGCAAAGTCTTTGGTGAGGACCAGGTGACAGCAGATCTGTTGAAAGACAGTGGACAGAACAACTGGCTACCCTGTATACAAAATGTCTCCCGACTGTGAGTCCAGCAGTACCTAGGAATAATGCTGATATTATCCTAATCCAGAAGCAAGGGCACCACAAGGATTTGAAAAGTTACAGGCCCATTGGCTCTCTCTCTCTTTTCCCAGAAGCTTGTTGCATAGGCAATTTCTGCTATAATTAACGTCACCTTAGAATTTAATGAACTAAAGGACAAAGTAAATTTTTGGGCAGGATATCTGAAAAGAGACCGCATTTACAGTATCGATCAGGCATTGGAAAAATGCCTCGAATCACCAACTCCAATAGGTAGCTTTCATAGATAAAAAAAGAAGGCATTTGGTACGACCAAACTCTGCAGTCGGGCAGGCGTTAAATGATCAGGGCATAGACAACTGTAGATAAAACTTCAACAACGCAATATCTGCGTAAAATTCTGACAAAATGCAAGACAAACAATAAACTTTAGCATTGCTTTACAACGGGTTTTATTTCTCAGCATGTAGACACAAATATACTGATAGTAAAAAAAATGTGAAGAAAATAAACTACACGATTGGTGCCCATATCTTTCATCGATATATATCGCAGCCGTGTTCTGTACGTATTAGCTAAGGTAAAAAGAATATTTTTTTATGACAGGGTTAGAAACGATAAGTTCAGACAGTTATTCCTAATTCTATTTCTGTAGCTTTAATTATTTCTCCAATCCTGTCTGCATACTCATAATTTGAAGGTTTTGGGTTTGAACCCCAACAGTGGCAATGTTTCTTTGCCCACCTTAATTTATATATACGTTGTAATTACTACACTACAGTCAAAGGCAATAAATAATGTCCCACATGCTTTCGTTGGAATAATTTGTTTGTTAAAGACTTCGGAATGATGCAAGCTTAGGTTTGAGGCGGCATTTACAATAGTGTTGCTTTTCATTGCACGTGATACTGATGTACAACTGGTGCCAGATGGCTCCCAGGTGCCTGCAGTGTTCGCACCGGTCTTGACCACGGAGTTCTTTTCTGCTCTCTTCAAACATCTGAAGCACAACACCAGCCTCAAATCACTGGAGCTACTCGGCTTCCCTCTCTCACTGGTTCAAGTGCAAGAGCTGTCGGCGGTCTGCATTATATGCCACTTCTGCTAGATCACTTATTAATGGCAGGGCATGGTCTGCCTGCAATAGCAATGCTCAGAAGATGAGCACTTGTGTTGTCTCTTATGCTCTGATTACTTTATAACTTGATTAAACTAATATACGAAGCCAGGTATTTGATACATTATTTATATTCTTCAACTGGAGTGTAGTTAATAATGACATATACGAAAGAACAACCTTGCCACCAATAGGGACCAAACCTGCAACCTTTGAATAATGCATTTGATACTCTACCAATTGAAGTACAGCTGTGACTGTTTTAGAATCCTTTTTTTTTTTAAATGGGAAGACAACTGCTGCCATGACTGAATTCATATAACGTTGGAGATTATCACAGAGCAACAGTAAGATAGGCAGAGATTTTTTTCTTTGTTGGTTCATATCTTCACCCATGCGATTGTGCATATATATTCCCACTATCTGAGCAATAAACTGGTAGCGTGCACTCTTTCCTATCTCAAATTTTTTCATGAAATGTTTTGTGCACATAAAAAGGTTTTTCCTTTATTAATGTGGTTTTATTAAGTAATGATTTAATATGCTAAGTTGGTCATGCCTATATGCGATATAGTGCTGCTTCTCTTCTGATGCTTTATGTTACTCCCATGATCAGCTAGTTCATAGCTAATGAAAAATAATCGTACCTTACAGCTGCACTGCGGTACCTTGGCATCATGATCTCTGTCTCTGCAAACGTTTCATAAGGGCATGTTATCATTGGTGCAGCAGGTATCTGTGGAATTTCAGGCAAGCTGAATGAAGCCTGTAACATTACTGCAAATGCCACATTTGTGGTACTGTTACAGACATTGTTCAGCTTGCCGGAGGTTTCTGTCGATACGAACGGAAATAAGTTATGAAGTCAATAACATTTTTGTCTCTAGGAGATGAACACCCTGACTAAAAGTTTGCTCTGTTTTATTGCCGCGTAAATAAATATGCCTCTTTGAGCAGCCTGGCTTTGTACCAGTACAGTTAAACCGCTTTATAAGAAGCATTCTCCAGGCAGCAATTCTTATCTTTTATATGAGATATCTCTTACAAGCAGTGGACCTCATATGCATTTTCCTGTCATTCTGTATTTTACTGTAGGCACACTGGCATCTCTTATACCCATTTGTCTTTTATATCAGTGCTTCTTATAAAGAACTTCAACTGTGTTATAACAGATTCCTATAAATACAAAAACTATTGCACAAAGAGATTGTGTGCTTATAAAATGTGCTGTTATCTTTTTTTCGTGTTATCTTTCTAATATTCGCATTTGTAGGCACTTACCGAGTTACAGACATCACTCGGTCTTACATCAGATCGTTGAAGCCTGTTTGTAAAAAGTAGTGCAATGCAATTTCTAGCGCTGCTAGTATACAGGCGATTGGCGAAAGGTTTGCGAGTATACATGTGCTTGTCACACTTTGAAAATTAATTTCGCACTTTATAGCTTCTACTGGGCCACAAGTCTTTAAATCAGGGCGAGGTGAAACCAACTAATGCTTCTTCGCACAGTTCTTCTGCAGCTGCATGATTATTGCTGAATATCCTTGTTCCGTGCTTGTGTGCAGTTGCACCGGTTGATTCCTCGAGTTGAATATTGTTGATCTTGTGCGGAATATTCTTGATTTTTTTGGTGTTATGCAGGTGTTATTTAAAACACATACAGTAACCTTACAAAAGTTTGTTGGAAAAAGAAAATGTTTTCTATTAGTGAATTCTGGATTCTCCTTTGGGAATTTCGTTGGCTCTTGGCCTGGTAAGAGAACATCTGTGGGTGGAATAAGGCTTTGCAAGTTTTATTCAAAAGGTCTCAGTGCAGTGTGTTAGATAAGTATGGTTGATAAAGAAGGATTCTCTTTCAAGGCTTACATCTGCTGTCACTGTGAAGGCTTGCTCTTTTCAGGCCATCCAAGCATCATCATCCATTGTGGGTGTCACATTTGATGGCAGCTCACTTGACATGCAAGGCCTCGAAGGTAAGCATTCCTCTTATCGTGCTGCAAGCTCAAGTCTGAATGCTGACCTTTTTTATTAAAGGGACACCATGGAAACACAATTTTTCTGGTTTTAGTGCCTTGTTTTTTGAAAATTTCAAAATCGCAGTGCTTACCATGAGAAGGCCATTGGTAAATGAAAATACATGCCAAAGGAAAATGAAGCTGTCAGTGGCACCTTAAAATTTCCGCATAAAACACTGCGACATCATACCTTTGATAGCATCTGGTAGGTTTACACTGCTCCTAATCAGTGGAATGATGTACATTGAATTGTCACCGGAGCGGGACATAGACTTAACATATGGACTTTCAGGAAACTTTAGTATGCCTATGTGGCCAAAACACAATTTGTGCCAGGCTGTGAAGGCATGTTCTATTTGTAGTGCTGTGCTGTGCCCTGTGCGAGAATGAAAATGTACATGTGCTCAGCCTCTGTGACTGTCAGCTGGGCGGCAAAACAACTTCCTTGATGGCCTCGCTCCTGCAGCAGCAGAGTCTCGGTTGCCAGGGGCCACTGCGCCGGAGCGCACTGAGGTTAGACTTGCTGTGGGGCCTGCGACGACGTAGCCTGTGTAATAACCCGCTAGGTAACGAGGGGTCTGCACCTTGGCTGAAGCTCTTACGGACAACCTCTGCCTCAAGGGTGAGGGCGCGGATGCTTGTGGCTTAATCAGATACTTTTACTCATTCAGAACAAGACAAGCCTGCTGTTACAATGTGTTGTCATTGTAGAGTGCTTAGTGATTGAAGTGTAGCACTTAGAGCGCCTAGGTGTCGACACTTGCGCCACAGATGAACCCTTGTGAAATCGAGCTGGCACATTGTGTCGTATGAAGAGAGCGTTCGTGATTCAGAGTGATTGCGTTCACTCTGTGCTCACGGGCACGTGAGTGCAGGTCATAAAAGCCATGACATGCAGCGCTTCACCAATGCCAGCAAAAAACCACAGGCTGAATGGCTGTTTATAGGACGCAGTCAGGATTCATCAGAAACATTCTCCGTGTGACACTATGTGGCAGCTTTTACACAAGCGCTTACCTGTGGCACAAGTGTCAATAACCACGCACTCAGAGTGTCGCGTTTCAATCGCTGAGCTCTCTACATTGGTAGCACCTACTGCAATAAATGAGGAAATATATGTTTACTGGCAGTATGTAGTGTGTTGTTATGATAAAATATTTGTTACCTTCAGAATCTCCATATTATGCCTAAAATTGTGTATGTTGGTTTTGTGTTATATATACCAACACCTGTATTGTATATGGGATATAACAACGAGCAGATGCTGCACTGAGAACATTTGTGCGCTTTATATGGTGAAAAAAATTTCTTGCTACACTGTGTGTGTGTTCCATTGTAGCTTACAACCAAGAAATCTGGGTTCAGAATATCTCCTTTTAAAAAAAATAGATGCCTGAATTTTATTGCCATTTTCGGTTGGGTTTGTGGGCTTTGCACTGCATCCTTTTTTTTTCCCCGTCCTTGTCTGTGTCTGCACGTCAATACATGTGCTGTGTTGGTTAAAAGTTTGCATGCCACGCTTCCACAGAAATGCATGAGCCTGGGAAATTTCGCCCTCACTCTCTCCCCTCCACCCTCTGCATACGAATGCTTGAAATGTTGGGGACAAACAAAAAATTTATAGAAAACACAAGTCCCCGCCTGTCTGATAAAATAGTGACAGCATCAAAAATGGGAGTGGCATTGGCCATGCTGCTCTTATAGGAACGGCAGCTCCGGTAGCCGGCAGCATCTTCAGTTTCTGGTGCTGAGAAGGTACTATAGTAGCGTCATTTTTGTACGACCTCAATATTACTATACATCGGTTAGACATAATTGCAATACTTTGTGGGGATGCTGATATTCTCTGTAAAGTTCTTTGCACCGCATGACGCACAGGTCTCGTGCACAAGTCGTATGTCGGGGTCACAACTATTGAGCGGTAGGTGGCGTTGTATTCGCGAGCGTTGATCACCTCTATCATCATCATCATGGTTAGATTGGTAGCGATTACCCCCTGGCGGCAAGCCTTGGTGGCGACACGAGAGAATTGAGCGAGTTTCTTCGGCTGGTGGCGTTTGGCATGAATGATTGCCTTTCACAGTGGGACCCGAATGCACGGCACCGCGGGCCGTCTGCCGGGGGCCCTTGTGGCGAGTCGAGCATTAGCGACACCACCTTGTTTGTCATGTCGGTGACTATTGATTAATATTGTGTAAAGATGTCTTGGTGTTTTGGTCAGGATTGATGTTTTAATAATTGGCTGATGGTATCGTGTTCTAAAAGTAGTTAAATAAATGTAAGTTGTTGGCTTGGTTTGGTTCGACCGCATCTGCTGTGTCCGTTCACTCCAAGAGCAGGGCGCTGGCCACCTCGAGACCCCACAGGTTGTGGTGACAAGGAAGGTGGTTGTGCATTGTGACAAGAGGTATTGATGGGAGTGGATTGACTACTGGGCCCCCTGAAAGGAACCACCTCTTTTCGGCAATAACTGACCTAAAAGGCGAGTCGGCTGCCTTAACCTCGTTTCGACTCTGTGACGCCCCTTTCGTTGGCGAGAACATCGTTAAAACCAGTCTCCCTGAAGGCATCTTTGAACTTTGGGAAGAAGTTTGCCAGGCTCACATAAAGGCCACATAATAGAATCAAGTATAGTGGGCCTACATTTGCAAAGCAATCGGCGGAATCCTTAACCTATACCCTATGTTATTTCTGTTCATCCATTCATGTTTGTGTTTGTGTAATGCCTGTCTTTGCATTGAGTCACTGTAGCAGTGTGATTGTTTTGTGACAGCACTTGACCTTCAGAGCTGCAATATCGGCAATGATGGTGGCTGCATTGGCTAACCTGCTGCGAAAAAATGTTGTGCTGGAGGTGGTGGACATATGACAAAACCCATCCACTGGTGAGCACCAGTTTGTATTCTCTGTCCGTTTCCACTTTAAAGCAATGAAATTATTAAAATTGACAAATAGACTTCATTATATCAAAACTCAAAGTTATATGCAAAGTATGGCCGTGAAGACATTCCTGTTAACACAGATGATGCAATAGAAAATGTCTGAATAACAGCTGTATGAAACATACTTATGGGAAATAAAAGTGACTGTTGTTTGCCACGAGAGCCAGTGGTAATCTGATTGCAGCAGTAATGTGATTTCACTTGTGACGTACTTCAAGAAATGATACCTACTACATCCTACTATATTTCGGTAGACATCACATAATTTGCACCAAAAATCTTGTGCCAAGATGTGATTTTGTGGTTTTTTGAAGAGAAAAAGAAGTTTGCAGGCATTTAAAATATAGTATACTATATTTTAAATTAAAATTAAATTAAAAATATATATAAAATATAGTTTTAATTTTTAGTGGTCATCAGTAGCCATTGCATTGCTGCATTTAGACCCAAAGAGGTCCAGGATGCTCGGTGATTCTAGGGCAGATATTTGATCATTTTCCAAAGGAGTCATCTCTGGACAGGGCCGGGAAATTCTTTATGGAAAGTTGATCGTTTGTATGGGAGGAATGAACGGTGCTACTGCAAACTGCCCACAGTGCTGCGCGAGGACATGCCAGCCGTGCTGACACAATGCAAGGTGATGCAGAGGTTCCAAATTGGATCGACTTCTCGTACAACGAGCTAACCAAGCACTTTTGCTAGAACTCAAGGTCTCCCCCTGTAAACGAAATAGCGCTTCAGCCATTATGCTCAGGCTTAGGATAAGGAACCTATCTGAACTTGCTACTAACAAACCAGTTTTATCCCTAGTTCTTTCCATCTAGATAGATCTTGTTCAGATCCGGGATCTGTCTGGGATCTGAACCCACACACTTCAAGTTTAAAGTTTTGGGTCGCACTCGGCTGCTAACTTGCAGGGTGGGGGATTGAATTCCGGCTGTGGTGGCTGCGTTTTCGATGGCAGCTGCTTGAGGCCTGTGTGCTTAGATTTAGGTGCACATTGAAGAACCCCAGGTAGTCCAAATTTTCTGAGCTCTCCACTACATGTCTGTCATAATTATATGGTGGTTTTATAATGTAAACTCCAAAAATTATTGAAAGTTTTGTGTTTCGATCCCACTAACAAAAAGGGTACCCTTTCGTCCGCTTTAATATTTTGCAATTTATGTCGTAACTATTACCCTGAAGTTAAATAAAAAATAATGTCTCCTATGCTTTCTTTGGCCTAAAGGAGTACGACAGAAAATTTTTGTAGTGATATAACCTATGGGATATTGCTTATATGTACTGGGCTGTGGTACAAAATACATTTTGCAGAAAAAAGGGGGCGAAATAAAGAGAGGAAAGCCAAGTGCGAACTACCAACTGCCTATTGGCACTACCAGAAATGTACAGGTAAAAATTAAAAAGACTTTCTCTGTGTGCGTGAAGAAGCAACGTGTAGCATGGATTAACATGGCAAAACAGCATGTTATCTAAAAGATAACATGCTATTCTGAGAGTGTCATTAAATAGTTGGTAAACAGCACTTCACTTTCTTCCCTTTCTCATGAAAGGTATTTTGTGCCACTGTCAAGGGTTGCCTAAGCAATATAAGCTATGAATTCCCTGACAAGAAGTCCTTGAGGAATATGGTAAAAAGGACACACATGCATCATTTATGAAATATCAATTAATATAGGCTAGAAAATATTTGAAAGCAATTTTAAAGTGGGTGTAGTACCAATGCACGTGATGCTCACCTTTGGTTTTCGTGTTGTCTACCAGTCGCCACCTGCATCATGAATTTGTGTTGGCTGCCACAATCTTTGCGAGCGCTCTCTTTTAGCAAACCTTTAACGGAAAGAGGGGACAGACTTGCACTAGAGCACAAAGATATATCCTTGCCTGAGCAGAGAATTTTGTCAGCAGACGTTGCAATTCTCAGCAAACACTGCAGTTTGAAAGAAAAGCTTTCCGACATCTCGTACACGGGCCATTTATGAAGGAGATTTGGTGCTGGAATTTCAACAACACGTCAGATACCAGTCTCCAAAATGACTACATTTTGGATGCCAATTCTAAACTCGATTTCTTGCTTCATTATTATGTTTCACAATATGGCGACCACGTGGGGTACCTCCTGAAGACAATGCTTCAGACCAGTCATGCCTGTGTAGCTCATGATTGTGCTTATAAATAAAATTAGAATTTGCGTGCTGAGGACAGTTATGTGCGGGCCGCAAGCCAGAAGCTCACTGGCCACAGTATTAGAATCTCTGGCATAGAGAGAGAATACCTGGTACATCTGAAGGCACGGCATGTGGAAGTAGTCACACAGATTGTAGTCGAGGTTGACCTCGTCGTTATCTACCATGCCAGCAATCTCAGTCAACAGGCACAAGGTTATAACTATGCAACTCGAAATAAACTTGTTCAGTGCTCTCTCTCCACTGCTCAATTATGTGATGACATGCATCAAGACACGGATGTACAGCAGCCCAAATTTTCAACTATCATGCGCAGTGGTGACTGTTGTGTCCGTCAGCGCCTCATGTATGAAACGAAGTTACAAAAAATTGTTTTTGTGCGTGTGCTTTGTGGGCATATCTCACCCTTCTGGAACTTAATTCAGTCATATGGCGAAGATACACATAAAAAACTGCTGCTTGTGAACAATAGTTAGACATTTTGGTGACTGTGTGTTGCATGTTTGCTTGCTCTCACAGACACGGATCTAGCCAGGGACATTGTCGCCAAGTTGTCCTCAAATCGACGTGGGAGACGTTGTGAGGTGACCTCTTTATAAATATATTCTTGTCATACTGAATGTCGTGTGCTAGGCTTGCGCAGATATTGTAGCACTTCGAATATTTAAACAATATTAACATATGCTTATTGACTTGGATTCGAATGTTAATTATTGGAAAAATTTAAGTATTCGTTATGAACAAGGAGGTGTATATTAATCCACACGTTGCCTCTTGCAAGGGTGGTTTCACTGCACTGGAGTGGTGTTTAAATGTGAATATATTTTCAAAAAAAAAAAAAAATGCACGGTGTCATGAAGTTCCACTTCAAGGTTAAATGAAAATGGGTTTGAAGCAAATAGTGATTTGGTCAAATAATTTCAAATTGAATTCAAATTGTATGTTTCACACATTATACAGAAAAATCAGCATATTTGTCGTGACCTAACTAACCTGCTCAATATATATAGTGTTCAAGTGAAACAAGGTTTGTGTAAATGTCATTATTTTTTAATCAAAAGGGGAAACAAGTTTGAATAGTAGCAGTATTTAGTAGAATGGAAGTGATAACCTGTAATATACATTAGTTTTAAATTTACTTGTATGTATGTCAAAATAACAAGTAGCCTAAAAAGTTATGAATTGATGTAATATATTCAATTAACAGTAGGGCTTCGTGGCAGTGCGTTTTTTGTGTGTGTGCGTGTAATAATAATCATAATTGTTGGTGTTTAATGTTCCGAAACCACCATATGATTTTAAGAGATGCCATAGTGGAGAGCTCCGGAAATTGCGACCAACTTAGATTCTTTAACCTGCACCTAAGTTTAAGCACACGAGTCTCAAGCATTTTTGTCTGCGTCGAAAATGTGGCTGCAGTGTGTGGGGGGGTATTTGCGGTATAGCACCCTTTTACTGTCGTGCAGTCACGTTTACAAGGGCGTTACATTTCCAATACTTCAGCATTACAATAAATTAATGTTCAATTGAAGTAAATTCAAATACTGTAATGCTTTGTTTGAATAATTGAAGTGCTTGAATATTTGCACATGTCTAGAGTTGAATGGGGTGTGGAGCTACTTGCGGTATTTTATGTTCAAACCCAATAAAACTAAATAGACTTGGTTAGTTTCTCATGCTGATTTCAAATATGCAATATTTTTTCTTGTACGCTTACTGGTTTATGAGATACACAGTACTGCCTTTCTATTTTTGTTTGAGACAATAGGAAAAAGACCGCTCAGCAGAAAGTGTACAGTGTGATATAGATGGATACTACAATATGCAATAGGTGCAATGCTGCAAACAGTATTCAGAATAAAATATAACTAGTCAGTGTGCAAATGATTGAAAGTAGATATGTTTGTACCATGACTGCCCCAAGGAAAGAAACCAAATCAAAATTTTAAAATCCGTAATTAGAAAGTGAGAATTCTTCTCTGAGGATTTTGTGATATACACCTTAGGCTTTAAGGCAAAAAAAAGTAATTACAGCTCTCGCTGTTAGGATCATATCTCTCCAACATGCTAAACAAGTGATCTAGAAACATTTAGCATTCAGCTTGCACCCGTTGCACAGATCTAAACTGTGGATGAAATACTGACCTTATAAGACTTGTCAGTCTGCACATGCAAAAGAATAGCTGTAGATCTCAATTATTTAATAAAGAAAACACTTCTTTCTTTACTGATTTTTGTGTCTCCATAAGCCATGTTCTCGCTCAATCCTTCACAGTCTATTGTCGGCTTCTGCCGGACAACAAAACATAATTCTATCGGGAATGACTCACATGAGTGTTTTTTTTTTCACCGCATTATGCCCTATCAGCGAAGAAGTAAGTCAACTTAAGTGCTTTGCTTTCCTTGCTATTGTACCAGAACGGATGAATAGTAAGACAATGTTTTGGGCTGCAAAGGGTTGAAAAATATTCTAAACATTGCTGTGCCCAGCCCTTTGTACAGAGTGTCCTTGCATGCAGAAGAAGCTTATAACAGGTTTTGTGTAGCCTAGAAATTTGGTGTCTAAACCTCTGTAAATTGTTTTTATTTTATTTTTTATTTAAAGCTGTTTATTTGTGCATTTTTATTGCCTGTACTATACTTGAAATATATCGTCAAGAAGTATATTTGTCAGGCAACATACGTATTCCAGTCATGAAGCCACTTTTTAATTGTCTTGAAAAGTCATTTAGGGCCTTTTAAATGAGCTTTATAAACCCATGAAAAATACCTGTGCCATGATTGATACCTTGGAGAAGTTTATACTGGTTTAGCTCATACATAAGTTGTGTATGCGTGCAGTACGATGTCCTCCCTCTGGGAGGACATCGTACTGCAGCGGCTGGCCTCTGGGAGGCCAGCCGCTGCCACCTTGTGACCAAAGAAGCAGGTCAACTGGTAGACCACAAGAGGCAAGTGAATGCATAAGATTGTAAAAGCTTGTTTTCTAAGGTATGAGCAGTTGACTTTGCTGTTGATCCAACAAGGGCAGGAAAAACCCTAAAGAAATATGAATAGAGTGACTACATCTTGAGAGGTTGCGGCATTAAAAAAATGACAGAGCCATCCTTGATTCTCTCATGTATGACCATAGTGCCTTTTCATACCACCCAGTTTAGAGGCACTTCAAAATAAATTTAAACAACAGAGTGCTTAGGTGCTGCACTGTTTGCAGTTCTTTTTGTCACAGTGGTACTATGCCAAAAAACTGCATGGCCGTCTTGCCATGCCGCACCATGAGCCCCCCCACAGCATATTTTTGTTGTATAGAGACACTGCGGTTATTTGTAACAGAATCAAGTACTTTAGCTTCTTTCTATTTCTACCAAGGGAATAGAGCAATAAAGCAAATGCAAGCAGAAGACCACTAATGCACCCATAATGGTGGTCTAGTGGTTATGGGGCTTTACCGTGTCAGAAACAATACCGCCTCCCACAGCTCAATCACCAAAAGCCATTTTTATATGGCAATGAGGTGGCCCTGGCCATGGTGCAATGCATCGTGCTAGTGTGTATTGCTGCATCACTCCTTTCTCATTGGCCGTCGATAAGAAACCCCTTCCCCCCTCGCCTAGCTTGCTTGTGTCCGGCACTTAGCCCCTGTGGGAGAGATTCTCTCACGCCTGCAATAGCATCACAGGGAAGTGTATTTAATCGGTCTTGCCCTTTCCGCGCCATATAGTTGATGATCCGGCCTGAGTGTCCTTGTACATTACGTTGCTGTAAGCATTGCGTCCCTATCCAGTTGCACTCTAAGGGTTAGCCTTGTGCAAACTAATCTCCACATAAGTGGTGCCTTGTGCATTTTTCTCTAAAACTTCCGATCTAAAGGTTATGGAATCGAATCCTACCTGGCACAGCTACATTTCAGTGGAGGCAAAATGCTTGGGGCTTGTGTCGTTACATTTAGGTGCACATTAAAGGAATATTGAACAAAATTTTTGCTGCCACGACTGTCTGCCAAACTGAAAATTGGGGGCTTAACTTTGTAGATTTCGTTTAAAAACTGATAGAAAATAACAAATCAAGTGCATTTTTCACTAACAGCCTTGTCTAGTGACCATACTGGGAACTATAGGAAGAGATGTTTGGTGGCGTTTTATGTACCGGAAACAGGCGTGCCAACAGTGCCATCTATCGCCCATGTCCTACCCGCTCAGTTTCCAGTAAGGCTCCTAAGATCATTTTGGATGGCAGCAGCAGCAAATAGTCCTCATGACTAGTATGGAGCCTTAAAAGTGGCGATAGTTATAGCGCGAGAACAAAACGACGACACAGAGACAAGAAGGACACGAAGAACCTTCTTGTCTCTGTGTCGTCGTTTTGTTCTCGCGCTATAACTATCGTCATGCCATACCAGCTAGCCCAAGCTGCCACACTTAAAAGTGGGGTAGCATGTCTCAGCGTCTTTATGGAAGGGAGAAAGCAAGATGTAAAGGAGCAGGGAAGAAAGGGAAATATCAGGACAGGAACACGTTCACCTTGCATCAGCAGCGGTGGATTCGATGTTACGGCTCATGCTGGCATGCAGTCGCTCATTGCATACAATCTTTCAGAAATACAGCCAACTACTCAAAAATATGTGAAATCAATCGGTACAGTCATGTTTTCAGGGCTCCCACTGGTAGCTACTTTCCGCCTAATTGGGGAATTTGAGAGGTCGGTAGTGACCTAACATCGTGAATGGCGACATGGCGAAATTTCGGCGATTTTCAGCTTAGGTCTCGACTGAGTTATGAATTCTATACTCAGTGTCTTCAAAACAAATGGGCAGCAATATTTTTTTTTTATAGTTTAGGACCTACCAATAGAAGGCTCACTTCACGTGCAATTCAGTATGTCTGTCCTGTGTCTCGTGTGCATCTTAATTCGCCTAGATCTTGGAGGCACTGGCGCACTGGTGCATCTGCCAGCAATCTCCCACTCAGCCGGCTGCTTCGTGTGCTGCGAAGTGGTGCTACAAGCTTTTTAGGTGATTTAAGAGCTTTAGGCTTCTTTAAAGTTTTGATTCTGAAGTAGCTATGGAATAGTTAGGCCGTTCTGACCACAGCTCCAACTGTCATGAATAGCTGGTAGACTTCTTCACTGCTCCAGTATTCATTATTTGTTGTGTAGAACTTAACTTTGTTATTAACATATTTTTTGGGCCGGCCAGGAAATCGGCTTCTTCAGGCAGCCTTCAGAAACTGTGTTGAGGCAAATGTGTAGCATAAGCAAAACCGCACAGAAAGCTTAATGTGGGCATTGCCATGGTTAAGGAATTTTTTCAAATTTATTTCATTTGGTTTGTACCTAAGTTGTTCTATTATTGGACACAATGAGATTCTTCAAATCTGCAGGAAGGCTACGCACGCCGTCCTTCTCTTGTTGTAGCGACTTCTCGACTTGCATTCGCTACAACTGAAACAGACCATTCCGCTAGCATTCAGGGACACTCCTGGTGCATGCATGCGCTTTCTCGAGGCTCCCATGGTGAAGCGGGTGATGCAACTGGTATTAAAAAGCGTCAATATAAATTGGGTGTTAGGGATAGTATGGTACTGCAGGAGACTATACATCATTAGAAATTTTCATTACTAGTCACGTCACGCATATTTAGAGTGGCGGCTTATTTGGGGAATTTGAAAAAAAATAGTGCCTTTTGACGACTTTTCACTCGTCCTTTGGAAAATTTCACTGGAAAAGTCGGTGGAAACCCTGCGTGTCTTTCTATTATAATTTCGATGTTAGTAATTTCTCCTAATTTCTAGAGTATCTCTTTTGGAACTGCAAGTAGTTAAAATTTTCCAAGCCCTCTACATTGGCTTGTCTCATAATCGTATCGTAGTAGGGTAGAAGCCCCAACAATTATTTTTGACCACTATTGTGCTGTGCTGCTTGCATTTCTTTTCATTGTCACTGTAACTCATTGCTACGCCCGTAGATGGTGGTGCCATCCCTGTCAAGCTTGAAGATTATATGATGGCGTAGTGTCATGTGTTATCAACAACTCCTACGAAAAACAAATCTATCATCTTTTTATTTTTTGTATATCCTATCACTGCAACGCAGGTAGTTTTGAGAGTTGGTGTGATTTGCAGAACAGAGTGCAACTTAATTGGGAAGAAGAGGAAAGAAAAAATCATTGCGGACTCACAGTGGAAAATTTGTTCAAAACAAATGCACACCACATTATCAGCAGATGCCCAAAAGTATATAGACCGGCCAACAATGCTATCATGAATGATGCCACCGAACAGAAAAAAATAACATTTGAAATAAAACAAACATCAGTGGAGGCTTCCAATTTAAACTCTCAAAGCATCCACTTGGTTTCATGGTTGAAAGTTCTTGCTTAAATGTAAGCACGAAATGGCTTCCAGCAAAGCGAATCGGTTGGAGATGATACTAGCCCAAATGTTAATTAACATGGCTGTAGAGCATGTTCGCAAGGGCACACCACGCCATGCCACATCATACTGTGCACGGGACACCATTGTTTCCAGTTGCCTTATGGGATAAATCTCTGGCTTCAGCTAGCATATTAAGGTTACAATGCGACGCAGGCCTGGGCATTCACAGGCCAGATGCTGGTGTGCCATGTAGTGGAGCCGTATACTGTGACATATACTGTGACATGAAGCATAGCAACATCTCCTGAAGAGGTGGCAAAATTCGCACTGCAAAGCTCTCTTCGCTGATTGTCTGGATGCCTTCTTTTATTCATGTCTGAGTGCCTGTATAATGGTGCCGGCTTATGGCTCAAGGTCACTCGAAGATTTCCGACAACGAGGTCTAAACAAAAGTACTTCATTCCTAATAAAAAGCGAAAAAAAAAGACGGGAAGACTTAACCAATTAAACGCTTGCCTGCTATGAAAAGGGTGAATGTTTGCTTATTAATGTGTGCACTGTTCAATCGAATGCAGATTGGAAGTGATCACATGCAGTGTAATGGAATAGTTCTATACATTACAGCTATAACAAGATGAGTATTTGTTGCTTGTCTTGCTCAGAGGAAGGATGTGAAAAGGAAGCAGCGCTCACCCTCCCTGGGTAGGACTGCAACCGCACCACTCGTGGCAGAATCTGCTATGCAACACAGGCGAGTTCCAATCCTCAATATAACAAACAATGTAGAACGTATTGCTTACCAACTGTCTTGTGGAAGGGGCTGCACCAAATGTCCGAATAGTTGGGCAGTCTAAAAAGGCTTTCTTTGAAATGTTGGTGTTGTTGGATTTGACCAAAATAGTTGTTGTGTAACAAGGATAAGTATCAAAATTCTTGCAGGAGATTGCCGCATCAACGTGCTTCCTAAGCAGTAAACTGTCCATCATTGCATGATGTTCTAGCTACATTAGACTGTGCTTGCAATATGTATGAGTTGTTCCTTTTCATCCTATAACAGCGAAACTGACTATAAGCCAGCTTTAAAATGTCTACCTTGGCACTGTCAACATCATAAGCTAATATGCGGCACAGAGTTTCGGTAAATCCCTGTACTTATCAGTACATAATTGCTTATCATAACCCTGATGGGGGACAGAGCAATTACAGCGAAGGATTGGAAAAGGTAGAAAGAATACAAAAAAGAGACGGCTTGATGAAACAAGCAGTCAGTAAGTTTAAGACGATACATTTTGTTTCAGCGAGCACATGCCCAAAAAACAGAAGCTAGAACGTCCAGCAATGCACTCTGTACAGCGGCGAATGGAGCGTAAGACGAGTACGCATTTACACATGCGGCACTGAACACTGAGGCCTTTTCACTGGTGTCCGCGTTAGTTGTTTAATAAACTCAGCTGTTCGCGTTTAGGTGCTCAAGCCTAGCAGAAGATCCTAAATTAATCTGCAATGTCAGCAGACACACGAGTGTGGTTTGCTCAGGGAAGCCATTAGACGCGAAATGAACGGGTAACCTGAAGCACACAAAGGGAGTTTTACTAATAACAGTTTGTTTTAAATAAGATTATAAATACAGCATAAGATATTGTTTATAAATGTAAAACAATTTACATATCTTAAAGAATTTACATACTTATGTCAGGATATATGTTATGCAGAAATATTTTTATGAAAACGTGATTTCTTGAACGTTGCATAGAGCGTTTCTAATGTTATGCTAAAAAACACAAATTGAGCTCTCAAATTACAAAATGTTTGTCACACATTTATTTTCATTCGAGGGATGTTTGATAATGAATTGACATAAAAACGATGTCCTTGAAAGCGAATTGAACTAATGTACACTTAACCACGATCCGGGCTTGCTCTGCAGTGCAGTTCATCATCCCTAATATATTTGCAATATTTGGCGACATTTCTTGACTCACATCTGCTATTGAGAACGAAAGATTGCTTCCGAATGCCACAAAATGGCCCGAAGCACACGTAAGGTTACGCTCGGCGTGGCATCCCCCGCCCCCATCCTTCTTGGTAGCACGTCTTCCCGAGAAACGGAACCAGCTAAGCGTGGCAACCCCTTGCTCGCTCGCTTGACGCATTCCCGAGAAACATTGCGCTGCATCTTCTTCTGCCTACCCTTCTCCTTCCATGAAACTTCCAGTCCAGTGTTGAGGAGGGCCACGGTGAACGAGGCCGGGGGGATAAAAGGAGCGCCCGGGAAAAGACGAGGGGTCTTTTTGCTGCTAGGAGAGCTTGCCGGCTGGACACCGACACGACCGCCTTAGGCCCCACTGCAGGTCCTACTGTTGCTGACGTCTCTTCTCTGTAAATAGTTTTGTACGTAAAGTTCTATTTGTAAAACGTCCAGTAGTGAAAACATCTTCCCCCGGGAATCCTCGCGAAGCAACGAACCCAGCTTTTCTTCGCCACCAAGAACCTGCTCCGAATCGTATTCCGAGTTTGGACGAAAATTTACTGCACAATATTCCCGAAGGGGTCCTGCTTCCACGTCGTTAGCCAACATTGCCAGCAAACAGAGCAAAAAATGGGAGATGATTTAGACTCCAACCAAAAGTTTTGAAGAAACCAGACTTTTTGGAACCGACTTGGTTCCTTCCTCAGGGGTGACTGCGGAGGCTAATAGCAGCGTCGTCTTCAAAGCACTCACGGGGTGGCTAATGACCCCCCTCTCTCTCTCGTTTTGCCGTGGAGCGCAGTCCGTGTGAATACACTTGGGGAAGGGTTCCGAGAGAGTGGTTGATATTATGGGCTGTCCTGTGTATGTGCCACGACTCGAGTAACGACCTTCTCCTCCAGTTCGGCTCGATTGATTTGATTGATTGATATGTGGGGTTTAACGTCCCAAAACCACCATATGATTATGAGAGACGCCGTAGTGGAGGGCTCCGGAAATTTAGACCACCTGAGGTTCTTTAACGTGCGCCCAAATCTGAGCACACGGGCCTACAACATTTCCGCCTCCATCGGAAATGCAGCCGCCGCAGCCGGGATTCGAACCCGCGACCTGCGGGTCAGCAGCCGAGTATCTTAGCCACTAGACCACCGCGGCGGGGCAACCAGTTCGGCTCGCTTTCAAGGGTAGTCGTCACTTGGAAATTTATTTTGTGATCCAACTTCTCAGCATGTTCGGCGACTGCGTTGCGCTCTTTGTAGAAATTCCGCACATCATTGGCATTTTGCTTCAGTTGTTCCGGTAGGTTTTTCGTCTCGCCGATATACGACGAAGAGCACTCGGCACACGGAACTTTGTAAACGACACCGGTGCGCCTGTCAATTGTTGACCGGTCTTTCGGGCGGGGGAGGAGGCGGCCCAGCATACACGAAGGCACGTGCGCGATGCGAACCCCTTCCTTCCTGAAGATCCGCGCTAACATCTCACTGCTTCCCTGAACGTATGGGACCGGTACGCGTTTCGGGGGGCTGCCAATTGAGGTTGATTGGTGTTTTCATATCCTCTGTTGCTCTGCGCTGCGGGTGGTGGCTCGAATGAAGTTTTTTGGTATCCGTTTTTTCTGAAGTCAGCAATTACGCGGGCCTCCTCTTTCTTTCGCTCGGTGTCATTAGAGCATAAGTTCCTAGCTCTCTCCAGTTGCGTGGTCACAACCGAGGCCTTGTGGCAGGCGGGGTGGGAAGAGTCAAATTGAAGGTAGCAGCCACTGTGCGTTGGCTTCCTATGAACGGAGACCTCCAGGCTGTTGGGCTTTCTTGCCACCTGGACGTTGAGAATTGGCAGGCAGTGGTCGCTTTCACACTCGGTCATGAACTGTATGGCTGGGTGCACGGAATTTAGGTGTTGTTTGAAGTTTTCAACTTCAGCTATCTTGATGACGCAAAAGCAATCGTCCATATAACGCAGAAAAAGCTTGGGTCATGGCGAGAAGGAGCTGAGTGCTTTCTCGTCTATGTACTCCATGGTCAGGTTTGCCATCGTGACGGAGATGGAAGCTGCCATCGCGGTTCCACTGTTCTGCCTGAAAATAGTTCTTTTGTAGGAGAAGTTCGTACTGAAGAGGCAGAACTCCAATAGACGACAGACCTCGTCAACTGCCAAAGGAGTCCTTTCACTCAGGCTTGCGTTCTCCTCAAGTGCAGCACAGGCAGCAGAGACAGCTAAGGGAACTGGCACATTGGTGAACATTGAAATGACGTCAAATGAGACCAGGCTCTCATCATCGCCGATGCTCACATTTGACGCTAGCTGCACGAAGTGGCTGGCATCACGGACATGAGTTGGTGTCTTCAGGGTTAGTGGGGCGAAGATTTGGAGTAGAAAATTTGAAAGGGCTCGACATGGGGAGGAAGTGAAGTCTACAATCAGTCGGAGGGGGACGTCAGGCTTGTGAATTTTCGGTGGTCCATAAAAAACTCGGTGCGGATCCGTTACGGCAGATGAGTCGCAGGTAAAGTGTTCTGAGATCCGGGTAATGCTTGAAAATTTCCGCGAGTAGCTTGTTTAGCTGTGTCTGGGTTTGCTTCGTTGGGTCCTTTACTAGCTGCGTGTATGCGTCCCCTTCTAAAAGACCTGAAACCTTTCGATCGTAGTCCCCGCTGTCCAACACCACCATCGAATTGCCCTTGTTGGCGGGCAAGATGACAATGCTTCGATCCCGTCGGAGTTCCCGAAGTGCCTGGTTCTCCTCCATGGTCAAGTTCTTTTTTCTTTGTGACGGTAATTTCGAAGGGATACCAATGATTTCAGCCTAATTTCTTTGGCGCCTGGCCTCACGCTTTGCACGGCCTCCTCTACAGTCGCGACAAGCTTCAGTAGACGGGGCGTCGTTGACATGTTATAGCCATGTCCCTTTACCAGGACAGACGTTTGCCGATCAGTGTGTGGGCGAAATGAAAGATTGGTGACAAACCTGGAATTTAGGGTGCTTCGGGTGGAACTCTGGTCCAACAGGTGGGAGAATTTTTTATCCTGAGTGGTCCGGTGCTTTTTTGCCGTCGATGCCGCAACTGAGTCCGCGAACTCGTCGACCGCAGACATCAACTCAGGCATGCGGTGCCCAAGTGGACGCTTGGCAAAGAAAAAAACAAAAGAAAGGCGTAGAAATGTTTTTAAAAGGCGTAAATGTAATTTTAATTAACTCTACATAAGTGACGCCACCGTAGATGACAGGCGTTTTGCGCTCATTCAGCAGGCAACCACTTCGACACTAGGCATAGCCTCTAAAATTTGCAAATGCCGAAATTGCAAATCTCTAAGGCCAAATACAAAGACCTTTATTCCTATGTAGATGGCGCTGCCATAGATGACAGGTGTTTCGCGCTCATCCGGCAGGCAAGGGAAATCTAGGAGGCGTTGGACGTTGGTGTTGTTGGATTTGACTGTCAGTGACTAAGTATTTGGTGCTGTGTTGGCCCACATCTCTATCTCTGTGGTAGCACAGGTAAGAAAATATATATATCAGCTGATTCCATGGCACGAACTCAGTTGAACAGGGAAGCTGTAATGATAATGATGATGGTAACTTTTGGCACAAAAGTAACCATCATTTGGTTTCATTTATTCACTCCTGACTCTGTTGACACGATCTGTGTAGTGACTACTATGATGAGGGTGATGAGGACAAAGGGTAGACTATAAGACAGCTTCATTCCAAAGAATTTGGGGGTAGGATTATTTGTGTAAAAAAAACAGGTTTAGGAAGCCGGTGCATTGCTGATTGCCGTATTCCTGACCATCATATCAATGATCTCTTTGGTTCTCGCTGATATTAGAAACTATCTTATTGTAGTGTTATCACTCGCATAATATAGTTAACAGATTGCAAGAGTCTACAAGTAATCTGAATGATTACAGCGTGGCAAACTAAGCAAAGAAGGATTATGCTGTCAATTGTCTGTAAAGCTGATATAAAGCAGGTGAAAACGTAATCCCTACTTCTAAGATTGGTAACCTTGTGTAAGACCAGCACAAAATGAGGAAAGGTGTTAATGAAAATTGTTCCGTTGACGATCCATTACCCAGATTTTGGAAGTTGCTAAAGTCAACTTTGTGTGACCAGCATAATGTGAGCATTCAGATGGATTTTGAGAAAAATGTTATGTAGCGATTCTGTACCTCAGCTCTGCCTTGTGTAGTATAACCATCTGTGTCTTGTCTGATTTCTACACCTTGTGCTCATTTCTGTGCGACCCAAGGAAGACTTGCGTCAATGCCAAGAAAGCTTGAGAAGAGCGAAGAAAGACATCAAGATATTGAAAGGAAAGCTTCTTGAGGTGAGGTTTGGGGTTTTTTTTCTTTTCTTTTTTTTAACATAATATATATTTGAAAGGGTAGAATTATCATTATCATGCTTCCAGAGACCCCCCAAAAATTTTTTCCGCAGCTGGCTGAGGAAAACAGACAGCTACGCTCTGAAGAGTGCAAGCGTTGCCAGCAGCAAGCAGGATATTCACTAGTTCCGGATTCTTTGCTGAAAGAGATAGAACGAGCCCTCCTCATCTTCAAGCATCTCATACCTGTTGGCAAACACACAGAAAACAGGTGAGCTTGTCTCTGGAGTGCATGCTATGTATTCTGCCAAAGGAGCGAAAGCTTCATAGTCTCTTGTGTCTTCCCAGGAATCCCGTTGAGACAGTGGCTGCTAGACACGATGTGCAGGTGCCTGGACAAGTCCTGCAAAAAGAAAGTGTTCCTTCTTCCTCAAAAGGCAGCGTAGCTGATCCAAGCGCACCGAAACCACCCGAGTGTGTTCAAAGCAAGGCCAAACATATAGTCTCAGAAAGTAGTGGCACTGCTGACCTCACCTCTTCAACCGCTCAGAAGCAAGCAAACAGCCAGGATTCAACCAGCTCAGTCAACCTGGAGAAAGTTAGGCAGCCTGAAAGCAACCTGTGCTACATTTCAGCTTTTGATACATCTAAGTGGGAAGAGCTACTTAAAGATTTTGAAATTGCATCTAAATTGGTATCTAGTACACCGGGATCACCCGAATTCTTTCCACTGGAGACACATGATAGTGAGGATGGTTCATTGATGTCTGATCTTAATGCTTCAGTGGCACCTACTTGTTCCGAAAGTAGAGAAAAACCTCGTGCATCTCAGGGTGCCTTTGAAGTGATATCTACCCCATCCAATATTAGTTTGTCCCAAAGCCAATCAGAGGTGTTAACACCTTCCACTCCAGACACTGCTACACTACCATAGTTGGCATGAAGTGATTTTGATGGGTTCTAACATTCTCTTTACTGGAGAAAACAGTAGTGCTGATTTTAAGCAATGTTGTATCCAAGATAACCTAAGGATACTGTGTTTGTAAAAAAAATGTAAAAATGTGGTCATGAAGAATTCACAAAAATGGCTGTGCATCTTCCTTTGTCTTCTATATTGTTTGTAGATCGATTCAGCAGCATCGTAACCAATGGCAAGCGTGCTTTACCAATTACATATCTTATTGAATAGAGTTACCTTACCGGCATGTAGATAGATTTGTTGGGCTCCAAAAGTAACTGCACAGAATTACGAAATTGAAGCTTATACCCCTGTCACACGGGCACTTAAAAGTCTTTTAAGAAGCGGTCTTTTTCCGAAAAAGAGTTCCTGACAGCAGACACACGGCACAGAGCGAACTCCTTTTCAGAAGCGGTCTTTTTCTTAAACGGCGTTCGTCGGTCTCTTTTACGGCTCCGAATGAGTAGCCTCGAAACCAGTGGGCGCGAGCAATTTTCGAGTGGTGGGAAAAAAAGAGCGAATGCTTATTTTTCTGTCACCAAAACTCTTTGTAAAAACAAATATGAACTCTTTTAATGGTTATTTCCTTTTCTACTCTCGTAAGCAGCTACAACGCGTCGGCAATATCACGTGGTGACGCTCGGTCTTGCGCTGCTTTATCCTCTCCTTGGCGGCTTTTGCAGCGACTGCCTCGCTTTCCAGAGCGAGAAGGCAGGCCGTGAGGCTTGCGATCCTCGCTTTTTCTCCCGTACGGTCGCCCATAACGTGTCGAGAGCAGTCGAGAGCAGCGAAAAACAAATACGGTAAATAAAAGCACAGTGGTGCCAGACGGACTTGGGCACGTCGCTAGTTATGGGAATGCTTCCTTATCTAGTGCAAAAAACTTTCACATTGGTGTTTCTTTATCTCTTATTCTTAAATTTATTTGAAGAAACGAGCAGTGCAACAAGTCGTTAATTTGTACATCGTGATACATCGTTTAATTTTCATTGCTTCTCTTTTAACTGCTAGCGCCACGCTTTCGCTAGCGTCTTCGAACGAAAACACTAAAAGGAGATTGTTGCTGCCATGTGTCTGCGCCGCAAACACCTCTTTGTTAAAAGTCTTTCAACTTCGTAAAAGACCGCTTACTTAAAAGACTTTTTGCGCGCCCGTGTGACACAGGTATTAGCCTCAAATCTCTGGTGACCCCAGCAGTTTGCCAAATTATAGTAGATGACGAAAAGCACTGCTGTGAAATACTACCTGATGTCCTCTTTTAACAAAAAGAGGAATTTTCTGGAACTATGATGTGGTTGATAGTGTATCTATTCGCATACACGAATTCAAAAACTGTTTCATAGACTGATTGTATTTCAACATATTTAGTGGCCTTTCGTAACAGCCAGCACATCGAGAATGCCCAATTATAGGTTTGACATTTGTCTCAACATTAAATTATCACTCAAGAATCCACCAGCACGAGCGATATTTAAAAGATAGAGAGAAAGAGAAGGAATATAAGAAAGGTGGGGAGCTTGCCATAGTGGGTACGAGCCAGGTATATAGAATCAAGCAAGCAGGCAAGGTTGCAAAGATTTGTGGCATGCTTTCTCTCTGCTTTTGTCCCAATGAAAACACTGGAGGCTAAGGAGAGGTGACACAAGGTAAGAAGGTCTCGTCATCTTGTGCACTTTTTCTCTCTTAATTTCTTTCAAACGGGATCATGGCCTGCCATTTCGTGTGATATGTATACCTTCCTGCGACCTAGTAGAGGGTGTGTTTCAATGATGAATGCGCACAGCAATGAGGCTGCTAAACTGCCATTCTTTTATCTGGGATGCTTGTAGGAATTTGACAAACCACGGGTTCATCCCTCCAGGTCTTCACAGCCTGGTAAGTGCACAGCTGCCAGCTCTTCACATTCATTTTGGTACCTGCTGCAACAGTGCGCAAAACGAGATTGTCGATTTCACTGCCTGGATAGCTAAAATAATTTCGCTGTGGAGGGAACACTAAAGTGAACAGCATGATAGCAGTGTGATTGAATTATAAGTGCCCGATCATCAATATGAAAAAGCATTCTGTTCGGCAACAGTTGGGAGCTTTTACGAAAAATGGTTGCTGCTCGCCTTGGTAGACGGCTGTACGTCATACACAGAAAAAAGTGCGGTGACAGCGTGGATATACTCGACCTTACAGTGTCTGGAAGGGGAACTGCTCTCTCTTTAGTCAGAGGAGAGGTGATGCCTGCTATGGCTAAAATCGCCTTGCTCACTCTAGTGCACGAAATTAAGCCTGGAAATCTGGGGGCACTACAAGGCCGAATAGAGGAGTTGAGAGGATTCTGACGTCCCATAAAGTTTTTTCATGCTTTAACCTTTCGGGTAATACCAATACTTACACGCCTTCACTGGCTCTGGGCTGAGCTCATTTTTCCACCTTGGGCAAACGAGCTTTTTGCACATTGTGAGGGAGGGGAGTGGTGGTGGTGCCGACGGGGACCCATTAACCATCTTTTATGAGCTATGTTCGCACTGCAGATTAGGCAGGAAATCCTTACCGAATCTGCACCGAGCGAGGAGGCAGCAGATAGCCTTCCGACTCCCTTAAACGTGCTTCTTCCCGTCGCCGGCCACTATGGCCCTGTATACGGTGGTTTGGCCCGGCAGTTCGTCTGGGCAGACGCCATTGTGCGTAAGCCAATCTGCTAGAATGATTTCAACTCCATTGGTGCCCACTTCTCTGTGGTTGGGTCACAACAAAAGCTTTGCAAAACAACCCTTTTGATGAATGGGTTCGTACAGCGTGAGACGGTGGCACTGTGGCAGTTCTCATGGAGTCAACCTCTCTACTCAGCTATTGTCGACCACGCGAGGTCGCCACTACAGCACCGACAGTTCGGAAGCGTGGGAAGGCGTCGCAGTCGCCATTCTCAGAGATTGAGAAACTGGCCTACCGAGTTCGGGAAACTTCTGGAAACACTGTAGCAGAACGATGCCTCAGACTGCTGCTGATGTTCGTGTCAGTGGCCATCTTCTGAAGGAGCTCAATTTCCCCCCTCCACCGGACTCTACCTTCTCGCCCTTCGATGTCTTCAAGGCGTGGGCCAAGTGACTTCATCTCTTGAGATAGGAACAATGATAAAGTAATATAATTCTTGTATTTAACGAAATTTCTCAAAATTTTGTTGAGCCTTGTAAAAAACAAGTCCACTTGTCAAAACCTCGTCTTCAGAACCGCTCCTCCACCCCCCCATTTACAAACTTTTCATTGCTCCCCAATGTGTGAATTTTACTAATAAATACTATTAAAACTCGATCTAGTGAAAGCATTTTACGAAATTTCTAATCTAACGAAGAATTTCCATTCACCAGCAAATATCTATAGAATGTATAACGTTATCCTCAAACAGATTTAAAGTTTTTTCTAAAATGACTCTGTAAAAAAGCAGTGATTTTCTTCTAATTTGGCCGCAACAGATTTGGGTATGCTCTCTGACACTACCACATTGAAGCATTTATGTGTTCTCATTTTACTTTTATGGAGCTGCGTGCCGTAACCCTGTGCAGAACCATGGATGCAGCCTTTGGTAGTGCTCTTACGTTCCAGATGGTGGCAGAGGTGACGGTAGTTTTCTTATTTTATGGCTTATGCGGCAGAAGCCACTGATCACTCCAAGCCTTTTCCTAGCTCGGAATGCCCGCACAATCACTGCATTCATTCTCCTTGTCACTGCATATTGGTAACTTGTCATAGCCTCATGTCTCTCTGGTCTGCATCACCCATACACTGTGTCCCTCTTCTATGTCAAATTTGCCCCTACGGATTTTTAATACACAAAGGGCAGGCTAGAAGTACTCTTTGCTATTCTAATCGATTCATGTTCTTGTAGAGGAAAGAACTTTATTCTGAGTTCGGCGAGTAGATGGGGTGGGCAATTGGCCCCGCCTAGGTTACGGTCAGGATTCCTTGAATCCTGGCGGCTTCCTCGGCCCGCTGTACGGCCCACATTTGGTTTTCGAGGTCGGAGCTGAGCATTGCGGCTTCCCAGCACGCGCGAAGGTTGTCAGCAGAGGCCGCATACTTGTTATGAGTTGTAATCCTTCTACATTCCCATAACATATGCTCTAGAGTGGCTCTGGAGTCACAATGCTTGCACCTGTCTGTTTTGTATATATCAGGGTATATAATGTGTAATAGTGCAAGATTCGGATACGTCCTAGTTTGTAACTGCCGCCATTCGACAGACTGTGTTTTTGTTAATTTTGGGTGAGGGGGCGGGAATATTCCCCTCTGTAATCTATAATTTTTTGTAATGTCATTGTATCTGGTCATTCTGTCTTCTCACTCCCACTCGTCTGCTGCGCCGTAATCACGGGAGGAGGCTGGGGCGGCACTTAAGAGGGCAGCTCGGACGGTGAGCCCTCGAGCTGCGTCATGTACAGCCCCGTTGTTGCTGTCCCCCGTGATGGCATGAGCAGGTGTCCATATAATGTATGTATTTCTGGGGCTTGTTCGACACCCTCCTTGTAGAATACGTAGTGCCTCCGGGGAGACGCGGCCGTTGGCAAAATTTCTCACTGCCGTTTGAGAGTCACTGACTATCACAGTTGCGTTTGTCTAAGCTACTGCGAGCGCTATGGCTACCTCTTCTGCTGTCTCGGTACTTGTGGTACATATCGTCGCGCATGTCGTACAGCGTTTGTTGCTATCGATTACGGCTGCGGTAAACCCCCGTCTGCGCTTGTATCGAGCAGCGTCTACGAAAACTGCGTCCTTGTCATTACCAAACTTTTTTGTACTTGTTTTGCTCGTGTCTCTCGTCTGGCCTTATTGTGTTCGGGGTGCATGTTTTTTGGCAAGGGGGGTATCATCATTGTTTCTCTGGTCTCTTTTGGGATGTCCACCTTGATGCCGTGTTGTGTGTGATACGTTATGCCTAGTCGCTCTAGAATATGTCTTCCTGCTGCTCGTGTCTTAGACGTTCATATTGCGCTGTACGCTGCACCTCAATGCGCTCATCTATGGTATTCTGCTAATCTGTCGGTGCTTGTGCTAATCGGTAGCCCTATAGCTAGTTTGAATATTTTTCGAATGAGGCAGTCTAGCTTGATCTTTTCCGCGACTTGCCATTTTAAGTACGGCACTATGTATACTATTCTGCTTATCACGAATGCCTGTATCAACCATATCGTGTTTTCCTCCCTCATGTTACTGTGCTTAGTTGCTATCCTTTTTATGAGTCTCGTTATTTGGGCTACAGTTGCATCCAGTCGCCTGAGGATTTCTCCATTGTTGCCCTTGGCTTCGATGAGCAGACCCAGTACCCTGATCCTGTCGACTATGAGTATGATTTTTCCATTGGCTGTTCTCAACTGTATTTCTTCTCTATGAGCGAGATCTTGCAGGCAGTTGCCTGGTTTGCGACCTCTACGAGTAGGTCTGTACATCAACAGCTCCAATTTTTCCGCAGAGCAGGCTAGCCCAGTACCTTCCAGATACCGCTCGACCGTTTCGACTGCTGTTTCCTCTATTTCACCATCACTACCACTTCTCACCCATAGGGTGATGTCGTCTGCATATATTGTATGATTCAGTCCTTTGATTGCTTGGAGTTTGGTTGGCAGTCCAATTAGAGCCCGATTGAATAACATAGGTGATAATACCGAGCCTTGCGGCGTACCTGCACTGCCCATCTCAATTTTCTCCGAAACTAGGCCCCCTATCATGATCTTTGCTTTCCTTCCCCGTCAGGAAATTACGCACGTAATTGTACGTCCGTTGTCCCAGATCTAGATGGTTTACCCTTTTTAGCACCGTTGCATGGGTTACATTATCGAAGGCCTTCTTGAGGTCTAACCCTAAAATGGCCTTTGTCACCGTTCCTGGATTATCTATAATCTGATGTTTTAACTGTAGCATTGCGTCTTGTGTTGAGAGGTTCCTCCTGAACCCTATCATTGTGGGTGGAAGCGCATCCCGGTCCTCGAGATAGGTAGTTATCCTCTCCAGAATTACGTGCTCCATGAGATTCCCCACGCAAGATGTGAGAGATACGAGTCTCAAGTCCGCAATCTGCAGTCGCTTGCCTGGCTTGGGTATTAATAGAATTTTTGCCGTCTTTCATTGTTGCGGAATCTGTCCTGCCTTCCGTGGTTTGTTAATGAATTCAGTTAACTTAGTTATGGACTCGTCATCAAAACTGCATAGCATTTTGTTAGTTATGCCATCTGGTCCAGGTGCTGATCTAGTATAGTATTAAGTTTTTGCAAGACGGCCCTCACTTCTGCCTCCCCGATCTCGTTGTCTAAATCATCATTTGCCAGCCCTGTGTAATCAGGGTGTGTAACGAGAAGCGCTTGAGGGATGTATGTTTTCTTGATTTCATTCAGGAAATCCTGCTCTGTACCTTGATATCTTTGTATTAATCGATTAATATTGTGCCTTTCTGCCAACTTGTTTCCGTGCGGGTTTAACAAATGTCTAAGAATGGTCCACGTTTTCGCCATTCCAATCTGGTTGTCATTGCACTTTTCCTCCCACTGTTGTCTGCACAGCTACTGGGCCTATTGCTCTATATCCCTGTTCAATTTAGCTATCCTTCTACGAAGTGTCCAGTTGTGCCTTTGGTTTTTCCACCTCCGTTGTAAACCTTCCTTAGCTTCCCACATGTGGAGAAGCTTATTGTCTACATACTCTAGCTGCGCCTCCGGTGGCACCGTTTGCATAGCGGCCTCCACGTCTCGTTTAAACTTTTCGGTCCATTCCTCAATACTCTGTATCATTTCGTCGGGCTCCTCTCTGATGTTCCGGAACTTGTCCCAATCGACAAGTTTAAGTTGTCTGCCTTTTGCATTCTGCGGCCCTGCCCTCACCGTTATTTCAAGTATAAAATGATCGCTTCCCAAGTCATGTTGCGTATTGATCCACTGCGTGTCCAGTATGTTTTTGGTGAACGTCAAATCTGGCGTGGTATCAGCGCAAACGCTAGTACCTGTTCTTGTAGGAATGGATGGATTGGTCACGAGCGTCAGGCCCTCCTCCTATGTGTCCAACCTCAAGTTCCTGCCTTTCTGGGTTTCGATCCTGTATCCCCATGCACCGTGTGGGGCGTTGAAATCTCCTCCAATCACTAGCGCCCGGTTGCACGTTATAGCGAGGGTTTTTCGAAACAGCGTGCGAAATTTGTGCTTTCTGCATTTAGGACTGCTGTAAATATTCAACACAAAAAGACTGTCCTCTGTTTTCGGCGTGGGTATGAGTTCGAGGACAATGTGATTTATTGCCTTAATTTCCGTGTCATGTTGCACCACCGCGTGATTTCGCTTAACCAACGTGCCACCCCATCAGCACTGCCGAATGACTTATATCCCGACAATTTGGCCAGCCCATGCGTTTCTTGCACCATTATAACATTCGGGGTGCTGGTGTCTTTAAGATGTTGTTGCAAAATGTATTGTTTTCAACTATATCCTCGACAATTCCATTGCCAAATCGTGTAGCCATTTTGTCTGTCCATGGCGGCGTTACAGGCTCTCCGATCCCTCGGTGAACACCGGGGTCCTAGCGCACGGTTTGAAAGACATCTTAACCGGGCCCGCACCACTTGACTGCGATCCCCATATGCTAGCTTGGCGTCGAAATCAGCCATCATTTGTTGCACTTTCTGCAATATCATCTTGCCTAGCTCCTCGATTTTGGCCTCTATGTTTTCCTCAAATCTAACTTCTTGTTGTTCGAGCTTAGTTTGCAATTTTCTTTCAATTTGTTCCATTTTGGCTTCCACAGTGTTTTCGAATTCCTCCTGTCTTGTGGCGTCGCCACTGCTTTGGGTTTCTTTACCACGCTTTTAATTGGAGAATTCTCTGGTTTACGTTTAACGGGGGTGAGGGCTGCTACCTCTTCGTCCATTGCTGCACCTTTTTCCTCCACTAAAATTTGTGAGGTTTCCTCGTTGCGTGTAACCCCTCCATTTTTCAGAGTCATTTTCTTCCCCGAGTTTTCTAATCTCATTCATAAATGCAACATTGTTCTGCCTGACCTGCACCAATACGTTCTCTAGCGTCTTAATCCTTTATTGAAGAGCAGCCTCTGCCTCCGCGCGCACCCCGGAAGCTACATCAGCCCAGCTCACCTGGAAGGGTCCCGCGGTGCCACGGATGCCGCTCGGTCCTTTTGGGCTTTGCGATCCTCCTCCCTCCTGTTGTCGGGGAGACCCGGTATTGCCGGTCTTGGGTCTAGACCTCGATCTAGACCTCGATCTGGATCTCGACATAGATGTGGTGGTAGTAAACGTAGAGCGGTTTTTGTCTTGTGCTTGAAGCTTGGTGAAGGCTTCTGGTCCAGATGCGTCCTGCGTCCGATGTTCCGATCGTTGACCTGAGTCGCCCTATCTTTGCCTGTGAAGTGCTTTCGCTTCCGTCTCGTAGTAAATTGCTTCTTCTTCCTCTCGTCTGGCTCATTCCCAGCGGCGTCGTTTCACCAGGTACGGTACCTTGAATCTGGCTTTGCAATGGGGATCTGCCGTCGGGTGGTCTTTGCCACACAGCTGGCACTTCACTTCGCACTCATGGTCTTGTGGTGGGTTCTCAGCCCCGCACCCCTCTGCATATTCTGCTATTCGGGCTCGGGCAAACGTCAGCTCTGTGACCAAGGCGTCCACACTGGTAGCACACGTCTATTTTCTTGCAGTATTGTGAGCACTTGGCCAGTGCTCTTCCGTAGCTCGCATAACTTGGTACGTGATGCCCATCGAAGAGGACGATGACGATCGTGTTGTTTCCCATCCTCTTGGTCATGAGGACCGTAGGATTTCTCGGGGTTACCAGCATTTCCACGATCTCTCTTGGAGACACGTCCTGCGTTACTCCTCGGATCACCCCTTTAGATTTATCTTTTGGAGCTGACTCGTACGCATTGGCTTCGAATTCCTTGTCCCCAATCTTCAGTAGAGCGATGGTTCTGTATTTTTCGGTGCGCTCCTCTGATAGTGTGCTGACTACTAGAATGTTCTGTTTATAGTTGGCACATACCGTGTCTTCTTCCGATTCATTCCTGGATATTTTAGGGGCGTTGGCGACGCAGCATTCTAGACGATTGATCCCGTAGATAGTGACCTTGAAGCCGTCGCGTGGGCGCACAATTATCTTGTAATCTTCCTTCGGCAGACGGGGCATCCTACTCGCAGCCACAATTTGTCTTGCTCTCTGTCCCTTCCTCGACCTATTACTGACCGCATTTTCGCTTGAGAAGTGCGTTTCTTGGTCCTTGGCTTCATGCGTTGTGGTTTCTTTGTTGGCTCGTCCTCTTCTGTTCACAAGACGCCAACCTGCTTCGTTCTCATACTCTTGTTGCGTGATATCTTCGCCATCCACGCTCATCGTAGCCGTCCTGTGGCATTAACCCGAGAAGACGCCACCTTGAGGGGGCTCAAGACGCCAGTGTCCATGGGCTAGGCCAAGCGCATTATCTGTTTTTGTAGAAGCCACAAAGATATGGCTGTTTTGCATGACGAAATCATGAGGAAAGGGGTCTAGAGGAGCTGAAAGTTTCGACAGTTTATTCATCATATCCTGCATCGAAAATTATAGGCACACACGTGTGGAGTAAGCTAGGTTCACATTGAAAACATACCAACTAATCACAATCTGTGAATTTGCTCTACCTACCAGAAAGACAAAAAGTACCACTGATAACTAATGAACCTCGTGATTTTACACAGAATGCATCCGCACATTCTCGAATAGTTGTGTTCCTGCTTCTGCCAATAATCCAAACCTTATCTAGGTACGGCTCACACTTATGAGAATCGCAATGTGTCAGCAAATGTGCCCCATCTTTATCTTTTAACGAAAGCTCATGTTTCTCTGTATGCTCATTCACGCATATTCTTGCCCGGCCAACATTCGTCTTTTGCCGTAGGATAGTGGAAATTCATAAACGACCCTGTCGACAAATTTGTATATGACTTGGCGTGCCTCTTGCCGTACCCACCTTTGTTGCTTCTATTAGATAGTATACTAGTATACATGAGAAAGCTGAGACAATTTTCGTGGCGAAGAAAAAAAAATCAACATGCCATCTCTATGTGCACCCATTTTTTTGGTCATGTGCAGCTCGGTGCATGTACGGTGCAACCTCAGGTCTCGCTGTTCGGCACCCTTGCTCTACCCCAGTACCGTGGTGTTCTCTCTTGATAGTCTGGCGGAGCAACTCAGCTACAGCGTTAAGGAGCATGCGAAGGAAAGCAACCACAGACAACCAATCCAATCGGTTTTGAAAAGTCCTCTGAATAACGTGTGAGCACGACCCTGCACATGCATACTCTGGGCATTTTTCAGCTATGGCCCTTTTCACAGTTTTGGAATGCATCAACTTGTATGGAAGCAATTCTTTTACACACTTAGACAAAAAAAGCCAACAGTCGTTACAACTCTGCAAGGTAATGTGCTAAGCCGAAAACTGCGAAAGAGCCACAAGCCTGCAACTCATGTGTAAACACCAATCCTTTTTCAGCCTGGGAAAGCCTGCTAAAACATTGCTAACAATGGGCTAATATGTGACGATGGTTAGTTGCTTTAAAATAATAAAAAAATTATCTTCAAACGTAAGAACTTTCAAAACCCCCGACTAAATAAATGTCGGTGGAAAACGCTTACTGTAAAACATAAGAAATTGCACTACACCGGAGCGACATACGAGCCTACGAAAATGCCTCTCCTTTGAATATAGAATCGCTAATGAAGTTGATTTTAACATAAAACTTAAGAAGGGCCGCAAAAGCTTATACTGCCAAGCCCGCGGCATTCCGGCAGGCAACCACAGCACTCTCGTCTATGCAACTTCTTATGCCGAAAAACAATTCACCGCGCAGGACAGAATGAAGTAGGTCCTCAACATCAACCAAGAACAAATACCCATTGACGGATTCTTTGAAGAAAGTGGATGATGCATGGGAAATTCTCACTTTAACGTGGGTCTTTCATGACAACTGAGTCTAGTCCCTTCATTAAAAACTGACTAGTCACATTCTGCCAGATACCTCAATCACTCATAATCAACTTGAATGAAACACCCAGCTTATGCGTCTTGGCCGTTAAAAATACAGAAAGGGTGTTGTTTTTGCTCACTGCAGTATGCAATCGACTCTGCTAGTTGTGCAAGTTCCAAGTCCTTACTGAGAGACACAGCCTTTCTTTTCAAAACTCTTATTTTGACGATTTTTAACTTGACGAAGTTTATGTAGACTGCTTGCCGTGCCTTGAAGTTGCACAAATCTACATCCATTGCTACGAAACCACTATTTTTATCCACTTGTAATCGACACAAATTGTTGCACTTGAAGAATGACAACACCCACCATAGGATCCTCCCGATGAAGAGTAGGTATTTCCCCTGTTCTGGCTAGAGCTTAGACAATGTCTTGTAAGCAACAGTTCCTAACTGCTGCATCGACTATTGTGACAACTCGTCGGTGTAATGCCAGTAATTAGTGAGCCAGCAAAAGAAGTTCGTGGCTGAATTTTGGGCCTTTGTTGAGTACATAGTGTATACTTTCTGCAATGTGAACATTTCCCAGCCCAGTGAGGCCTCCCCGGGTCGAGCCAGAAGGCTTCTTAGGTATGAAACAGCGGGCATGCCTCAGCTTCAGGTTCCACTTTGCCTAAGTGATGTAGGCTGCTGAACGCTTCGCATCACGAAACGTCTTCAGTGCCAGCCTTTCCAGGTCCAAACTGAAGCAAAGTGCACAAAGCAGATAAGAAAAGCACACCAGCCACAAATTATTTCACATACTTTCGTAACATGATCAAATGAAGGTGTGACTTCCCCAAAAAGAGCACTCACTTCTTGTAGAACATAGCCTTTTGGGGAAGTCATGCCTTCCTTTGGTCGTGTTAGCAAGTATGTGAAATTTTAAAATCGGAAATGTGGCGGCAGGTGCTCTTATTTTTTTATCTCCTTCATGCAATGTGCTTTAGTTTCGAACTAGAGTGGCTGGTGCTAAAGAAGTTTCGCAATGCCAACCACATCATACTTGACCAGGCACAATAACAAGTGCCTAGTCAGGCACGTCTTATCAGTTGAAACGAGTCATTTTTCACAATCCACATGCTGAAAGTGCCCTGAGGAACCATGCATCTTCGGTTAAACAGGCACACCTTTCAACATGGTCACTCTTGTGCAAAGCAGCCCAGCATGTCTATAGGTCACGCGTGCTCTTCGGCACACCACGTCGTAGCCCGCAACAGCCGCAAGGTACCACCGAGTAAGGTGGTAGGCCACTCAAAAACAACAGTTTTTTAAGGCCAGGCAGCATTGAAATAACTTTTTCCCCAAAACCAGCATGTCTTATTTACTTACCCAGCTATATACAGTGCAAAATATTGAATATTTATTTATTGGGAGGTAATCTTTGTCAAGAATTGCATTAAAAGTGCTAGCCACGCCAGCTGTGATAAGTGACTAATGGGTGGCTTTATTCAGTAAAGCTTTCACATTTGTGTAACTAATGGCTGGAGCTATGCAGTGAACTAGAATAAATATTATGCACTGAATATCAAAGAAGTAATGCTAAAAAAACAAAAAAACGGGGAAAAAGAGCCAATTTAGACTGAACATGTTGGAGAGTTCTGCTGTAAACTGAAAAATATTCGATAGATTTCTTTTATTCTAGTTCACTGCACAGATATATATGTTATAAATCATTGTGCAAAATTTCAGTTCAAAGTATATGCTGAGAAATATCTTATGAAAGTTTGCGTCGCAACATTTGGAGGAAATTGTTATTTTCAGAAAAACGTTAACGAAGATTTCCGAGCTTGTAAAAAGGGTCACAATCTTCGCATGCAGGCCTAAAATGCACCAGATTCATAGCTGGGCTCTTCTGCGGAATCATTATTGTCTTCTTTTGTTCGGATGGCTGCTCGTCTTTCCTTCCTGGTCTGTTTTGTATCATCCGCTGACTTGCGTTCAGCATTCTGCATGCGCAGGTGATCTCTGGCGATGCAAGCTTTCGTCGTGTGGTACCCTGGTTCTATGTCAGCTTGCCTCAGGATATCTAGGGTGCTTACACTGCCATTATTAAAGTGTTCCACAGCATCATGCAAGGCAAACATTACTGTAGGCAAGCTTACGTAGACCTCTTTGGGTGCCCGCTGCCATAACAGATCATTGCAACACTCATTAGCATTTTGAGTCTTTCCATGAAGGCACTTCATTAGAAGTTCATCAGAGCACAGATCACTGTAGACAGTTTTAACTTTGTTGAGCACATGATTTGGAATTCCTCCTTTGTGTACATATTTGCCTTGGCCGAGTGCTTCGACCCTTTGGTATCCACACCAGCTTTTCGGTCCAAGTGGACACAGGCCATGTCTCGGCTGCTTGTCGGTAGAGCTGCTATGAAAAAGACTGGCAAGGGTAGCCTTTTTCATTGCAGAAAGGTTCCCCACATTAGCCCTTATGGCGATGCCATAGCAGTTTTGCAGGCAGTCAATGAGGGCATCAGTGAGCTTTCCCTTACCACCGAGTCTACGCACTGTCTTCTTCAGTTTTCTGAGGTGGCAGCCAACACGCTTCTGGACATGCCCAATACATTCCAGTTTCTGCACACTGTCCTTTCCGTACATGTCTTTGACAGCGGCACATCTCTTGGAATCACCATCGTCGTAGTACTGCAGGTACTTCAAATCTCTTTTGCCTTTCGACCTTTCAAATATTCGGTATAGACCAACCGTCTCCATACTGCCAGCACTTCCTCCATGGTTTGCTTGACAGGAAGTGTGGTTCGCCTTCCATTCCTGGTACGAAGCACTATCTTTCTTCAACTTGCTTTTGGTTTTACAAGACTTACACGAACTAGAAAGGGTCTCAACATCAGTAACCTCTTCCGTGTCAACAGAAATCACAGACACACAACCGTTCAAAGATGAATGGCTACGCTTCTGCCACGTGCCATCACCTGAAACACCACACTTGGCACTCCCCACAACACGACGAACTTCCACAGCAGCATCAGTCATCGACTTCGACGCCACTTCTCCTGCCGCTGCAGAAAGCCGAGATGACGATTTGTCGTAGGTGGAGTGTGGAGGAGCAGGCATGTTCATCACTTTGGAAAAAGTTTTCGCACCAGCGTGCCCTTTTCCTAACTGGCGCATCGCGTAAACCAGACGTAAATTGTTCTCATTGGCACGACCGACCTTTGTCAACGTATGAAATGGCCGCTTAAACCCACTGTCAGTACACACGACCGCACAAGCCGAGCATATCCCTTGGTGAGAGCGTTCCTCGAGCTTCAGTGTTGTGTTCATGCATTCGGAACATGCCAGCGATGAAAACACTGAAGAAAGAATACCAATGTCCATTATCCTATTCCCTTGGAGCACAGAATTCTCTAGTGGAGCCTGGTACGCCTTGTTTATGTCCCCAAGCTTCTTCGTGGTCGCCGAAATACCGGCGTCTGTGTCGCGTGTTTGACAACCGTATGCTGGAGAACGCGCGACAGAGAAGGGAGACGCCCATGTCGTCTGCTACGGCGCTCATTGGGAGCGGCAACCACAAACGTCATTTCCGCGTTCAGTTGAACTTTTTGCTTTTTTTTTTTTTTTTTGCGGATGCCGCTCCAGCAGCCAAGGCCGCCACGCACTCGCCGGTACTGAGGGCAGCTATGTGTGTGGTGTGTTTTGTGAATCAGATTGCTTTTGGGTTGCTTCCGAACTACTGATACCGTAAGTAAACAGTCTCGGGCAAATTGCGTAGACGGACTGCACATAAGACGTATTTGTTTAGCGCAGTGTCGCTTGCATCAAGGCCCACTTTTTCCCGTAGATCCCGTGGCATGTTCGTCACGCTTCTTAAACGCATGTCAAGCTTTAACCCGGTCGGCTCATTACGCTGTTGCAGCTACGGCCCATACGTCAGCATTCATGTTTTGAGCAATTTTGAGGCTACCGAGGGTCTTGCTTACACGATCAATGCATATTATCGTTAGTAATTGCGAGTTTAAACTATCAAATGTTCGTGATGCGCCATAGTCGTTTTTTTTTTTCTTTAGCTGCAGTGAGAGCGGCGCGAAAATGTGAAACAGTTGTTCAATCACTGGGTATGCCCTGTTTTAAAATGAACTGCCTAGTTACTTGACAATGCAGTGCTGGTTCGTGATGCCTGCCGCAGTTTTGCGGACTTAGTGCAGCAGACATTCTTCAAAATACTGCATGTGTCTAACTTGCAGGGGACCATAAGTAATATTTGAAGCAAAACGAGAAACATATGGGGTAGTTGCAGTGCAAAACAAAACCCAGATTTGACAACATGTGCGTGGCTCCCAACTGTATCACTAGGATCGTACTGAGCAGCTTACTGCAATGACCAATAAAAAAAAAAGATAGATCGCAAGCAGATGGTGCAAAAAAACTGAATGACGGTTAAAGGTGGCTTTAGTTTTCAATAAATTTATGCAAGAGTATGGTTGTTTATGCCAGATGTTTTATTTGTATTACCTCCAAGGCCTGAGGGCACCGCAGGAGTGAGTGGAAAATTCAATGCACCCAAATAAAGTAAGCATTAGTAATTTCTAACTTTACAGTGTTACCTATATGACCGCGTGCTTCATAGATGATCAGGTGTTTTATAATAAGTAAGCATGTACTAATGGAGCGAAAAAGTAAAAATACTGTGAATAATGTCGTTGGATTCCTCTTGTCTCAGCTTTTTTTTCTTCATTGCAACTAACTCACTTTGTCATTTCTACGCTTCCACATTAAGTCTTCGCTGTGAGTCACTCTTGCTGTCTTCATGTGGATGGCTTCAGACAGGCAACATGCATATGCACAATAGGCTCCCGGCAGTTTTTCTGAACTATGGGACCTGCTAGTGTGATTTTTTTTTTCATTATAGCTCTTCCATAACTGTTTTAATAAATTATCTTGACATATATTGACTTAAACACGCTGTGCTCAAGTGTAAACAGTGTTTTCAGAAACAGAATGAAGAATGTTCACCTGCATTGGCAAACTGAACTAAGCCGGTAGGTATTTACATTACAAAATGATGGATTTAGACAAGTCGTACCGATCTGTTTACAAGCAAGCAAGCAAGTACAAGCAAGCATAGAGTTTCCAAGCAAGTACTGGAAACTGCTAAAAACATGAACGGCAGCGTGCGACCGTTAACTGCAGCCGTTAGAATGGGGATTCAAACTACAACTATGTGGGGTTAAAACTTAGGCATGAGCTAAACCCGCGTGGCGAAAAATAAGCTCCCCACGTGACGAAACCCCGTGGCCAGGGCCGTACGTCTCGCTCCAACGCGTAAATCTTGTCCGTCTACTACTCGTCGTATTGCCACGAGTGTGCAGATGCCGCCTGTCCACGCAGTCAGCACTGACAATGTTTACTTACTGCTTGAGTAGTTCGGAAACAAACCCAAAGCAGTCGGATCACTGGCATATTGACACAACACAGCACTGCGATCACCCGCCCCACACCCCGCGAGCACAGCGACGACGGCGAGGACAGACGAGAGCGTCAGGCATTGCGAGGAAATGCCATTTGCAGCGGTGGTAGCCGATGAGAGCCGTAGCAGACGACATGGACGTCTGACCAAGGCAAACAACAAAAATTCCGACGAGCATCGTGCGTCCCCCTTGTGGCTGTTGTTAGAGATTAACGAAGACTTTTAAACACAAAGTTGTATTTATTGACATCATCTTATATACCAGCCACAATAAAATGCATAGTGTATTTTGAATAGCGTAGATGAAACAACACTTGCTTTTGAAAGTGATTTTTCGAAACAGAAACCACTGTTGGAAATGCGGTTTCGGTTTTGCTATAGGAGCATAGGGTACAGAAAACTTGCTGTAACTCGCAAACTAATGACGCTAAGAGGGTAATTTTTATTGCAACATATATGTGAATGTTTGGGCGTGCGAGAAAAACAAAACCCTAAAATTTTATTTTACGAAAAAAAGAATACTTTTGAAGGTGGCCTACCACCTTAACGTGCCAAGGCAAAAATATAAGGCCTTTGTGCAGGCGCACGCAAAAATAAAACAATAAAAATAAACAATACAATAAAGATAGCCTTCCGATAAAGGAATCAAATTTAATGAGCGAATGCGCTCAGACAAAAAAGATAAACACAAAATGCGAATAATAAAAAGACAAGGCTAGACTCATGGAATGGCAGTGAAAAATTATTATTATTATTATTATTATTATTATTATTATTATTATTATTATTATTATTATTATTATTATTATTATTATTATTAAATGGTAATATAGAAATATTGCTCGCTTTATCTCAACATAGCTTATTCTGTAAATTTTGATAGGCCTTATTAGTTATCTTCAAACCGTCTTGCAAACACGGAACGCTAACGGAAATCCAGCACTTCGTTGTATTTATGTGCAGGAGTGAGTTATTACTTATAGGCAGCAACAGGGCTCGATATTTTAAGGAGCAAGCAAGTAATCAGCCATTCGGTATTGTTACGCAACCCTCTGGCTGCTTCGCTTTGAAGCTTTCAGCCCAGCAGAAAGAGCGAATTCGAAAAACAAAACATTTTCGTGCAAAAACTCGGCCTTCCAGGATCAGAACATTGTTCGGTCTTGTAATGCAGGGAACTAAGTTGCTACCTGTGGACACAACTCTGGATCGGAGGGGACGCAGTAGCTTCGTCAACATCGCTGTTTTCCGTGTTAACTTCGACACATAGCCAGCTCTTGTGGACACGCGGCCCTCGAATTTCGCAGTTTTTTTTTTTAAGTTTCGGTGGTTTCTTTTTGCGCTTTAATGCTGCTGGTTTAGACAAGTGTGCAGGAATAATCCGGTAAATTTGAGGAAATGCACCGGCCTTAGGTGTACACATACCACATGAAAGTTTCACGTTTCCCCTTAGAATGTGCTCGCAGCAAGTGGTTAGGTCCCCGGATTCAAAATGTAAGTCGGAAATGCACGTCTTGATTGTCACCGGGAAGGATTTTCGGGGAATAGCAGCTGCTCCTGTCCTGAGAACTGCAGGGTAATTTTGGGGGTTCAAAGAAGTGCCTCCGATGGCAAGTGTTTTCCTCAGAGGCATAGCCACTTCGACAGCCCGGCATGCCACGGGTCGGCATGTTTACTATGTTAAACTGCCAATTCAATCAAGCATGCTTGATTGTCATTTAAGGTGTTCAGTACTATTGCGATGACCGAGCTCTAACCTTCCCTTCAAGCTCCCGCCGCTGTGGTCTGAGCAAGTGAACTAAAAAAAAAAAATTAACGCTGCCGCAGGACGCCGGTGGCTAAATCTCTACGCTACGGCAGCGCCGCTTCTCGGAGTAGATACGAGTTTGAACCGGCTCAGGCGCGAGCTTTTCCAACTGACAGTATTTAAAAACGTTGATCGTAGCTTTTCGACAAAAGTTGTCCTCGCCGCGGCAAAGAACAAGGATTCGCCTTTAGCAGCTACATTACAAGAGAAACACGGCATTCCATTGTTTTTCGCTACTCGAAAAAGAATTTTAAGCCCAAGCAGGCGTTCCGGCCATTAAGTAGTGCGCGGTGCTCGCTATCAAAATAAAATGGCATCCTGTGTTGACTACAGATACTTTGAGTTAAATGTTCGTCGTTGCCACTCAAACGGCTGCGTGTGACTGAGCAGCAATGCCAAAAAGCTGAAATTGTTCACTATGGCGTTAAAGAAGTCAACAAGTACCTAAAGACATAACTGTGGGTCTGTACTGCCACATTCGGTGATGGTAGGGGGACAAGGATGGATCACTTAGGCAGTCTAGCATCCTCTTGAAGTATAACATATGTTTCTTTGTGACGGGACGGCTTTAAGCTCTCCCATAGTAGAGTACCAGGTGCTCTAAATCGTTAACCTATTTTTCTAAACACACGTAGGGAAGCCCACGGGACAACTGTCAGCTCTCCCATAGTTGAGTACCTGGTACTCTAAATCGTTACCCACTTTTTTTTTTCTCAACACATACATTTCACCGGGACAGCTCAAAGCTATATCATAGTAGAGTACATTGTACTCTAAATCATTAAACATAAGTTCTAAACACAGATTGGTTAGGGACTGTTAACTGCTGTCCCATAACGTTTCGAGAAGTGCACGACATTATCGGTGACCTTGTGAACTAAAGAAATGGTCGGTGTTACAGCATAGAGTGAAAGCAGTAAATCGCAGGAGAAACGAAAATCCATTCAGCAGCGATGTCACGAATGGTCTCCCTTGGCTGCAGTAAAGCAGAAAGGTGGGGAGCTGAAACTGATGCATTGTTGAAAGCATTTCAGTGTGAATGAGACGGAGCACAAAGAAGATGGTAAACAAGCGCTGTAACAACTGAAATTTATTGTAGAAAATTTCAACCACCTTGAAAATCAAAAGCGCATGCACGGAAATCACCTGTAATAAAAAAAACGCATACAACTTACGTAGTTCACAATCTAAAATACCCATAGGCACATCATCCCGTCAGGCTTTGCACCTGCCGTAATCCCTGCAGTGCCTTCATGGACATTAACTAAACCACTGGTGTGCCTTCACATACGTGGAATTTCGTATAAGTCACATGTTTCTTATATTGCCCTCAAGAAACTCACCTTGGCACATTTAGATGACCGATACAGCGACTCTGTGCACATTTACACCGATGGATCCGTAACTTCATCCGCCTCAGCTGCAGCCTTCGTGATCCCTCAACTCGGTATTTCCCGACAGTACAAATTAGATCATAGGTCATCTTCGACAGCTGCAGAACTTGTTGCTATACAAGAAGCCATAAAATTTGTGAACGACCAAGCACCGCGTAAATGGACGATTCTGTCTGATTCAAAATCAGCGCTTCAAGCTATCCATTCTTGCTCAAGAAGAGGCCAATTTTACGAGTTAACGTTAGGAATCGTCCAAGCATTTGACCTAACACACAGGAGCGGTCACTTGATTACACTCCAATAGATTCCTGGACACTGCGGCCTGGTTGGCAACGAAACAGCCGATAGCGAAGCAAGAGCGGCAATATACAACGCTCCTATGTACGTCAAAGTACCCTACTCGCGAGGTGACGTCAACACATTGTTGAGATCACTGATGCGCGAATGCGCTGCCACTTACTGGTCGCTACCAGATCACCGGAACAAGCGCCTGCGGGAAACAGACCCCGGTATGACTTTTCGTCTTCCAGATAAAATCAGCCGAAGACATGCTAATATACTGCACCGAATTCGCCTGGGCGTCGCCTTCACTCGCCACTACACCCACCTAATCGGCCGTGCGGACAGCCCAAATTGTGAACGCTGCCAAGTGCGCGAAACGATAGCTCACATATTTTGTGACTGTGCATTATACGTGGCGCAAAGAAAAATGCTAACTGCAACGTTGGCAAGCATTGGACGAACACCATTAAGTGAAAGCCACATATTGTCAGCAATGAACGACCAAACAGTGTCGAAAACTGCTACAAAGGCTGTTCTAGACTTTATAAAAACCACTGGACTAGAAACTAGACTGTAGGGTACTATGCTAAGTGGCTACTGTACATACGCACCACCTCTTCTTGTCCCCATCATCACCCTTCATCCCTCTTTTTTCCCCTTTCCCTTATCCCCTGTGTAGAGTAGCAGGCTAGAGCGAACTAGCTCAGGCCGACCTCTCTGCCTTCTAATAAATTCTCACTCACACACAACAATCTAAAAGGCAAACAGGCAGCTCACATATGCAATCTTTTCGGCATCTTGGACGATTTACGCTTTCAAGAGTTCCAGTGCGTATCTCTATGGTTGTGCAAGATGACAGTGTTATCGCAGTGCTTGTCAGTGTCCTCTTTTTTGTGCTCCGTCTCGTTCGCACTGTGAAGTTCACACGAATTCTTTGGCTGTGTTATCAGTTACGTCATTCGTAGTGTCGTACCCAATCACGCGCGCGATTGGCTGTGTTTTTAGTGACGGTGTCCATCCTGTCGCAGCGGTGGCGCCAAGCGCGCGCTCATCAGTTTCTCCTGAAACCTGCACATGGGTACGCCACGAACAATTCTAAAAGACCACTGAAAAAGGCAACGAGCGTTTGCCGGGCAAATCGTGCAGTCCGGGTGCGTATTTGGAATTGCTGGCTCCGCATCGCACGAAAGAGAGAAAAGAAAGAGTCTGAGGAAGTCGCCAGCGCCAGCGGCAGGATTGCTCGCGCGCTATTGGTTCGCCTCTGGAGGTGACGCGCGTGCTGTACAGAGAAGTGTTTACGGCTGTTCCATCATGCGGAAGCGCCCTCGTCTCCTTCGGTGAATGGATCGCTACTATGCGGCAAGGGCGCGAGCGAGTGGGTTTCGATAGGATGGCGATACGATGATGGTTTCAATGAGCGATGAGGTTGCGACTGCCAACGCAGTGCCTTCGCGACTCCTTCAGCACAGACGGCAGAAAGGCAACTGATATGATGTGATGGTTTCACTGAGCGATGAGGTTGCGACTGCCAACGCAGTGCCTTCGCGACGCCTTCAGCACAGACGGCAGCAAGGCAACTAATACGATGTGATGGTTTCACTGAGCGATGAGGTTGCGACTGCCAACGAAGTGCCTCCGCGACGCCTTCAGCACAGACGGCAGCAAGGCAAATAATACGATGTGGATCATCGATAGACAAACCAGAAATACAAAGAGGTAAGTTTGCAAAGTTTGCCTGTTGTCTGTTTGCTTTACAAGTGGCTAATAGGCTGGTTTGAAACGTAGCAGTGTTCTGACTTGTCTCTGTGTCTAAGCACCAATATGACATCTATGGATGCTATTACGCACATAAGACAACAACCTGAAGCTGACCACACGCCGTGTTTGGAACGAGCATCTTGAACACAAATGCAAGGCTTGCAGGCATAAAGCTCTCATATTACAAAGGTAAACACAAAAGGAACAAGACACTTGTACGACGTGCGGGACTTTCTAGTGTTTACCAGAGTCCTCGTGATAATCCATACATTAACTTTGAATTCCTTGCAGTATGAAACATGGCAGCAACTTATAAAAGTGCTGGAAATAAACTCGTCAGATCAATGCTTCACCGCTCAGCACAGAACTATCCTATCAAACAGCAGCAGTATTGAAGACTACAGGTATGTTTCTCCGGAACAATCAGCCGCAATCATTCGGCTGATGAAAAAAAGCAACTTTCGCGAAGTAGTGCACACTACTATGGTAGATTTAAATGGAAAACACAGCGTCTCTGCCTTTCGATACAATGAGCGAGCATGCAGCATATCTGTCCTGTAAGTAAATAAGCCTACATGCGTTTCGAACCATCCTATTAGCCACTTGTACAAGAAACAGACATGAAAACTTTGCAAACTTACCTCTTTGGATTTTTTATTTCTTTACCGACGATCGACGTCGTATTAGTTGCCTTGCTGTAGCTGGCGAGTCACTCGTGCGCATCGCCGTCTGTGCAAAGGTCGACGCGGAGGCACTTCACGTCAGATGGGCCTGCCGAACTGGCGTCTATCTCGCACGTAAATTTGCGCGTGGCTGCCATGTCATTCGGTACCGCGTCGTTGACCCGAAACGCGCTTCACGTTTGATGTGCTGGCGTCTAATTCATACGTGAGCGTCTGGGCGGCTGCCATGATTGGATTGGATTGGATAAACTTTTATTTGGTCCTCCAAAACACAGATCACTGTGTTGCGGGCAGCTCCCACGTGGGGACTGAGATGCCAAGCTCCTCAGCCGCCTCGCGGGCTTGGTGGACAGCCCAGAGCTGATCTGCCAAGGACGAGCTGCGGATTGCCGCCTCCCATCTGGCAGAGGTGATGTGCGATAAATGAGTGAATTTGGTGCACTGCCAGAGCATGTGTTCTAATGAAGCTATTTTCCCACAATGTGGGCAAAGATTACTTGGGTATAGGTCAGGGTACATGATGTGTAACATTTTCAAAGTAGGGTACATCCGCGTTTGCAAAAGCCTTAATGTAAATGCTTGGGGCCGGGTTAGATTTTTGTGAGGTGGAGGGAAAATCCTTCTAGACAGGTAGAAATGTTTAGTGAGCTCGTTATATGTTGTAAGAATTTCCTGGTTATCCCCTTCACCGGTAGAACGCATCCCCAGGGACGGCTGCCATGATGGAATCGCGTTTCTGCAAGGGTAGTTGCTACTGGCCTCGTGTGGGACAGAAGCGCGATGAACGTTACCGAACGTTAGATAGTAATTTCGAAATTTAGTACGCATGAATCAAAGTTCCCGTATTAAGTTCGCGTATGGCGAAGGCGTTGATTGAAGAAAACAAAAAAAACAGCCTCTCCTTTGCAACTCTGCGGGTAGCACTGTTCAGCTAAGCTCCTACACGGAGAGGGAAAGAGGGACACAGAAAGACAGAAGGGAAAGGTAGAGAAAGTGTTGCAACAGGTTGTGGGTGCTTCCGTACGATGGAACAGCCAGAAAAACTCCGCACATTCCATCGCGGGTGCGTGGATGGGTGGATGGATAGATGGATGGATGGATATGGCTGTACCCTTTAGATCGGGCAGTGGCTAGTGCCACCAAGCCGTAATACTTAATGAACCAAAAACTAGATTTATTTTTTTTCTTTAAAAAGTCAGTTTGAGGATTCGTACTTTGCAGTGAAGGGTTTAATTTTCACTCGTGCCTTGACTTTAGCCACCAATCAGATAATCTCCTTGTAGTTAAGTCTAACCGCTTAAAGTCTATTATGCCCTCCCGGTCCCTAAAACCCAGTGCTTTGAACGTCACCTACAGGCGTGCACGTGACCTACAGAGAGGAACCAATAGCGCGTGAGCGATCCTGCCGCTGGCGTCCTCCTCGCACTCTTTTTTTCCCTCTTTCTTGTGATGCGCGGCCAACAATTCCAAATTCGCGTCCGGGCATAAAAACAGGCCCGGGAGGCCGAGTGCTGGCACTAACTGAGTACCGGTGATCAAGCAGCCTTCCGAACCACGCTGAATTGCGCGAAAATGCAAGCGCTGGTGGCTGGCGACTCTCGCAAACCACGCCGTCGAGGTAGGTCGCGATGTCAAGTGCTTTCAACGTCGCAGCGGTGACACTGTGATGATTGCGTGAGCGCATTGGCCGGGGTGAACGGCCGCTTTCGGCGGGAGTTTCTCCAGTGGCACATTGGCTTCGTCAGCGAAGTCTGCGATTGCCTGTGGTTTGAGAACAACCACTGCAATTACCGCATTTAACTGCTCGTTACACTCCTCCACGACCGTGATCATGCGACGCAAAGCGTGTTGCTTGTGAAATAAACACTGTGTAGTAAACCCCAGCTAAACGCGCGTCTAACCTTATTATTAGGCACCAATGTGCAACCAATAAATTGGTAAAGGCTTCATTGTCACGTTCAGTGGAACCCACTGCTAAGCACCGAGGCGACGCGTTTCAGCATTCGCTGGTTAACCACTTGTACAAAGTGCTTAGGCGGGGATTTTTCCCCATAACTTTTATAGATAGATACGCGGTATTCAAACGCTCCGCTGACGCTGGCGCTAAGAGCCCTGTACAGTTACGACCTCTGCGAAGGCCGCCAATCTCTCGCACCAATTACGTAGACATGACGTAAAGATGACGTTGTTGTGTCATCAGTGCAACAGTAACAGCAGCTGATCGCTTTTCGCCCTGTTTCTCTCCAACTGTGCGTGCTGTACTCCCCCCCCCCCCCGCCCCCCGCTTTTTTTTTTTTTTTTTTGATGTGTACGCACTCTGTGTATGGCTGCGTATTCACGTATTCCTGCGGACGCCAACAGTTGCCATTCCCCTGCGCAAAAAACCGTGCAACTACAGTGTGTTACCACGGCCCGTCTGGAGGCGTGCGCTCGCTTTGTTCTAGGAAGCCGTGAGCCTCTAGACGGGTGTTGCAACTCTTCCGATTCCTTTGGTTTGCACGCGTTGGAGAAGCGCGCGCTGTGCCTGAACCCCCCTTTTCTCGATGTCACCCCGTCGTGACCTGAGGGCCATGCAAACACGAAGGGGTCGACTCTAGTCAAATTTGACCGATTCCCAAACATATGGTACGAAAAAAACAGCAGTGCGCCCGAAAAAAAAAGGAGAAATAAGCAGGTACACGAATCATACTTTCTAACGAGAGATAATTCCTGCGTCACCACTATAAAGATTCTATAAAGATTCTGTAAAGATACACGTGTGCACATTAAAAGCGAAAATCTGTATACATGTTTACCTCGCGTCTTTCGAGTACTGTTTAAAATTACGAAGCTATACGTCTATGCTGCTACTATTATTCGATATTGTTAGGAACGTGCTTGTTATATCTGTGCACACATGTGGTATTTGCTATGTCCTATATATTTTTATATCTACGCAGCGCCGATTGATGTGTGTGGTTATGAAGACTCGAATATAATTGGTAGCAGATTTTTTGTGGGAATCTGCAGAAGTGACTCAAGCCGTCACCCTTCTTATGTACCGACAATTTTTCCAGCGGATTACAAGAAACGAGCGCCTAGCGCAGAAACGACGCAGAAGTACATAGTAAGCGGTGAAGTGCATAACTTGTCAACAGTTTGAACGCTCAAGACTGGGAATTTCCCAATTCACACTCAGCGAAAATTTGTGCGCGAACGCGTCTCAAGTCAAGCTAGCCTAAAAGGGTATTTCCCAAACTTGACACTTTCATCGCCACGTTTTCAGTGCAAGATTGGGAGGGAGTTAGTAAGCAGTGGCATAGCTAGAAATTCTTCGAGTGTTGAAGATTGGGTGAGTTGGTTCATCGTACTTGAACGAGTTATGTTCACAAAGCAATCCAGGGCCACGTTGGAATTCACTGCCGCGATTGTGGATGTTCCCCCATGTTTGATCAATGTGAAGTGGTTAAAAAGCACCCGTCACAATTAACTCGGGAAATTATAGAAGCGCATTGTATAGCAAGAGCTGGCAGCACGTGTATTAGCGCCCCTTCTTTGGTTTTATCTGAACATGAAATAACCTTCCTTAATCAGGATAACCGCCTTTGATTCTGTGATATGTGACGGTGCGATGTTGTGTGTAATCTTGTCGTTGCGTTAGGGTGATTTTGTATGCTTGCGCCGGTCTACATATTTGGTGCTGTTTGACAATAAAGCTCAGTTGGAAGTTAGCGCTCTGTCCTCTTGTGTCGGTCTACTCGGCCGTTTCTTCTTCCCCGTAATGCGCTATACTAGTTCAAGTACGATGAACCAACTCGCCAAATCTTCAACACTCGTGGACTTCATTTCTTGTACATCGGGCTCCCTCCTACCTTCTTCCACAAATGCACCTTTTATTGGTGACCTTTTCGCGCTCGCCGTGTGTCATGCGCGTTCTTTTGCGTACTGCATTCGAGTCAAGCTCCTTCCACCCGATGTTAAAGCGCTCCTAGCAGGTTTCACACCGTCTGCCGGTCACGGAACGAGAATGTGTAAGATTCTTCGCGCCGAGTGGTTGCGCCAGGCTCGCTTCTACAGGTATGCTTTACGCCTCAAACTCCAGACTGCCGAAGACATCATCAAGGCGAAAATGAAGTGGCGAGAACTGTCTGCTTCAATTGACCGGAAAGCGGAGTACCTGTGGCAGCATATGCTCTTCCACCTTCGTGCCTTGACCCCCAGAAAGGTGACTGCATCGAGCAACCCTGTACACACTTTGGGCGGCGTTATGCTCCCTGAAGCGGTTCGACGCGTAGTGCCGCGGACCAAAGTTCGCCACGGAACCAGCCAATTCGCCGTACGATCTGCTCACCTACGTCAGGCAAGTGGCTCGACAGACTCCCGAGGGTGAAAGGGACAGGTGTGTTGCCGATGGCGTTGATGTGATTTCGCGTTTCGTGCCTTCGACCCAAAAAATGCCGCCATATCCACGAAGTGAATGATGATGAGTGGGCGAAGCTCCGGAGGTAAACCTGGTAAACCATGAATCCTCCGTACATTTTGCCCACTCGATTTTATTGCAACGCTCCCCCTAGCGTACGTCGCCGCACTATATCGAACGATGACACGCGCCATATGTGGCATCATTCCTATTTTATAACACCTCGCATCTTTCATAATCAACTACACGTACCGCCGTCTAGTGTATAACAACTTGCATCTTTTGGACGGACGGACGGACGGACGGATGGATGGATGGACGGACGGACGGATGGACGGACGGACGGATATGGCTGTACCCTTTAGATCGGGCGGTGGCTAGCGTAATACTTAGAACTGAACGAGAGGTGGCTACATGCAGGGGACGCACGGCCCACGCCTTAAGGAGCTTCGCTCCTAAAAACTGCCATTTAAGAAAGTCGTGGGACACTTAAAAGAAAATTCACTAGCTCTGTTACCTTCTGACAAAGAGGGAGGTTTTGTCGTTTTACCGAACTCTTTATTTATTGAGAAAGCGACCACAGCTGTTCATTCTGTTTTTAGAGCTGAGGATGACACTTCCCTTAGCAAAGTTAAATCCCAAGCAAAAAAGCTGTGTGCCACCTTGGGTTTGGAAAAACTTGCCAAAGCAGTGGATAAGTGCAAGAAGCTTAGCCTTGATATGTTATTTACTGCCAAAACACATAAGGTCGATTGCCCTCTGCGGGTAATTGTGACAGAGAGAGGAACTTGGCAAAAAACTGTGGCTATATTTCTGCAAGAAAAGCTCAATTTGCTCACTATCGATGACCCCTTTTTAATTAGGAATTCGGACATTTTGGTTAACTTTCTGGAACATAACGACAGGGGCTTAAAACCCCTTTCCGTCGATAAAAAGGATTTGTATTACTCTTTGCCGCATGAGAAGTTGTTACAGTGTGTTGACAATGCCATTGACTCATTTGGTGCTGTAGCCTTCCAGAATCTCACGGGTGTCCATAACAGTAACCTCTTAGAGCTTCTATCATTTTATATCAAGTCAACTTTTGTATCTTTTAATGATCGTAAATACATACAGAATAGTGGTGTCTGCATCGGGTGATGTCTCGCCCCGATCCTTAGTGACATATACCTTGCATATCATGACCGTTTGCTGATGAGCATGCTTGACCAAAATATGTCGTTACGTAGACAACTTTTTAATTTTCGTCGACTGCAGCGATGCTGCCTGCCAACACCTAACTGACGGTATTGTAATGACTTTTAAAGAATGTTTTAAACCGCTTTTATTGACTCATGAGATGCCAGTTGACAACAGCTTACGCTTTTTAGATTTGAATTTAATTCTTTCACCTGACCATGTGTGCTGGATATTTGAACCTAGAACTGGAAAACCTCTGTTACGTACCCTATGACTCTTCCCATTCCAAGTTAGTTAAGCGAAGCATCACAAATCTTTGTCTCATCAATCACCTTAGGAAATCATGTCATCATGTCATGCAGCGCAGCTTTGCAGCTCAAGCTGAAAGGCTTTTGAGTGCTGGGTACCCAGCTATCCTACTGGCATCTATAGCTGAAAAGCTATTAAAACAGATAAAGAAAGGCTGCAACTCCGAAGCTCAGCCGGAATCTAACGACCGGAAAAGACTCGTAGTTTTACCCTACGTGCATAACATTTCCCACCGGCTAAAAAAGATAGGGGAGAAATGCAGCGTCAATGTGGTGTTTTCAGCGCCGGATAAGTTACAGCGGCTTTGCAAAGCAGTCAATCCTCTCAAATCACGCACCACTGGTTGCTCAACTAAGCACAAGACCCGGTTTGTGCCGTGTGTAGCGGGGGTTGTTTACGCGTTTCCATTCTCATGTGGTAAGTGGTATTTCGGCCAAACGGGGCGCTGCCTTAATAAAAGGCTAAAAGAGCACCATTATAATGTTCACAAAGCAATCCAGGGCCACATTGGAATTCACTGCCGCGATTGTGGATGTTCCCCCATGTTTGATCAATGTGAAGTGGTTAAAAAGCACCCGTCACAATTAACTCGGGAAATTATAGAAGCGCATTGTATAGCAAGAGCTGGCAGCACGTGTATTAGCGCCCCTTCTTTGGTTTTATCTGAACATGAAATAACCTTCCTTAATCAGGATAACCGCCTTTGATTCTGTGATATGTGACGGTGCGATGTTGTGTGTAATCTTGTCGTTGCGTTAGGGTGATTTTGTATGCTTGCGCCGGTCTACATATTTGGTGCTGTTTGACAATAAAGCTCAGTTGGAAGTTAGCGCTCTGTCCTCTTGTGTCGGCCTGCTCGGCCGTTTCTTCTTCCCCGTAATGCGCTATACTAGTTCAAGTAGAAATTCTTTTCGGACGAAACTGGGCGGGGGGGGGGGGGGGGGTCACGTTGCAGCGCGGCTTCACTGCATTTTCGAAGGACTATAGTACATAAATAACAGATACATTTTCAGTGCAAATTTCATTACATGCTGCAAATCACTTCTTAATTGCTGCGCCAGATTATGAATGGCACAAAATGCGTTTTTAATAAAAAATATTACGGAGCGCCGCAGAATTTTTCCAGGAATAACTGTCATCAATATTTTTGAATTCTTGGTTTTTGTGTGTGCAAAAAGCAAAGAAAATATTCCGAATATCAAGTAAACTTTAAAACTACCTCAGTTTTAAACACAAGAAGAGCCGCATTACAAAATGACGCCATATCCACGAAGTCAATGATTATTACGGAGCTTGCACCGTAGGTTAAAACTGGCAAACCATGAGTCCTCCGTACATCCACTCGACCGTCATTCAAAGACGTCCCTTATCAAAGGGAGAGAAAGTTTTGGGGCATCAATCCCTTACACTAATTACTAATATAAGTTTTTTATAATAATAATTATTATATTGTTGTTGTTGTTGTTGTTGTTGTTGTTGTTGTTGTTGTTGCGAAGCCTTGCGACATAAAATTGGGTTCCACGATCCGGCACCTCCGAGTGAGTCGTCTCCAAAATGAACGCCGCTCGCGCCGAGAGTCCGTGCTGGCCGAGACTGTCGCCATTACGTGTTATTGCTATGTGCCGGCCAATAAACACCTTAACACATTAGTTATGTGAGACTGCACGTAATCTAGGAAACTTGTGCTACATGTTGATCTATCCGTGACGCCGTTTCTTTGTTATTCATAGGCGCGTGTGCATAACGACTGTATAGATGCCGTAGCTGCTGCTTCTTAAAGTCGTTTTCGCTATATATATAATCGTCTTGTGTACGTTGCCGAGTCCTCACATTTGGCGAAGTCGACGACGAACCCTGCCGAGGAAGCCGGAGCCGCTCGTTCATTTCGTGTGAGCTGGTGTTTAGTAGCAGACGCTGGCTTCACTGCCTTTGCCTGCGCTAAGCCTTTTTTGGGGCGAAAGCACAAATGTCATCGCTTATTTTAGTTCACCTTCAGATGCAGGTATCTAATGTAGCACTAAAAAACATAAGAACAGACAGCGTCGTAAGCGAGCAGCACTTCGACGTGCGCTTCATCGAAAGAGCATACGGGCATGTTGTAAACGGTGAGGTTGTAGAGATACCCCGTGATTGACCGAGTTTGTCGGACGACACTGTGCCTACAGTGTTCCCGGACGCACCGAAGTACTTTAAAAAAAGCACCCGTGAAAAGAAAGGACCGAAATATATGTGAGCAGCACGGACCTGCTACGAAATGGCAAAAGCGCAACTCAGGCAGCAGACAAGAGCCCGAAATACTCTTGCAGCAACAGGAGCTCGAAATTCCCGATATTCCTGAGATCGAAACATCTGACGCTGTCGACGCTGTCACCGAAGTTGAACGTGTGTGTGTGTGAATCTCCGTCTACCTGACGAAACATGGAACAAGTTAACGTTTGGCAGTGAACATGACTCTGCGTTGTACGGTGTGTGTCAGCTCGAGGGCGAGCAAGTTGACCACGTTTTGCTGCCCAAGCTGGTGAAGTTCAAAGCTAATAGCTGCGAACAGAACTCATTGTGTTGCAATGCATTGTTTGCAGTGTTGCATTGCCTGAGGGGCAAAGTTCATTCGCACAGTCTCATCGCAGGAAGAAGCACAGTTGGTGCTCGACAGCACACATGCACTTATATTGTGTCAAGGCTATGGCACCAGACCGGCAAAGTCAGGACCATATGTATTCTTTCCTGGAAATTACTTTTCCACCAAGTGTGCCTATGTGTGTAAGAGTGGTGGCTCCTGCATACATTGCAAATACACCAGAAAACTGCTACAAAACCAAATGTCGTGAAAGCGGCGAAACGGGGGCGTGTCCAAACGCCGAAAAAAACTCGCTAAGACACGCCGCAGCTTACGTATGGCTCAGAAAAAGCTGCTGAATGCAGATTTCTTGGTGGCAATTTCTCGCCATCAACAAATAAGTTGCCATTGTCACACCGAACAGTGAGTTAGTGAGTGCATTTGACAAGGGAGGCTTACTTTATCATTCTGAAAGTCTGGCCAGGCTGGCGAAACCCTTGGAGGATGCATTTACTTGCTTTTTTTTTCACTGAAAAATTGCATTTCTTCAGCATACATGATTTCACGCAGTTCTTGGCATGAATCAAGCTGGATAGAGTTGGCTGTGAAATTCACAGCAAGGAACTGACTGCTAAAGTAGTGTAGTTTTTTCTGCTCACGCATATGCACTTCTGGACAAAATCTTTAAATAAAGATAGGAGTGTCCAAAGGGAGCGCCAGAAACACTTCAAGTTGAGAAGGTGCAACTAATCTGACTTTTTCACGTAACAGGAAGGTCATCATCATCAGCCTGACTACGTCCACCGCAGGACAAAGGCCTCTCCCATGTTCCGCCAGTTAACCCGGTCCTGTGCATGCTGCTGCCAATTTATACCCGCAAACTTCTTAATCTCATCTGCCCACCTAACCTTCTGTCTCCCCCTAACCCGCTTCCCTTCTCTGGGAATCCAGTTAGTTACCCTTAATGACCAGCGGTTATCCTGTCTATGCGTTACATGCCCGGCCCATGTCCATTTCCTCTTCTTTATTTCAACTGTGATATCCTTAACCCCCGTTTGTCCCCTAATCCACTCTGCTCTCTTCTTGTCTCTTAAAGTTACACCTACCATTTTTCTTTCCATTGCTCGCTGCGTCGTCCTCAATTTAAGCTGAACCCTCTTTGTAAGTCTCCAGGTTTCTGCTCCGTAGCTAAGTATTGGCAAGATACAGCTGTTATATACCTTCCTCTTGAGGGATAGTGGCAATCTAGCTGTCATAATTTGAGAGTGCTTGCCGAATGTGCTCTATCCCATTCTTATTCTTCTTGTTACTTCAATCTCGTGTTTCGGCTCTGCGGTTATTACCTGCCCTAAGTAGACATAGTCTTTTACAACTTGAAGTGCACTATTACCTATCTCGAAGCGCTGCTCCTTTCCGAGGTTGTTGTACATTACTTTCGTTTTCTGCAGATTAATTTTAAGACCCACCTTTCTGCTCTCCTTGTCGAACTCCGTAATCATGAGATGCAATTCGTCCCCTGACTTACTCAGCAATGCAATGTCATCGGCGAAGCGCAGGTTACTAAGGTATTCTGCATTAACTCTTATCTCTAGCTGTTCCCATGCTATAGGCTTCTGAAAACCTCCTGTAAGCACGCGGTAAATAGCATTGGGGAGATTGTTTCCCCCTGCCTTACACCCTTCTTGATTGGTATTCTGTTGCTTTCTTTATGAAGCACTATGGTAGCAGTTGATCCCCTGTAGATTTCTTCCAGAATGTTTATATATGCTTTATCGATGCCCTGATTTTGCAGTGTCTGCATGACTGCTGATATTTCTACTGAGTCAAACGCCTTCTCGTAATCTATGAATGCTATGTATAGTGGTTGGTTATTCTCTGAGCATTTTTTTATTACCTGATTGATAGTATGGATGTGGTCAGTTGTTGAGTAGCCTGTTCGAAATCCTGCTTGTTCCTTTGGTTGATTGCATTCTAATGTTTTCTTTACTCTGTTAGTAACTACCTTTGTAAATAGCTTGTACACTACAGAGAGCAAGCTGATCGGCCTGTAATTCTTCGAGTCCTTGTCATCTCCTTTCTTATGTATTAGCGTTCTTCTAAGACTCTGCTACTCTTCCGGTCAGGAGACACCTCGTAAACAGGGTGGCTAGTTTTTCTAACACAATCTGTCCTCCATCTTTCAGCAGATATGATGTTACCTGATCCTCACCAGCAGCTTTGCCTCTTTGCATGCTCTCCAAAGCTTTTCTGACTTCTTCTATCATTACTGGTGGGGTGTCATCTGGGTTACTGCTAGTTCTTATAGTATAAGAACTAGCATAAGTAGTATAAGTTCTTCTACTATAAGAACAGGAAGGTATGTGATAACAAATGTGTGTCAGATGCATGTGATGACAGATGTGTCGTAAATAAACACGTTTTACCACTTTTCTTGCGTGTATTCATTATGCATCTAAGGCCATAACTTAACAAAAATAATTTGTCCTAACCTAGAGAGAACAATCGCTCAAGTAAGAAAGTGTCCAATGTATAAAATAGCCTCCAGCCGCAGCATTCCGATCTCCTCTCTAGTTTTTCAAAAAAAAAAAAAGATGCCAGAAAATGCAATTCACGCTGTAGGGAACCCCTTTAAAGTACAAAAAAAAGGTGGGCGAGGGGGGGGGGGGGGGGAATATCGAGAAAAACCATGCACTTCAATTGTAAAGAGTTTACATTTCACCAAGAGAGAAAACACTAAAGTCAGCTATGCACGCGAGCAAGTGATTTCGTTGAGCTGCAGCATATTAAACAGTAAAAACAGCGAAAAAAGAACTAAACGCGATGATAACTACACAGGACAGGCGCTGAACAGGTCTGTGAGGCATGTCAGTTCCGTCAGAATTAAAAGCATTTCGCTTTTTTTTCTGTCGCTGAACACCACTCAGGACTTGCAACACATTCTTCTTAGCGAAATAAACACGTAGCGCCTCTAAAATTCATTGGTGCGGTGTGTGAGCGGTTATTTAAAACAAGTGAGGCTATATGTGTAGCGCAAAGCAAGCAAACGCCGTCACAAGCACCTACTGCGCAGGTGGTGCTATCTGGTGTGACCGCCATCTTTCATTGTAAATTCGTGGAGCCCTCTCCCGTCACACTTCCCCCCTCTAGCCGCCATATTCGAACGTAGGCAATGCTATAGTGTATTAGAATATTCTAGTACACTATAGCAACGCCCACTATGTTGCCGGCAAAAAATTGATACACAATGTTGCCCACTAAAAAATAGCCCTCGTCTTGCTCATGCCCGAGAAATGTGGGGACGTTTGCGTCGTGTTGTTTAGGTACAATCGAGAAACACGATATTTCGTGCATTTGTCTCTAGATTCTTAGTCGTTGGCATGTTGCTGTCTGAAGATCGCGCCCTGCTGTTCTCTGGTCTTGCTCGAGCGAAGTTTTTCTTACACTGTGCTTCGTCTCCGCGAATCGTACAGCGCTCTTGTAGACAACGTAGCACGCAAATCACTGCCCCATAGCCATTTCATCAACACGGGGGTGACTGTACTACTTGCTCGATCGACAGACGTAGCGAGCTGCAGTGCGCTACCTCGCCACAAAAGGTAAGCAGTCAATTGTTTACTTGTCCTCTGCGCGGTTGATCTCTATCCAATATGTAATGGCCAGAAATACCTTTCATATCAAACAGCGTGACATAATAAAGAGCTATGCTGCCGGGATTCGTGAACACTTTCTCAGAGGCGATGTAGATAATTATTAAAGTGCTGAATTTTTTGGCGCCTGTTATAGCATCCTGAAAAATTGTGTAACTTGCTCCGAGTCATCCTCTAATCACGCTGATATGCGACAATGGCGAAAGTAAACTGTGTTTCGCGTCGGCCATTTAGAATTGGACAATAACGTTGGTGTAATTGTAATGGCCCCAAATGGGCAAGGTTCTGTTTGGCGTTGCTAGGGTGGCTAGAATGAGGAGGTGTGATGAGCGGGGCACTTTTCGCTCGTTAGAGAGGGTCACTCGGCGCGCCGATGCCGGAAGAGGCGCTGATGGCAGCGGCGCGGGTAGGGAGCGGCGCACTTCCCTGTGTTTGCTGCAGGTGTGCTGGGATTTTCTTCGCAGGCAGTCGCTACATTTCAAGTATGCCATCAGTCAGTGTTTGCGCTAGGTCCCTCTGAAATGCCCTAGGATGTCAACGGTAAAAAAAAAGACCCAGCGTTGGTGCTTTGTGCCTGGGTGCCGATAGTGTCGATAGATCATGCATCGTACACTGCTGAGCGAAGTGACTCCCGCCTTGTATATTATGTCGCAGGCTACGTTGCGAGAAAGCGTATACTTAGCAATAATTGTGATGAGTGGAAGAACGCCTGTCTTGTCTCGAGAGAAAATGTGCCAGGAAATCTCCCAGCCCAGGCAAGCAAGCTGTGTCATTTGGGCGGACTTTTGTATCCATCGAATTCTATTTATACTCTCATCCTGAACCTTGAGGACAAAATCACTCGTTTCTTGAGCTCAGCACGTCTTCACGCCAAGTCGGCCATAGAGATGCTGAAGGGGATTGGCGAGACACAACGAATTGGCTGCCCAAAGCATGGTGCTCTCTTGACCAAAAGTTTTATTGCCTCACTCTTGTCCACTTTTTTTTAAGGCATGAACCAAAAAGAAGACGAAAAGAAAGGGTGGAGAGCTAAGCCATGTGTACTCTAGTGGTAGACCATAAATACCTTGGCATGCATGAAGATAAAGTTATGTTCTGGTTTAAAAAGTGTCTCCTCTATTTCTGCTGCTGGGGACAATTCTCGGGTCGCAGGCTTCGCGGCATACGTAAGTTTAGCGCTCTTACAGCTTTACTCGTCTAAGTTAATGAGAAATTGTAGGCTGCTAAAACTTATACGTTCGGAAACCGATAATTGAATGCCAAGTGAAAATTTAAGCTGCGACTCGCACACTGATTATGCGTTCGCGGCGGAGCAGCAAAACGAGGCTCTTGTACCGACGTTTCTGCTCGTGGATAAAGGAATTTAACATTCTCCAAGTGATATGAAGCCTTCTAGTAATCGCAACGTCTCATAACACCCCTGCAGTTCTGCGGTGAGTAACTGCAATATTACGAAATCCACAAAAGTTGGTGTCGAGTCTCGCTCATATGCCTTATTTATTTATTTATTTATTCAGGTTACCCCTAAAGGCCCTCTAGAAGAGGGTATTACATAGGGGGGGGGGGGCAATACAACATAGTTTGCCAATACAACATACAGAAATACATGGGGAATACAATACATGGGGCCAATACAGCAAAACAGAAAAAAAGCAGTACAGCGAGATACAGTGCAACCTGACAACCGCAACAAAGCACAAACCATGAATACGGGCAGCAATTGCATGGCGTTATACAATAGTTAAAAAACGAAAGAAAACAAAACAACAAAAGCAAAAAATATTTAGTTAGTCACCGTAGTGCGCATGAGCTCTGAAAACTTTACCGAGTCTTTCTCGGTGGCAATATGTGCAGGCAAACTGTTCCACTCAATAATAGTGCGCGGGATGAATGACTGAGCGAACCGAAGGGTGCGAGATAGCGGGCGTTTGACTTTGTTAGGATGATCACGGCGGGGAAAGATGGAACAGGCGGGTTCAAAGAAACTGTCATGTAATGATGGGTGATTGTAAAGTTTGTGAAAAAGTGATAGGCGTGCATATTTCCGACGAGTGGCCAAATCCTCTAGCTCAGCACGGTTTTTTAAGTTATTTACGCTGGAATAGGTAGAATAATCGGAGTAAATGAAACGAGCAGCTCGGTTTTGCAAAGATTCAATATTTAATACGATGTAGGCTTGATGAGGATCCCAAATGGCACTGGCATATTCTATTTTAGGGCGAATTAAAGTGGTAAAAGCAAGTTTTTTTAACTGCGATGGAGCCTGTTTAAGATTTCGTTTCAGTAACCCGAGAGACCGGTTAGCAGCTGCAAGAGTGACTTCTATATGATGGTGCCAAGATAGATTCGATTGAAAGTGGAGACCAAGGTACTTGTAGGTAGATGTTAACTCAAGTGTCATATTATTCAACGAGTATTGACTAGGAAAACGTGTAGCAGCGTTAGTAAAGGACATGCACTTTGTTTTGGAAACATTTAACGACATAAGCCAAGTTGAACACCATTGATTAATTTTGTTAAGGTCAGATTGCAAAGCTAAGCGGTCCGAATCAGAAGAAATGTTACGGTATATTACGCAGTCGTCCGCGAAAAGTCGAACGTGTGAAGATAAAGAATTGGGTAGATCATTAATGTAAACGAGGAAGAGTAGAGGACCAAGAACACTGCCTTGAGGTACACCAGATGTTACCGGTAAAGAGGAAGAATAAAAATTCATAGCAAAGGTGAATTGAGACCTGGAGGAAAGAAAAGCTTTTATCCATGCAAGAACTATAGGGTGAATGTTAAGTTGTTCTAGCTTTAGTAGTAATCTGTGGTGAGGAACGCGGTCAAAAGCTTTAGCAAAATCTAAGAAAATGGCGTCGACCTGGCAACCAGCATCCATGGATTTATGAAGGTCGTGAACAAAACCGGCAAGTTGGGTGTCGCATGAAAATCCCTTGCGAAAACCGTGCTGAAAATTGAAAATGATATTGTGACGTTCGAGATAGTTTATTACTTGAGTGTGTATGATATGCTCCATGAGTTTGCAAATGGTACTAGTTAAGGAAATGGGCCTGTAATTTAGCGGTGAGGAACGTTCACCTGATTTGAAGAGGGGGACGACTTTAGCTGATAGCCAATCTTGGGGTAGAGTTCCGGTAGACAAAAACTGTGAAAACAGAGCGCATAAGAAGGGGGTGATACTGAATGATATAGATTTCAGGATTTTATTATTTAAGCCTATATTATCCAAGGTGGAAGAAATTTTTAGTTTCTGTAAAAGGGACAGAACACCGGCCTCACTGATAACAATCTCCGGCATGACTGTGCTGCTGAAACTATGCAATATGGGAGCGGTTGAAACGTCTTCTCTGGTAAAAACTGAGGAAAACGCCTGGTTTAAGACATCTGCGCATTGAGATGTGGGAACTGAAACGCCATCGTTATTGCTTAGGACTATATCAGGATAACATTTGGGGTTAACAACGCGCCAGAATCTGCGTGGATTATTTGCAAGTATAGATGATAAATCATGGTTAAAGAAATGGCGGCGAGTAGATTTCAAAAGCGACTGATATTCTTTATCACATTTTTTTGTATTTCGTCCAATAGTTAAAGGTATCCTTTTGGACGGCCTGTTTAAATAAACGTTTTTTTTTGTTGTTCAACCGTCGGAGCTGCTGAGTAAACCAAGGAACCATGCTTCGGGTTTTCACCGTGATGACAGGTATGAATTTATTGATGAGACCAGTAAGTTTATTTTTTAACAGCAACCAGTTTTCTTGAATGGTGCGCTGGAGGTGACCATGTATAAATTCTTCGTAAAAGGCAGACAATTCATTATTTATACCATCAAAGTTACCTCTGTTATAGCACCTAATCGATTTGTTAGTTGCTATTCTTTCGACCAGTGGGCGAATCAAGTTTCCTGTAATAATCGCATGGTCGGAAAGACCATCAAAAATATTAATGTTCGAGCAAACATCGGGCTCATTTGTTAAAATTAGGTCAAGGGTATTTGAACTTGTCGCTGAGCAGCGTGTAGGAAAATTGATGAGTTGAGTTAAAGAAAAGTCAAGGCAACTTTGCAAAAATTTGTGCGCTTCAACATCACTTGGTGGAACAGTAAGGGCACTCCAGTTAATGGCAGGAAAATTGAAATCACCGAAAATGATAAGTACAGCGTTCGGAAAACGGGTGTGAATATCGCCCAGAACACGAGAAAATTCATCCGAAAACGTGCAGCCCATATCGGGGGGACGGTAAAAAACAGCAATTATAACATGGCTACCAGCACACTTCAAGGAAACAAAGGCACATTCCAGAAAAGAACATACTGAGATGGGGGTAACAACAAGATCATTCTTGACGGCAAGGAGGACACCACCGCCCCTTCGGTGCTTTCGATCGTAACGAAAAAAGTTGAATTCAGATGCACAAACAAAGATATTGTTATCACTAACAGTGTCATTAAGCCATGTTTCGGTTAATATTACTACTGATGCTGACAACGAGTCTATCAGTGAAGAAAGAGGGACAGTTTTAGAAAGAACACTACGGATATTTGTAAACAAGAATGGAAAATGTTTGACTATCGGGCGGGGTACGAGAGGCGAAGAACACTCAATTCTTGTAGGAGAGCCACGTCATTTGCACGTGTCGTTTACGGGGGTTTTCGCCGCGTGTGCGTTTTCACGAGGATTTAATCGGACAGCGCATTCATTTACAGTGTCCCACACGTAGATGTCGTCATTCACGAACAGCTTAGTGAATACAAGACGGCAACGGTCACCCTCCTTGGCTACAGATCTCTTGAACTGGGCAAGCTTTCGACGCTTGTCGCGAACGGGCACCGAGTAATCGCGCGAGATGCTGAAGGGCGTGTTTTTTAGTTTATGTCCTTTGTTCAAAATTGCTTCGATTTCCCTATCGTTGAAAAACTTGGCTATAATGGGTCTCTTTTTGTCCCGTACAAAACGACCTAATCTGTGAGCTCGGGCAACGGAATCTACTGTTATGCCTAACTTTGACGCGCAAAAGTCCCTAACGAGACCTTCAGTTGCATCCCACGTTTCAGATGGTTCTTTATCATCTACGCCAAAGAAAAGAACATTGGAACGCCGAGATCTATTTTCCAGGTCGTCGATTTTATCTTGTAATGTAGAAAAATGATCGTGGGTTGGTAGAATTACGCTTTTATCGTTGTTCTGCATTTTAGATTCGATAGCCTGCACCCGAGTTTTGAGCTGTTCGACATCGTTTTGAATAGCAGCATGTATTAATAAAACCTTATTTACGGATTCCAGCAAGGTAGCGTTGTTGTTTTCTAGGCGCTTAATAGCATCGAACACGAAATTCAATTTTTCTTCCTGGGGCTTATTCATTGGTCCAGGGTTTTCCTCCACGTCACCGTGAAGTAACAAAAGGCGGCTGAGGAACAGCGCTGCACTCCGAGCAAATTTCAAAAACCCAGAAGGCCACGACACCACCAAAAGGCAAATATCATCGTTCCGGTAGGAACAACAGTTGTAATAACTAACCTGCAGATACATGATGGGTGAGCGTCGATCCGCAGCGGCAGTGCCGTGGCCCGAAGTGTCGATGCAGCCGGCGCGCTTTTGAAGGGGTGGGTCAGCCGACGTTGCACCATGTTGCCGGACGGCGAACACCGTAAAGTCCAGATTTGGCGGCAAACCATCCGAAACCCGAAAAAACGGGCTGTGGTGCGCGGAAAAGCTGCTCAAAGGTGTACCCGAGCATACGCCAGAATCTTCGGTGACTGTAGTCGGTAGGCCATCCGATGAAGCAGACGACAGCTGGCCCACGACGGCAAAAAGCAGCACCTGCAGATACATGATGGGTGAGCGTCGATCCGCAGCGGCAGTGCCGTGGCCCGAAGTGTCGATGCAGCCGGCGCGCTTTTGAAGGGGTGGGTCAGCCGACGTTGCACCATGTTGCCGGACGGCGAACACCGTAAAGTCCAGATTTGGCGGCAAACCATCCGAAACCCGAAAAAACGGGCTGTGGTGCGCGGAAAAGCTGCTCAAAGGTGTACCCGAGCATACGCCAGAATCTTCGGTGACTGTAGTCGGTAGGCCATCCGATGAAGCAGACGACAGCTGGCCCACGACGGCAAAAAGCACCACCTGCAGATACATGATGGGTGAGCGTCGATCCGCAGTGGCAGTGCCGTGGCCCCTCGAGAATTGTTTTCTGAGGCGAGAAAATATAGAGATACTTAAGCCACGTAAGGCATTACGTGGCTTAAGTATCTTAAGTATTGTCGTACATTGACTCAATAAAAAAGGTTTTCACCGAAAATAGGTGACCGCCATATAGCGTGAGAGCAGGCCCGTAGCCAAAATTTTTTTTCGAGGGGGGGGGGGGGCATTTGCTAAAAGCTAGGAAAAAAGAAGCGCCTAGCCCCTCCCCCACCACGGCTATGGGCCTGCGTCTAACTGCGTGAGAGATATTTCTGCGGAGAGAAGCGCGCGCTCATTCGTATGTCGCCTGCGCAAGGGTACCCGCGCCTCTGCGTGCAGCGCTCCAAGCGGCATCGGCGCGCTTTGGGGACCGGTTTCAGCCAACGTTTCTAGAACTACGTCTAGAAACGTTGGTTTCAGCGGCCGCTTTTCACACCTCCTCAAGCGTTGCATAAGTTGCTGCCAGACTAAGAGGGTAAGTGTTGCTAAACTGCCGCCAAATTTGGTAGATAAATTTGCTCCTGCAGTTGTGGCTTCCTCGCGAGAGTCTGGTGTCGTCCACTGTGGATTTTGCGAGTGCATGAGCGATGCTGGCCGTTTTAATTAACGGAATGAACCACGCCTTGCAGACGTTGGGGTGCGTTCTCTTGCTGTGTGCACTGCTGTACAATTAAGAGATTGTGTCTCAGAGTTAGGGAATCAACGACGCGTTGTCCTCCGTGCATTTTGCGAGTGCGATGAACTTGTCCGAGAGTGCGTTTGCGACGTAATTGACGCAATGAACCGCGCGCTCTCTTGCTGTGTGCGCAGCTGTGCAATTAAGAGATCGTGTCTCAGTATTAGGGACGGCGGAGAAAACTGAATAGAGTCGCAGTAGGCGGTGCGCTGCCCCCCCCCCCCCCATTTTTTACACAGCTGATCGTGCCGCGTCGACCGCGTGCCACGACGGGGACGCTACGCTTCCCCTAGCTGTGTCAGCACAAGACATATCGTTCGGACTCGTGTACATGTGACAAATAAACGTCCCAAGGCTGGCTCATCGGGGTACGTCGGATATGCTACAGCTATATACGCCTGGAAGGCTGTTTTATCGACGCAGTTGGAGCGAATTAAGCGCGACTCGCGCGTACCTGTAAATAGGAACCCACCGACCAGCCACCGTCGCTTGCAGAGCCCCACCCACAATAAGCACAAACGACCAAAGTTCCAAATAATGAATATGCGGGGTCCCATTTACAGGTACGCGCGAGTCACGCTTAATTCGCTCCAACAGCATCGATAAAGCAGCCTTCCAGGCGTATATAGCTGTAGCATATCCGACGTACCCCGATTAGCCAGCCTTGGGACGTTTATTCGTTACGAGTACACGAGTCCGAATGATATGTCTTGTGCTGACACAGCTGGGGGAAGCGAAGCGTCCCCGTTGTGGCACGCGGTCGACGCTGCACGATCAGCTGTGAAAAAAAAAGAAAAGAAGGGGGGGGGGTAGAAGTAAAGTAAAGAAAAGGGTAGAAGTAAAGGTGTAGAAAAGAGGAAGAAGAGGCAACAACAAACTGATGGGATAGGAGAGACAGGAAAGATGGAAGCACGGTCACTGGAGTCCGAGGACGGGGTACACTTGCAAGAGATGTTGTCGGCGTCTGTAGATGGCGTAGAGCAGGTCCAGTAAGTCAGAGCTACACTGTCGTCGAAGGTCGTCGGCGGCAGGAGGTGACGTAGGGCGAGCCCAGTCGGCCAGAGCTACTCTGACGCCGAAGGTCGCAAGCGCGCGGGCGCACAACCGGTCGGCACAGAATCCAGCGAGCGACCCGGTGGTTATTTCTCCGTGGTCTTTGCTTGGTCGGGTGGCGAGTTTACAAAGGCGAGCGGATAAGCTCACCCACAATGCACTGCGACATGTAACTTAGAAGTGTGGCAGCTTGGGCTAGTTGGTATGGCAGGACGATAGTTATAGCGCGAGAACAAAACGACGACACAGAGACAAGAAGGACACGAAAGACACGAGCGCTAACTTCCAACTGAGTTTATTGCGCAGAGCACGAAAATATATAGAGGAGACAGTAACCATGTGATAAAAACCATATGGCACAAAGAGCAGAACATGAGTAAGAAAAACAAAACCAAACAACACAAAAACAAAAGCAATGAAAAACAGCAAAGAAAAATCTAGAAGAAAACGAAACAGAAAGGTAAAGATAATATAACTACCTGCCCGCACCGAAACCTTCGAGGAACCTGCGTTCCTTCTCGGACAGAGCCACGGAGGGCTTGCTAATACAAGGCACCTGTTCGCGTGCCATCTGCGCGGCCTCGACAATGACTCGGGTGCGCTCATCTCTGTGCTTGTACAGCGTCGCTGTGTCCTTGAAGAGGGGAACACAATTGCACTCAGTGCAGTGCTGAGCAAGAAAACCATCTTTCCCGTTTCTAACATTGTTAGCGTGTTCTCTCAGCCAATCGTTCAGACACCTTCCGGTCTTTCCGACATAACAAGCACCGCATGAAAGGGGGGTCCTATAGACAACTTCCCGGGAGCAGGCCGCATACCTGTTTCTATGTTGAACTCTGCGTTCCGTTGATGACAAACCCCCTGAAAACGCAGTCATCAACGGAATGAAGAGTTCAACATAGAAACAGGTATGCGGCCTGCTCCCAGGAAGTTGTCTATAGCTAAAGCTTTAATAAAAGTGCTATGTGTGAGCGAAATATTAATTTTGTATCAATTTGTAGATAGACATGTTTTCAAACCATGTTGGTTTGGAAGCATGGTTATTGCAAAACAATTTTTACTTGAAACGGTGCTTTATATCCTTAAGAAACCTTCAGTAGCACCTTGAAAGTCTCTTGTATTTGGGCTACTGAAACCTGTACAGATACTGCTACCTTTTAACCCTACATTAAACTAATGAACAGTTCTTGTGATTCATGTTTATGAGAATGAACACAATAAGGTTTTTACCTACATTTTAGTGCGTGAAAATATATCCTTTATTTGTGCAGGTGCCCACGCTACAAGTTCTCCAAGTTTCACCAAGCCCAGGCACCCAGCATGCACGTGCACTTCATTCTATTGCGTAAGAATCCTTTGAGGCTGGGTGTTCTAAACGTTTTAGTCTAATTTGGGAATTGTGTTCATTGTGAAAAAAAAGCAGTCTTTATAACTGAAGTTGTGACTGTCTCTAATACATTACTTCACCTTTCACCTGGTGCAATCATTAGCTTAAAATTTATTTGAACTACGGAACAAAAAAGATGCACTGAGCAGTTGAAACAAAGTGTTTATGATGTTTTCACATCCAGAATAGAAGCCTTATTGACAATAAATACATAATCAGAACTGGTTCATTTTGTTTAGAAGATGAAATATCATAAACGTTTTGTTTGAAATAGTCTCCGTCTTTTTTTTTTTCGGGTGCACCACGGGATACTGTCAAAGTTAATCCTCGCTCAACTGTAGCATTTTTGTTGACAATTGCGTAAAAGACTAGCAGTAGCACAATCAATGTTCAGATCTATTCAGTGTGTTCGAATAAAGGAAGAGGTTGACAAGGTCCTTACCATGGGGACAGTGGCTCATTCTTTTTGCTACATTGCATTTTTCCCAATAAAGCTTTGAAATACAATCTCAGTGATACAGCACAAAAAGCTAGAGCTATTTGCTGAGCGCGGTAGCTTGTAATATTTAATTGCCACAAGCTTTCAAGAGTAGAAAAATTATCTCAATGGAGCCTTTTATCTGTATTTGCAATCACAAGTTGATTAATGGAATGGAGAAAAGTTTCCAGAGCAAACTTTTGAACTTCGCGCCGAATACCCACTGCCTAACAGTCAGCATGGGGTCGCATATTCCAATGATCTTTCATTAATTTATTTATTTGCGGCCGGTTTCTACACATCAAAGTGTTACAAAGCCTCAGCTAGGGTGAAAAATTTTGAGACTAAGATCTCTTACTTCAATGCCTTGAGCTTAGCCAAATGTTTTACAGTAATAAATTTTTCTCATATAGAAAAAGTTTGTTTTGCGCATGTACGGTTGACGCCCGCGAATGACAGGTCAAAGATGCTTACAAAATCGCGATTGCGGTTTCGGTTCTTGATTGCGCGAAGTGCCACCTGCATCCTACAATAGGTGTATTGGCGACTTCCTGCTTAACTTTTTACGGCTTTAGCTCTGTTCTACATTATATTGTGAAATGTATATGGATACATACGTGGCTATCATACTTTGCACCATCCGGAACATCGAGCGTCAATATTTGATGTGCGACACTTTACCTACTGGTCGTCAGAAGGTAAGCAAAACGCCGCTGGATCCTGCACGAACTTGCACCGCGGTCAGTGTGTTGAAGCGAATATCTGTTGCTCTCACGGCTACCGCAGTGAGAGCAACAGATATTTGCTTCAATGCAACGTGCAAGCGGCCAAGCATAATTTTATGAATGATGCTTGGCTGCTTGCTCGTTGCATTAGCGACCAAGGTCTGGGTCTTTATGTGAAAGAACGTGAGCTGCGCAAACAGGGACCTCGGAGAAATAAACTACGTACCTCTTCGACGCATGTCCTCAGGTCTCGATCGATTCCTGCAAACCAGCACAACTTTCTGACTAAACTTTTAAAACCATATCGCAGTGGTTCGTGCGCAGGGTCAGACATTGCCTCAGCCCCCCCCCCCCCTTCTTTTCTGCACACAGAAAAAAAATTGCTTAATATGCCCTCATTGGAGTGGCCCGTGGTTGCATTAACTGCAGCAAAAGCGAGAGTTGGGCTAGTTGGTTTGGGTTCTCTTTGAAACAGCGCAAAGACTAAACACAGAGAAGACAGCGCTCGTGTTGTCCAGTCTTCTGTGTGGGTCATCTTTTTGCTGTTTTAAAATGAAGTTGCATGAAACGCATTGTTTACATGTTTTTTGCACCGCTCGAAGCCATTGAAATTTTTGCCACAGCGGCAAAAGCGAGCCGGCCTCCCACCGGCTGCTGTCGATACATTGCCGGCGTCAGCCGTCGGTGTATTCTTGTTGCACTTATAAGCAAACCAGCTTCTGTTTTCGCCACTATTAGCACAACTGAGTGTGGACAGCAAATGTAGCCGACCATCTCGAGCACACGTGAACGCGGTGGTTGAAAAAACACATGCACAGTCTATTTTATTTATTTTGCAGGTTTATAAAATTGTGCGTACGCATGCACAGCTCAACAGGCGGAAAATACGGCGGCATGCTCGTTTATTCACAATGACATGATACAGAAACCAGTTCGGAAATGTTGTGGGCAATTACTTTACTGCAGTATTCGACCATCTTAAATATCGTTGCGAGAATTTTTTTGCTGTCTTAAAAAGCAATTCGATGTTGCCATAGTGGGTAAAACCATCATGAGTACAATACTGCATGAATTAGAACTAACAGACGCTAATTCCAAACAACATCCAAAGGTGTTATTTGTAGCAATTATCATACAACTGTGAAGTGGGCAAAAGGCAATTTCCTGTGACACATAATTACTACAGCTAATATCTTTTACACTGTCCTTGCCATTAGTGTCTGTTATCATTATTATTGTGTCTAAGAACAAAAAAGTAAGCCCTTAAAATACTTTCCTTAATACTGCACAGATTGTATTGAACTTCTGCTGAATGCTTGAAAAGGAATGGTGCTTTCTCATCCCTCCCACTGGTGTGCACCTTTCCGTCACATTATGCATTGTAGTGAAAGCAAAATGCTAATACTTCACCCATTCTGAAAATTTTTTAAATTATACAACATATACAATAGCGTCAAACACCAGCATAGTTGCTAGTAACTGTGTCAAAGAAGCATGGAGGTCGATGACCATGTACTTTTAAGGAGTGTAAACGTAGAAAAATGTGTAAGTTGGGGTGTCACACTGCTTGGTTTACATTAATGGGAATAGATAGCAACATCAAAGTGGGTGATTCCACGAGAGATCGACACGGGTCCAAAAGTTGATATTTTAGATTTCATCGAGTATTTTATATTTCATGCAGCTCTCACCAGGTAGCCCGAAAGTCAACTTTGTTTTATGATTAACGACATAACTTACAAGAAAAAAAATATCAAACTTCACCAACACGGAGGCACCAATTTCGTCACCTGTCATTTTCAAAAAATGCAGATGCTATAAAAAGACAAATATTTTTGTTTCAAGGAAGATATTTTTACCTGAAATGCATGTCTAATGAAGAATGAATTCGTATGGTTTCAAGTTTGTAGACCTTAAGAAAATAGCTTTTAAAATTGTCTAATTTTGTGACAGTTTAAATTAAGCGACGTATTCCCCATTTTTTTTCCTGCGAAAGTAAAGCAAGCAGCGTTTTCAAACTTGACACGTTTTAAGGATATAGTGTGTTCATTAGGTACATAAATTATTGCTGCCATAGGGCAAATGTAAATTTTTATATATTGCTTCAAAGTTCTCATCCTGACAAAAGTGTACTCCACTGAAATTTGAATAACAAAAAAAAAACCCATCTTCGATTTTTCTTAAAATCTTTTAAATAGACAACCGAAAGCCATCATACAGTAATATAAAAAAACTTGTTGCATTATTTTGTTTTTAGCGACAATATTAGTGGTACAAATCAGAGCTTTTCGAGAATGCGCTGATAAGTTGAGAAATCTAGAAATCGGAACGTAAAAGCGGCAATGAGCTTCAAACGCGAGTAAACGTGACCGCATTGGGTGAAGAAAAGCTGTTTTAGCAGATAGGAGTAACTATTTTGAACACGATATTCTACAGTATCTGAATTCGCTCTTATACGTAGAGCACTGAGACTTCTAATATAAGGTGCCTCTTCATTATTGACACACAGATGGAGCTGCTGTGACGGCCATGTGTTTGCAACACGTTGGGTAAGACAATTGAATGTTGAATATGTTCATAAACGATTCATAACAAATTTTTATCATTTGGGGCACGAAGACTGCCGCATTAGACTGAAGAACACGCTTTAGGGAAAGTTGTCATCCGTCGTCTGCTCCACAGATGAATTGCTGTGCGCCGCATCTTGGAGGCAATGCTGTAGATCATATGGTTCAAAGTAGGGACAAAGATTACACCTCCCGTAATTTTATCGACAAAACATTGTGAAATTCATTTTAACGTACTATACTTCAGTTTTGCATTCGCACTGTGGATACTTGCGCACGCTGTTTTATGTCTGCTCTTATTAAAGGTGAAAGACATTGGAACAGACGACAGATAGATCACTTTCGTGCTGCTTGTTTCACGCATAGTTGCATTGCCAGTAATTTGAACCTCAAGGAGCGTGGCGATGGCCGACCACTTCAGCCGGGATAGAGTTTTTTGTTCAGATTACCTAATGTTGCATAAAAAGAAAATACCTTATCAAAGAAACTTCCGCAAGGTCGAAGACATCGGCCTCTTTGCCCTCCAGAAGCTTTTGCCGAAAGCTGCCCACCATGCACCTAACAACGACCACGTCTGCCAGAACTGCTTCAGACGCCTCAGAGATATGCTGTCTTCATCTAATGGCTTCTCAGCTGAAACAGCTGATGAGTTTTTACCGGAAGGAGAAAAAGGCAGAAGTCAAGAGCGGTGCGTAAAGACGCCTGAAGCATTGTCACATAAGCGACTCGAGAAGCTGCATGCGCAAAATAGCCAAGTTCATGTAGAGTCAAGGCAACTTATCAGCAATTCTACAGTAACTGTGAAATACCACCGTAACGTATGTAACCGCCACTTTCAACCATCAGATCTAAAATGCAGTGTGTGCCCAGTGGTTCAAGAACTTCAAGCAAGCCTATGAAGCGTGTTCCTCGTATCAAGAACGCATGCGTTTGTTGACACTGTTGCCGAGTGATATAGAGCGCCGAAAACTTCAAGCGCTTATACCAAACTTGTCAGGTTACATGATATACATATCCCGGTGCTGGCGCGCAAAACACGGGATGTGGTTAGCACCAAATGCGGTAAAAAAGACACGGCTGAACCCAATGGACGTCCAGGCAGCTATGGCTTACTACTCCAAAGATGAGTATAGCTGTTCTCGGCAGAGTCCCAACAAAAAAGATGTAGTATGTTATCATCGATGGAAAAAAGGAGCTTGTTTCGAAAAGGTTTATGACCCGTTCGGTGCGAGAGGCTTACCGTCTCTTTAGAGAAGCTAATCCGAACGCGTCTATTGGGCTCTCAAAGTTTTATTCACTGAGACCGAAGTGGGTTCTTCTTGCACCACACCAAGAAGTGTGCCTTTGTATATACTGTGCTAATGCCACGGAGTGTGTTTCTGTCCTACAAGACGTCGCCGATGGTGCCTACATGACGGGCTTCTTGAAAGAAGTATGTCTTTGCAGCTTCCCTACAAGTGATTGTTTTTTTAGGCCATTGTGACTATTGTGCTAAGGAGGACGCTCTGACAGCCACATGTTTAGGAATCCCTGAAGATATTGAGGTAGCCTATGCAGTATGGGAAAATGGCGATCTAGTAAAAAAACAGCCCAGGCAAGTGCTTTTCTGCAAGAGCTAAGTCTAGGGTTCGTGAAGTGGATTACCCATGAATACATAAGATACATTCAAGAATCAGCAATACGCCAGGTGAAAGAGAACCAAGAAAAAGAATCTTGCGTTTTTCACTTTGATTTCGCCGAAAATTGGATAGCCATTTTACAGAATGAGGTACAGTCGTATCACTGGCACAAAAGACAGGTGTCTATATTCACGTGTGTCGTCACAAGGAAGCAATCAATTCAAAGTTTTGCCGTCATCAGTGAAGACACGTGCCATGATGCTGCACATGCCTCTTTTGCTCTACAAATAATCCACAACTAATCCTCACCGCCTAATGGGTGTCCAAACCCAAACTTGGTCACCAGGTTCATAATTAACTTCTCGATGGTGGATGTTGTACCGCCGTGCATCTGCGTACTGTTGAGTTCGGATGTGCACACGGGCCAGTTGACGTGCTTCCTCAGCGCGCTGAATGTACTCATTGATGTCGGGGGCTAATCGGTCGAGCTTGTCGATGTCCTCATATGGAATCATGGCGTCTAGCATTGTTCTAACATCTTGGCCATAAACGAGCCGGAATGGCGTGAAGCGTGAAGTTTCCTGCGTTGCAGTGTTTTACGCAAATGTTACGTACGGCAGGATGTCGTCCCACGTTTTGTGCTGCACATCTACGTACATAGAGATCATTTCGGCTAGCGTTTTGTTTAGCCTTTCTGTTAAACCATTACTCTGAGGGTGATACGCAGTGGTCTTTCGATGGGTTGTGTAACTCAACCTGAAGATATTATCCAAGAGTTTCGCTGTGAATGATGTCCCTCGATCAGTAATGACATATGACGGGGCGCCAAGCCGTAGCACGATTTGATGCATAAAAAAATTGGCAACTTCATATGCGGTCCCTCGTGACAACGCCTTCGTCTCAGCGTAACGCGTCAGAAAGTCGGTTGCGACAATAATCCATTTGTTCCCAGAAGAAGACAAAGGAAACGGGCCTAGGAGGTCCATCCTCACTTGTTCAAACGGTGTACGTTGTGGATCAATCGGTTGTAGATGGCCTGCAGGCTTCAAATGTGGTGTCTTGCGACGCTGGCATTCACGGCATCCCTTCACGTAGCGTTTGACACAGGCAGATATTTTAGGCCATTAGTAGAGTTGTCGCACCCAATCCATAGTTCTCGAGTAGCCCAGATGGCCAGATGTTGGCTCGTTGTGGCAAGTTAATAAGACATCATCACGGAGGGCTTCAGGCACGACGAGAAGATCAGATCTGTCACCAGCACCGGCGTTCCTTTTGTATGAGACGCCATTTCGTAGGCAAAATGATGGCAACTTTCGCGACATCAGACGAGGAATGGGCGTGGTGTCACCTTTTAAGTGATCTATAATCATTCTTAAGTCGGCAACATTTCGTTGATGAGACATCAAATCCGGTCCGCTGAGAGTTGCCACGAAGGCGCCGTCCTCTTCTGCGCTAGTACTGGTGGATTGAAGAGGTGCTCGTGATAGCGTGTCGGCATCTTCATGCTTTTTGCCTGACTTGTACACGATGGTGACATCAAATTCCTGTAGGCGTAGGTGGAGACTCCATCGTGCTAATCGTCCTGAAGGGTCTCGTAGATTGGTCAACCAGCACAAAGCATGATGATCAGTCACCACTTTAAATGGTCCTCCATAGAGATATGGCCTAAACTTTGTAATTGCCCAAATGACCACGAGACATTCTTTCTCTGATGTGGAATAGTTAGATTTTGCGCGAGACAGTGTGCTACTTGCGTAGGCTATTACCCGTTCAATGCCATCTTGTCTTTGTACCAAAATAGCTCCAATTTTTGCTGGCATCAGTGCGTACTTCAGTGTCAGCATCTTCATCGAAGTGGCCGAGCACGGGAGGGAAAGAGAGAGTCGGTGCTGTAGTTCCGCAAAGGCAGCCTGCTGTTCGTCAGCCCAGACAAAGGGTGTGTCATCACGCGTGAGGCGTAATAGTAGCTCCGCAATTTTAGAGAAATTTTCAATAAAGCGCCGGTAATACGCGCACAGACCCAGAAATTGTCGAAGACTTTTCTTGCCAGTTGGAGGTGGAAAAGCGGTGACGGCAGCAGTTTTGTCAGGATCAGGCCGAACACCAACGGCGCTCACGACGTGACCAACAAACTTTTAATTCTTCGTAGCCGAAACGACATTTCTTAGGCTTGAGTGTGAGATCGGCCGATCTAATGGCTTCGAGCACATACCGAAGGCAACGAAGATGCTCGTCAAACGTTTCTGAAAACACAACGACATCATCGAGGTAGACGAGACAGTTTTTCCCCTTGAGGTCTGCCAGGATGGTGTCCATCATTCGCTGGAATGTAGCTGGAGCGGAACAGAGGCCGAAAGGGAGCACTTTGATTCATAAAAGCCGTCCGGGGTTACAAAAAAGGCCTTTTCCCGGTCACGTTCATCGACCTCTATTTGCCAATAACCGCTCTTCAAGTCGACGGACGAAAAATACTTCGCGCGTCGCAGCTTGTCCAGAGAATCACCGACACTGGGCAATGGGTACACGTCTTTCTTTGTGACATTGCTCAACTTCCTGTAGTCGACACAAAAGCGAAGCGTGCCATCTTTCTTTTTCCCAAGAACGACTGGTGATGACCAAGGGCTGCGTGAAGGCTGTATTACGCTATCCTTAAGCATTTCCTTAACCTGCGTTTGAATCGCGTGCCGTTCGGTTGGCGAAACACGATAACGCTGCTGCCGTATGAGATGCGCGTTGTCGTAGGTGATAATACGGTGTTTCGTTATCGGCGTTTGACGTATCTTCGAAGAACGTGCAAAGCATGTGTGGAACTCCAGCAACAGCTCGCTCAAACGCTGCTTGTTCGCTTCAGAAAGCGTTGGATTGACGTCGACGCTGTGGAAAGGCGCTTCAGCAGTGCCGATGGCCTCGGAAGCAAAACACTCGATGACATAGGCGACAGAGTCGGTGTAGGCGAGGACAGTTTCAGGAAAAAGGTGCCGGTACTCGTAGCTGAAGTCGCAGTGATCATCACGAAGATAAACAAGGCTTCTCGCTACGCAGACACCTTGAGACAGCAGAAGCGAGTGATTGGTTTCCACGACTGCTTCACCGTGCATCACTCCGTCCCATGCCACCTGAACCACAACAGTTTCACAGGGAGGCAACGTGACAGCGTCGTCGACGACGCGAAGAGACACTCGGGAGTGGCTGGGGTCGGCGTAAGCTGTTGTGGCGTTTGTGGTCGCGAAAGTTACTAGACGTCGTCGAATGTCAATTATAGCACCACGCTTCCTGAGAAAATCCATGCCAATGATTAGGTCTCGAAAACACTGCCGGAGAACGCTAAAACTGGCAACAAATGTACAACCGCGGACTTGCAGTCTTGCCGTGCACATACCGAGTGGCGTGACAATATGCCCGCCAGCTGTACGAATTGGCATTCGGTTCCAAGGCGTCGTTACTTTCTTGAGAAGGGCGGCCAGCTTTTCGCTAATTATGGAATAGTCCACACCAGTGTCCACTAATGCGCTGACTTCGCGACCATCTAGCAGAACAGGAATATCTAAGGAAGCTCTTCCGCAATCAGCCGGTGGTGTCGTTTCGATGTATCGTCGGTATCTTCAGTCCGCGTCGATAGGGGGCCTTGAGCATGACCAGTCTGAGCAGCCTTGCCCCTAAAGGTCGCTAAGGCTAGTTTTCCCGACGCGGGCTAGGTGACCTGCCCTGCGCCATGCACGCATAGGTGCGATGATTCGGCGAGAACCACCGCGGTGATGGAGAGCGTGAGTTTTGCCGAGATGTCGATCTGCGCTGCTGAGCAACGTATTCAGCGATTTTCGGAGGCCGCTGGCCGAACCTAGGAGGTGGGAGTTGGCTGAAAAACCACGAAGTCTCAGCTCTTGATAAGTGCACTGTCGCTAGATGTGCCCAGGTTCACCACAGTGATAGCAAAGGGGACGTCGATCGGGGGCCCGCCACACGCCTGATTTTCGCAGAATCGGTTGGCGGTCACTGAGGTACGGGCCCGCTTGGACTGCCTGAAGCATGACTGAGGCTGTGGTATAAGGCGGAGTGAAATGTGGTGCAAGTTGGCGCAGAGTTTGGTGTGCCGGAAGCATGGCAGGGGCCGCGGTGGGAAGCGGAGCCAAAGGTGGTGCTGGCTGGAGCAGAGTTTGCGCATACGACATGCGAGGGAAGTCATTTAGGGGCCGCGGCTCTGTCTAACAGGACGGTTCTCGTAGCGCCTGCTGAACTTCATCTCGGACAATGCAGGACAAAGAACTGACAGTGGGAGCAGAGGGTACAGATAACTTCTGCGGTTCTTCGCGAATTACAGAGCGTATGAGCTCTCGGAAGAAGTCGACGTGGCCCCCAAGACCACCCATGTAGTCCGTAGCAGAGGCAAAGTTCACTTGTCGCTCGTACGCCTGGGTCCGTTGCCGAAGCATGCTTTCAATCAGGACGGCTTCAGCAAGAAACTCTGACGTAGTATTGGGGGGCTGCGTACAAGACCACCAAGCAACTGCTCCTTCACTCCACGCATCAGGTATCGCACCTTCTTCTCTTCTGGCATGTGAGGGTCGGCTCGTCGAAAAAGATGCGTCATGTCCTCAACATACATTGCTATGCCTTCATTTGGCATTTGCATACGGCACTGCAGTTCACGTTCAGCTCGCTCTCGGCGATCGGGACTTGCATACGTTTCGAGAAGCCAGCGTTTGAAGTCCACCCATGACGTGAACACACCTGCCCGGTTTTCGTACCAAACACGTGCCCCGTCATTCAAACTGAAGTAGACTTGTCGCAGCTTGTCTGCGTCATCCCACATGTTATGAGCGGCAACGATGCCATAGTGCACTAGCCAATCTTCAACATCCTCATGGACAGCACCATGAAAGGGATTTGGCGTTCGTGGTTTGAACGTCATATATTGCAATGGCGTTGCACCTTCCACACCAGCTGGGTTGGAGCCGCTTGGGACGGCGCTGCCTGGAAGAGTTGGGGCCGCCATCTCTTCTGAGAGAAGTCCGAACTCAGGTTCCAGTCCATGGATCCTGTGGCTAGCACGGTGAACAGGCGTAATCACCGGTATGGGGCTCGAGCTTCTTGTACTGCGAGTGGTTCAGTGCATAGGGTACCCTGCACCTCCACCAGTTGTCACACGCTAAGAGCTCGAAGGAACGTACAAAAGGACGCGACTGTCTAAATCTCAGAGATGATGATGATGATGATGATGATGATGATCCTTGACACTCTGGCGCACACCCACAAAGGGGGATCGGCCAAGAACCGGGTGGCAGTATCTTAACTAAAAGGCTAATAGTTTTTCAAAGAAAACGTAATTTTGGGCTGAAAAAAATATAGAAAGAAAAGCCAAAAATTGAAAAAGGAGTATATCTGAGCAGGGAGCGATGCAGGCTATCAGATGCAATTTGAGACAGAGGAAATGGTGGGTCTAAAATGATATATATATATATATATATATATATATATATATATATATATATGTATATATATATATATAGGCAGATCAACATGTCAATCGCTTTGTTTCAATTATGTATTCAAATACCGCAGAGCAGACGTCCCTGTGGCTATAACCGAATTTAATGCTGCCAAACGACAAAATTACTGCCACATTTAATTCTAATCCCAATTTTTCAAGTGGAGCTACCAGGTATCTTTTCCGAGACAAAGAAGGACGTCTCCGATGGCACGGGTTGCTCATCTTCGTCTTCCTTGTTCACCGGCACAGAACTGACCCACTGTTCACTGGCACAGAACACCAGGTGGTAATATTGTAGCAGCTCAAGAGAACAAAATAAGAACGGGTGGTAGTGTGGAAGAGCAGATTTTAATCGCTTTATGTGTTTGGTCTCTCTTGAACGACATGCCCCACCGTGGTGGTCTGGTGGCTAAGGTACTCAGCGGCTGACCCTCAGGTAGCAAGATTGAATCCCCGCTGCGAAGGCTGCATTTTTGATGGAGGCAAAAATGCTGTAGGCTTGTATGCTCAAATTCTGACCCACGGTAAAGAACCCCAGGTGGTCGAAATTTCCGTAGCCCTCCACTATGGCGTCTCTCAATCATATGGTGATTTTGGAACGCTAAACCTTACATATCAATCAATCTCTTGTCGAGCGCCCAGCAGTCGCCAGCAATTGCTGGTTCTTTGACAAGTTCAGGAGGCAAAGCAGTGTCAAGAAGGAGAGTATAACTCTAATTGGTGAGTGGGTCCGGCGGCACGATCGCGATGACAGAGTGGGTCCGGCGGCACGATCGCGATGACACCAACTCACCACACGCCTCTATCCTTTGTGCAGCTATTAGTCATGGCCTGCTGCTCCTGCGGTGCTATCACCAATGCTTCCGCGGCAATGACTGCTACCCGAGCTCACCGCTTCGGCAACATCATGGCTGGTCCATCGTCGTCCTTCTGGAAGGCTTCGTCGGCACGTCTTGTCGGCGATTCCATGCGTGTTCGTCCTTGGAACCCCCCATCCGGCCCCCGGCCTCTGCTCGACGACTATGCTGGTGAGCGGCTATGCCACCCAATGACCACGTCCGCAGGGCACAGCCTTGCATCTGACGCCGTGCATCAACAATGGTGCCTGGCTCCCGCTGCCTTGCCTGTGCGGCCCCCCACGGTGCTGCGCATGCTTCGTCCGGGACCACGCGCTCTCGCCATTCCCACACGTGACTGCACCTATATAAATCGCCGTGACATCATCGCTGCTTTCAGTGGGTCCGGCGGCACGATCGCGATGACACCAACTCACCACACGCCTCTATCCTTTGTGCAGCTATTAGTCATGGCCTGCTGCTCCTGCGGTGCTATCACCAATGCTTCCGCGGCAATGACTGCTACCCGAGCTCACCGCTTCGGCAACGTCATGGCTGGTCCATCGTCGTCCTTCTGGAAGGCTTCGTCGGCACGTCTTGTCGGCGATTCCATGCGTGTTCGTCCTTGGAACCCCCCATCCGGCCCCCGGCCTCTGCTCGACGACTATGCTGGTGAGCGGCTATGCCACCCAATGACCACGTCCGCAGGGCACAGCCTTGCATCTGACGCCGTGCATCAACAATGGTGCCTGGCTCCCGCTGCCTTGCCTGTGCGGCCCCCCACGGTGCTGCGCATGCTTCGTCCGGGACCACGCGCTCTCGCCATTCCCACACGTGACTGCACCTATATAAATCGCCGTGACATCATCGCTGCTTTCAGTGGGTCCGGCGGCACGATCGCGATGACACCAACTCACCACACGCCTCTATCCTTTGTGCAGGTAACAAACCGCTTTTCCTTATTCACTAAACCCACGCGTTACCGTGGTCTTTTAGTGCTGCCGGGCCCACATGCAGCGTTTGCCATTCTTTGCGACTGTGTGAATATCATCATGAGTCTCCTGCAACTGTCTGGCGATGTCGAACTAAACCCAGGGCCTGCCACTCGTGCCTCTGCCGGTGACGACCATTCAGATGTGTTAGCAGCCTTGCGCGAACTAAAAACAGGCCAATCAGCACTACTTAGCGAAATCAAAGGTATCCGAGATAAACAGGCTGATAACGATAAAATGCTGAAAGACATAAAAGAGAGACTTACGAAAATTGAAGGGGAGTGCCAATCGCTGACGGCGATCAAAGCTGACGTGAAGAGTGTGCATGCACTCGCAGAGGCAAACGCGCATCAGATTGAGCAGCTGACTGCACGCACTGATGACGCCGAAGATAGAGCGCGGCGAAATAACTTAGTGTTCTACGGGATAGATGATGAGTCTAACGAAAGTTGGACAAAATCTGAGGAAAAGATTATCAGGTTTTCAAGCGAGCACCTCAAATTAACTATTGCTCCGAAAGACATAGAACGCGCACACAGACTCGGTACCTTTTCGCCGAATAAAACTAGACCAGTTCTAGTAAAATTCACCCATTTCAAAGATAAGGAAAAGGTACTAACTGCTAGTAGAGATCACAAGCATCCCAATGTTAACATTGTGCAAGATTTTTCACCAGCCACACGCCTAGCCCGTAAAAAACTGGTCGAGTTCAAAAAAACTCAAACTTTTCCCAGCAGCCTTCGTCATAACAAACTTGTAGCAGGGAAGAACACCTACGTGTATGACCCGGTTAATCAACAAGTCGTTCTTCGCACGCCGTAGCAGTTAGCTAGTGGTTGCCCTTACGGTCCCAAGGACTATTTATCGTTTCATTTTACTAATATCAGGAGCGTACTACCAAAGCGGGATATCTTGTCCTGTTTAATTGACTCTTCAGATTCCAACGTTATAGTGCTAACCGAAACGTGGTTAAACTCGTCTGTCATCAGCGGTGAAATATTCCCTTCTTATCCAGATTTCAATATTTTTCGTACCGACCGAGATGGCAGGCGAGGTGGTGGCGTGCTCATTGCTACTCACCGTGACCTTGGCTGCTATCGTATCAATATACCAACCTCACTCGAAATGGTGTTTGTGTGCTGTAAAGCCATTCAACCCCACGTAGTCTTAGGTGCATGCTATCGCCCACCTGATTCCGACAGTACATTTATACCAATGTTTCATGACGCGCTACAATCACTAAAGATTCATTTCCCTAATGCACCAGTTGTCCTATTCGGCGACTTTAATTTTCCGAACATAGATTGGTCTGACCTCGTCCTTGTCACATCGAAACAAAACATTGAAAGCAACTTCGTCGATACATGTTTAACATTCGCTTTAACTCAAATTGTTAATGCAGCAACGAGGCAATCTAAACACTCAGCCAATATACTTGATCTAGTACTAACAACCCATCCTGATAGAATCACTTCGCTTTCGTACCTCGACGAAATCAGTGACCATAAGGTCATTCATGGCACATTCCAATGTAGGCTGAAGCGCCCAGACAAAACAAGGAAAAAGCTTACCTTATACGATAAGGGTGATTATAATAATTTCAATAAAGAACTAACAAAATTCTGTCAGTTTGTAGTTAAAGATTTAAACAAACGATCTGTCACTGAAAATTGGTTAATGTTTAAATCTAAAATGCATGAGCTTATTAGTACTTACATTCCAACAATTACGATTGGTGAACGTAGCACATCCCGCTGGTTTAATCCTGAACTCAAGAGGCTCAAAAACAAAAAGAAACGACAATTTCGCGCCGCAAAAAACAGCAACAATCCTGTGGCGTGGCAAAAATACCAGACTACCACGAAACTATTCTGCTCTGCCATCGATAAAGCGAAGCGGCTGTTTAATAATACCACCTTGCCCAACTTACTCCGCACTAACCCAAAACAATTTTGGAGAGTGATTAACCCGCGAAACGAAAACAAGTGCATATCAATAATAGATCCAACTGGACAGCCTATCGCGAATAATGCAGTAGCAGAAGAACTAAACCATACCTTTTCTTCCGTTTTCACCAGAGAACCGATTGAAAACCTCCCTGATGTCTCCCCCCACAACTACCCTACCATGCCGGACGTCATTTTTTCACCTCAGGGCACCCAGAAAATTATCGAGTCGTTAAAACTTACATCATCCTGCGGCATCGATGGTATAAATGCTAAGGTGCTCAAAAACACCAAAGAAATCACCAGTGTCATTCTTTCCTATATTTTTCAGCAATCACTCTCATCCGGCATCGTTCCTCACGACTGGAAAGTGGGTAAGATCGTTCCGGTTCCTAAGCCTGGTTCATCTAGTTACCGGCCAATTTCCTTAACCAGCGTCTGTTCAAAAATAATGGAACATATAATTCATTCACAAATCGCTAACTTCCTTACCTCAGTTAAATTTTTTCACCCTAACCAACATGGATTCCAAAGGGGACTCTCATGCGATACTCAGCTTGCACTATTCATCCATGAGTTAAGCGCTAGTGTAGACCTTAACATACCAGTTGACGCCCTTTTTATTGACTTTGAGAAAGCCTTTGACAAAGTTCCCCACAACCGCCTACTACTAAAACTCTCCCAATTAAGCCTTAACCAACTTGTCTACAATTGGATTCAGGACTTCCTCACTAACCGTCAGCAATTTGTTGAAGCTAACGATACGCCCTTTTCCCTTTCCAACGTAATCTCCGGTGTGCCACAAGGTACAGTTCTAGGACCCCTCCTCTTCTTAATTTACATCAATGATTTACCCGATAACATTTCATCTAACATCCGCCTCTTTGCCGACGACTGTGTAATCTACCGACCTATTACTAACGTTTCAGATACAATTACTCTCCAGCAGGACCTACTAAAGCTGGACGAGTGGTGTCGCAAATGGCTTATGGTATTAAATACTAATAAAACTGCACTTATTTCATTTCACAGACGCCAAAACTTACCCACCACTAACTATAATATTAATGGCTCCATAGTTTCTTCGCTAAGTTCCATTAAATATCTCGGTGTTAACATTTCACAGAATCTAAACTGGTCTTTTCACGTAAGTAAAATAGTTAACAATGCTAACAGAGCTCTCGGTTACCTTCGTCGTAACTTGCATCTTGCCCCTCCATCAGTCAAATTACTAGCCTACAAAACACTAATTCGCCCAAAACTAGAGTACGCATCCGCCATTTGGGACCCATTCCAAATTAACCTAAGTAAGTCCATCGAACTAATTCAAAACCGAGCAGTTAGATTCATCTACTCAGATTACTCGTATCATACCAGTGTTACCACCCTTAAAAGAATAGCAGATCTACCTAACCTTGACCTACGCCGTAAGGTTTCCAGACTATCCTTGTATCACAAAATGTATCATACGTTTCATTACAACTGTCCCATTCAATCAGCTCATCGTACTTCAGCCCGCACAAGCCACCACAAGGCCGTGTACCCACCTCCTGCATGTACCACAGCCCACCATCACTCCTTCTTCGCTCAAGCAGCCAGGGACTGGAACGATCTTCCCCCAAGTGTCATCCATCATAGCAACACGGATAGATTTAAAAATGCCATAGAATCATTGTTTTATTAACTCTATATTGTTTGCCCACACCCTCATGTAAAGCCCCCTGTTGGGTGGCCTTTGAGGTATATTAAATAAATAAATAAATAAATAAATAAATTGGTTGTAGTTGCCTTGTTATACAGTATGTGGCTTCATTAGTGGTTTGAAGTGATTTAATGATCATGTAGCCCAAATTCATACAAAATTTCAAAAACCGTTTCAAGGTCCATTTGAAGTCAAGTGTGCCTCGTATCCTATTTGAAATTTTGCTCGTGAATATTTTCCACAATGATGAGACAGAGTAGTCTAGTCATTATAACTTAAGGTGAAGTAGCGCACTTTTCACGTGGACAAAGGGGGGCAAGAAAGGCACGACATTCTTGTTTCCTTTGTCCAGGTCAAAAGTATGCTACTTAACAATACAACATAATAATCAGTCACAAACTGGCCCAGCTCTCAACCTAACTGATCTGTCTAGTAAGTTTCCTATCAGCATCTCTTTTTTTTTTGCATTAGTAAAACCAATTGCAGTTCTTGGAAATCGGATACATTTGAATTTTCGCATCTTGCCCTATGACTGTGTGCGCTATCACTGGAGCATCACACTCCGCGTAACTTTGCAAAAGAAGGGCAGCAGGATAAACTGCTTGGACTCTAGACAAGCATGATTTTGATTGTAAGGCAAGCTTGGATGTGAAAAAACTCCAGTTCCCGTGGAAGGCACAGCACAGTCACAGCGAAAGCTAGAAGAGCGGCCTTTCAGGGCCTTTTCTATAAACTCATTCGGTAACTGCAGCAAGCACACTTGCTGGGTATGCACTTTCTGGGTAGTAGGCCAGCATTCGCTATGCTATTTTTCATCAATCTTCCGAGAAGCGTGGTATTTGCTAAACACTTGCAAGAAATTTTGTGCCAGCTGTTCATGCAGTGGCTGACGACGATGAATTTGGCCTGAAGTGGGTACGCGCCACAGTTAATAGGTGATCACAAACAAGCTTTTGTAATAGGTTGGAGCATTGGATACGCTATTTGCATTGTTACGCTTGTTACGCTATTTGCATTGTGCGACGACTGGCTGTTCTTTCGCGGTTTTAAAACATCTCATTACTCATTATAATGCGCTTGCTTTCCTGACATCAAGCCTGCCTGAGGCGAATTTGAGAACAAGGCTCAAGCACCGGCGTGACTCCGTGGTAGAATACTGGGCTGGAACGCAGCGGACCCATGTTCGAGCCCCACTGTGTCCTTAGAGGTCTTTTTTTAACCAAGGATATTGATTACGGACACCAGCGGTGGTGAACAACTCCAGTGTGGCATGTGACCCGAGTTTTGATCTCATAGCATCTTTTGCTGTAAAACAGCACAAAATTACAAAGACGAAGAAATGCTGTGCAGTCGCCATGGTGTGCCATGTGGCTAGGTCCTCTGCCTGATATATGTGTGTTCATTATAATAAATTTTAGTTGTGAGTTCAACGCCATGCCATCTCTTCTTTCACCTTTCTGTCTATAATTGTATACTGTGTTTACATTCAAGCATAAGCCACCAACTAGCCGAACTGTCGCTTTTTTGGTAAGACATGTTTCAGTGCATTAAAATGTGCTGCAGTGCACCAGAATAATGTGTTGACAAGCCCAAGTTGCCGCTTTAATAATGAAAGACTACATTGCAGTCGTCGTTCCATTTGCTTTTTGGTTGCAGTTTTGTTAAATCAATTGAGATGCTATATTTTCAATTTATTAAAGCAGTTTACTCAGTAGATTATATTGAAAAATCAGATTCTAGCTGAAAGTAACGAGCTTTGAGAAGCAAAAGCTTCCTAGTGTCTCTAGCAGGCCTTGGTGTAAAAGCACCCGGAGGGGATGCCACAGATGTTAGCAAAGCGAATTGTCCAAACAAGCTTGCATATGTTGGTTTGTAGCAAGAATAGAGGGAACGTTTATATAGCTGAAGCGTTCTTCAGAGCGAAAGGCTCTTGGGACTTCATCGACTACCAGCTTACTGGGCCTGGTCCAAAACGACCACTAAGCTCTTCATGGCCTTCTCAGAGAGTTGCATTTCTAAAGACCGATGTGGTATTGTGTTGGTCTGTATTGAGTTCACCTCACTGGGATATCAAGGGCACTCGTGCATAATATGTGTAAGTGTTGGCACCACTAAGCTCCAGGGGCACTTGCCTCGGTACACTGTGGAGCGTATCAGTGTGTGTGTCAGTAAATTTGGGTCAATGCATGATTCCAATCTCTCGGCTTTGAGGATGTCAGCTTGACTGAATAGTTGCTTACAGATTCATCCCATGGCACCTCTGCCGTCCAGTATGTATTCGCATGAGGGGCAGCCTCCATGTGGATTTCCTGGTACAGCAGTGTGCAAAGAGCACCAGAAGATGATGTGTTCTTCCGTAATATGACAGTTTGTGATTTAGGTGGCAAGTCAATGACAAATGCCTCCACATAATTCAAGAAAAAAATTTAAATCATTCTTAACGTAAAGGACAATACGCACCGTTTTGAACTTGGAACACTCATCTCTATACCTGCAAGAAAAGCAAACAATGCAATGCATTAACAAGTTCAGTTTCACTGCTATGCACGATGCTGCGGAGAAGCACGAGGTAAAGTCAATTACAAATGAACTTAACTGGCATTCACACGTTCGGCTTCCTAGCCGTGCACGTGCACTGCGGAGAAGCACACCGTAAATACAAATTTACTAAACTGAAATTAACAATTTCGGCCTCACTGCCTTTGTACGTGCGCTTTGGAGAATAAAGGTGTCTGTTCTTTTAACGCACTTGAAGCAATGATTGTTGTTTTCTATGGGAACTAACTGCAGTACAGTTCCACAAAAGCGTGCGTATGTATATTTCAACCTAATCATTTGGGACCATTACAATTACACCAGCGTTATTCTCCAATTCTAAATGGCCGACGCGAAACACAGTTTACTTTCGCCATTGTCGCATATCAGCGTGATTAGAGGATGACTCGGAGCAAGTTACACAATTTTTCAGGATACTATAACAGGCGCCAAAGAATTTAGCACCTTAATAATTATCTACATCGCCTGTGAGAAAGTGTTCTCGAATCCCGGCAGCATAGCTCTTTATTATGTCACGCTGTTTGATATGAAAGGTATTTCTGGCCATTACATATTGGATAGAGATCAACCGCGCAGAGGACAAGTAAACAATTGACTGCTTACCTTTTGTGGCGAGGTAGCGCACTGCAGCTCGCTACGTCTGTCGATCGAGCAAGTAGTACAGTCACCCCCGTGTTGATGAAATGGCTATGGGGCAGTGATTTGCGTGCTACGTTGTCTACAAGAGCGCTGTACGATTCGCGGAGACGAAGCACAGTGTAAGAAAAACTTCGCTCGAGCAAGACCAGAGAACAGCAGGGCGCGATCTTCAGACAGCAACATGCCAACGACTAAGAATCTAGAGACAAATGCACGAAATATCGTGTTTCTCGATTGTACCTAAACAACACGACGCAAACGTCCCCACATTTCTCGGGCATGAGCAAGACGAGGGCTATTTTTTAGTGGGCAACATTGTGTATCAATTTTTTGCCGGCAACATTGTGGGCATTGCCTAGATGTAAATATGGTGGCTAGAGGGGAGAATGTGACGAAGAGGGCCGCACGAATTCACAATGAAAGATGGCTTCAGAAGGCCACCTATATAACCTGTGAGGCACGATTCTGCCGGAAGCAAGCTGGAATTCTCAGCGTGAAGCAAGAACCTGCTACGTTCGTTGCACTTGGTCTTTTTCAACATCTTTCTGGCCACATAGCCATTGACGTAGTAAGTAATCCGGGCGTCACCTTCGCTTCCAATGAGATTCGTGCGGTCAGGGAGGGCTTCACAAGAAACAATGATTTCATGAACCTCATTGAGGCACCCCCCATCTAGCAGCTAATCCTGCTTATTCTGCAGTTTTATTGAATTATTGTGGATGCCCGGACATAGAAGGCTGCTGGAGGAGGACTGTGCAAAACTGTAAAAACTGGGGCAAATCAGGGAGATCAAAAACTGTGTCGGCGTAGGGTGATCATTCGAGCCAGACATTTGCTTCAGAATACCAAAAAGATTTTAAGCGCGTCTTTGTAGTGGCAAGACGTCATCAAGTATTTATAGCCCAATGTTTTCGTGACATAGTGTAGGATGGAAAGCATGCTGGTTAGGGTGACGCGGAGCCCTTCGGCAGTTGATTCACTCAGGAACCCACCCTCCTTAGTTACAGCGTTTTCCCAAATTCCTAAGAAACCGTTAATAACATGTTTGTAGCTACGGACGATGGATCTTTCGTCGAAATGAGCTTCGCACGCAACGCAGATCTTCTCCAGTGGTTTGTCAGCACGAGGAATCGCACGCTCCCAGGCCTTGCGCCGTTCATCGTCGGCGGAAGAAGAGAAGAGAGAGGCCTTCTTCCCTTGTTTGTGGGCCGAAACATATCCCGCATTGCATCCAGGTGCAAAGCAGTGTCTTTGCTGTTTTTCATCACTGTGGCATGGTGACATTGGCACGTACTGATGCCGAACAAGTCCAAATAGGCAGAGCGCAGACGTTTCGACTAGCGAGTACACGAGCAAACGACTCTAAGTGCCGCGCTAGCGGCTGGCGAGCACTCTAGACTATAGTGAACTAGAAGTACTCTAGTGGTGCGACCGGCCAGGCTCTGGCGCCAGCCTTTCACACGGATGGCGCGAGGTGGCGCCACTGCTCCATTTCTTAGGAGCTTCGGCTGCGTTGACCGGCCGTCGCTGGCTCCTTCTGAGTTGCAGCTATGGTCAATTCTAACGCGCGTGTTTGCTTCCTGGCTCATGCAAACGTAAAATTGCTGGGTTAGTTATTGCGTGGCTCAGCGGTTTGTATATACATAGTTTGGCCAAGAATATATATATATATATATATATATATATATATATATATATATATATATATATATATATATATATATATATATATATATATATATATATATATATATATATATATATATATATTTACCACACGCGCTAATAACATTCGCTACAAAGCGATTGCTCATCACCATCACAAGCTTACGGCGCGCTTCCACTATAGTTTTGGTGCTGGCTTATTACATAGAAGGTCATGGTAAGGACACAGTGCTCAGCATCGAAAATGAAAACAGGAACATCTTTTTATTTATTGTGATGGTTGGAAGAGTACAAAAAATACAAAATAACAAAATAAATTTCACTAGTTTAACATCTTTTCAAAACTATTACGAGGATTCGCAAAAAAGAAGACACGTGAGATGGACATGTGCAGAACTTAACATCTACTGAGCTTTAGGTGCTTGGCTGATTCTCGTTTTTTAGCACTATTCTGGTTCACGCTTTTAGTTAGGAAATGCAGACGAGTAGTGATGTAAAAAACGATGACCTCAGCTACAATGCCTTCAGAATGGTCACGACAACCAAGCCCTTTTTTTTTTTTGCTTTGCCTTAACTTCGCTTAAAATGTCGAGTATGCTATCAGCGTGCAGCTCCAGCAAACTGAAACACGTTGTGAAGGCTTTTTCTAAATCATGAACAAACTTAAACAACAGGCTAGACGGATAAAGTAGGCCACCTCTGTCTTTCATGTGTGTCAATTGCGCAAGGTGTTTGAAACTTTCAGCAGACTCCTTTTGCATTAGAAGAAGTTTACGGCACTCTTCGCAGCCAGACTTCAGTAGGCATTTTCTAGCTACATATCCTGCTATATAAAATGTTAGCCGGTTGTCACTGGCAGATATAATGCATTACGCATGGTCTGGCGCACTCTGTGGGAGCGAGCTCTGCACGGCAGCTACATTGTCACTGTTTATAAACTTGTCCATTAAGCGCTGTTTACCAGATGGAACATTTTCAGCACCTGAATTTGCGGGTAGAAGGGCATGGAGCACTGCAGGCTCACAGTTTCCCTTTGAAGCTGAGTGAGCAAGATTGTTGAAGCTCAAGCAGTTGATAGTGCTAATAAACTGCTGTGGTGTTGGGTGCGTGTTACATCCAGACGACTGCCTGACAATGCCAAAAACATGCTCAACAGGATCTTGGCTTACTCTAGATGTCATTAGGTACCTGTAGCCTAGTTTCTCAGTGAGATACTGAAGCAAAGAAAGCACACTTGACACTGTCACTCGCAGCCCAGCTGCTGTTGACTGGCTCAGGAATCCTTTCTGCCCCTTCGTGTGGTCTTCCCATGATGAAAGATACTCCTGAAACGATCGCAGCTTCTCAACACTTGCTGAACTTGGGCGCAGCGCTTCAGCTGGAAATCGTGAAGTCATCATTTGCACAAGGTCATGGATGATCCTGTGAAATGAACTAAAGCAGGATGAATCTGCGTTTGTGAGCAAGAGTCAGACTGTCATATGCAAGGTGAAAGGTGCAATCGCAATAAAACCACAATGTGATGACACTTACTTGAAAAACTTTAGTGTAGCTGTGATGTCACCACAGTTATCTTCAATTCCTGACTTGTACAGCTGCAGACCATGGATCACTTTTTCTCCGAAAAACTGAAAAGCTAAAGATACTCTCATCTTTTCAAAATTGTTGGGGTTCGTGTGGCTTCCGGTGATTCCATGCATTGCCTGCAATGTGACACTGCAACCATCCAGTTCCAAAGCTTTGCGTACGAATTGTAAAGATACCTGAAAGGAATACCAAAGTGAGAAACTGTTAGAAACAAACAGATTGTATCAATAAAGTTGTACAGCATGCTTGGTGATCAAAAACAACTTACCCGGCCCTCAGGTGTTTCGTAGTCCGACCTTAGTAGTCCATTCCTCAGGCACTTAATCAAGTGAGGAAAGTCCGACAGAAAATGGAGTTTGCGCGTTGGGTCCACTGGATGCAATGTGCTGCATTTCGTTTCTGTCAGTGATGCTTTGATGCCCATCACAGACCACATTTTCCGATTCCAAGTGGCACCATCAGACGTAATGAAATCAACCTTGAGTCCGGCCTTCTCAGCTAAAATGACGGCTTCAAGCATTATCTTCGTCAGCAGGTTCCCATTTATGTTTCCATGAGTCGCAAATGCAGCGAGTATTTGCGTCCATTTGCCAACAAAGGGCACAAAAATTATCACCATACCGTGATCACAGACACTGTGCTTATCTTTGTCAGACGTAAACTGTCCCAAGTCAACGAAGCCATCAATGCGGCCTTCACTGTTCACTGAGAGGTGCTCCGAGAGTTTCAGTTCATCCACGATGAGTCCTCCATGGCATAAAAACTCGTCCATAGTGCAAGTCTTTTGCTTCAGCACATCAAAGATTTTATTGCTAAATCCAAACCCAGTTCTGTAGCATTTTAAATATTTGCGAAGCGTAGGCTTACTGGGGAGAACTAAGATTTTTTCTTTCCTCAAGTGCTCATACAACCTTGCACTTTTCAGCTTCATAATCAAACATTCGAGCACCCACTCATTTGAAAATATCATGCCTTTAGTACTCTTCCGTGAAGAAGCTTTGAATATGTGGAGAGTTGCCTCACGCTGCTTCTCTGGTAGGAGAGCTACTTTTGCATTGAAATCTTCTTCTGCGATTGCCACATTCTTGGCAAGCATGACACTCAACTTTTTCTTAAGCACACATGCCTGATTTTGAAGACGTGATGTCTTCTTCTTTTGTTGCGTCAGTCGTGAAGAAAGGGTTTTCTTTACAGGCAGGTGTACACGGCAGTTAATGTACGACTTTCTTGTCAGTAACGCTTTCCTAAGGGACTTGCATTCTGCACAACTTGAGCCTGCAAATGAACAAACAATGCATACGTTAAAATCACACCCCTCAATACCTGAGGCAATGTGGTAATGTTATGGGCATCCTAATGCACTTTACGTCTACTTACCTTCAGAAGAAACTTTTCCGAAGCAGCGTACGCTGATCACGGATCGTCCAGCAGTGTTTGCTTCAGCTCGATGATGTGCGGTCAGCCGAGAGGAAAGCGGCTTGAATTCTTGTTTACACATTGCTCCCTTGCAGACAGGGCTTTCTCGAGCTTCTTCCAATACGGATGTGGCCTCAGCAAGGGATTGCACTGGTTTCTCTTGACACAAAACACCTTGATAGAAGACTTGGGCTACAATTTTTCCTTCTGTGGACATAAAGCACACAGCTTTTTCATGAAAAATATCCAGTTTTGTACGCTTGCTTATCACTGTCGTCACAAATATTAGATCGCAGTGGCCAACTGCTTCTATACGACACCAGTAGTTTGCAGGAACTTCAAGTGTGCGAATAGCTTCAATTGAAAGTCGCGCACTAGTGGCAGCATTAAAGTCCATGCCTTCCATTTCACCGCCGTCGCACACTTCGTCAGGTGCATCAGGCCTGCGCTGTTTTCTGCTTGCGCCTTCAGGAGGTTTGGCTGCTTTCCTTCTCTCGGGTCTTTGCTTGGGCGCAGCGACGGAAAGGTACGCTGGACAACCTGGCAAAAGCGTTGGCACGGCATCAGGCACCAATGACGGTTTTCCTCGGGGAGTGCGCACTTCACAGCCATTTATCACGTGCACATATTCGCGCAGAATATATCTTGGCTCGAAGTGATGTTCGCACACCGCTCATGTTTCGGTCAGAGGCTTGTCATCCCTCCGGAGGTAACGCTCCCACTTTCTGCGGAGATCGTCTTCTCTAGGAGCTGCAAACAACGATGCCTTCGGGGCGCCCGGGTAGCCGCTTCGGCAACCCGGAGCAAAACAGTGTGAATCCGTCCTCCGCTTCGACATGTCACGAGCTACATGTTTGTTGGTACGGAATACCTGAACAGGTAAAGACAGCTGCTCCACAACGGTCCATGCGAGAAAATGCAGAGCAGAGTATACCGGTACACGTGCAGTACAGTAGCTGCAGACAAAGCGATGCGCAGGATACCGGCAGACGTGCTGAACTAACGCGCTGAATCACCAAGTGACCGCGCCTCGCCTAGGAAAAGGCGCAGTAGCGCCACGAGAAACCCTAGCGGCGGTCCGTGGTATTTCCGACCGCCAAGAGAGGCGGCGTGGGCTGGCGGTCGTGCCACTAGAGTACTTCTAGTTCACTATACTCTCGACCGATCACGGTCGCGACTTGCGGGCCGCCCCGCGGCGAGATGAAATACCAGCACGCCTCCTTTCGAGGCGCGGCTGGGACGATGCTGACACCTCTCCTTCTAGCCACTATACCCATGTTCGCTGAAGCGCTGTGCGTTGCAGCTCCCATAGATACTAGCACCAGAGTTCCCTCTAGTGTATATTAGAAAACACTATGATGCGAGGGGCAAGGTTCTATTTGGCATTGCATAAAATGTTACCAGACTTGGTTGGTCTGTGTTGACAGACTGCCACCAGATTTGGTAGAGAAATTTGCCCCTGTAGTTGTGGCTTCTCCGTGAGAATTTGGTATCGTCCGCGGCGCATTTCGCGAGTGCATGAGCGACGCTTGCCGCTTCAATTAACGGAATAAACCGCGCCTTGCAGACGTTGCGACGCGTTATCTTGCTGTGTGCTACTCTGCAATTAAGAGGCAGTTTTAATTAATGGAACGAACCGTGCTTTGCAGACGTTGGGGCGCGTTCTCTTGCTGTGTGTGCTGCTGTGCAATTAAGAGATCGTGTCTCAGAGTTAAGGAATCAATGACGCATCGTCCACCGTGCATTTCACGAGTGCGATGAACTTCTTCGAGAGTGTGTGTGCGAAGTAATTAACGCAATGAACCGCGCGTTACAGAAGTCGGGGCGCGTTCTCTTGCTGTGTGAGCAGCTGTGCAATTAAGAGATCGCGTCTCCGTATTAAGGACGACGGGGAAAACTGAATAGGAGAGTCGCAGCAGGTGGTGCGCTGCCCCCCCCCCCCTTTTTTTTTTCACGGCAGATCGTGCCGCGTCGACCGCGCGCCACGACGCGGACGCTAACTGCGGACGAGACTAAACCCTCACAGAGAATCCACAACTACAGGGGCAAATTTCTTCGCTAAATTTCGCGGCAGTCTGGCAACAACCACCCAAAGTCTGGCAACTGACTTATGCAACGCCAAAACAGACCCTTGCCCATGCGAAGAACATTGGCTGAAAAAAATCGACGGTAGTTTCTGTTGCAACATAGACTCCATATACGATGCCCAAAACATAGCGTAGTGCATGCGGAGTTTTTATCTGCACTGTGTTTGTTTTCAACATCGGTATTCATCATCGCTGAAAGCGAACCTCGCACTAGCCAACACATTTCGGTGATGTGAAAACGTATGTACTTATAGAAGTGTATTCGCGGATTGTATGACGCAGAAACATTCGTTGGCTTCGGTGCAAATCTCTTTCGTGTGTTTTCAAGCTAATAACAAGCGTGCGCTGGTTGGTAGCAGTGTGATGCGACTTCGTGTCGGGTATCACCGACGCTGACACATTCAGCTGTCAGCGGTCTCATTTCCATTCACATAAAAGACAGAAACTCAAACGTGCATTGCTGTGGTGATATAAAAAGAAAGTTGCATGATTAAGTGCTGCTGGTAATGCCTGCTATTGCACTTCTCGCTTGTTCTGCTTCTCTGCCACGCTCAGTAGCACATATGTTGTTTGGAGGCATTCTAACACACACATTCTTAACTTCTAGTTAATTTCGATACTCATAGCTATAGGCACACAATGGTGCTTCTCCGTCGTTTTACCGTTTACTATAATATAACATGCGATTTGTTTACAGCTGCACAGATAACTGAAAACTTTGCGAGAAGCACCTTATTCGAAACCAGCGGCACGATGACACGATAGTAGAAAGAGAAGGTCACCACATGTATGCACAGAATGAATGAAGGTGCACTAGTAGTGTACAGCACTTTGTTTAGAAGAAATGCAAAAAGTGCCTCATGTGACTTATGAGACCATTCAGAACTGTGCATGTATTTATCTGTTCCTCCAGACTGTGATGATCTGAAGATATTAGATGGTTTTGAACATTGAATCTTTGTATGTGTTTGCAAGGACTGCTTCTTTTCTGTTCAGTTTTTTTAATATACAAATTAACTTAAGCATATTTAAAATATTCCGCTTAGCTTTGTTAGAAACTTGCCAAAAACTTCTATACAGTGCTCTGGTGCAATCCTATGACCAATATCTGTCGTATAGAAAATTTTGGGCACGCTTCATTGTATTATAGGGTATTTTGACTACTGATGACATGTGAAAACCTTCCACGCAGTGCTTGGCTGCAATCTCATAACCAATATCTGTCTCATCAAGAAGCTTCAGATGCATTTTGTGGATGTTAAGGATATTTAAACTATCAACAAAGTGCAAAAGCTTTCAACACAGCGCTGATCTGCAATCACACTTCAGTTTACAGCGATTTTAGCGTTCTCTAACATCTTCAAATAAAGTTTAAAAACACTGGAATGATCTACTTGGTTTGGTTCGCGATACCAGTGTGTCTGGCTTTTTGGAGACACTTGTATCATATACTGTTCTATTTCTCTGATTTCTTACCGGGATGCACTCAGGGGGTAGTGATTTTTGTTTACGTTGGGACACTTATTGTGATATTACTGTTTAAATGCCTTATTTTGTATTTATGTACACTACTCCTGCAGTAGCCTTGAATTGGGCTGTTGTATTTGAAACTAAATAAATATACCATCCGAAAGTGTTCTAAGCTGTGCTCGGTTCCAATCTTATCACTAATATGTGTGGCATCATGAAGTGTCGGGTGCGTTTTATTGCATTGGAGAACATTTTGGCTGCAGACAATGTTCAAAAGCCTTCCATACAAGGAGGTCAGTTCCAGTATTATACCAATATCTGTGACTTCATGAAAAGTTTGGTGCGGTCTGTAGCTTTAGAAAATACTTTAACTACAGACAACATCCAGAAGTCTTCCATACAGGGTTCAGTTCCAATATTTTGACCGATACCTGTGACTTCATGAACAGTTGGGTGTGGTTTGTCGCCTTAGAGAATACTTTGCTAAAGACAACGTCCAGAAGTTTTCCATACAGGGTTCACTTTCAATATTATGACCGATATCTGTGACTTCATGAACAGTTAATTGGGTGTGGTTTGTCGCTTTAAAGAATACTTTGACTAAAGACAATGTTCAGAAGTTTTCCATGCAGGGTTCAGTTGCAGTCTTATGATGAAAGGATATTTACAATGCACTTATAATACAGGAGCCCTCCACACAGGGCACAATTACAGTCTTATGACCTAGATCTGTAACATCATGAAGATTAGTGTGTGGGTTGTTGCATTAGAGAACTTTTTGGCTGCAGATAACATTCAAAACCTTTCCATAGAGAGTTCAGTTGCAATATTATGACCGATATCTGTCACATCATGAAGTGTCACGCACAGTTAGTTGCATTAGAGCACATTTCGACTATAGAAAATGCCCAAAGGAATTCTACGCAGTATTTGGTTCCTATCTTATGACCAATATCTGTTGTATCAAAAAGAAACAGGAGTGCTTTGTTGTGTTACAGGATGTTTCTAGCACACACATCAGCCGAAAGCCTGCTACTCTGGCCTCATTTGTAGTCTCATTACCTAAATCTGTCAAATCATGCAGTTTCAGGCGTGATTATCAAGTTGAGTGCTATAAAATATGAAGTGTAAATGTACTAAAGGTACCAGCATATATATTCACGATATTATTAATAAATTTGGTAGTGCAGGTACAGCAACTCAGTCGTTTATAAACTGATTAGGAGGGCAGCCGCGGCCTCATTCAGAGAAGAGAGGAAGGCGGGGGGGGGGGGGGGCAATGGCAACTCCACATGTTCACATAATAGGGAGGGGGCACTAAGTCAGCCTCTACATTGACATAATAGGAAGGGGGATGGGCACTGCGACAAAGTTTTACCCTGACCCCCCGCCCCCCGTTAAGGAGAACCCTGCACAGGCCTATGATAGACGTACAGTATCCAAGACGCGAATTTTCATTCGCGGGAGTGGCGAACGCACGGATGTTGATTGCTGGCGCATACCACTGTAGTTAATTTGTGCTCTGGGATGTCAATTACTTCTGAAATAGTCTAAAATGTCGTGGGTGAAGCCCTATCAAATTTTTAACGTGTTCTCATATCCACTAAAACATACAAACCCGCTCCAGTTCAGAACACGCCATTCTTTGCTGAGCTTGGACAGTTTAAAGATAAAAGCTCCAGCAACACTGTGCATAGGCCTTGGACGCGTGGGCGTCAACGCAGTTTACGCATGCCAGTGGTTGCGCACCCTTTTCCTCCACAGGCGGGACTAGACGCTTTTGACGCGTAGGCACGTGCTAGTGGTTGGCACTTAATACAATGGGCTGCGCTACGGGCCATGCATTAGGTGCTTTTCTAACGACCGCACACTGCCTAGGCACCAAAACTCGCAAAAATCCCTAGGCGCTTTAGTTCTTAGTGGTGCGCCATTGTCGACTGTCAGCGCTTCCTCTATTTTGGTCAACATTGATTTTGGTGTTGTGCGGCGGTGTGTATGAATTGCGGTATTATTATTTACGAATCTGGTGAAGAAATAATTAAATTAGCAACTGGAAGCACAGGAAAACTTATTCACTATTTGAACTTCTGAGATTTCAACTTGAGAGAGTAAAAAAAAGTTATAAAAGACTGCTTTCAGAAAAAGCCCTGAATTTTTTTTAAAAGACATCCCTTAATTTCCCTTTCATGTACGCAGCGTGTCCTATGAGACGTGTTTAGGACTTTCAATACATAAGGAAAGTGCGGCCAAATTGACCAGCAAGGAATGTCTGCCAGTGTTGTTCCGGAAATGCAGTGGATATCCGATATCCAGTCAGGGGTGTCCTGTGGACGTCTTTAGCATGTCATTGTTGTCACAGGGCTGTCGCACGTACTATCAGCGCAAAACGAAATGGGCACAGCTGCAAGCCTTCACGATAATACAGTGCGTGCCGTCCACTCATCACCATAGGCAAGCATGCATATATGCGCAGAGCTGCCGAACAGGATGCGCATGCCAGTAATTGGTGATAACTGAACTGTTTTCACTATACCATCGTGAAGGCTTCCCGCTTTTAGGGTTTCCTTTGACGATAATAATACACGAAAAACAATACACGCGGGCCGAGCTTGCTTTTATTTGGACTTTATGCAGAGCATGTTGCTGAGAAATGCTTCTGGAGTGTCCATATAACTGATATCGCTATACAAACCTACTCATGCAATGTTTCCATGTTTTCATGCAATGTCAAATCAGATGAAAACTTCTGCCTTTAAAACGATCTGTATACGTTGCTTGAACAGGTGTTTACAGAGAAGTGACACCGGTAATTGTACACTGCATTTGGAGTTGCAACTCCGGAATCAAAATTAATCGGGAATCGTTTCAAATTTTCGCGACCCTGAAATGGGATGGAAATCGAATGACGACAGAGCTTCCAAGGAATCAAATGGGAATGAAATTAAGTGCAGTTTGCATGAAATGGCATAGGAGTATAATTAAATATTTCTAAAAATAGAGTACATTTTCTTCGACGTGCTGTTTTCAAACATTAGTAAATCACATCCCCGAATTTAACAATACAGCAGTAATTACAGAAGGCACGGCTGATTACAAGCATGGTACATTCCTAAGCAACACACAGTTCGCTCTCTATATACATGTGTTGCTCTGAAGTTCTTTTTTTTTATTCTTTACGCAACCACGGCTCCATTTCATAACATCAGCCGTGCGAACCTACGGAGACAGCATACCCACCTTACACCGTGAGATTTTTCCCCTTGGTGACGCCTCAGGCGCCAGCTGTCTCCCAGTACTGCACTTTGCTTCTGCTTCTGTCGCTGTCGGAGAGATGGACGCATATTTGATAAAGCGCTTGTTGTGATATGTAGTCATACTGGTGCAATGCCCAAGTTTACTGCGAGCTTTCGTATACCAGCTTGCATGCCATCTCACCACCTCGCCCTTTTTCGACCCCCCTGCCTACACACATGAGCGCCTTCGCCCAAAACACTATTGAAAAAGTCTGTTGGTCAGGACAGCGCACATTTGTACTCAATTACCTGTGTGCTCCGAGAACTGTGTGCGAGGTGAACTGTTGTACAAAACGAACCATGCAGAGAGATAAAATAGAATTTCGAAAGCATTGGTTCAGGTAGCCAGCCAAAGCAGGCTTTTCCACGTAACCAAGGCGGCGCCTTTCTGAATCTGAATGTGGTGATTCACTAAGTCGTCGGTTTAGCATTAACGAAGTTAAGCATAACCAATATGAAAACATCATCATTCGTTCAAGTATGCACTCTCAGAAAAAAAGGTCTGCCTATTTACTAACTAAAAAGTAGCCGTCTACTGGTCACGAAAAGCTCTAACCTCCTAAGAAGTGAAGGTAATAAAAAGCAGATTAGCAAGACTTTTTAATTTGCTAAGTAGTTCGTTGATAGTGCCAACTCGAATGATAATACATTACTTAATTTTTAGTTAACGCATGCCTATATGCCCCCGTGTATTGCGCCATCAAGATAATTTTATTACAGAAGTGCATGTAGGATAATACAGTCGAGCCCACATATAACGACCCCACTTAAAACGAACTTTCACTTAAAAAAACAATATCCGCATGACCGTGAAAATAACATTGGTTCAATGGCACAAAATTGCACTTACAATGAATGTCTCCGAGCGCCAATGACCGGTTACAGCAAATGGAGTCAGCAGCCTGCCGACTTCCCAAGAAACCGATTTTGACCACCGAACAGGCATCAGCGAGGTGCCCATACATTCTCATTGTTAAACACCGACCCTGCCTCCACGACTCCCTAGTTGCCGCTCTCCCCAATCCATGAAGAAAGGAAAGTTGTTTCCTTCCTCCATGCCTCGACTGCTTTTTGTTATGCACCCCTCTATCCTTTGTCCCCCCGCTACTTTGAGCACCCCGCATCGCCAGACGAGGCCCGTGTTTTCACACTGCCACCGATCTTTCGAAGACCGGTAGGCCATCTATCTTGCTTTTGATCGCTGGTCGTTGGCATCGCCGGCCTGGAGTGACTAGACCATTTGCCAACATAGTCGGCCACCGACTGTATCCGATAGTCTGCGACTAGTGCACGCGCGTACGCTACCCCACCGACTCTTATAATTTGCGATTTGTTTCGTGTTTAGGACTTGTTCTCACTCAATTAGCACTCGGCTCAACATGCCTTCCGTGCGTGTGCGGAAGGGCGAAAACGGCTGTTAAATTGCACGGAACAAATCGCGAAATATCAAAGTTTGTGAGGCCACGCAAACCCGCCAGCGCCACTAAACAATTTTTTTTTATGACCACGGCCGTCAATTTTTCGAACACCGCCGTGTGCACCGAGCCAGGAAGCCATGCTTTGACTTTTGCGCGCGCAGGCACTCTTTACAACTTTTTCTACGTGCGAGTTTCGCGAACCTTTCAAGCAAGCTAGCCAACCTGCCTCCTTCCCGTGTATTTTGGTTTTCAAGGTCACCCTCCCACGGCATCCTCCCCTCTCTTTATCACAACTCCTTGGCCTTCTCTTGCAAGTCTGCTCTCCTCTTTTGATCACAACCTCTTCGCCCGTCTCCACCGCTCCACAACGCCCGCCACGCTGACTCGAATTAGTTTCGTTTTCCGACTGGAAACGGGCGCAGAGCTGTTCCACACGTTCTGGCATGTGTGTCAAGTGTGCGCATCTTGCTCACTCTTGGTGTGCGTGTGTGGTCATGATGGCTGACGGGAGGGCTACCCACTTTTTCCTCCCGCTCAACAAAACGTCGAAAGTGTGACCGCTTGGCTTGAGCGTAATCTGCACGTTAGGTGCCGCGTTGCAGAGCACTTGCTCATAGAAACTGACCACCTGGCAGCCAACTTGCCGTTTCGGGCGTGCCGGTATTTAGCTGTGGAGATGGTGAATATTTCGTGGGCGGCGGTGACGACTACATGCGCACAAAACAGTTTTCGCAAGGCTGACTTCGTCGTCGACGACGGGCCCAATGCAGAGCCTGAAGCTTCTAAACTGCGGTGGCGATTTGTGGCAGTGCGTCGTCGACTCCGACCTGGGAGAGCGGGTGAGACATCTGTTGCGATGGTTTATTTACGGTCGTGATGATGCCGTCATTGCAGAACCGTGCATGGATAGGGGCATTGTGAATTAAGTACGAGGCGAGAGCGATTTGGAGGAATCGGATTGCGAGAACGACGAAACTCTGGAGCCAGTGCCTCATGCAGCTTATGCCATGGGCCTCGCGAACAATCACCCTGCCGTTTTAAATGAACTCGAGACAGCCCTTATCGCTTCTGCTTTTCAAAACATGGGCATCACGGACTTTTTGGGGCAAAAAAAGTTTGTGTTTTCCCTCGCAACTTTATTTAAAAGCAGTGTTTCATTTACTACGAACTTCTGGATACAGCGAACGGATGCCGCGTCACGCTCAGGTTCGTCAAAAGCGGGCTCGACAGTAATTTATGATCTAAGATTTTCTCTAAATGTCTCATAAGGCATCTCCTACAAATGCAAAAATACTGTGCCAAGAACACCACTATTTACAGAAACATAGTCTAAGTATCATTTTTATTGCAAAAACGATTTTTATCACTACAGGTGACTGAAAAGTCCTGTTTTTTTTTTGCAGGAACGCTGAATGGAGACAGAAATAACTTAACACTTATCTTAAAACAAAAAAACAATTGTTTGCTGATATCTGTGCACCGAGCCGGCTGTGCGAAGGACATAGTGCACCTAGAGCATTTGAAGAGAAGCTCTATATATGACACTTCTATATATGACCACTATATGACACTTCTTTGCAAACGATTTAGTGTATATGTGGCGATGGTATGGCTTCTCTCCTGTGTGAGTGCGAAGGTGTGCCCTGAGATGAGCCTTTTTTTTCAAATGATTTAGCACATCTGCCCGGAGATGTGCCACGCGATCAGGCTTCCTCGTAAACGATTGGTCGCACCTCTGGAATTTGTGGCATCGCTTGTCTGATGCTTTCTTGAGGTGGTGGACATTGCTGTAGACATCGCTGGTATTTTTACTCTTTTTCCTTCTTGTGGAGCCAGTTCAGACCCTGCGAGTGGCGAGACAATAGGATTCAATACGGTATACAGAATGTTTTGTGGAAGGACAGTAGTTTGTTCCCGATGCAAAAATATCCCGAATAGATTTCAGCATTTGTGAGACGCACACTCGCCTGTTTCTACTGAACACAGGAAATTTTCAATAATACATTATTTCAATTATCCACCGACACTTCGAGACTGGTGCATATGATTTCATGGGTTGGTAACTGCCAGGAAATGAACAGAGTACTGCTTTTGATACTGTGCCTGAAAAAGTTCTCATTCTTAATTTTATTAGTAATGCCTACTTGAATTATACGAAGCGGTAAACACCTTAAACACACTTTCATGGAGAAAACATAAAACGATTCCGATTACTGGAAACGCTACAATTACGCATACTGAGAATACAGACTTGAAACTATTAGCACCCCAATAAAAGGAACGTGGTCGAGCATGTTATCAAATGGCTTGTAAAGCGTTTTGTTTTCCCACTTTGAAGTGACATGTACGAAAATTGTAACTGATAGTAACTCATCTCCCTGACAAGTTGCCAAGCACATACGATGACAGCACCCTTGAGTAGTTTTGTACACTTTTGGCGAAATAATACCATGCAAGTTTAACGAAGCATTGGCCCACTACAAATCTGTAAGGCATACTCGAGCATGCTCAGCTGCCCCTTTGTTTATCCTTTTGCCGCTGTTGATCAAACTTGTCTTAGCGCTTCGTGAAGGGCAGGTGTTTAAAACGCCTACTGACGAGAATTCACATGTGATGCTTGACCAGACTGTACACTTCTGGCATGCAATTTTACATGCGTTAAGGAGTTCCCGCACCACATAGCATTCACACCATGTATATTAAAGCATTAGCATTAAAGCTTGTTTCACAGAAATTCCAGTGTCTGTGTCGCTGCTTGCGAGCGAAAAGTCACCTTCTTCGTGACCGAAAAGTCGAGAAAGACTCAACAAGCTGTTGTTCTACCACAGAGTCACTATATTTGTTGAAACTCATTTTCAAAAGAGCACTATTATAACATGTAATGGAAGGAATGTCCCTTAATACATGTTGCCGATTGCTGTAGTTTAGCAAAGTACGGTATTTACTCGATTCTACCGCGCCCTCGATTGTAACGCACACCCTGTTTTCACGACCGAAAAAAAAAGTAAGACATCGATTGCAACGCGCACCCATTTTTCTTGTTGGCCCGCACGATTACACCACTCTGGAAAACGACTCCTTTCCGGAGCGTCTTCCGTTTAAATATGAGGTACGGGGGAAGCTTGTGCCTATCTGACGTGCAACGGAGCATTGCTGTCACTCTAGTTTTACCGTGGCCCGATGTCAGCACACGAACTTGCTTCGCCCCCTTCTCCTCGACGGTTGTAGTGCCAGACATGTCGAAGTAAAGAGGCGTCTGATCGGTATTCCCGATATGCCCAAGCAGGTAGCCGTTGTTGTGCCGCAAGTTTAGGACGAACCTCTGAAAACTGTGAAGCTTTTCATCGTACTCCTCCGGAAACTTTTCGCATATGCCCGTTTGCCTTCGGAGGGAAAAGCCTTTCCTCTTCATAATATTAGTTAGCCAGCACCTGCTCGCTTTAAACTGGCTCCGCATTAGCCCTTTTTCTAAGGCTAACTGCATAGCCTGCACTTGGAGCAGTTCTGTCGTCACGGGCCGCTGTGCCGCTCACTGCTCAATCACATACTCGCCGAGCAGCTCTTCAATTTGCGGAAACCGACCCTGCTGTGGTCCACTGAAGACTTTGCGTGAATCTTTGCTGTCGACACTCTTCTGCTTTTGTTTCCGCCAGTCCCGCACGCACGTTTTGGGAGCTCCAAACGACCGCTATGCGGCCCGATTTTTGGAGTCGGCCCTTCCATGTCGTCGATGCTATTGCACTACAAGATGACGACCTCCTTAGCACACATACGAAATGTCGCACATGGGAAACACATAGGCAGAAATGGCCGACGCGCCATGCCGACGCACGTAGGGGGCGGCCATTTTGGAAATGCCGATGGCAATAGAATGACCGTATTCATTTTTTTTCGTACTTGATTCTAACGCGCATGCAATTTATGAACTTGCTTAACCGGAAAAAAGGTGCGCGTTAGATTCGAGTAATTACGGTAATGAATTATATTACAAAAAACACGGAAATGTGACTGATTGCAAAGAATCGATTACTGGTAATGCGTAACGTCCTACCCTCCTCCCACAGTACAGGCTAGATCTTCCAAAACAGCTTCACTGCAATGACACTTCAAATGCTCCCATACCTAATTTTGTTGATCGTAGATTCAGCTGCCTTCCTGTGCACACGGCGAGCTCCGGAAACGACATCACAGACATCGCTGTAGGGCATTAGAAGTGACAGATGATCAGATGCATTTTCGTGCGTGTGCAGTAAATCTGAAAGCAAAGGTTCGTCATTATGCCACAATTATTTATGGGGATTGTCTCTAAAAAAAAGTGCATAATTTACCATCTTCTAGAGAAGTAGTTGGCATAGAGGAGAATGATAGCAAGTCGGCCATTCTAAAACTCACATCTTTTCAAGCATGGTATCAATAGAGAGAAAAATTTCCTATAAAGCGTACATAAATGTTGCATGGAATATGAAGGATAGAGAGAGAAATAAAAAAAATAGCTGGAGACGTTTGTCTCGCTTTTGTCCGGACAGGCCACTCCTGGTACTGGGTGATGATTATGACCTGTACAGTTAAATAAGGTCATGAAATATAGCCTGCTTAGTATATTGTACATAATCCTGTGACTTGTTTTGAGTTGCAGCGCTCTCTTACTTTGGTTTGTTTTTTTCCATTTTGACGTTGCAAATATTTACATAATCTTCCCAATGCCTCAAGTATTTGTAAGATTACAATGAACGTGTACAATGAAGTATGAAAAAATATGCAGAACCAAGAATTGCTCTAATCACTATACTCACAACATATATAATTCTTGAAACTACATGCAGATTGTCGCAGTTATTTCAGCCAGAAAGAGTCCTGCTCTTGTCTTACATTGTACCACAACAATACAAAACAGGACTGCATAGATACGCATCTCGTATATACACGTCTCTTTCCACCAACGAAGTAAGGCTATCGAATTACCTCCTTCAGTGAACAGTGAGGCGATATACGTTCCCATTCTATGATGATGACGAAAAATCTTCCACCACTTACCATTGTCAATTCCTGCTTTGCTGTTATGCAGTTTCATACTCTTCAGTTCTGCATTGATGTCTGCCACGGAAGTCCTACAAATAAAAGAAATTTATGCAAAAATATTGTGCTAAGTGCACTGCTATCTACAAAAAGATAGCCTGAGTATCATTTTTACTGCAATGATTTTGCAATCACTACAGGTGGCTGAAAAGTCATGTTTCTTTTGCAAGAACGCTGAATAGACACAGAAGTAACCTAACACTAATCTTAAAACAAAAAATAATTGTTTGTTGATGTCTATATGAGGTGCTTTGTTTTTATGGTATTCTTAAAGTAAAAATGAATCTCATCTCTAAGACGTCACTATGACAAAAACGTATACATAAAGACGACAAAATAAATACCCGAAGTTTGTGGCATCCGCAAAAGTTTAATCGTTTAGATTTAGTACCGTGAGGGGTAAATAATACATTGCAAAAGGAGGCTGCACAATTTGCATAAGTGAAAAAAAACAAAAATTCAAGCATATACTAAGAATTTGTTTATATAATGCGATATATATTGCGTCTAGGAATGACCCGGGCACAGACTTAAAGATTTCCACAACCACACTCACTCGGACTCAGACTAAGTAAATTTTATGCAACTGGACTAGCTCGGACTCAATCTAACCGAAAAGATGTCTAACCGGACTTTCCCAGACTAAAGCTAAAGGCTTGATTTCAGTCTGAGCGAGTCGGCTAAACAAGGGAGCTGGCTGACTGTGGACATCAAATCAGTTAAATTTATTAAAAAAAATCACCTTGATGGCACGTCCAAATGAAATATCTTCATCGATAGTACCACAATAAAACATTTTGCGCACAAATGACTGTATATTTTCCAGCGAAGGAATACGGAATCGTGCAAATGCAGAAGGGCTCAAATACATTCCTCATATTAATGATTTGGTTTATGGTTTTCGCACATTCACGTTTTATTGATTCTGTGCGCTTGTTGATGCTTTTTGAGAGCTGCCAATATACTCAATGAATGACCACACAGTTTGCATTTATACATATTACATTATACATGAACGCCAGCATGCAGGCGTTCATATGCACGCGAATTTGCCGGCTGTGCGAAGGACATAGTGCACCTAGAACATTTGAAGGGCTTCTCCCCTGTGGGCGTGCGGAGATGCACCACTACATGACACTTCTGCGCAAATGATTTAGTGCATATGTGGCAATGGTAGGGCATCTCTTTTGTGTGAGTGCGATGGTGTGCCCCGTGATGACCCTTTTGTGTAAATGATTTAGCACATGCGCTGCATTGATAGGGCTTACCGCTTGCGTGCGTTCGGAGATGTGCCGCGAGATCAGTCTTCCTTGTAAATTATTGGTCGCACCTCTGGCATTTGTGGCATCGCTCGTCTGATGCTTTCTTGAGGTGGTGGGCATTGCTGTCAACAACGCTAGTTTCTGTATGCCTTTTCCTTCGAGCAGAGTCGGTTGAGTCCCTGAGAGTGGCGAGAAAAGATTCAACATGGTATATAGAACCAGATTCCAGAATTTGTGGGACGCTTCTACTGAACACAGTGAATTTTCAATAATTCATTATTTCAATTATTCATAAACCCGTCAGGAATGGTGCATTTGATTTCAGGGGTTGGTAACCGCAAAGAAATGAACAGCGTACCGCTTTTGATAGTGTGCCTACAAAACTTCTCAATCTTGATTTTATTAGTAATGCCTACTTGTTGAATACTATGAAGTGGTGAACACATTAAACTGACTTTTGTGGTGAAAACATGGAACTATTCCAGTGGTTACTGAAAATGCTACAATTAGACGTACTGAGAATACAGAGTAGAAACTATTAGCACCCCAATAAAATGCACATGGTCGAGCATGTTATGAAATGGCTTGTAAAGTGCTTTGTTTTCCAACTTTGAAGTGACATCTACATAAAATGTAACTGATAGTAACTTATCTCACTGAAGAGTTGCCAAGAATATACGATGACAGCAGCCTAAGGTAGTTCTGTCCGCTTTCCGTGAAATAATACCATGCAAGTTTAAAGAATCATGGGCCCACCACTTGTTCATGACTGAAAAGTAAGGAAAGATGCAACAAGCTGTTCGTCTACTGCAGAGTCACAATATTAGTTGAAACTCATTAGCAAAAGAAAACTATTATCACGCAATAAAAGGATTCCCCTTAATATATGTGACAGAATGTTACAGTTTAGCCAAATAATAGATTATATCATAAAAGTACACAAAAATATAGCTGAGTGCAAGTAATTGATTACATCTAACGCGTAACGTCCTACTCTGCTACTGCGGAACAGGCTAGGTCTTCTAAGACAGCGTCACTGCCATGACTATAGTCCGGATTTTTAGGCACTAAATGTGTTTAGGCGCCAAAAACAGGCAGGTAAAACACAGTTCTAGGCCTTCAAAATCATAAATATAGGCACAATGATTTTTTCTACAAAAATTGAAACAATTTAAAACAATGAGGTCGGTTACTTGTACCTACGACAAGAAGCAAAATAAATGATATTGTTTAGGGTAGCACAAAAGCACTGACGGTTGAACATAGACATGCATTTTGCCGCGCAATTCGCAGATTATGGTCTTTCATTTTATTGTTTAGCCTTATGAGTCAAGTGTCCACCATCCAATCAACACTCTTCTGGGTCTCTTTCGTTTCCTCGTGGCGGGAAAGGGCATCGCAGGAGCAGATACCCAGACCACTGATACACGAGAAGGGAGGGATGCCAGGTCTAATCACATAGGATCAATTTCTCCCCTGTCGGTGAACACCTTAGAGGGCCCCTCACTGGGTTTGGGCATTTTGAGCTGACAAGCGTAATAGATGCACTGGGCACTCAGGATCATGCCTGTAAAGATTTGCAATGCTACTACACGTCCCGGAAAAACTAAATTTCTACTGAATGCTACTTGCCCTTCTAGCCGACAATTTCCCTAAGATAGATAGAGTGATGTACATCAAGGAATGGTCCTGCTTTTACATCGCTCCATTACGTTTACATTGGCACTCTGACGTCGCTCGCCATACACTATTCTTCAGAACATGGTTAAATACTAGCTATATCTAGAAAAAAAAGATGAAGAATGTCCTGTCTCACAATTGTGTCCTGCATTTAAAACGATACCTCATTAAGGGAGTTGCATGTAGAGCTGTGCGCCGCCGCCGCCACCTGGTTTCCTCGTGCCGCTTGGCGCCAACGCCAAAATTTTCAGGGTGGGCATGCCGCTGGCGCGCCACAAGTCGTCTTATATATATATATATATATATATATATATATATATATATATATATATATATATATATATATATATATATATATATATATATATATATATATATATATATATATATATATATATATATAAGGCCGCGGCGAATGCCCTAACCCCCCCGTGCGATAAAGTCGCACAACGCCGTACAAAGTGCACTGCTGATGCCAATTGAGATGGTCACAGTTTCAACGTAAAATTTCATAACGCAAAACCTATAGTGGAATATGGAGCAAGTGCATACGTGAGTAGAACTTGTTCAGCTAGTTGGTAGATCATTGCAAAAAATTAATTTGAGCGCAAACACGCGACACATTCATGCACGCACATACACACACACACAGCGCTGTGCGTGTTTGATGCCTGGATGTGTGTGTGTGCGTGAATGTGTTGTCTGTTTGCACTCAAATTAAATTTTTGAAATGTCTACGCAAGGCACGCAAAGCTGATTGAGCGGCGCTTCAACTACCATGGCTTGTAATCGACAAACCCAGCCTCCAAAAAAACGCATGACGACCACAAGCCCCAGCGTGTGTGGTTGTCTTATTTGTCTTCTTGTTCATGTGTTTTATGAACGCTGGGTTTCTAGATTCCAAGCTATGTACTAACAGGCTAGACACCAGATTCTCCAACCACGATGAGATTGATGGAAGTAGAAGCTTCGTATCTGCCTAGGGTGAATTTCGTTCTTGAGTTCGCGGCACTCGTTCACCGAGAATATAAAACAGTGACATGAACTTATTCTCAATACATTCGCCGACCAATTTTTTGGACCTGGCGGGGACCGAAAAAAAGTCTTAAAAATTTAACAGTCCAAAAAACTCGTTTTTGCCAGAACTATCAACTTTATTGCATCAAGCAGGCTTAAAAAAGTCCGTGATTCTGCCGTGCCTCATATTACGCTTGGAAGCAATTTGGTTCGCCCGTATTTGCGCCAAGATGACATCGTCACCATAAATGCTCAACAAAAGCGTCACCGCGGTGGCGATCTCCACTGCCGACAGCTGCGGGTGATCATCGTCATCATAAGAACCGCTCTCCGGCTGCTGAACACCTGCAGGTGAACAATTTCTTCGTCTGTGGGCTCTGCGCACGAAATTCTCATTGCCCGCATGAGCGAAGTCTTTAAATAGGGCGTTTTAGAATAACGTTTTCAGGCGTTACGGGTATAGCGGACGCATTACGAGTTCTAGAATAGCGTTTGCTCCCCCTAGGGAAAGGTCTAGAGACATTCACCCCGACCGAAAACTCAAATGCACGGAAGCTACACCCAACACTTCGCGGGCATCGCGTGCCGCGATTGCCACACGCTATTTCGAATTTTCTGCGGGCACGCCTCGAATGGCAACTCACGTTACGACGCATGCGCAGTGGCAGCGACCTCACCGCAAGGGCTCGCGGTGCTCTATTCTAAAACTTCCTTAATGTTATCGTGGCAGGCACATTCACTCCACTACAGCGCAGCTCCGCCTCCTCCCTGTACGGTGCGATGACGACAATGCTGACCACTACGGCTGACCGAAGACGAGAGAATAGTCCCGTGCCGCGTTTTGTAAAGCAGGCACGGCCTCCGAGTACGACGTTTGGTTTCCAATTTTGGAGGCAGGAAAGCCATTTTAAAATTATGCCACGAAGCTTAGTCAAGCCGGCAGAAAAGGCAACAAGGCGTCCATACAGGTTCGTTGTGCGGCTCAAAACAAGCGATGTAGTCCAGAAAATCCAACTTCAGGGGGTGATGTAATCCAAAAAATTGGTCTAAAAATGCATTAACCCTATGGAAACCCTGATGATGAACTTTTGAAGTTAGAAATATTTCAACAAGTTCAAATTTTTGGAGTCCGAAAAATCAGTCGGCGACTGTAAAGACTAGCTTCATTCTTCCAAATATAAAGCTGATGGCAGGAACTCTGTATGACCTCGATATTGACCCAGAACCGGGACAACTTCAACTGAACTCTGCTATTATACACAGCTAGAAATTCTTCTCGAGATGTGGCACTCGCAAATGACAATTTTTTTTTTGAAATGGTGAAAGTAAACATGGGTTTTGAACACTGAATATGCATAATCAATATTGGAAATAAAAACACTGTATAGAACAGTAAATAATAAACACAGTTTTTTTTTACCAACAGCAGGCACGTGTGCTCATACGTAGAAAGATTATGAAAGCGGTGGTTCGTATACAACAGATCTCTCACTCTACTGTAAAGATCATTCAGTGCAGAGCAGAAGAGATCTTTCTAACGCTGGGAGGTTGAGCGGATCATTAAGGAGCGTTCACTTATAGCTTTGTCGTCTTTTTGCAGCCACGTTGCGTGAGTCTAGAGAAGATATAATAATACAGACAAAAAAATCTATGATGTTCCCTTTGTGAATTTCGGATTATACATTAATGGGGATCGGGGGCACAACACCGCATGCCACACGATGCTCAACGCTCTGTTAACCTTTCAGGCGATGGTGTCCTGGCTCTCTGCCAACGCCCCAGTGTTTCCCAACCCACCACGGGTACCTGGACCGGTCCGTGAGCTTCAATCCTGGAGCTTCGAACTTCCCTGGAACCCACCAAACCCGCCCGGAAATCCAGTTTTGGCTGCATCCCGCTTTGCATGGCAACAACCACCGGCTTCAACGTCATCGGTCACATGGCCCGAAAGAACGCAATATATTCCTGCAAGTGACGCCGTCTGCTCGGGGCACAACACCGCATGCCACACGATGCTCAACGCTCTGTTAACCTTTCAGGCGATGGTGTCCTGGCTCTCTGCCAACGCCCCAGTGTTTCCCAACCCACCACGGGTACCTTGACCGGTCCGTGAGCTTCAATCCTGGAGCTTCGAACTTCCCTGGAACCCACCAAACCCGCCCGGAAACCCAGTTTTGGCTGCATCCCGCTTTGCATGGCAACAACCACCGGCTTCAACGTCATCAGTCACATGGCCCGAAAGAACGCAATATATTCCTGCAAGTGACGCCGTAAGCTCGGGGCACAACACCGCATGCCACACGATGCTCAATGCTCTGTTAACCTTTCAGGTTAGTTACCTCGACTGTTCGAAACAGTATCGTTCTAGCGATTGTTTTCTCGTGTTGGTGTTGTGCCCGGCAACACTCAACACGCTGTCAACTTTCATTTGTGCTGCGACATGCTCACCTGTCTTTTGCTTTCTGATTTGCTATTACTGCTTTCCGGCGACATAGAACTTAACCCCGGACCCCCAAATGCTGTTGACCTCCCATATGTCTTGAGCACTTTTAGGCAACTAGAGAACGAACAGGCAGCATTGCGCACTGAACTAAACCAGCTTAAAGAAGCATGCAATCAACAATCCATTCTTCTGACATCTTTTGACCAACGCGTTACAGCACTAGAAACAAAACAACCCTTTTCACTCACGCCTTTAAATAAGGCTGAAACAGGCCAGCTAAAGCAAGAAATTGCCACGCTTAGAGCTGCTAACATCGACGTAAGCAATCACATGCGTCAGAATAATCTTCTTTTTTTTTTGTCTTGATGACGACCCCAAGGAAACATGGCAACAATCGGAAGATAAAGTTAAAGCGTTTTGTTCGACGCAGCTCTCCTTGCCGCTGCTTTCAAGCAACATCGAGAGAGCCCACCGTATCGGCACCTTTACGGCCAGCAAAAAACGTCCTGTTATTGTTAAATTTTCCAGCTTCAAGGCTAAAGACGGGATTCTATCTTGTGGACCCAAGCTGAAAAACACCAATTATGCGATTAGAGAAGATTTCGCTGCCGCCACTCACTTGGCCCGCTCCAAGCTTCTTAAGTGCATACGTCCCGCCAAATGCGCTTTTGAACTGAAACTTGATAAACTTCTTGTAGGTAAACGTGTTTACTATTACGATTGTGTCAGTGATACCGTTGTAGAATGCACCCAAAATGTCTCTGCTGAGCCTTAACGTACTGAATCATCTACAAATGCAAGAATTATCACTGATTGACATCATGTGAAGGCGTCCACGACCTTGCCACGCTATCGGCCCTTAACATACCATCTTTTTAACATCGCTTTCACGAAATCTCACAGCGTGATCCCCAAACGTGACCACCTCCATAGCCTAATCGAAGACGTTGATGCAGACATCGTACTCTTAACAGAAACGTAGCTACATCCTGACATTGGTGATAACGAAATACTCCAATTTAACGTTAACTTCAGCATATATCGTCGTGACCGGCTGGACCGGAGAGGGGGTGGTGTTCTCATTGCTGTCCGCAATACCTTGTGTTCCACTTTTTTATTCCACGACGACACCCTCGAACTAACATGGATCTGTGTGCGAAACCGCACAGTTACGTCTGTATTTGGTATCTGCTACAGGCCTCCCGACAGTCCGAATTCTTTCTGTTCTTTACTCGAGCGCGCCTTAACTAAAGTCAAAGAAAAACTTCCCGATGCCTTTATCTTTTTGTTCGGCGACATTAACTACCCTTCAATCAGCTGGCCCCTCCTCTCCACTCCAAACGCCTCCCCAACAAACGAAGCTAATCAGTTCATCCACCTTATTCTAGGCTTTAGCTTGCACCAAGTCATATCATGCCCCACTAGAGGGAACAGCACACTAGATATTTTACTAACCACGAACCCTGATCATGTAATAGTGTAACGGTGTTACCTGGTATCAGTGATCATAGTGTTTTGCACATTTGCTTATCCTTGTCTCTCATAAAGAAGTCACCCGAAACTAAAACGATCACAGATTACAAAAGAGGAAACTAGGACGCCACAAATATGGGACTAGCACAATTCCACGAAACCTTCCGGCATTTCAACCAAAATCGTACCGTCAATGCTAATGGAACTGTTCAAAAACAAGCTCATAAGTCTCAAAAATAAATTTATCCCTACTATTCTTATCAAAACCGACTCACTCAATCAGTGGTTCACTTAACGCCTAAAATCCTTACTCAACAGAAAAAAACGCCTATACCGTTCAGCGAAACTACGCAACAATACCGACGCCTGGGAAAAATATCGCCTGTGCGCCGATCAGTACATGAAAGAGGTAGCTGAAGCAAAAGCTAAATACTTCTCAGTGGATCTGCTATCTATCCTAAAATCAAATCCTAATAAGTTTTGGTGTTTGCTTTCACCAAAGTCAAGTAGCAACCAAATCGAACTTGTTGATTCAGGAGGTCAACCGATAAACAGTGAGGATTGCGCATCCGTCCTTAATGACTACTTTGCATCAACATTTAACCCCGCCAATAGCACTGCCGTCTCGCCATCTCCCTTCAGTTCCCCTCGATAACTCTCCCCATTCGACATAAATCCTGATGAAATTTCTAACTTAAGTCGTAATCTTAAATCTTCTTCATCGGCTGGCTGTGACTGTATCACCACCAAGCTCTTGAAAAACAATGTCCATTATTCTAGCCTATTACTTTCTCTAATATTTTTGCAATCCTTAGAGCTGGGCACCGTTCCAGACGAGTGGGAAAAAGCCCAGATTATACCGATCTTTAAGTCAGGCAACCGGTCAATCCCAGCTGATTACCGTCCCATTTCTTTAACGTGCATTTGTTCTAAACTATTTGAGCACATTATAGCATCTAGTCTCATGAGCCACCTTGAATCAATTAATTTCTTCCACCCACTTCAACACGGCTTTCGCAAACATTTTTCCTGTGACACCCAGCTCGCCAAATTTACGCACGACTTACTTAATTCCATGGATAATAACCTTCAGAAAGACGCCATTTTTCTGGATTTTGCAAAAGCCTTCGACCGCGGACCTCACAATCACCTGATTCGCAAGCTAACTTCTCTTGGTATTCCTCCGAATTTATTAAGCTGGATTAAGCACTTTCTGACGGGACGCATACAGTTCACGTCAGCTAATAACTGTCAATCAGCATTTGCTAAGGTAACATCCGGCGTGCCGCAAGGTGCCGGTTTATCGCCCCTTCTGTTCCTCATCTACATTAATGACTTGCCGGCTAACATTAAATCTAATATCCAACTTTTCGCTGACGATTGCGTCATCTACACCGTCATCAATAGCCCTGCCGATGCTAATAAGCTACAACGCGACCTCGACTCAATTGCTTCATGGTGCAATAAATGGTTCATGCCCCTAAACATAGATAAGTGCAAATCATTATCATTTACCCGTAAGCGTGCCGTACTTGCCAACATATATTCTATTAACGCCGTGCCCATAGCTTCCGTATCATGCTACAAATATCTTGGCGTCCACTTGGCTTCATCGCTATCCTGGATCACCCACATCGATTCCATCTGCTCGACAGCATCCCGTACACTCGGCTACCTTCAACGCAACCTGAAGTGCGCATCCTCCGACGTAAAAAAACTAGCTTTCATCACCTTCGTACGACCTAAACTTGAATATGGTTCAGCAATCTGGCATCCTTCACAAGCCTACCTAACAACTAAATTAGAGTCCATCCAAAATCGCGCAGCTCGCTTCATATATTTGCAATACTCACACAAAACCAGAGTTACCGAGCTAAAACACTCTCTTTCCCTTCCAACTCTTGAATCCCGCCGCTTGATCACCCGTCTATGCCTTCTGCACCGCTTCTACTATCATCCACGCTCAAGACATCAGTTGCTCCAATCTGCTCACAGAACTTCATCGCGCATAAATCACAGCAGGCTCATTGCACGCATAAATGGCCGGATGACAGCATTTATCACCTCATTTTTTCCTAATGCAATAGCCCTCTGGAATTCCTTACCGGATGACTCCGCTTCATTCGCCGACAGAGAAACGTTCCGCGCAAAACTGAACGAACATTTTTTCAAGCCTCTCTCCTGATAATCTCAACTACTTCGTGCTTATCGCCAATCGTTTTAGAATTGTACTTAGTTTTGCTCTGCAATCGCTTAACATATGTAAAGCATTGTGTATTCATTTTTATCTTGTTATAGTTCGTTCATGTGATTTCTGATTGGTGTCTTCTGTGTAAACTTATTTGCTTTGATTCATTTATTTATTTATTTACTTATCCTGTTGAACATTGTGCCCTATCTTGTTACTTGTCCCCCCTTATGTAATGCCTTCGGGCCTTTAAGGGCGAAATAAATGAAATGAAATGGTACATGAACGACACTTTGCCAAAACTATCTAATCGCAACCGTAAATATGCAACGTTGCCTAAACCAGGAGAGCTAGCATGCTCCCGCCGCTTTCAAGAAGATACCGTTCCTTGCATTGCTCCCAGACACACACATTTACGCACGCCTGTCAACACTGTATACGCCAGGTGAAGCTGCTGCGTGCAGAACCAAATATAAACTGAGAACACCCGTAGGCAGTTCGCTAATGCAATTTGATCCGAACTGTGTACTTCCCATCATTCCCACAATAGTTGAACGACCGCACCACCCGATTTTCCTCAAGGTTATAGTATGAATCAGTAGCTTCAGCATGCGCCAGGAGCAAAATAAACATCACTGCCCAAGCACTCAGTACAAATGGTTTAACCAGCGAGAGCTGAAATGTGTGCTCCCGGTGTTCAGCAGTGGGTTGAACACGATGCTGCACTGAAGCCTTTCGCAATTATTCGTTATTTGTTCGTGCTTCTTATGAGGTTAGACATGTTTCGCTTCGTCTACTACAGTGTTTAATTCACAATTTTCAGATTGTGCCCCACTTGATCACATTCATGGAAGAGTGTCATTAGCTGTTTTATATTTATCATAGTAAGCGCTTTCGCATATAATGGTATCATATAAACGACATATTTTTTTATAGTGCTTCTAAATGAATCTTTCATCACTTGCTTAGGAAGAGAAATATATCTGTGTGTTCGTAAGCTTTTTGTCCTTGGTATTCACTCATGTAAAAAATAAGCGTATAACTGAAAAAACAAACAAAGTGTTATTGTGTCAAATTGTTTGAACAAAGTGAATTGTCATAGAGGCGTTGCGATGCAGCTCTCTGCCCCCGCCTCTCCCCCCCCCCCCAAAATGCTTTCCTCAATACGATTCAGCAATGTATGTAGATTATGCATTATAGCATATATATATATATATATATATATATATATATATATATATATATATATATATATATATATATATGGGAAAGAAGTGTATACTTAAGGGCTCGTTTTTTTCCGTGTTTTGACACGTTATTAATAAGATAACAGACAATAATGCCAAGGAAAGTATAAGGGAAGTTATTAGAACGAATTGTAATGTAAATGCGAAGAAAGAAAACTGGGTGAAAAGATAACTTGCTGTGGGCAGGGACCCAATACAGTGGCTGGGAGGATAACCGCCGTGTTAGCACAGTAGTAGAGCATCGATAGCGTTATTCGAAGTCCGGGAAGACCTTCCGCGTCCGTGTTGGAGGGGCTACCAGCCAACCCAGGGTCATCACTGCTGGTGTCCCACAGGGTTCAGTACTGAGCCCCTTCCTCTTCAACATGGCACTAGCAGGACTTCCGGCGTCCCTCCCAACAGACACCAGGTTCCCGGCCCGCTGCTCTGTCTTCGCAGATGACGTGGCACTCTGGGTCCGGGGACCAAGGCGGTCCATCCCGGCCATCAGGAGATCACTGCAGGCGGTCCTCGATGCAGTGATAACCTACCTCGGAGGCATCGGGCTTAAGGTCTCTGCCACCAAGACTGAGGCCCTGCTGATTCACCGGCTGGCGGCAGCCCACACCCACGTGAGACGGCTGAGGATTGGCAATCGCAGCCTGCCTTGGAGGTTGGTGGTGAAGTACCTGGGGCTCACCATCGACCACCGACTCACCTGGATCCCGGCTGCCAAGGCTGCTGCCACCAAGGTGCGGCGCGTCCAGGGCGCCATCAGCAGGCTGCAGCTGCGTGGCCGCGGCTGCTCCACCAAGTGGGCCCTCCAGCTCAACCAGGCTGCGGCGTCCTCGGTCCTCCTGTACGCCTTCCCGCTGGTGAGCCTGACACCGGCCAGGAGAAGCCTGCTGGAGGGACTCCACAGGGGTGCACTGAGGGCCATCCTGGGGCTTCCCAAAAGCTCGCCGGTGGCAGCGACTCTCGCGGAGGCAGGAGAGTGGCCCCTGACGTTACGTATGCTCCAACGTGCGCTGGGCCACATTGACCGCCTTCACCGCGCCACCGACGGCAGGGCCCTCCTGGAGCGTCTCCGCAGCCAGCCAGCATCACGGATGGGAGGCCTCTGCCTGCTCTACCACCAGGTGGTTCCAGATCCGCCAGTCCCGGTTGCCTCTCCACCGCCTCACCACCAGCCACCAGAGGTCCACCTCTGCTTGGAAGGGGCAACCAAGCGACGAACGCCTGCGGCTGCACTGCAACAGGCGGCCTCCTGCAAGCTCCAGGAACGACTGGAGGGACGGCTGCGGGTGTTCACGGACGGATCTGTGATGCCAGACGGGACTGCAGCGGCCGCATGCGTAATCCCGTCTAGAGCCAACAGCAGGCAGTGCAGGCTACCCTTCCCGGCGAGCTCCACGGCTGCGGAATTGGCTGGACTGCATCTCGCGGAAGACCTGTTGGCTGAGGACATCCCCCTTGAGCCGGCCGCGGTCCTGTGTGACAGCAAGGCGGCCCTGCAGACCCTGGCCAACTCCCGCCGTGCTGGACTGACGGCCTGCCTCCTGAGAGCCAAGGTTCGCACCCTCACTGACACCGGGGTGTCCGTCTCCTTCCACTGGCTGCCCTCCCACGTGGCCATTGCTGGAAACGAGAAACCCTCGCCAAGGCTGCCCACCAGCCTGGTACTCCCTACTCCTGTGCCGTGGCGGCCAGGGACTATTCGCAGGCCCGTCTCAAGAGGCTCCTCATCACAGTCCACCCAGACCCGAGGGTGGCCAGCGGGCGAGGACCAAAGCCTCTCCCAGAGACGGGCCTCACCAGGAGAGAACGGGCCTCCCTGTTGCGACTGCGGACTGGCTGCGTGTGGACGGCGGCCCGCCGCCACGCCAAGGGCCTCTGTTCCTCCCCGGCCTGCACCCGTTGCGGAGACCCAGAGACCCTCGAACACCTCCTCTGTGCCTGCCCTGACTTAGCACAGGAACGCTTGAGGGCCTACACGGCCTACAGGAGACAGGGTCTGCCCGTCTCCACCCTGGAAAACCTGCTGTTCCCGGCTCGTCCACATCCAGCAGCACTCCGCAGCTTGGCGGAGTTCGTGGAGGAGTCAGGAATTGCTGCCTACCGCTGATCCCAGGAGTCCTGCTGCCTTTGCCCTTGCCGACGGCCTGCTGCTCGCGCTGAAGCGGACCGGACACCCCTCCTTACACACCACACACTATTTCTCCTATCCTCTTTCATCCCCCTCCACCCCACCCCACCCCAAAAGCACTGCGCCGTGTCGCCTGTAGGCAGACAGAAATTAGGTGCCTTCTTCCTTTTCCTCATGAACCACTAACAACATATTCGAAGGTCACAGGTTTGGTTCTTGCACACAGATGGCGCTGACTGACACTCCCACGTTTAAATTCACATATAAACCCAATAAAGTGGCTCGGGGAATAGCCGCCGTGATAGCTCAGTGGTAGAGCATCGAACGCGTAATTCGGGCGTCGTAGATTTGATTCCTACTCACGGCAAGTTATTTTTCACCCACTTTTTTTCTTCTTATTTACATTAGGTTGGTGGTTCTAGTAACTTCCCCTATGCATTCCTTGGCATTATTGTTTGTGAGATTTCACTTATATATATATATATATATATATATATATATATATATATATATATATATATATATATATATATATATATATATATATATATATATATATATATATATATATATATATATATATATATATATTGCACAAAGACCCTTTCTAATAATATTTTTCTTCCGTACCTTCTTTTATTTGCTTTGTCACTACGGTAACCATTGCTTTAGTGTCACTGTGGCATAAAACAATTGACTGTGCTTGGACATGAGCCACATTCTTGCTGAAAGTCAGATGAATACATGACAGGGCACATGCGAACGTTACGCTCATTTGAGTGCAGCATTTCACACGAAATCTTACACTTTTGTTTTATTCATCACCGGGCAGCTATATCCATCGTTACTGCTCCTTCGGACAAAATTCGTTCGGTTATAGCGACTTCCTGTCACTTTAGCACCCGGTCACATGTTGCTGCATGCCGATGTTCTTTCCTTGCACCTTATTTTGCAGTGCTGACTATGTGTGAGCTAGTCAAGGCAAAAGGTATTCACACTTGCTCGTAACTCACTACGACGATATTCACTTCATGAGAAACTGAGGCACAGACTTTGGTGGGTCCAATTCGCCCCTTCCCAATGCGGCAGCGCATGCTTCCTTCCCTAGCGGAAAGCTAGTAAGGCGCTTCTTTACATGGTATGCTTCCGTCCTGGCAATGGCGGTTTTCCCGGCCCTCATCAAATTCCTTCCAAAAAGGGCAAGGGGCAGCACAAGAAAATGAAGGCGGTTTCCAATGTTCTACTCCGGAGCCACGGAAAACCACCAGCGTGCTGCAGAGAACCAAAGCGAAATCTATAAATACAAAGCTTTGCTCAAGGAGAAGTACATATTTCCATGGTATTGGTAAATTTTTTTCCATTTTTTTCAATTCAAACAGCTCTTTGCTCTCTTCTCCTTACTCTGGACTGTAAAGTAATAACACCCCCCTTCCGCGCCACAAATCAGCCCCGCACCACCAATCAGCCCCGCGCCGGTCACTCGCTGCCACCAGCAATTTTCGTACCGGTGCCCAGGTCTAGTTACAAGAGATATTATTCTAGTTGGCATGTGTACTTTGTGTGTTCTGTTGCGTAGCATGACTGAGGAGTACTTTGGTTTGGGCTAGCTGCTTCATATCATTTTGAAAGGGAAGCGAAGAACAAAGGAAAAAGAAAGGCAGCGCTCTTTGTCTCTATGTATTTCTTTTCCCTGCGTCTTTGTGCTGGCCTTTCAAAACTGAGTATAATGAATGAAAGCTGAGAAAAATAAAATAGACAAATGAAATCTCAGCTTGTTATTATCTTTATTTTAGTTTTCACTTGTCGCGAGATGCTATACACTAATCGGCCATTTTTCATGTCCGCCTCGGTAAACCAGTGGCTACAGTGCTTCGTTGCTGACTCGATTGCCGTGGGTTCCATTCCGGTCGTGGCGGTTGCATCTAGACGGAGGCTAAAGTTAGATGCTCGCGTACTGCGCGATGTGCAGTGCACATTAAAGGGCACCAGATGGCCAAAATTTCTGGAGACCTCCACTACGGCATCTCTCTTAGTCATACTGTGGTTTTTTCACGTATACTACCACTACTACTACAACTACTCTATACTATAACTACCAGTACTCCCCTATTTCGCTCCTGTTCGTATTCATGTCGTTCCTCCATCGTGCCTTCTCCAACCCTGACAAGGCTTAGCTTGTGTTTGGTGAGTCGTCTCCGATCGCAGTTACAACGATGCGATGTCGTGTATCGCGGTCACGATACATGATCTATGCCAGCCTCTCCTAAAGTGCGCGCACTGACTGATCCATCCCACATTAGCGGATAATACACAACACTGAAATCTCAAATGACACGTGCACAAATAGGCTATGACGTACGTCACAAATAATGACGTACGTGCACAAATAGGCTAGGGCACGTCATGCGAGTGTGACCTTGCTTACGCATGGTATTCTTGGTGCATATGCATCATGTGATCCTTCAGCTTCGATAGCGAAGAGAGCAGGGAAGGAATTAGGCTCGGGATGGCTACTAGGATGAGAGGCAAGGGATCCAAGCTTGCTTCTTTGCATTATGGTTTTATGACTCGTTGCGAACCAATTTAAAAAATCACCGAAGTAAAACTCTTTTCATTGGGCACGCAAGGACCTCTAGTGTCTAACAACAACTTCTTAGGTCACCTAAAGAGGGGTGCTTAAAAAAGTAAATTGCAAACAAAACAAAAGTCGCTGTTTTATTCTAAAGCACTGCAGCGTTACAATGTCAATGAAAACACACCTCAATTGATGCTTAAAATTACTCTCTTTTAGGTACATTTGTTTTCGAATGTAATTTTTACCAATAAATCCTTGACATAGGAGCTTTAACCGCAGTTAAATTCAACGCAATGATGAGTTCGGGCCTATACCTGTTCATTTTTCATATTGGTACAGCTGTCAATATTTGAGTAATGGCTTAGAGAAAACCTTGCAGCCTTGTTTTGTATTTCTTCATGTTTTTCATTACAGAAAGCATGACATATTGACATATACCAAAGAATATTGTACGGCACAAGTGTATTCAGGCATAGAGTGAATGTATGCAATATACCTCGTTGATTGTAAACATGCCAGCACCTGTCTCACGCTTCGCTGTGTATAGTATTACGATTCGGCGGCCTTCACCACCACTGAATCAACATGAGACTTCCATGTCTGGCCCTCCATGGTTTTTCATTCCTTCTCCAACTACCCGTGGCTACACAGAAAAAACCTGCTGTTTCTTTCTTACCACAACGCTTAGGTTTTTACGGCAGTTCTTTGGTTCTTTCAAGACACTGGACAGCTGTCTGTAGAAGACAGTCGCCGTATCCTCGTCCATAGATGCCACTCTTATTTGTTATCCCATCTTCAATTCTTTCAACCCATTCCCCTGCAGACGCTGAAATGTGCTTCCATTTAGAGCTGCAGAAATGCAGTTTTTTGCACTCCTCATGCTCTTCGTACAATCACTCACAGCATGTCAGCTTTGTGGCGTAAGCTGGGCAGCGAGTGCCATTTCACTGCAATTAGCATTTTTTTGCGGAAGTTGTTAGAAATAGAGGACTTCGTTGAAGCTAATAGTGTTTGAAAATAGCTATGTTGCCTTTTTTACATAAATAACGGTTTTAAATCATGCTCAAAAACAAAATTTAGACTTAAATAGTGCTCATATAGGCAATTATTTAGAAAATAGGCATTTATAAGCACTACAAAAACACTATAACAGCCCTTCTTAACCTCTAATTCGAGCTCATATATCGAAATGCCACAATAGGAACGCAAGGACCAAAATAGGCATTTGCCTATAATCCAGTCTCTAGCCCCACTTCGAATGCTCCATTACTTCATTTTGTTGATCACAGATTCAGCTGCCTTCCTGTGCACACTTCGGGCTCTGGGAACCACATCACAGGCATCGCTGCTGGGCAATGGAATTGGCAGCAGATCGGATGCATTTTCGGACGTGTGCAGAAAATCTGAAAGAAAATGTTCGTCATTGTGCCACAATTATTCATGGGGATTGTCTGTAAAGGAAGTGCATAATTTACCATCTTCTAGAGAAGTAGTTGGCGTAAATGAGAACGTTGGCAAGTCGACCATTCTAAAATTCACGTCTTTTCAAGCATGGGATCAATGGGGACAATAAGGTTTACCAAAATGTTGCGCAGGATTTAAAGGTGAGAAAGAAATAGTGAAAAAAAAGATTTAAAATATTGCTGGAGATGTTTGTCTGTCTTTTATAGTGACACGCCACTCCTGGTGCTGGGTGATGATTATGAACTATACTAAATAAGGTGATGAAATATTGCCTGCTTAGCATCTTGTACACATTCCTATGACTTGATTAGAATTGCAGCCATCTCTTACTTCTGCTTGCTTTTCCCATTTTCATGCTGCAAATATTTCAGTAAGCCTTCCTAATGACTCAAGTACTTGTCAGTTTACAATGAACGTATTCGACTAAGTACACCGGACTCCCAATAAACAAAACTTGCTTAAAGAAAATGCCTCATTAACGGAACTAAACGGGCTCATGTGGCTGGATTTTTATGTGTTGCGCAGTAAAATTCATCGGTTAATCGAAACAGTGCTTAATGGTCACCTACGGTTAAACGGCACAAACTCTAAACACAGCATAGACTCGTTCAGGCCAAAGGTAGTCTCACAACCATGGCAACACCTCGAGACAAGCCAATCCAATAGCCATTCTTGCTTGTGGTGGCTGTGGCTCTGTGGGAGCTGAGTCGGCGAGTCAGTTGTGTGTTAGGCCTATTTGTGTGGCTAAGCGAAGTAGATCATGGCGTTATTTCAGCTCGATAGAAAGGAAGTGGCCGCACCATGCACTCTCACTTGAAAAAAAGCTGCAAATTCTTCAGGAGCTCGATCGAAGCGGCCTTCCCAAGACGGAGGTGGCGAAAAAATGCAACATCCCGAAATCGCCGCTGTCGCGTTTTTGTAAAGACAGAGAAAAGATTGAAGGCGCTTGAAAAAACGGGACCTTTACATCTAAACGAATGCGCATGCGGACGATGGCTTACGAACAACACGAAAAGGTTATTTTTCTGTGGTTCAAGCGAGCACAAAGTTCCAATTTGCCCATAAGCGGACCAATTCTTGAACAGAAAGCTCGAGAGATGGTCATGCAAATGGGTGTTGAGAACTTCGTCCTAAGCGACGGATCGCTCAGCCACTTCAACAACATGCCATGGCCTAGTCTTCACAGCAATCTGAAGTGAGAGTGCTGCAGTCAACGGGGGACATTTGTATCGACAAGCGATAGGGGCGGTACAAAAAAAAATTTGATGAGCTTTGAGCCACGAGACGTCTTCAATGTCGACGAGATGGGACTTTTTATAAAGCGCTTCCGTCAAAGACTCACCTTCAAAGGTGAAGCCTGTAGTGGAGGAAAACGCAGTAAAGATCACATCACTATGCAGGTGGTGCAAACAACGCAGGAGATGAGAAATTGAAGATATTGGTAATAGAAAAATCAAGGCAACCACGTTGTTTCACAGGCGTTTGACACTTCCTGTTGCGTATACCATGCGAACGGAAGAGGGTCGATGACCATGAGTATTTTCGAAAACTGGTTACGGGAGGAAGACGGAAGATTTACAAGGCAAGACAGGAAGGTTGTGTTCGTCATGGATAATTGCCCAGCCCACGGTCATGTTGAAAGACTCCAAGTCATCACTCTGGAGTTCTTGCCAGCCAGTGCAACGGCAGTGATCTAGCCGATAAATCAAGGGGTTATGCAGAACATTAAAGTTCATTACCGCAGACAATTGCTTCATCGAATGTTGCTTCGTGCAGACAGCGGGAAATCCTACAGCATAGATTTATTGGCAGCCATCCACATTTTGGCTCGTGCCTTGGAGCAAGTGAAGACAACAACAATACACAGATTCTTTCACCATGCTAGCTCTCAAGTGCAAGAAGCAGTACCTGATGAAGAAGAAAGCCCTGCTGAGTCCGACATTGAGGCAGTATTCAGTGAGGTCGTGCCCTCTGCCCCTTTCACGCTGCAGGACTAGGAATCAGTTTATAAAAATGTTCGTACCTATCGTGAGGAGACTGTCAAGGAAATGATTGCCGAAGTGCAAGATGAGAATCAACCTTCCAGCGATGAATGTGATGACAATATTGCCAGTACAGTGTTGCCACCAGTCCGATCAGCTAAAGAGGCTGTTGAACTTTTGCAGTGCTGTTTCGAGCATGAGGCTTGACCAGAATTTCTGGCTAGTTTGTCAGGCATCTGTGCATAACTTCTGTTGGGACACTTCTGTTGGTGGGTATACATGATGGGTATACATGAAAAGGGACACTTCTGTTGATGGGTATACATGAATGTTACCAAGACAGCTTGATGTTTTCTTTGAGTGACTCTGAAAACACCTTCTGGTTTGTTACTATACACATACCTTGCACAAAATTCTCCGAGCATTAGAGGAAGACAGAAAGTTAGGTGGGCAGATGGGATTAAGAAGTGTGCGGGTATAAAGTGTCAGCAGCAAGCACAGGATAGGGTTGGTGGGAGAGGCCTTTCTCGGGCTGAAGATGATGATGACTATCTTATATTTTACCACAACACTACGAAGCAGGACCGCATAGATACACATCTCGTATATACCAATCTCTTCAAACCAATGAAGTAACGCTGACAAATTAGGTCCTTCAAGGAACAGCGAGGGGCTGTATGTTCCCGTGCTACAATAATAACGAAAAAGCTTCCATCACTCACTATTGTCAATAGTTGTGTCGCTGTCCTGGTGGTCCATTATTTCTAGTTTCGCATTAAGGTTAGCCTCAGGACAGCTGCAAAGAAAGGTCATTGTTATGTTTTGTGGTGTAGCGCCTACGATAACATGGACTGTAATATTAAACACAAGAAACTGCTACCACCACGGACAAATTGACTACCGGCAAGCGTATCCAAATCACCTGAAGTGCAGAAGCAACAGAGTCTTATTTATGCGAAGACGTCCTTGCTATATATATAGCAAAACAAACTTAACTTGAAACAATACAAACAACACTTCTCATCACGTAGCAATACTAACATAATTTCCAAATATTTAGCTTATAGGGTGTTGCGACCGGGGTTTGCCACACTGGCAGCTGCAGCAAAATGGTGGCCCGCCAAACGCAATAAGGGCCAGTAAGTATCTCCAGATATAATTTCATAATCAGTGCACTACTGTGAAATGAGCATGTCGATACAATAATTTTTTTTTCAAATGGCGTGGAGTTGAAAGCCTCAGTGTCTAGGTGGTGCTGCATTTTCTTTCTTTCACAACCCAAGCCACCCCCAGCTGTTTCTTCCACATAGTGCTTTGCCTTTAATGATGAGCGCCTATATTAGTGTCATAATCCATACTGGAAGAGATCGGTAAAAGGACAATGAAAAGCTTCTCAAACTAATCATTAAATGACCTCAAAGTCGAAATTCATTGCCTCGCAAATCCACTGCCACAAAAATTTTGAAACAAGTTGAGGGGTTCATTGAGCACTTCAACCGCTTTTTTTTTTCTCGTCTGTCCCAACAAGGTGCGCTGAAAACCACAGGGAGGAAGTACACTAAAGAAATGCGTTATGTCAGAACACATTGTGAGCTAGAGAGTGCTTGAAGAAACATGGTAGCTATTTTGTGTTGTGGTTCTATGTGCGAATGTGACTATGCATTGTTAGAAGATTTTGGACAGCAGTGCCCGCATGTGGCAGCACCCTGTGGCAAGAAGCACATTCGATTGAAACCTGCTCTTGATTTATGTTGGCTATAGGCCAATAGCATATTCTCAGTTGTTTCACACCACATACAGACATCCGAAAATGCGAAGTGAGCGCAGTCATCTATGTGATAGAGGTCGCTTGAGAAATTTGTAAATTCCCACTCTGCTTCTAAACTCTCCTTGCCGTGCACAGCTGCAAGATTTGGCTGATATGTTGATATCGGCGTCTGTTATCCACAGGTGTGTCTTTTCACAAAGCCCAAGCGGTGACACAGACCTGTTTAATACTTGCCTGTAATATTCACGTGATTTATAAATAAAAAAGCATGGACTAATAAAGGCCAAGACATTTGACTTCAAAGAAAAAAAACACAAGAAACTGCCTACCATAGTAAAAAATCAGTTATGAAGACAACAACAATATAAAAGATCAAGAATAGTCAACTTTTCGTTGTCCTACGATTGCCAAACTCAAATTGGACTGGCTATATGTGTCACTGACACCCTGTAATCAGTCTCTTTCAATCAAGTTTTGTATATCAGCAACATAGCAAACACGTCCAACTTTCATGTGCATGCACACTCTGTCTACATTCTTTGGTAGAAGCAACACTTTTTCCTCTGTTTCTGTGCAAAAATAATGTGAGATGTGTTCTTGTATTGTTGAGATGCAAGCTTCACACACATGAGCACACACACAGGGTCTGGCAGTTTATAGGTATGTAGCAGTGTACAATACATGCCATTGTTGCACTTACTAAGTGTCGCTTATGCCTGCATTGTCGCGAGCCGCATGTGCAGTTTGATCAGAATCGCTCGAGAGTGAGCTCTCCTAAAAGCTGTAGGTGTCGTTGGTATCAGGATTTGCATCGCTGTCACCGTGTGCATCACTCAGACTTCGCGTGTCGAATGCCACTACTCCGGAACAATCATTACCAGCTAAATACTCTGGAATGCTTTTGCGGAGTGTAGCTGGTTAACAGACTTTATGATAGAGGCTCACTGTCCGAGGTACTACATATTGCGATCCAGGCTCCAAATAGCACTATCTTCTTTTTGATTGAGGCTGGGGTTGAGCTGAATCCATTTCTCGTCGAACTGCACGCAAACTTCAAGTAGCGCGCTTCATGGTGTCCCCGCAAAATGAGGCCGCAGGACTGAACATAAGCGGCCAGGTAAAGATTGATTACATTGACTGAGGCTACGCATTCACAACCATCTTGCCATGCCTTGAAGGTTGTGAGTGTGGCGCGGAATGTGCCAAAAACTATAAAACGTGCCGCGAGATCACGGCGCGAGGGAGTGACCCGCGTGCTTACCGTGTTTTGTGTTCGCTTACTGCCATCATGATTGTAGCGATGATGATGTGACCGGGGGTATGGCGACACAGCGACGCTACGTTACAGTAACTGCATTCATTGTTTATATATTATTTTCTGTGAGCTCTAAACAACTAAACTTGTAAAAACACGAAGTGAATTTTTTGCAAATAAATATTTTTATTTTCAAAAACGAAATTGCATTTTATTGAGCAGGAGGTCGTGGTTGAATAAAACAAACTACTCGGGAGACCCACAAATGTCACTGCCATCGTCATCAACAGCAAGTTCATGGTGGCGTTGGTCCGTGTATGGTGCATATGAACTTTGTGTTGTGTCTCTTGATTACTCAGTATCGCGCCTGTTCACTCGCATTTCTCCTACATTTTTGCTTACGTTTGCTTCCGCGATGATAATTAAAAACGAATAGTTCTGGTAAGTGCGTTTAGGCACCTCAATCCGAAGCACACGGGCGATTTTAATACTCGCAAGTCGTACCCGGTGTTCTGGAAAGATAACACACACTGCGGTCACTACAACACTCAAGTGATTAGGTTTTATGATAAGTTCGCGCCTCTTGTTTTCCCAATACAAAAGCAAAGAGGAGGAAGCAGTCATTCTCAAGTTATTTGCTGGTTATATTATCTTAGGTACCGAGGACGATGCAAGGAATGCAACAGAAAAATGAACATCCATTCTACAGAAACCTAATAGCGACTCCCCCAAGAGCTGCAGCTCAAATAAAGTGGACAATGGGTCGTTTGAAGGTGCAATTGTTCACACTGCAGCTGATTTGCCACTTTGCAGAGTAATTATTACCGGCAGCCAAGTTTGGCTATCGTTAACATTGCGGCTGATGTGCTACTGCGGCGCAATTATTACAGGCAGCTAATTTTGCTCTGCACGTGGTGCCATGTCACACATGAAGCACCAATGCTATGATATTACCCCCCCCCCCTAATGAATATATCAGAGCATCGCTGCTCTACTACTGCACAGGCGCCGGTGCGGTCGTATTGAAGGAGGTAGTAAATTGCAGTATGCTGAAGAGCTATTTTTATTTTAATATATTGTGGTATGAACGCAGCTTAGTCACTTTTTTTTTACAATTGACGGTTTAGAATTATTTTTGCTTGTGCAAATATACGCCCTGTTTGTTCTAGTGAACTGGCTGTGAAATTTGTGTGTTGGGTTGTCTACGCTAGTAGGAAACATGACGTCAAGCTGCTGTTAACTGTACGCGAACTTCAAATAGCGTGCTTCATGGTTGTCCACGCAAAGTGCGTCAGCAACCATTTTAAGAAGCAGCAGCGAGACCTGCTGTTTGTTGATGCTAAAAAAAGAAAAAAACAGAAAGAGCTTCTGAAAGTAAATATACTGAGGGCTCAGATACACAGCTCTTGGAAAAAATAAGCATACTGGCAAGTGCCCTTTGCAGCAAAATATTCCAAACAGGTTTGATTACCATTTCCTTATAAGCTGCTTTAAGGCACTGCTGCTAGGGCTGTATACATCAGCAAGTTGCCCTATTCTTATAAAAAGCAATTTTGCTGAAAAGCAGAATGCAATGTAAGCTCATATGTGGCAGTGATGCATGCATGTTTCTCCAATCACTTGTAACTGTGATTTTCCAACTTTCACAGCATGGTGGATATTAAAGAAAACACCACGTGGTCAAAATTTCTTGAGCCCTCCACTACGACATCCACTATAATCACACCATGGTTTTGAAACGTGACACCCAAGGTATCATTATGCTTTCATTGAATATCTCAACTGCATGCTATGTTTATCATATATGTTATTTGGCCATGCACACCTAGAATGCTACTGTGACAATGGAGGGTGCGATATACTTTTTTTCTGCATTCTGCGTTTTTATTGCAGAAAAGAACCTCGCCCTTTGCAAGTGTTACAGCTGCAAGCCTGAAGAACAGAAACAACTTGCACCTTTGTCACCACCATGTGCTGCCATGGTCAAGCCACCACGGCGACCACGGACAGCCCTGAAGTAGCCCACTCAAGTGCGAGGGAGGCTGCACCGCTTATCGATTATGTGCCCACTGACGGAGAGGTATTGTAAAGCTCCAGTATGCTTTGTCTTAAAGATATATCGCTTTGCTTTAATCAGAAAATGTGCATTGACATACTGATGTGTGCACATCATCGTTGACTTGTTATATAAGTGCGTCTGTGCAAAAGAATTACCATTCTCGAGGGGCTGCACAGTCGCCTCATAGGCTTGAAAAGCAAGAACCACTTCGTTCCTGAGGCAGCCGTTGCCATTTTCTCCACGGTAGTCCCAGTCGGGCACGGTGTTACTGGCGCAGCCTCCAATCGGACTAAAGGGGAGGTTAAACCTCCCTTGGACAAAGAAAAATATGCCGTTCTTTCTGGTAGGTAATATTTCCCAATCTGACCAAAATTCATGGAAGTGGTTGGCTCCACTTTTGCACATAATCAGCCGAGATTTCACGGCCAACTTGGGTTATAATTACTTACTAAAGCTTCAAGTCTAGTTTTTGCCTACTGTAGCTGGGCACTTTTATGCAAGAATCAACATACTAATTAAAAAAAAACAAGAGAGACATACTAGTAGCACTACTATTTATTTCCTTGTCATATTAACTCATCTATTTAGAAAGTGCATAATTGTCACGTAACAAGTGCTCATAATATCCTTTGTTTTTGATCATGCAGATTTCTTCAATTATTTCTAAAGCACACCGTTCTGATTGGAGAGGTTGAACAAAAGAAGAAGCTCCCCAATAAAGCATTGACAAATAAAACTAATGACTAGATGAATTAAAAAAATAAGAGAGAATGGCACATCAAATAAAATAGTTTGTTTGATTTTCTTGTTCATATTTGTGTCCTGCTTTCTCTGATGTGCACCTGCCAGTCGGCGAAGCACTGATTCGCTTGTGGGCTTATACAGAGTACAGTGCTACACTTATAGGCTGGTGCACCCATACTGATACACTGATACACCCATAGACTGATACACCTATAGAATGATACAACTGTCAATAAACTGATAGCCCATCAGTTTTTCTATCAGAATTTTTGCTAGAGTAGGGGGGAGCAGCAAAATACGCATGAAATCGGTCAGTGACATATTCTTCATTATCTTAATACCTAGTATGCATGTGGAATAACTCATTCGGCAAACGTCCAGCTGTCATCGTAGCCATCCGTACAAAACAGCGGTGTCAATCTACACATGTTTGCTACCATTTCTGCCACGCTCGCAGGTTGAAGTAAAATTTGGAGGCTGTGACGTTCAAGGACAACGTGACTCGTCTTACTTCGTCGACTCCACTTTTCAGGAGAGAGCACTGCATACTGCTCCTGGCTGCTTTCGGCGCAGCAAAAGCACTCTCGCTCTACCCATGAATGACAGTGCTCCTGCAGCTGTTCAACCACTAAAACACGCCGGCTCTGAAGAGAGCACTTTAGGCGTGCTTTTGAGTGCTCCTGCTCTCCCAATGGAATTCGCCAATAGACCGATACACCTATAGACTGATACAACTGTCAATAAACTGATAGCCTATCAGTTTTTCTGTGAGCCTAGTTATGATAAAACAAGCTTATTGCGCTTGTTTCATCATAACTAGGCTCATTTAGTTTCAACTTGGCATTATGCAATAAAGGCAAGCTGAGCTGAAAAAACTTAAACTTGTGTGCTTGGATTCATCAGGTTTTGGGAGGCTGGCCACGCTTAGTTATGCTAATAAACCAGTATAAATCACGACGCGAGCCTTGCGCTGGAACCGGCGCCATTGCAGCCATTACGTAAAAAAAAGAAAAACAACGATACAAATTTGGATGGATAGATTGATGTGGCTGTAACCTTTAGATCAGGCAGCAGCTAACGCCACCTAACCATAATACTTAGTGAACAAACTAGGTTTATCTTTTTTTTCTTTAAATAGTTGATTGATATGTGGGGTTTAACGTCCCGAAACCACTATATGATTATGAGAGACGCCATAGTGGAGGACTCCGGAAATTTAGACCACCTGGGGTTCTTTAACATGCACCCAAATTTGAGCACACAGGCCTACAACATTTCCGCCTCCATTGGAAATGCAGCCGCCGCAGCCGGCATTCGAACCCGCACCCTGCGGGTCAGCAGCCGAGTACCTTAGCCACTAGACCACCGCGGCGGGGCATTTTTTTCTTTAAATAGTGAAGTTGAGGACTGGTACTTGCAGTTAAAGGTTTAATTTTCACTTGTGCCTTGGTTCGCAGTACTCCCGTCCTGGCCTCAAACAGTAGAGAACTACCCCGAGTATTATCATAGATCTTTTCCTTGGCAATTTCCTGCTTAAAGGTTCGATAGATCTCTAGTGTGGACTTCGTAATCATGCCTATTCTCTACATGTTGGTCTCCGTTTCCCTCACCTTATTCTTAACCGATAGTTCTTTTTGGTTTGGCCCCCTGTTATTTTCTAAGTATTTACCAGTCAATTTTCTGGTTCGCTTCCTCCATTTTGTATCGACATTCTTCGTGTACAAGTAGCTGAAAACCTTCCTAGCCCAATGCTCCTCCCCCATTTCTCTCAATCGCTTCTCAAATTTTGTCTTGCTGCTAGCTTCCCTGCCCTCAAATGATGTCCATTCCATATGACCTTGTACTCCCTGATTCGGTGTATTTCCGTGAGCTCCTAAGGCAAGTCTACCTATTCCACGTTGCTCAATTTCTAATCGTGCTTAAACGTCTGATCGCATGCACTGCATACCATAGACACGGTATGCAGTGCATGCGGAGAGGAGGAGGAATCTGCCGAACACTTGATAATGTTCTGTAGAGGGCTTCGACTTATAGCTCAGGATGATGGCGCAGAGTTTTTCAAAGCATTGGGGTTTAGGAACAGGGAGGGCAAAATAGACTTTAAGGGGGTAGAACTAACTAGAGGGACGTTGTCTGATTGGTGGCTGAAGGCAGGGCACGGTTGAACATTAAATCATTCACTACAAAGTACCAGTCCTCAACTTCACTATTTAAAGAAATAAACGAGTTCCTGCTGGGCTACCGGTTGCTGCGTACCTCGTGTCGGCCGGCGCTTCAGCGTCGTGCCCTGTGTGCTCCGTGCGGCACGTCCACCGCACTATACAACAGATTCCTTAGAGCTTATTACAATGTGCACTCCGGCATGATATGTTGCTGTCATTTGTTATTTTGCAATTACGATATCAATGTTTGGTAGGAACACCACTCGCACACCGATGTGAGGAACACAGCCTAGGCCTAGAAAGTCCGAGAACCTGCATTATAACCTCTATAAACGAAGTAAAACAGAAAATAAAAAATGGCACCTTCATAGATTCGCCAATTGTAGCGCGTACGCAGGCTTCATTATCAAACAAAATTATACCGTAGAACTTTACCTTGCATTGCCTTCAGACGTGCCTGCCTGCTTTGTTTCAACAAATTTGCATTGGCCGCCATAAATCGCTGAATGGCGTCCCATTTTTATTTCATCGCCCATGTGCGTTGTTCTACGGGGACATCACAATTAAAACTTGGCACAGAGGAAAGTCACCGGCACACTTGAACATGACGTTGTTCTACAGGGGCCCTAAGCACAGGTCAGAGCGATAGGAAAGGTCCGGGCACACTTCAAGAACGTCAGCGTATAATTCACCATGTGGCAACACTAAAAAAGTGGTGTCGAGGTATCACATGATGCTGCTGCTGATGATGATGATGATTTGATGCTGTGAAGGAAATGGAGACTGACATGTGGAAAATCGGCATGATCAAGAAGTCCGCGCTAGAGATCTATCGAACTTTTAAGCAGGAAATTGCCAAGGAAAGGATCTATGATAACACGCGGGGTTCTCTACTGTTGAGGCCAGGACGGGAGTATTGCAAACCAGGACATGTCGGGCCAAATACAAAGAGGTAGACACGGTATGCAGTGCATGTGGAGAGGAGAAGGAAACTGCCGAACACTTGATAATGTTCTGTAAAAGGCTTCACCCTATAGTTCAGGATGATAGCGCAAAGTTTTTTAAAGCACTGGGGTTTAGGAACAGAGAGGGCAAAATACTTTAAGCGGATAGAAATAACTAGAAGAAGGTTATCTGATTGGTGGCTAAAGTCAAGGCATGAGTGAAAATTAAACCCTTCTCTGCAAAGTACCAGTCCTCAACTTCACTATTTAAAGGGAAAAAAAAGAGATGAAACTAGTGGTTAGTTCACTAAGTATATTACGGCTAGGTGGCGTTAGCCACCGCCCGATCTAAAGAGTACAGTCACATCCATCCATCCACTCATTCATCAACGGGTTGAGCACGATCCGAGACACACCGCGCACACGATCGCCGTCCTCTTCGCCACCGCACGGCACATACGCGATTCGCCCCCGCATGCCGCACACATTCAAAAGGCCACACAAGTCGCCACCACACGGCGTACTGTTTTGTTTTTGCACATTTCAACCCGCGCGCATCATATATTATGACAACAATGTCATTGAATGTAAAAAGATGGCTCTTAAGAAATTAAACACAGAAACAATAGAAGAATAAGTAGGAGACCGTGACTTGTCACTGAACTCTGGAGTGAGCCCAGCTAGACACTGGGAGTAAGTACTGCTGAAATATTTTTTTTTCGCTCTGCCAGAGTAGACAAGTCGGTCAAATGTGGCAATCAAATCTTCCAGGCCTCAGAGAACAGCCTGAAAACATCCAGAAGGAACATTATTAAATGCAGTGTACTTTCTTTGCTTTTCAACACAGTTTAAAGTATTATATGCACCATTCGCATTTCTTGAAGTTTCTCTCTTTCTGCACTGCAATAGAGATCATTCATTCCATTGTAAGAAGGCTACTGTGCTCATTTAGCAAAATAACAATTTTAACATTGATTATCGTTACAGAAAAAGCTCATCAATTCCAACTCGGTTATTTAGAACTTGCATTCAATTTGAACAGACGCTCTGGTTCCGGCAGCACCCTATTTATTTCACTAGCGGCGGGGGGTACTCTGCAATTCAAATGCGTTGGTATCCACAACGGTGAATTCCACAATGGTACATACAGCCACCTATTTCTTTTTTATACTTGGGTCAATAAACGCCAATTTTTGGCATCCTGGTGTCTGTTTCTCTGAACAGCCAAGCATAAAGCAGTTGCACATGACTGCTAATCAGAAACACGTACGTATTGTCCTTCCTTTCGCCGCCATGCTTCGTTAGACGGCGCTTATCAACGGGACGGTCGACGCTCGCGCGTTCAGATTAGAAAAATGGGTGGCTGTACCTTGAACTGACACAACACATTCACTACTTGGCACAACACAACGTAGTACTTCAGCAGCAGCACTCATCACTGATTTAGATGCAACATTCTCAGCAGCTTACAAAGCTTTGCAGATATGTTTTATTAGCCAAAATGCAAAAACGCGGCATGTTCACCACATTTGCCAGTGTCGGCAAGGGCGAATCGCAGCTCCAGAATACACATTTCCGATGGAGGCGGAAATGTTGTAGGCCCGTGCGCTCAGATTTGGGTGCACGTTAAAGAACCCCAGGTGGTCTAAATTTCCGGAGCCCTCCACTACGGCGTCTCTCATAATCATATAGTGGTTTTGGGACGTTAAACCCCACATATCAATCAATCAGCTCCAGAATACAGCTCAATAGGAGTTCCTGCTTTATCACATTACCGTGCAGTAAAGGGCCTCGTTCAAGTTCTAAGGTTCCGCAGTGCCGACGGTTTGAACAGCGCCTCCTCTATTGCTGGTTCGAACCATGGAGGAAGAAAAAAGGTTGGAACATTCACGTCGATGGCGTAAGAACTTTCGTGTCAACCGTCTCTTTACCCTGAACTTGGCCATTCAGCCCATACGAGTACCAGTGCTACTACAGACACCATAGAAATTACAAAACGCGCTTCAAACGCGCTCAAAGAAAACAGAGACGCTCGTAGTGTGCTCGACATGGAGAAAGGAAATAACTGTAGTCATCGCAACGATTGGGAAAAAAAAGCCTCATATTTCTTTTTCTTTCAAAAACTTACTCCGATTAAAAAAAGTGAACAGAAATATATACATTTAGCGTTAATGTTTGTTTGCTTATCAGTTTTTTTTTACCACGCAACCCCCAAAGCTTCCCCAGATCCAAATTACCCGGATAGATTCTGTGAGAAAAGAATGGGCGTTGCTCATCGGGGGTTTAAAAGCGCAGGCAGTTACATGACTTGTTTCACGCTAATAATGAATATTAGGTGTAATTGTCCATAAAGGTTTGCGTTTTGTAACCAAGCCATTATTGCACATTAAGCACAAATGTGCCAGTAGCGGACAAAATTTGTCTGCATTTGTCAATTTTGCAAGATTAACCAGCACCACATTTGTAGACTTGGATGGTGACCATTTCGATTCAAGTTGCCTTTAACGATGGTTAAGTAGCATTGCGCAGGTTAAGTAGCAGGTTAAGTCTCCCATAGTAGATGCTCTAAATCATTACCCCCTTTCTTTTCTAAACACAAGATATTGCGGGCCCGCCTCGTGCGCGCACCGCATTCTGCCACTGAGTTTGAATCTCTTTGGCGTGATGTCCCTGGCCGAAGGGATGAATCATTAATGATAGAATTTGTACGGCGGTATAATCCTCAAGTATAATTCGATCTGTGGCTGTTGTAGGATATTGTGCGTGAAATGGCGCTCTCAGAACAACGTGCGTACTTGCGCACAGGAGGGTGATAAATGTTGCATGCGTTGTACACATCTAAAGTCGTACAGCCCCGATTGCGAGGAAACTTCTTATGGTCCCACGTGCTTTGAGTGTCGATGTTAATGAAATATAGCTGTGTCGTATATCATCTATTCCCATGGTACGTGGGATCTGCCAATTTTTACATTAACTGACTCATTAGCCTATTTCTCATTTTCTGCATTCACACTTTAACATCTTAGACCCTGGGTGCATTATCTGTAGTGGCACATGTGTGCCTGGAAGCCACCTACAAAGTGGATTCTAATAGGCTGGGCCTACCTTCGATTAATCCACTATTTGATTACTATGCTTCCAAATTACAGGTACACCTTCAAACTTTTGCCTTCTTGCTAAATGAACTCGTAGAAAAAATAACTTATGTGTTTCATTCACAGTATGTATTAACCCAGACAACACTCGATGTCTTGAGGTCGTCCTGATATGGTACAATCGTGCTCGCACAGTTCTCATTAACCTTCGTACTTACTGAGGACGACACAACCTGGTTTAACCCGGAAACGTCTTTTCGAGTGCTTTCGGAAAAGGTCCTGTCAAGGATCTTTTGGGGATGACAAAAGCATTGATTGCACTGACCACTTAGATATAATTTCTCAAAACCTTTGCGCACCAAGTAGATGCATTTCATATGTGAAAACTTTCTCCACATGTTCGTTTCATCCAGTCATAAAGTTATTGCATATATTCACCTCGTTTGTTTCTTTTTTGGCAGAAAATTTTCAAATTACGCGTTCCGCTTAATGAGACATGCGTAATTAATCGGCTTGGGTATTGAACCTGGTATTGCAGAATGTCCATTTGAAACATTGTGTTCTTAAATGTCACTACCTTAAATTAGTCATTATACACCACTGTAGCGCGTAGTAACAAACTAGCAGCTGGGCATTGACCATGCGGCACCATTCTGGATAGTCAAGTAGCCAAGCCATTTCAAGCCAACTGACTGTCAAAATGAGGTGCAACTGTTCTCACAACAAATCCGCGCAGGGCGGGGCCTCGCCGCAATGACGTAGCCACCATTTTCTTTTTTTCTCTGTCTCTCTCTCTCTCTCTCTCTCCGTTTGACGGCGCGGTACGCGGTAGACGCGGTCGCTGTGGTGGCGTGAACTCCACGTGAGCGAGAAGCGTGCACAGTCTTGTTAAGTGGCCGGAAAATCGGAACGCAACGATGAGCGAGCCTCCTGACCAACAGAAGGTGATCGAAAAGTACCTCCAATGATTACGTCATGACGACGGCTACTCTCATGGCTACCTGAAGTCAGACGAAGAGCTAAAGCTTTTTGAGAGGTCCCTGGCTGCCGTCAACGAGAGGTATGCTGTGCGGACATCAAGAGACCTGAGCAAGTCGTCTAAATGTGAGGATGTCTCGATTGCTTCTTAATGTATTGATCTGCGCGTAGATCTAGCATTGAAACACGCAGTAGTAATTTAAACCAGCTAAGGACACGGCAGGACAGGCTTCTTCTCAGTTGCGGTTATTCGTTTTCGCCTTTTTGAAGTTAGGGTTAGGTATCATTGTTTTCGTTACCGGTTCACAGTTTCCCTGGAACCGATTCATTTCGGTGTGAGTGAAGTATTGTTCGGATTACCGGAACATGACTCGATCTTCAGAGATTCTATAAACGTTAATGGAGCTGTAATTGGTGCCTTGTCTGTGTCTGCGTGTTTCTTTGGTCCCCGTCGCTTAGCGCCCCAAATTATTCAGTTGTAACTGAACTGTATTTTTTCGGTTTTAGTCATGATTAGCGCCACGCTAGCAAGCTAATTGTGACACGGCCATGCGTGCCATCCGTGGTCCTCCAGGAAGTGTGAATTAGACGTCTAGAGCAAGGGGGGCCTGATGTTGAACGCTGTATATGAGAAGCTGAAGGGTCAGGGTCGAGATTTTTTGCCCAATTATATTAAAATCCCAAGGCCCAACCAAACTGTAACGTGTTGGTGCTGCTTGTAAGTTGTAACTTAAAAACCGCATAAAAAGTCGTGGTAATTATTAATAATAATAATGATAATTATATTTATAATTCTGGTTGACGAAAGCCATAATTTCTTGCCAGAGGCAGCGCATCTTAAAGATTTTTTGCTGCCATTACACAAAAACTAAAACAAGATTTGATATTGCCCTCTGGCATGCATAAAACTAGGTGCCTTCATTAAATCATCTTTATTGTTTATTTTCAGCCAATGTCGTCTTCTCCATGATCCACTGCGGATCTCGAATTTCTCTGGACAATGTGCCGTTCCGAGTTGTCAAGAAAACCATCAAAGTGTGCATATTTGGAACGGAGTACTACAAGAAAACTCCGGAGAAAAAAAAGAACAGGTATGTTACATGGTGATGCACTTCCAAAAGTTTCAATCTCATGCACATATCCAGCAGTCTTCCAGTTCAAAGATTGTGTGTAGGCAGTGTAAAGAAGATTTACTTTAAGTTACTACAAGTTTACACGAGAAATAAATATTGTTAACTTCATTTACAGAGTTCTAGTACCACTGACTGGCAGAAGGAGGTGTACGAGAAGAAGCGGGTGAACCTCCAAGGCACAAAGAAGAAGGGGTGCGCAGCAACAATGAATTTGAAGTGTATTGAGTTGTACCCAGATTTCCAGGTATGTAATGTGCAATGACAAGTAAAAAATAATTCCAGATTAATTTCTGGGGACCTTTATCATGTCATTTATGATTGTGCAATCCGACACAACACAGTTGGTTGAAGATCATTATGGTTTCAAGCAGCGCAACAAGATGAGGGCAAAGTCAAGATGAGACAGAAGACAGCGCTCTATATTTCCACCATTGTCAGTATGTATACGCGTGGGAAATAGCAAGATAAACAGAATGTGAAAGCTAAAATGAGCACAACGCATACAGTCTTGGCATCTAAGCCAAGACTGTATGTATTTTGTGCTTTGCGCTCTTATTTTGCTATTTCCCACATGTATACATAATGGCAATAGCGGAAATATATTTCCAGCTATTATTTCAGCGCTGTCTTATGTCTCATCTTGACTTCGCCCTCATCTTGTCGCACTGTTTGAAACCATAAATATGATCTGTGTACTTAACAGTGCCTGCTTTCTAGGTGGATGTGCCCCAGCCATGCGGCCAGACAAGAGAGGGTCGTCTGAAAGCCGACAAGGCCAAGGAGCTGCAGGAGGCACTTGACGCAGAGCAGCAGACTGTGGCCAAAGAGACGCGGGTATATGTTAGGATTGCCGACTGCAGTTCCCATCAAAACCATGGTTTCGAGGACATGGAAGCTTTTAGCCAAAACATGGGCAAGAGCGTTGCTGAGTGAATTCAGATGTTGGCAAAAGAAGACATTACTTCTGTATCAGATGTGAAAAAGTGCCTTCACTATTATGTGCACGACGTACTTTTTGCGAACAAAGAGAAGCCTGATAGCAGCTGCAGGGCCTTTTTCCCAACACATCGTGACATCAGCAACCAGATCCAAGCTGTGCTTAAGAAAGACCGCTTCAGCACAGTTGATCAAGAGAATGCTAGAATCCTAATTGAAAAGATCAGGGGTGAGCAACCCGAATCCTCCGTTGTCTATCGGCCGTATGCAGCACGCAGCTTCCTGGGTAGCAGCGACTCGGACAACGTGGAAGAGGGAGTTGCCAGCGAGTGTGAAGACACGTTGCTGTTTTGCTTCCAAACAAAATTCATGAGGAGCATGCTTAAAAAGTACGGAGGCTCAGTAGTTTGCCTGGACGCAACGCACAAGACGAGTGACTATGCCCTACCACTTTTCTTGCTTGTCGTGAAAACACCGTCGGCATACACACCAGCTGGTGTGTTTATCATACAGTTCGAAACGGCCCACTGTATCGCTGAGGCTTTAGACGTTTTCAAGCAGTGGTGTGACAACTGGTCCCCACAATACTGGATGGTGGATTATAGCAAGGCAGAAATAAGTGCCATCAAGCAAGTGTTTCCAGAGAGTCAAATCTCCATCTGTGACTTCCATAGACTACAGACATGGCAGAGTGGCTGCGCAGAAAGGAAAACAACATATCCGATCCAGATGAGGCCCTGAGACTCATGGAACACGTAGCCAGTGCTTCAAATCGGCATGACTTTGACAGGGTGGTTGAAGTCCTTGTTGAGTCTGAGTATTTGAAAAACGAAAGATTCCGCAGTTGTATTGAAGAAGTGTGGCTGTCAGTAAAGGAGCTGTGGGTCATGTCTTACAGGCTGGAGTTTGACGTTGTGTTGACCACAAATAACGGCATTGAGGCCCGAAACCGCGTGTTGAAGGCACAGTACGTGAAAAGTTCCAGCGGGAAACGGTTGTTAACATCCCTGATCGTGACTGTCGTTCATGGCTACCTTCCCGACAAAGAAGCGAAATTCCGTGAGTCAGCAAGGAGGCAGTCATCAGCGTACAGACAGTACAGTGAAAATGTTCCTGCATACCTGCACAACCGGCCTCATGGGTTCGTTAAGCATATGCTGAGACGGCTCGTTAACGCAGAGAAATACACCCCCACAGACATGGAAGAGCTCCCCATTGAAGGTGTGTTTACGGTTCATTCTGAAAGAAGTGATGATGATTTGTACACTGTCGACTTCTGCAAGCCATCGTGTACCTGCCCTGATTTCAGGAAGCACAAGTACCCATGCAAGCACTTTTGTGTTGTTTTTAAGTACAGCGACAGGTGGGGCTTTTCCTCTCTTCCGCAGAGTTACCTCAATCGACCGCAAATTACTCTTGGAAGCTGTCCAGAATCCGAAACAAGTTCCGAGATTCCCCTTGTCAATCAGCCCAGTCCTTCTGAAGTGTCTTCACAGGATCTTGGTACAGCAGCATCAGAGTCAGCCATTCCCTTTGTCAATGAGACCAGCTTTTGTGAAGTGCCTTTACAGCCTGGGGTTGCTATGCTTTCTGGTAAAGCAGCCCCCTCAGTGTCGGAGCTACACAAAAGTATAACCGAGGAATTGGAAAAGTGCAGTTCCCTCCTTTACTGCTGCCATGACGTTCAAACACTGGTGGAGGCTAGGGGCTTATTGCAAGCCACCTTCCGTAAGCTGGCTGAATCTGTGCCACAGAGTTCTGGCCTTCACATTCGGGGTTCACCGACAAAAGGATGCTCGTCTCTGAAGCCTCTTCCGAAAAGAAGACGCCTATAGTGTGCTGTCACTCTGCCATTGACAGGAGCTTTGACTGCTAGGAAAGGATCGGGGGAAACGGTAGAGATGGACCACTCAGTGATTTTTTTTTATTCTTTTTAAAAAAATTGCAGTTGTTGCAAAACTCAATTTATTTTACCATTCATAACTTTGGCCTAAACACAGTGGTCGGACATCTTTGTGAATAATTTTTAGAATGTTTAGAGCTTTTAAGATTAATATGGTATGTTTTATACTAGACTTCATTATAGTCATGCAATTGTGACATTGGCAACGACTGTGTATGTGTATAAATGCAGCCGTAATTTTTTGTGTTGGTGATACTCTCAACTCAGAGAGTGTGTGAAAGTATGTTTTTAGGCTTCTGCTTTCAAATCTATGCATTCTTTCTGTACTTGCTACGGACGTGCTTGCTTTTATACTTTCCTTTTGACATTTCAATATAGTACCTGTTGTATGTGAAAGCATGTTGGTACATTTTTTCGGGTGGTCATTTCAAGATGTATTCATAGCGTGCTTGTAATATCCATAGACTGTAAATAAACCAAATGTGAGAGAACGCGTAATGTGCACAAAAAGTTGACTGTGAAAATGTGAAGTATAATTACCTACACAGCAGAGCAATTTCATCAAGACTGCTGCAACAGCTGTGACCGGTTGATGTAGAGGCTGGGCAAACAAACTGGCCTTTTTTTTAGGGCAACTATGGGAACTACCCCCTCAGTGAAACGCTTTAGGTATACATATTGATACTGCAAAAGAAAGTTTGACATCCACCTAAAAGTGGATGTCAAATTTCCTTTGCAGAATCTTACTCCACCTTGGGGGTTTCCCTTAAATCTGGTCCATATTGATACTACTGACTTGGGCGAGCTGCTTAATTATTCAATCTGAAAACTTTTTAAGTGGCACCATATGGGATTGGGGATATAAAAAGGGGTTGCATAAGGAACACGAATGCACAAGAAAATATTACCGGAAGGTGATCGTCTCAACTTAGCATTTATCAGCTAGTATTTTTGAACTAAAGTCTTTAACATGTACATTTAGTATCGTGAAACTAGAAATAGTCAATGTAGAGCTGCCTAGTTTTTGCCCGTCATGTATCCAAAACATGCAGCCCAATGTATGGTGCATACTACATAGCCTTTCCATGCAAAGGAGAGAAGCCTCATGAACCCTCTTCTTTGTGCCTTGGAGGTTTGTTCACTTTTTCCGTACACTCCTTCGGCCAATCAGCGGCACTTGCATGCTGTAAATGAAATAAAGAATATTTATTTCTGGTGTTTTTGCATGCTAACAGACACACAGGTCGGCTTTGATAAGTGCAAAACAAAACAAGCTCATGTTTTTATAGTTCACACCAGTGATGTAGCCATGATTTTCTTTCGCTCGCAACTACTGATGGGGGAAAGGCATGGCAAAACGTCAAAGGTGGGAGAGGAGGTAGAAGAGGTCCCAGCAAAACTGAACATTTCGGTGTGCAGCAACCGCCGGCTATGTGTCTCGTTCACAGTCATAATGCTCTTGGGCTTTTCCTAAATGTATTCATTGGCTAGAAATACCCTAAGGGCCCCAAAAGGGGCATCTGTATAAGGGAAAATACGTTAAATACAGCTGCCGCAAAGTATTCACCTTACACTGCCTGCACACAATGTTTGAACTGGAAGGCCACTGCATATCTGATTGAGATTGAAACGTTTGCAAGTGCATCACGATGTAATATTTTTGGTCTTCTTTTTCTCCTGTGTCTTCTGCTAGTATTCCATTCCAGATATGCATGCATTGACGGTTCCCTTGACAACTGGAAACGGCACATTGCCCAGAGGGATTCGAGATCCGCAGTGGATCACGGAGAAAACGACATTGGCTGAAAATAAACAATAAAGAGGATTTAATGAAGGCACCTAGCTTTATGCATGGCAGAGGGCAATATCAAATCTCGTTTTAGTTTTTGTGTAATGGCAGCAAAAAAAACTTTAAGATGCGCTGCCTCTGGCAAGAAATTCTGGCTGGCTTTCGTCAACGAGAATAATAAATATAATTATCATTATTATTAATAATTACCCAGACTTTTTTCGTATGGCGTTTAAGTTACAGCTTACAAGCAACACCAACACGTTACCGTTTGGTTGGGCCTTGGGTTTTTAATACAACACTACAAAAAAGCTCGACGCTGAGGCTTCCCATATGAGTTCAACATCGGGCCTGCCTCGCTCTAACGTGTAATTCACACTTTTAGCAGGACCAGGGAAGGCACATACGGATGTGTCACGAATAACCCAACCACAATTCATGTCTCGTGTGGCGCACGATTGCTTTTTCGGTGTTGACAATAACATAAATGTTAATTCTGAAACCCACAAATGGAAACAAAATAAACGCCCAAGTGCAGCTCTGCCTTGAATTCAAGGCAATTATCTAAAGAGCACAGGAGCAGAATGGATAAGGTATGTGACCCTATGGCAGACCTTTAATTTTTTTAAGTCATGATTAGCTTGCATGCGCTGTTCTAATCATGACTGGAGCCCGAAACTAAAACAGTTCATTTCCAATAACGTTTCTTAAAACTTCTGAAGATCATGTCCCGGGCCCGGTACTCCACTCAAACCGAAATGAATCGGTGCCAGGAAAACTGAACCTGCAACCAGAACAATGATAACCCGACCTTCAAAAAGGCGAAAACCAATCAACTGTCTAGTGTTGTACTAACCACAACTGCAAACAAGCCTGTCCTGCCGTGTTCAGTCCCTTCATCTACGTGTTTCGATGATAAATCTACGCGCAGAGCAAGACATTAAGAAGCAATCGAGACATTCTTACATTTAGGTCTCTTGATGTCCGCACAGCATACCTCCTGTTGACAACAGCCAAGGACCTCTCAACAGCTTAATATTCAACAGCTTAATATGACAAGACAGCGCACGCCGCCACAGAACAGGGAGACGCCGCCAACAGCATACAGCCACAGAACAGCACATAGCGAACCAAGTCTAGGTGGTGTTGAGCGAACGCGCTGCCAAACAGAGAGAGAGGGAGAGAGAAAAAAAAAAGGAAATGGTGGCTACGTCATCGCGGCCAGGCCCCACCCTGCACGGATTTGTTGTGAGAACAGTCGCACCCGTCAAAATGGCAGCGGCCATAGAGTTTCTCAAAATTAACTATAAGCACGAGGAAGGAAAGGTGACTAGAGGGCACTCTGGCGCTGCGATCGACGATAGATTATGCACTGATGCCACATAGGATGTATGATAAGCTCAGGGGAATGCACATAGATGAAGGTGGCTCCAAAAGTCTGGGTAGTGATCACAAACGTATCAAGCTCAGTTTTGGAAGAGCAGTGAAAGTGGGAAGGAGACAAGCTGAGCAACTACAGGAAAATTTTTATCCAGAAAGGCAAATTGAAAGAGCCACTAAACAAATTGAGAAAGTAATCGTGGAGGATAATAAGACAGTGTGGACATACACGAATTTAATTAGACTGTTTGAGCTAGAGCTTGCTAAGACGCGTGACAAATCACCCCAAAAAAGAAGACGCAAACCCAAAAGTTGGTGGGATGAGGAAGTTAAGAGAGCCATAGCAAAACGTCATGAAGCCTCCAGGGAACACAGAGATGCTAAGCAGCGGGGTGAACCGACAGATGATGTTGAAAGAAAATGGGAAACCTTTCTAAGCTGTAGAAGGGATGCATCCCTTCTGATCAATGAAAAAAAATTAAAAGAAAAGGAGCTCAGTGGCTGAAGTACATAAAAAAGATAGAAAGGTCGCTACGAAATTTTGGAACCATCTAAACTCCCTAAGAAATGAGACGAGCTTAGAGCAGAGGTTTATAACTACAGCCCAAGGTGCTAGGCTAGAAGGGGACGAAGCTATTGAATATATCAGAACAAGGGTGACAGAAAAATTTCAACAAAGAAGTGCTTTATGCACCACAAGAGACAAGGACGAATCAAGTGGTACAATGGCTCTATTTTCACAACGAGAGTGGGAAAGGGCTGAGAAAAGGGTTCCTAGTAGTACATTCACAGGCCCAGATGGCATTCCAATTATGCTGATAAAGACATTAGGTCCGAAGTCTAAGCAGGCTTTGAGAGAGGCAGTGAGCAAAATAATAATCGATGGTGAAGTTCCCGAGGGATGGAAACTTAGCAGGATGAGCACGATCTATAAAGGAAAGGGGGACAAAGCTGACCTAAACAACTACCGTCCTATAACAGTGTCATCAGTGGTCTACAGGCTGGCGATGCAGATTATAAAGGAAAGACTGCAGGCATGGATAGAGGATGAGGGGGTGCTGGGGGAACTGCAGAATGGGTTTCGGAAACACAGGAGGTTGGAAGACAATCTGTTCTCACTGACGCAGCGCATCGAAATAGCAGAAAAGGAACACAGGCCCCTGTGGCTAGCATTCTTGGATATCAAGGGAGCGTACGATATCGTGGTTCAAGAGGAATTGTGGGGAATACTGGACACACTAGGCGTGGAACATGTAGCCACTAATCTTTTAAAGGGTATCTATAAAGGTAACAAGGTAGTTATAAAGTGGGAAAAACAGGTATCCAAGCCTGCAGAGGTAAAACGGGGGCTTAGTCAGGGGTGCCTCCTGTCACCCTTATTAATCATAATGTACCTACAAGGATTAGAGGCCAAATTAGAGGGAAGTGGGCTGGGCTTCAACCTCTATTTCGTCAAACAAGGAAAACTCATTGATCAGGCACTACCAGCATTAATGTACGCAGATGATATAGTGCTAATGGTCAACAACAAGGAAGATTTGCAGAGATAGATGGACATCTGCGGTAATGAGAGAGATAGGTTAGATTTTAGATTCAGTAAGGAAAAATCAGCAGTCATGATTTTCAATGGCAACGATGGTAGTAAGCTTAGAATACAGGAGGTCACGCTAGAGATACCAGATAAATACATATATCTGGGCGTATGGATAAGCAATGGGACCAAGTACCTGAGGGAACACGAAATATACGTGACGACTAAAAGTAACAGGAATGCAGCAGTGATGAAAAATATGGCACTGTGGAATTACAATAGGTATGATGTTGTGAGAGGAATATGGAAAGGGGTCATGGTTCCTGGGCTGATGTTCGGCAATGCGGTCTTGTGCATGAGATCAGAAGTTCAAGCAAGATTAGAAATTAAGCAGCGTGGAATAGGTAGGCTTGCTTTAGGAGCTCACGGGAACACACCAAATCAGGGAGTACAAGGTGATATGGGATGGACATCATTTGAGGGAAGGGAAGCTAGCAGCAAGATAAAATTTCAGAAGCGATTGAGAAAAATAGGGGAGGAGCGTTGGGCTAGGAAGGTTTTCAGCTACTTGTACATGAAGAATGACGATACAAAATGGAGGAAGCGAACCAGGAAATTGACTAGTAAATACTTAGAAAACAGCACGTGGCCAAACCAAAAAGAACTATCGGTTAAGAAGAAAGTGAAGAAATGGAGACTGACATGTGGAGAATGGGCATGATTAAGAAGTCCGCACTAGAGATCTATCGAACTTTTAAGCAGGAAATCGCCAAGGAAAGTATCTATGATAATACTCGGGTGGTTCTCTACTGTTAGAGGCCAGGACGGGAGTACTGCGAACCAAGACATATCGGGCCAAATACGAAGGGGTAGACACAGTATGCAGTGCGTGTGGAGAGGAAGAAGAAACTACCGAAAACTTAATAATGTTCTGTAAAGGGCTTCAGTCTATAGTTCAGGATGATCGCGCAGAGTTTTTCAAAGCACTGGGGTTTAGGGACAGGGAGGGCAAAATGGACTTTAAGCGGGTAGACTCTACTAGAAAGAGATTATCTGATTGGTGGCTAAAGTCAAGGCACGAGTGAAAATAAACCCTTCACTGCAAAGTACGAACCCTCAAACTCAGTTTTTAAAGAAAAAAAATAAATCTAGTTTTTGGTTCATTGAGTATTGCGGCTTGGTGGCGCTAGCCACCGCCCGATCTAAACAGTACAGCCATATCCATTCATCTATCCATCTACCCGTTCAGCGACCATGGGAATGATGGGTAGTACTACAGTGGCTAAAATAGAAAAGTGTGATGAACGCACCGGCTAGCGCGTAACGCATTGGGAGGAAACCGCCAGATGGCGCTGGCACACATTTGTACGTCACCGAAGGCGGCTTTGCGCTGTGCAGAGACGGCAATCAACCACGCGCGCGGGCAATGTGAAACATTTCATTTTTTTTATTGCTCGTGAATGGCCTCAAATGGCGACAGAGAAAATATGTTAATTAGTTTCTGAAAAACAGGATGCCTACGGGGGTGCACGACTGATCGGAAATATCGTCAGGGTGACAGGATGCCGAAAGTGAGCACGTGACGGCACTGAAACATTTCATCGATGTGAAAGGGTAAAAGAGTGGAACAATGAACTCAGTTGTGAGCCGTTGCTTGCAACACTTTCCACGGCGAATCATCATTTTCTCAAGCACTAATCTGTAAATAAAGCCCCATCAATCAAAACGTCATACTCAGAGGCGAGAACGACGAGCAATATTTGGATGAAATCTTTTCATTTTCTGCACACAGGTGATACAACACATTACCGAGAAGCGACTAACTATCTGTTTACAACAATGCATTCTTAATAACTTGTTGCACGTCCTTTTTTATCCTCAAGAAAAAAGTTTTATATTTCACAAGTGCCCCACAGAACATAGGGCTGCAAGTCTAGGTGATGTGCCTGAGCTTCAGGTACTTCCTCTTTTCACGAGAAGATGCTCGCTTTTTCTGGAGTACCTTTGTGTAAAAACGCAAAGGGGTGAGCAGAAAAAGACTTTACTTGATTGGTGAGGCTCGGGAGCAGAAAACAAGCTCTTCCAAGCTGTCACTGTGAAGCTCGTTTCAGCTAAAGCCCTTTGAAAAAGTGATTTCAATGGCGTCTACAAATGCGAAGAGCTTCTCCGAAAGTCCTACCCAAAGGCGTCCGCACGAGGGCGGCAAAGGGGTCTGACCACCCGGAAGGGGGCCGCTAAATCCGTTCTATATATTGACAAGGCAGCGGGGCACTCTTTTAGTCATCTAGAAGGGGGGGGGGGCGTAAAATCTGCCTCATACACTGATTTAATAAAAATGAGGCACCTTGTAATGAACCTTCGCCCTCCCCCCCCTCCCTGAACGGCAAGCACGCCCATGGGTTTACCCCTTTCAATGCGGACAATTTCGCCCATTCACAGTGTGCTCGAAGTGCCGGGAGATGTACATTTCGCCGAAGTGCAACTCGCACACAGCCGAGTTTTTTTAAAGCAGCTTGTCAGCGCGCGGGATCGCTCTCCGCTACTGCGCTAACAGAGCTTCGTCCTTTGGAACACCGAACAACGCATGCTTCTTTTCAGCTGACTTGTAGCCTGTAGTGAACCCCGAGACGAAGCAATGACTTTGTTTTCGCGCCATGAGAGTGCATACAGAAGCATTGGTGTCACAGTGCCAGCGCAATTAAAAAAAAAACGAGGACAAACGCGTCCGACAAAACTGTCTGAAATGTGCAAACGACGTAAAAACGATTGCGCGCACCCCCACACGGCTCCTCCTCGAAGGCTTCAGTGCGCTCCGTAGGCGCCGCTGGCCGCTCATCACACTTTCCTATTCTAGCCACCACGGATATAGTGTTCTAGAATAACATATAGTGTTCTAGAACACTTTATCACGGAAGAAGGAAAAGGTAAGGAGAGGCCCTGACGTCACTCGTAGTGAAGCCGCGATGAAGCCGGAAGTCGGCCATATTGACTAGGCAAGTTCTCCTCTCTTGTTTACATATGGATGCGAAGCAGAAGGCGCGACTCCCCCTCTGTCTCAAAAAGCACGTGGCCTGCGCGCCGCGGGCGCCGGTGCTATCCGAAACCAACGGAACGGATTTCAACACGCTGTCTTGCCGCGATACGGTGAACGAGATCTCTGCGTATGGCTGTTGTACTCTTGCACTGCCGGCTTTTACGATAAACACGGCAAGTTGCGCGTTAAGCTTTGTTTTATTTGATGTGTTTTTTGTGAAAATAAAGATGATATTTCGGACATTGCGGCGTGACGAACGAGGCACCGAAATTTGTACAGCTTCTTTCAGATCACTTTTCCCTCCTTTAGTGCTTCTCTTTAGGCTTTATGAAATTTTCGGTCAGGCTGTCGGCTAGACACAACGATAAAAAAAAAGAAAAAATGTCATCCCTGCAATAAACCCGGAGGTCCGTAATTATGCCAGTAAAGTCGGCGTCGGTGGAGTTTGTGTGCGTGGCATCCCGTTGAGTTTGCGCCGGCCTCTTTGTTTTCGCCCCTCATTTGTCCGACGCGCACTAGTTCCTACGGATATCCCAAAGGCCATGATTTCATTAGGACGAAAGCAGCGAAGACCACCCAAAAGTACGTGGGAACACGTCTCCAGTGTGATTCACACGCACTAGTAGCTACGGAGAACGGAAACCAGGATCACGTTAGGGCAAAAGGTGGGAAGTTAGCCAAAGGAATGCGTGAGAAAAGATCGGCGGGAAGCTTCAGGCGTCGACACAGCCGTCAAGGACGGCAGGGAAAGGCAGCCAAATGCGAGGGAAGATAACTCCGGGATAAGTGGCTAGTCATTAGAGGAAAATAAAGAGAAGGCACTCGTTTCTTTCTTCCTTATCTGGAACACAGCTCAGCGCCAACCGCCAAGGATGGCGGGGAAGGCCATCCGGCGGAAGGCGATGGAAAAGGAGTTCGGGATAATTGGTTGTATGAAAGAGAGGCGTTTGTTTCTGTTTCCCTTATCGGGGAGGCGGCTAAGCGCCTTGTGTGGTGTGTAAGGGGTGGTTCACGCGCAAACAGACCCTTCAAAGATGCCCGCCCGGTCCCAACAGCGCCCGTAAAGAAACACAGCATACCTTCTTTCTCAACGAAAGCAGGATATGATTGTGTATACCACACTGGAGGATTTCGAGTAGTATAAGTGGCACGTCTTGCTGCGTTCGCACTATCCCTCAAAGCTCCACTGCAAGCACTTCGCTGTGTGCGCGGTCACAGCCACAATGCCCAGCTGTTGTGTGCCAGAATGCAAGTCACGCGGGTCGCAAGAAGTACCAGCCACCTCCTACCACTTGTAAGTAAATTTACTTATTCGGTGCATGCGGTAGAGTAGACGCCAAAGTTGAATGTATATGATGCGCATAGTGGCAATTCTTCTGTACATTTATAAATTAACATGTTAGTTACGCTGCGTGTATACTGTGCAACACATATGCAATCATTCATCATCAGGTTTCCCAAAGACGCCGTTCATCGGACAAAGTGGATAGAAGCAATTTGGCCACCGCATATTCGCCGGGAACCTGCAAGGAAGGCTCATGTTTGTTCGAAGCATTTCATAGAGGAGCATTTTGATCGTACGTCCACGTTCAAAGTCCGCCTACGAGAGCATGCAGTTCCTACTCTTTTGGTGAGAACGAATGAATTTTGGAACCAATTTCCCTTCTCTTCGAGCAAATTCTTGATTTATGCTCTTCTCTTTCTGGTATACGCTTTTGATACATGTATGTCGCTAGCGTTATAGTGGCAAATAATTTTTAAAAGAATGGACGTACAATAAATGTTATACTGCAAAATAAATAAATAACCAAATAAATAAATAATCAAATTGTCATGCACCAGTTGTATTCATCCATGCTTCCTTTTTTTGACATCACCAAAAATTTTATTCTCATGTTAAAAATTAACAGCACCAATTCATACCTGTCAGTAGTTTGTGCACGAATTGATGCAATGCAAAAACACTTAAGGTAGCCCATAACTTGCATCTGAAAATTTAGATATAAATGTGGTAATTAAAAGCAAAAGTTTTGTAAGTGCCTCTTGTATCATGTATAATGCTTAATTTATGTTGGTATGAAGTGACGCAACACCTGTGCCATTGTTATTTCGTTTATTGTTCTACTATTTTGGTCCAATTTGCATTAGTAATATTCAAAGTCTTCAATCCCCCAGCTACCACATCCAGTACAACAAGGTGATAGAGTACCTGACTCAGCAAGCACCGAATCATCCTTTGATTCCCCTCAGCTCATGCAAGGTGGTGCTGAAGGCTTGCTGCTGCTTGCACAGGTAAACATTTCACCTGATCATCAAAATATGCTTACAGGTTGAGTTGTGCTTGAAGAATGCACTTGACAATAAAATAATCTGGTCACACTTGGCATATTAGAATTTATAGTGTATTTGTACAATGCAATGCAAGTAAAACAATATGCAGAAACTGAGGGAATGAATACAGTTATATTGACTCAACCCTTCACTTTCAATGCCTCGTTTTATCTGTATTGTTTTGAACAGTTTTTCATGAAGGCATTTTTAACTAGCAGTCATATATTACTATCAGATTGCTGCAACTTCTCATGAAGGCCTCCAAGCTAGTCTCTCCACACCTGAATCGCCTGAGCAGGTTGCTGCCACTTCTCATGAAGGCCTCCAAGCTAGCCTCTGCACACCTGAATCGCCTGACTTAGCTGCAGGCCTCCACGAGCAGTCCACACTCCAAAAGGGGCGCATCTCTTTTCCCTTGTCATTTTTTATACACCTCATTAGCTTACTGCTTTGAATATCAAGCTGAAGAGCAAATCACTGAATAGCATAGGTATTCTTGCTTTCAGGAAGCCATGGATATAGAGCCTAAAAGTGCAGATCCAATCAGTTTACTCGACCCAGCTCCTTCCGACCTAAGTGCCAGTCATTTCAATGTGTCAGCATTTGTACAGGTGAAAATTTACCTCTCTTCTACTCATTAAGCATGCTTGTCCTCTGTTATAGGTAAACTACTGTTGCAGTTGGTGTAAAAGTAAGAATTCCTAACACGTGCTCTTTTTAAAATCCTCCCATGGATATTGGTGCGAAGAGTGAAGCACAGGCCAGCATCGCGATACCAGGTCCATCCGGCCACGCTGCTGGTATTCAATGGGAGCCGGTCCATGAGCAGGTAAACCACTTCCATGCGACACAAGTGTTGAACATTATACCAAGGTATATCTTCTCTAGTTGAGCATGTACTAACATAATATGCACTTTCTTTTTATTTTTGTTGTAATGTCCTGATGGGAAGCAATGCATGTACTAGCCCACCTTAATTTTTCGAAAAACAGTATAGTTAATATAATTGTTGTTTTACATTGTGACTTTGGCTTGGCTGTAATCACAAAGTAAATGAAGGCAGCACAAATGTATAACAAACACATCTTACTTAAATTTAAATAAAGCAAATACTTATTGGAATAAAAATAATTGATCCTATTTCTGAGAAACTCAGTAAATAAGGCATTTTTAAGTGGGTGAATTTGAGGCTGCTGCAATAGCATACCAACAAGCTTACAGAGGTATCTTAAATCTCTAATTGCTTTCTGCCTCTGTTTTACTGCTACTGCCTAATTTAGAAAGACTATATACACGAAATGCAGTGTTCATTTTAAATCCATCTTGTCTTTCAGGGTTAACAGAGTTGGAAACATAATATTGTAATTTATTGTTTACAAAATACTTATCTGAACACTTAATTTGGGGGTACTAACCTGAGGGATGCATGTGTGTGGTTTGGTTTATGACTAGAGCTGTGCATTTATTGGGAAAATGGGAATAATGCTGACATTTACAATGTGATTTATTAGCTTTGAGCATTTTTTTAATATGTACCAGCATGAATAATTGCAATATGTACACACACCTGCCTTGTTCAGTCCCAGACACTTGTGAGTAAGTCAAAATGCTGTTAAGTGTGCAGCAGTTCCTCTTAAGACTGCTGGCTAGGCAAGACCATGGGAATTTCAACATTGTGAAAATTACAAATAACTGTTTTTTTATCGAGATGCTATGATCTACTTCCACAGGAATTACAAAGGCCACAAGACATGCCGGCAACATTTGAAACACCAAGAAGAAGAAAGCAGGCAAAGGTAAAAAAAGATCAACAAATGCAAGCTATCAGATCAAAGCAATGAACCTGTTTACACCAAGGGTAACACAATCAGTCCTAATATTTATTTCAGTAAATAATAAAACAAGACAAGAAAGGGTGTTAAAGTCAAAGTGCAATCAAAGCAATCCATGTAAATTATACATGCTGTGTTTATCAGCATGAGATACAGATCAATTAATAACTGCAATGTTAAATGAAATTTGAGCTGTGCTCCAAGTTATAGGAAATGGTTGGCAAATATCAATGGGGTCTTCATAGAGCTGACCAAAATATACAAGTACGAGGTTGTCCTAAATATGAAACTTAAATACCATAAGTGCCAGTGTCAACAGAAGAAGCAGGAATAAGGAAAAATTATGACTAAATGTCCAAGTAAGTTACTTGGCTTAGTCACATTGTTATTAGAAGTGGTTCAGCCTTTTACAAGTGACACGCCTTACCACCTGACAAATGAGAGTGTTTTGTTCTATGTGGTTTTGCCTTGTAGTTCGACACCCCAGAGAAGGCTTTTCTGCGAGCTCGCACAGCAAGACTTGCCTCGGAGCAGCAGAGATCAAGGAAAGCAATAAAAAAACTTCAGCGGTTTAAGAGGTGCCTTAAAGAACAGAATGCTGAATGGAAATCAGTTTTGAAAATACTAACCAAAGAAAACATTTTGCTCAGAGAGCAAGTTTCAGTGCTTGACACCCTGGGTGCAGCAAATCAGCATCTTTTAAAACGACAGATAGCAAAACAGACAAGACAACACCTGAAAAAGTATTCACCTGAGCTAAGGACTTTTGCTCTTACCTTGAACTTTTACTCTTCTCGAGCATATCAATATGTAAGGCAAGTCTTTGACACATGTCTGCCACATCCTCGAACATTAAGAAAGTGGTACGAGAGTGTTGATGTAAAAGCTGGGTTTTCCAAAGAGGCTGTGACTGCATTAAAGTTGAAGTGCTTAGACACGTGCAATCGAGGACATCAAGCTGTGTGCAGCCTCATAATTGATGAGATGTCAATTAGACAGCAGGTACAGTGGCAAAGTGGTCACTTTGAAGGCTATGTAGACATGGGCACAGGAACCGAAGGAGACTGCTTGCCACAGGCAAAAGCCGCCTTCGTGATAATGGTTGTAGCCATTAATGGCCATTGGAAAGTTCCTCTTGGCTACTTTCTGGTTGACAAGATAGTAGGTGAGCAGCGAGCGAACTTAGTTAGGCAGAGCTTGCTGACAGCTCATGAGGCAGGGGCCATGATTGTTTCAGTTACATGTGATGGTGCGCCTGCTAACATTGCAATGTTTCAAGAATTAGGTTGCAATTTCACGAACATTGAGAACCTTCAAACAACCTTCAAGCACCCAGCAAATAACGAAGCGATAGCCGCATTTTTTTATCCCTGCCACATGCTGAAGCTGGTGAGAAATGCCTTTGCACACCACAAATATTTTATCAATCAGGAGGGAAAAGTTGTATCATGGGCACACATCGAAGCACCTCATGACTTGCAAGATAAAGAGGGATTATATTTGGCAAATAAGTTGCGAAGGACTCACATCGAGTGGCAAAAACAACCAATGAAGGTTCGCCTGGCAGCGCAGGTGATGAGCCTGTCTGTGGCAATAGCTATCGCTGAATGTAGGGCGATGTGCTTGAGAGGATTTATAAAATCTCAGCCAACTGGGGAGTTTTTATTAATTATTAATAACCTCTTCGACATACTCAATTCCCGTAGCATGCATCAGGGAGGGTGGAAGAAACCAGTCAATGAACAGATTGTAAATGATAGCAAAACATTGTTTGACAGCACAATTCGATATCTTTCCCTCCTGAAAGAGCCTGCAAATATGAAACATTTGATAGGAACAGCTCGGAAAACTGGCTTTTTGGGCTTCATAATATGCATGAAGAGTCTGTTAGCCATGTACGATTTTCTCATTTGTAAAAAGAAGATACTAAATTATATTCCTGGGCATAAAATTAGCCAGGATCATTTGGAATTATTTTTTCGCTTAATTAGAGCACATGGAGGGCACAATGACAACCCAACAGCCCAACAATTTCAAGCAGCATTTAAAAAAGTGATAGTCCAAAATGAACTGTCTGATGCTGTTTCTGGAAATTGTCAAGTGCTGGACCACATTACTATACTGTCATGTAGCTCAACCAGGAGGCATTCAGCAATAGAAGTGCTGAATGCCACTGTTCAGAGAAGGCAGCTCTTGTCCTAAGAGTGTATTGAGCAGAGCCATGTAGTCAGCGAACATGATTACTGTGCATCACTCGAACACATCAGTGATTTCGGTAGTCGTGCTGTTACCTACATTGCTGGCTATGTGGTTCACAAGCTGGGCTCAAAGCTGATGTGTGCCCATTGTACTGAAGCATTGTTTGGCACATCCAGAGCAGCAGACACTGCATTCATTCAAAGGAAAAGCAAGGGGGGGCTTCACTACCCATCTAAAAGTGTCCTCGAAATTATCAAGAAATCAGAACCTCTTCTTCGATGGGCTGTGCACATGAATAATTAGCATCAAGATGACTCTTGCAGGATCTTGTGCTACAAGTCCTTGAATCGCTGCAGCATAAAGAACTGTTTGCAGAACTGCACTCACACATGTTTGATAATTCTCCACTGGAGAATCACTATGTCCATCTTTTAAGAAGTGTCGCAGAGTATTACCTTAATGTGCGCCTATATCATGTTGGTAAGCAGACAACGCAAAGTTTTCATAGCAGTCAAGTGCGCCAAATGTTCACGAAATTGACCCAGTTTAAAGGGCAATAGCACTCCATATGAACATTTACTTTGCATGGTAACAATCTTCAGAATGTCTTTGCTATATGCTCTTGTAGTCCAGATCAATGTTTCTTATGTGTGACGTTGCAAGTTTTTGCCCTAATGCGTAAATGCTGCTGAGTATACTCAGATGTTCTGTGTTTGACTCTTATTTATCTGCTGCTTCGATGACATTGTCCACAACGTGCCGGTTGAAATGTCTTCTCTTACGCATCTATGTGATTTTTACAAGCAAATTTGCACCCACCCACTTTGTTCTGCTGTATTCTGTGTTTGCCTCTCATTTGAGTGCTCAGTAAACCAATGAATAAGTTTAAAACTGGATAAAATGACTACCATCCCATAGCTAAATGGGTGAAATTAACCAAAACTGTGTTTTTGGTACCCTTTATGTTCATTACACTGAGATGATTTTGTGCCCTTCAATGCTTCTCTCAGAATCAAGCATACACATAAGTCTAACACTTGCGTGTACTCGCAATTGTATTGGTAATTATATTGCACACCCCTTTCTTGAACTCATTCAACTTACTACCATAGGTGGTCTGAGTAAGTCGTCTATGGTCTGAGTAAGTCGGTGGGAGTAATATAAAACATTTTTTGAGTGTGAGTCTGAGTGAGGTAGGTTCAGAAAAAATAGTCTGAGTCTGATTGAGTACAAAAAGCGCAAGATACATTTTTAAGTGAGTTCTACTGTTTTTACCAAGCTATCAACTAATCTTCAGCATTACTATCAGCATCACCTGAATTCACGTTTAAACTCATGTATTCTCAAAGGTATTCCAAAGCAGCGGCGTTCATGCCCCATTGCACTGTTTATTGATCGGAGGCGCGAATTACAGATGGACATGCCTTTACCAAACCACCTCTCCAATTCTCCTAAAGAAGTTCTTGATAAACATATCTTATGTTGCCATGCTTTCAAGAAAAACTACCGTACTAGTTTGCGAGCACTCACAACTCGTATTCGAAGGTACTATATCAATAGGTGCCAGGAAGAGAACCAGTTATGTGAGATATTGATATTAAAGAGCAGCGACAGCATGGTTGAAAAAGCTAATTCTAGGCTAACGAACTCACGAAACAACTCACTCTAAATCAGATGAGGCTGTTAAGGTGAATTCGAGTGGGTTGAAGAAAAGTTTGGCGAGTGTGATTCCGAGTGAGCCTTAAGTGCAAAATATATTTAATGAGTCAGTTTGAGTGGGCTGCACAAGTTTTGCTGACCTATGTTTCTTACATCTGTATTGTTTAGTCTCTGATTTACAATTTAATGGTACACCTAGACTCTCCCCAAAGAAGACTTGAAATACATGCTGGTAATGCTCATAGACAAAAGTTTTTCTGTCTTATTTTTTAGACAAACAACGCGACAGATTTTTTTTTATTACTTTAGCCAGAAATATTTGCAGTGAAATATTTCTGTTTATATAAAATATTTCGTCATTGAATTGTTCACATACTGCTCCTTGTGTACTTCACAATTTTACCACATACTTGCTATTGTCGTAAGTGTCATTAAAATGTGTTTTACTCGTTATATTTGAGTTCTCAAATCACTTGGTCAACATCGTTCGAACGGCTTGTAAGCTTCTGAATGCACAAGCACGCGCATCTAGTGAGGTGCACCTAGTTACTTTGTGCAGGTGCGTGTAGACATTTTAACGAGTTTTGCTTCAATACAGACAACATTGCGGAGAGTGAGACAATATTGCGAAGAGGGAGCGTCTTAAGCGAAGCAGAACAGGAACTTAATTGCGCAGAAGCATGTGGAACTATACAGGAACATGATAAGCAAGATTAGATTACAGTCTAAATAAGGACCTGAGGACCGCAAATGCATCGTTTGTTGTCATAAGAAGCAACACCGCATAACTGTCACTAACCTGCAAGGCATTCATTGAATGAATTCTTGAGCACAGTCGTTATCTTCTATGATGGCTTTTCAGCATAATTTTGACGGACGCTGCAAATTCGGAGTACGTATACGCGCGCTCGTTCCGTGGTTTCTAGTTCAGACACCTGGTTACAACCACCACCGGAAAAAAATCGCGTAGCTAACGATGCGGCACAAAGAATGGATGCTGTCGAACACCTGCAGTACGCCACGGTTAGGTGCGAGGCCCATGAAAACGCGCACACCGCCACTGGACCGCCTGAACCAGCCTGAACGGTGCCGCACCACACTACATCAATAATAACAAAACGCCGCCATTGTGATATGGCCGCGCGTGACGTAATTTCCGCCACATTTTTTACGCCCTGCGCCGGGTGGGCATGCCCTCTCCTTACCTTTTTCCTTCCTCCGTGGTAGCAGACAAAATGTGCTGCATTTGTACGTTTTACAAGATTATAAGCAGCACCACATTTGTGGACTTCGATGGTGACCATTTCAATTCGAACTGCATTGGTCGTAAGGTCCCTAGATGAAACTTGTTTCATCTAGGGACCTTAATTGGTCGCCCATTGTCTCGCCGCGGTGGTCTAGTGGCACTCGGCTGCTGACCCGCAAGTCGCGGGTTGAAATCCCAGCTGCGGCGGCTGCATTTCCGATGGAGGCGGAAATGTTGTAGGCCCGTGTGCTCAGATTTGGGTGCACGTTAAAGAACCCCAGGTGGTCGAAATCTCCGGAGCCCTCCACTACGGCGTCTCTCAAAATCATACAGTGGTTTTGGGACGTTAAACCCCACATATCAATCATTCATTGGTCGACGATTCAGCGGCGTTTAGCTAACGGTGTCGATGAGATCATGGCTCTTCAAAGAATTTCCTGTCACGGCAAATCACGGGACGGCTTTACGCTCTCCCATCGTTACACCCACTTTTTTTAAGGCGGCGGTCTGACTCCGACGGCACGAACACATCGTTTTTGTCACTTTTCCAACTGACGTGGCGGCTGTTCTTCTTGTCCTATATAGTTGGTTTATGTGTCATTGAAAAGCTTAATTTTTGTACATTTTAAAGATATCTATTAAAAAAAAGTAAGCTTTTAGCACTTGGGTAGGGAAAGCCAAGAATAAGCGCTGGTTACATGGTTTGGTCTGACTGTGTGTCAGCAGTGACCATTTTCTGAAAAATCTGCTTCAGTTACAGCACTGTTCTTTGCGCAGAACATGTAAGACATATTTATCTATTTCCTCAACGTAGCAAATTATTCTAGCACTTTTACTGTATTGCTGATTAGCTTTTGAAAAGAGCCAAATTTAGTAAATGTCGATGCGGACTATCCGGCACCTATTCGCTTGAGAAAATTCATTTTCTGGCTGTATATAGAGGATGGCATTTGCCGTTTGAGTGCTCAATTTTATTTATGTACGCCCGCTCGCTCTTTAATTATATTGATCTAAATTGGGCAATATTCTCATTAGATAGACCTACCGTGGCCCATTTTTGCGGAGAACTACTGAAGTTCATTAGCTGAATTTGCGATAAACTATAGCCCCTGATCTATTTCCTCAACGTAGCGTTTTTCAATAAAGCAAGCAGAAATGCGAAACAAAGCTCGCAAAGTGTCTAAATTTATCGTGCCGTAAACATCCACAAAATCGTTGTTATCTTGAAATAGCGCTAAAATCTAAGCATGCATATCCTAAAATATAACAGTTACGGTCTCCTGGTTTACTTATGCCCACTAATCGCACACAATAACTGCAGGAATATTGAGAAATCTACATTATTTCTATCACTACAACGAAAATTGTCTCCTAGCGCCACCTAAACAGAAATAAAAAAAGCGCTAAACTTGAAGGTTCTCTGTCTCCCCGAAAGCGGCACGCAAAAACATTTTGCCTCAGGAGGAAACGTCTTTTCTAACTTCAAACCATGCCCCGTCACCTGTAAGCCTTCCTCCCCTCAGAGTCTCATAAGGCTGCGTGGTACCGCGGGAGAGCGTGAAAACAGGTGGGCAGCATCCTCCGAGAGGATGGTGTGAGCGTCTTCACGGGAAAAGAAAGGCCGAATTCTTGGAAAGTCCCTCTTTTATGTGTGCACGTCTTTGTCGCCCTCCTCACCCCCCCACGGACTATAGCGAAAAGCGAGGGCTGTGCGACGACAGTCAGAAGAAAGCAGAAAAACGAACGATAAACGAGTGATACGAGCGAACTGAGCAGACGTGCGTGGGTAAGGTATTTGTGAATATCTTTGTAGGGTAAGGTATTTGTGAATATTTGTGAAGAAAGAGAAAGGCAAAGGAAAGGCTTATATGCTACCCTACACGGGGAGGAGGAAGGAGAAAAAAATAGAGAAAAATGTCAAGGGCATGCGGCACCTGCTGACAATTCGTCATTGGGAAGTCTGCCCTGCAGAGAACTGTCAATGCGTCAAGATAGCAGCTCCTTGACTCGTTAGCGTGAGTCATAAGGCTGACGAATAGAAACAGCCGATCTTGGACTTATGCCTAATAGCTCGAAAAGAACAGAAACGTTTCTGAAAAGGATAAGTTTATAAGAAAGTGTGGTGACATCGGTGTGCATAAAACACGTTTACATGAGTGCGAAACATGCGCTTCGCATTCATGTAAGCAATGGAAGACGCATTGCACTAATGCGTAGGAAATGGGCAGTTTTGCGAGTGCCGGTCGATTCACAGGCCGTAAATCACGATGAGGGGAATGGTGGCCCCCCGTTGTGCGAACTTCGTGCGTCCCTCTTTCGCTATAAGGAATTAATATTAGCTCAAGAAAACAAAAACACTCGAGAAAGAAGTGGGACGAAGCAGAAATGTCGGGAGCTGAGATATTCCTGCCTAATGCCACTCCTTTCTCAAGTCATTGTTATTTCTCTCGCGCTAGTATGTACCTATATATATAGTGGTTGATGACGCAGAAAATTGTGCGAATTTCTGTTTCCCATGCTCGAGGCACGACTAAGCTAATGAGTTATTTTTTTTAATTCTTTTACATAAACCAGCTCGCCCAGCTACAAGTCGCTGTAATCCGATACTCGCTCGCTGTAATCCGACACCACATGGTAGCTGCGGCGTACAGAAGACGAGAGGTCCTGCAAATGGCGTCGCATCACCTTTCCGAAACGCGCTTGCAAAGTCGATGGGCTACTCTGGCATTCGTGTAAAATTGATTACAGCCTGACAGCTCGAGGCAACTGCCAGTCAGTCGGCTGCCAGCTGGGGCGACTAACTAACTTCATTCAACAAGAGGCTGGCACGCCGTCTCCACGGTTGTTGGGAGTGGGGTCCAGTTCGTCTTTCCTCAATAAGAAAGCACGTTTGCGTATAGCCGGGCGTCGACAGTTTGCCGTAAGCCGGCACGGCACGCACAGCGTTTATACGAATGCGACAACGGGCGCATCACGACCATGTAAACGGGGGTAATGCGCTAGAAAGACATATCGCACAAATGCGCCAGGCAGGTCTGGATTCCGAGGGGTAAGTCGACCCAGAGTACTTTTCACGACAAAGGAACGCCGACCACTCGTCGTGTTGGCCTTGTGTGCACTTCTCGCACACTACAAGACAGCTGCGAGGACAGAAAGCAAGAGCTTCTCGGGACTAAAGTCCGCTAAATTTTTCTCTTTTACCTAAGTAACGACAACTGCCTCCTCTCCCAACCCTCTCTCACACACAGCTGGTGTCTGCCGCCATATGCTTCCTAACTAGAAAGACTTCCAAAGCCACGTACGTATAAGTAAATTAGCCACGCGCCTATCAGTGAACAATGTGCGAACGCGACGCGCCTTTCTCCTCCAGCTAGTCCCTCGTCAATAGTGAGCGAGGAACGCGTTTTACCAGGTGCTGGAAAAGCATAAGGAAGAACATGGCCACCGCAAACGAGCGCTCCACAATGAGATTCCTCGGCGGCGCTTCAATGGCTGTCGGTACTTAGCAACGAAGAGAAAAAAAATGTAGGGCTTTACTCGGGACAGTTCATGCGCTCCATGTAAATTGTAGCTGATCGCACTGCTTGTGGTGCACGCCGTTGCATTCTGTCGCACTCATGCAAACGCAGCTCGAATGCGGTACTGTTTCCTACAGGAACGTCGTCTAATTGCGATGTTGGGGAGGCAAGGGCTTCCCGAAGGTCAGTGGATTGACCAATCCTTCCATGGGAAGAAGGGGTGCCCAAGGCGACACCACTAACACCTGGATAGTCTAGATGGCCTCACACGAGGGCAGGAGATGTGGAATAACAGCCACTATGCTAGCCTGAAGGTGCGAGGCAGCATGACGAGGGGGGAGGCGGACTGAGTGAGGATGAGGACGGACACAAAAATGCGTGCTCAGCACGGAAGGCGACAGAGCTGTAGTAGCGTGAGACACTAGAGATAGAACGCATTTCTGCCGCATCCTCTGGTGTCCACTGCTCGCGTAGAGGGCTTCTTTAGAGTTTGCTTAGCGTGCGCTGCGAGTGCGTGTGGGAGTACCTGCAGCACGAGTGTCTTGCCGCGCTTCACATGAGTCATGACAAATCATAAGGATAGAGCTTCACGGAAGAGGAAGAGAGCCGCCATCGCGACATGTCGAGCACGGGCAGCAGCTGCATTTTCACACCATTCAAGGTAAGACCATTTCGATTACTGTGGTTTATTTTGATAATAAAAGCGCGCAGCTACAGCAGCAAAAAGAAAAAAAACATTATAGAAACCTATTCTTGATACAGTGGCGAGCTCGTTTTGTACCCCAGACGCAATGTGGGCTCCGTAAAGGAAGGAAGGAAGCAGAAGGCAAATTGTCACGTTGTGGGCGACATTATTTCTATGACCAGCTTTACGTTGCCAGCTACACTGCTATACTTTACTCTATTTTATGTTGGCATGTTAGTTTTGGCGGCTATGTATGTACAAAGACAAATTCGTTTGAACTTCTGTTTTACGGCTTCAGGCGAACAAAACTGTCCAATGCTATAGCCCGTACTTTGTCGCTGCAGTGCCTTTAGGTGCGTGTACAGGACGCTGGACACGCAGTCACTCCTAGATAATGCGCACCCGTGAGAAGAAAGTGCTAAGATCTGCGGACGTGTGGAGTCTATAAAAGCCTTGTTTTTTGTGTATCTGAAATGTCGCTGCCGTGTATCAAAATGCTAAGGGTAGGTGCTTCTTAGCGCTGTGACGAGAGGTCTGGGCGAATCAGCACCTACAACACGCTGTGTGTACGTCACAACGCTCCTGCTTGCGTGTTTGTCTGCTTGGGCGCCTTTTATTTGTCGTGACCTTGGGCTCCGTCTATCTTTCTGACCTGCACTTGTCTGATCGAACAGCATATTTGCGGGTGAAACATTGAGCAGTGGTGGCAAAGCCCGGCATTTTTGTCTGATGCTGCTTTTGTCGCAAGCACGCGGCGTGCTTGAGAGCTGAGCACTGTAACTGAGAAAGTATTCTATAAAAGCTAGACTGTGCTCAAAGTAAAAAAAAGATGTGAGATGCCCCCAATCAAATGATTCTTTTCACACGAGTGCTTATCCTACAGCGCTTATCTTGCCTTTCATCGACATTCAAGCAACCCATAGTAGACGACTGTCGGGAGAAATTCTTTTCAGTAATTATCCCGACTGAGAAAAGGACTCCTTTTTTATTTTGAGTTTTGCAGCGGTCCCTCACCACACGAGCTTATTATTCATGCCAGCTTTGGAAGTGTAGTTGCTACGATTCCTGTGCATCTGGTGCTAGCTCACTAACCACATGATGTACTTTCCTGTAAAATTTGCAGGAAGGCGAGTTCGCCGGAGAGCAACAGTGAGCAACGCCAAAGCGCCGCCTCTACGCCATGCTTGGAAGACAGTGGTTTTGCCAGAGATGATGACGCAACGTCTGACTACTGGGACAATTTCGGCACCGTCGAAGAGTCGCTGCCGGGCCTGAGTCTGGAGACAAGCGTCACAACTCAGCCAGAGGAGCCGATTGTTATGTTTTGCCGCTCATAAGTTGATCGTGCGGATGGGACAGCACCAGACGCTACGTTATTCAAAGCTTCTTTCTCGGATCTCTCTCGGCAAGGTCGCAAATTGCTTCTTTTGAGCATGGGACGACAGCGCGGGAAGCAACGTTATACAAAGCTTCTTTCTCGACTGTCTCTCGGTATGCCCGTGTGACTGTACACCACTTATCTTCTGGAATGCAAACTACGTCCGTCTCCTCCGCTGCCGGGGGCAAACACACGATGTGAAACGAACCCGCTCTGCCAATCGGCTTGGAATGTTTGTGGTTTAGAGACAAGTCGCCGCTGCCGGGGGCAAACGCACAATGGGATTAAGCGACCCCGTCCTGCCTCCGCTGCCGGGCGCGAGCTCAGTGAGAGTAGGCGACACGCTCTGCCCTGGCGATCGGCTCAAAGTCGCAGCGATGCACGACCCGAACACAAGGAAAGCGGAGAAAGTCAAAGGCCGCTTGCTACTTGCGGGGGCAATAACGTTCCGCGCGCAATCACTTAACTGATAGATCGGTGTGGAGAGACATGACGGGAAAGAGTACCAAAACGCCTGTTTAAACTGTAGAAGCGCTGCTGTCGACAGTAAGGTCAGCCCAGTAGGGAGTGACTTAATCTGAGTGGAAACAGATTGGATGAGAGAATGTTGAGGCGGACCAGCAGTGGCCACCTCCCCCTTTTCTTTGTTACCGCAAGATACTTAGGACTGGATGGAATCCGTTTCTCTTCAGTCGAGGCGGCAATCACTTAACTGATAGATCAGTACGACTCCGTACGATGCAACTTTTGTCTGGGCCGTAACCACTTGGTGGTCGAACAGTGAGACTAAGTACGCTGTATGTAGTAACAGTGTTCTAGGCTCTAACTTAAGAAAAGTTAAGTAGAAGAGTAAGACGCTGTTGATGTCTGTGTTATCATGAGTGTGCTTCGGCAAACTGTACATATGACTGTAAATATTTCGCTGTAATATACCTTCAAGTTTTCATTACCTCCAACCTGCCTCCTGCTTCATCGACGCCGATCATCTCCATGACGGGACTTCAATCCACATCAAGGAGATCAACGAACAAGAAGGAAAACTTAACTCCGATCATCACCGGAAGAAGAGCTGTGTCACTGGCCCATTTCGTGAACGCTGTTCGTAGTCTCGACGACCACAGCTGTCCTAAGCTGACTGGACGTTTTGCACTCGTGAAAGAACGGAGAGGGGGACTCTGGTCGGAGCTCACGTTTACCTGCAGTGAATGTCAGGAAATCAGAAAGATGACGACTGACCCCGTCACAGAACTAACGTCCCTCACTGACAAAGCAAACATAGGAGTCAATGATGCTGCTGTTTGGGCATTCATGAGTATTGGATCGGGCCACTCGCAGTTCGAGGAAGCAATGGCAGTCATGGAAATTCTTGCTATGCGCAAAGGGGCTTTTCTACGCCGGGAGGAGTCCCTGGGAAAGGTAAATAAGCTGATAAATATTTATTTTCTCTTTCTGAAGACGATGGAGGATGTACAGCGCTTTATTTTTAGTAAAATTCACATGAAGCGACAGTGGCACGTGCATGGCAAGCGTTTTAAACGGGAGTACGGCACGATGAGAATTTCTCTGCAACATTTCGTCATATACAATGAAACGATTGATCGTGAGATGTCAGGATTACAAGTGAGCCAGTAATCGTCCTGACTAGGAGCTCACTCACGCATTGACGCAATTACAAAGTGCGGCATCGCTATTGTGAAAACAATTTTGACGTTGTTCTCTGCTGTAACTTTTGTTTTGTTGCAGTGCTGGAAAACCGTCCTTCTTGACCAAATGATAAAAGCAGGAAAAGAAGAAAAAAAAACTCGCGGAAGAAGCTTGGGCTTTCTGTGAGGATGGCATAACCCCCTATATTACAGTGATTGTCGATGGTGGGTGGTCCCACCGCAGTCATGGACACCGGTATTCCGCCAACTCTGGTGTCGCTGTGATTATAGGAGAACGCACGAAGAAGCTCCTCTACCTAGGAGTACGAAACAAGCTGTGCAGTACCTGTGAGCACTATTCTAGGACAGGAAAGGGCAAGAAAGACCATGTGTGCTACAAGAATTGGAACCAAAGCTCAGGGGCAATGGAGTCGGATATTATCGTTGAAGGCTTCCAGAGAAGCGTGAAAATGCATGGTGTGGAATACCGGACATTCATAGGGGACGGGTATCCGTCCGTTTTACATCAGATACTCACGAAAGTGGAGTACGGGCGCTTTGTAAAAAAGAGGGAATGTGCAAACCATGTTGTGAAATGTTACACCACTCGGCTCTATGGCATAGCCAAAGAAACAAAGGGCAGTTCAGCTTTCCTAAGTGGCTCTAGGATTAAGCGGTTAAAGAATGGTGCACGGAAGGCCATAAAGCACTACGCAAACATTCTTAGAGATGTACAGGGTACTGCACAAAAGCAGCGTGCCCAGAAAGCCGACCTTACGCGCCAGCTTGCGGGTGACCTCATAAATGGCCCAAAACATGTTTTTGGTTGCCACGACAGACGCAAAGACTACTTCTGTGATGGCACCAAAGGTGACAACATTTATGATAGCATGCCTAAGGTTCTACAAATGAAAATAGTTACCGCTGCCAATATAATTGCCGAAAAAGCTGACCGTCTTGTGACAGATGATACAAGTAATCTTGCCGAGGCAGTCATGGCACTGGTAGCCAAATTTTTTGGTGGTAAACAGATCAACAGATGTCAAAAGGGCTCTTATGAACACCGCTGTTATGGAGCTGGGCTCAGCTTTCAGCTGGGGCCACAGTGGCACTGCACCACATCCAAGGCTGTAACCTGCAAGAGCCCCGCAGCCGCCTTGAAGCGCTACGTAAGCAAGAAGACGGCTCGGAAAGCAAACAAAGAGTCTCTCAGAAGAAAACTGTTTGAAGGAAATGACCACTAGCAGCATAAGCGCAAAGAGTCTACGGTGAACGACTCAATGATTCATTATGGTCCGAATTGCCAGCAGCCAGACATGCCACCAGAGCAATATGCCGAGAAAGAACGGGCTGTTTTAGCAAGCCTGCAGGTGAATGAGAAACAGCAGAGGGAAATTGAGAAGGCTACTCGAGGACAGGCTGATAATCCTACATGGCATTTTGAAAGAAACGTGCGCCTAACGGCGTCGAATTTCTATGCAGTATGCCGAAGGAGGGAGTGGACACCGTGTGACACGATCGTGAAGACCCTGCTCTACAAGAAAAATTTCACCAGTGCCGCTCTTGAGCATGGAAGACAACAGGAACGTGTCGCACTCCGGTTATACGAGCAAGAAATGGAAACTGGAAACTGCTGTGCAACCTTGCGGGTTATTTGTTTACCCAGAGTACGGATTCTTGGCGGCGTCGCCAGACGGATTAATTTTGCCGTGTCCGGGGAAAAGGGGATCCTGGGGGTTGAGCTGACGCTGGGTGATTGGACCTTTAAGGCCCCCCGGAAGAGGCAACACACCCCTTTGGCCCCGGCTTCACGTAGACGGCACCCCTGGGCTGACCCACCCAGGGGAAATCGGCAGTCGCCTTTTCCTATCTCTCTCTCCCTACATCTTCGTCTTTATCTCTTACTGTTTATCTGTCCTGTCTTCTACTCTCTTCTGCTTACTTCCAAACTTCCTGGCGGCGAGGGTTAACCCTGTGCAAATAGCCTACCTTGGTCTAGGCGCATTGGGTTATAGTTGCGTTGTACGGCTGGCGTCTGCAGGTTTTAGCATCCACAAACTTGTAGCGTCCCCTTGTTGGGCTCCGTGGTGGGTGGCCGCCAACGCTTCTGAAGAAAATTAAACTGGCATGCATAAAGCATTTCCCCTATTAAGTGATCGTACCGCCTTAAAGCGTGTACGCACCGAAGACTTAGGCTTTTTCAACCGATCAAGTGAAAACTTCCCCCATTTTCATGTTATACATAGTGAAATAAGCAGCAAGCAAGCCAGAACCGTATCACCCTTTGTAGTAGCCAGATGTCTCACAGAAACTCTTGGAGCCGGGTACAAAGTTACCAAAATGGCCAGCGGAGACCTCCTCCTTGAAGTCCGAGGAAAAGAACAGTTCGAAAAGCTACAGAATCTTTCAACTTTTGGTGACACTCCCATCACTGTAACGCCACACAGATCCATGAACACAACCCGTGGAGTAGTATCTGATGCTGATCTGCTCAGCTTGACTGAAGAGGAACTTCTGGAGGGGTGGAAGAGTCAGAATGTGACCAAGGTACAAAGGATCACCATTAGAAGAGACAACAAGGCAACACCAACAAAACACCTAATACTCACGTTCGCTTCCAGTAATCTCCCAGAAAGTATTCAAACAGGCTACACAAAGACGTCGATCAGACCATACATACCTAACCCACGTCGTTGTTTTAAATGCCAGAAGTATGGCCATGGCTCACAAAGCTGTCGTGGTCACCAAACTTGTGCACAATGTGGAGTGTCAGGCCACAATTCTGACAATTGCGAAGAACCATCACACTGTGTGAACTGTGGTGGAAATCATGCCGCATACTCACGGTCTTGCTCATTTTGGAAAAAAGAAAAGGAAATCATCACATTGAAAATAAAAGAAAATATCACATTCAAGGAAGCAAGACGAAGAGTGTCGCCATTTTATGGCGCTACATATGCTGATGCGGCGCGTCAGGGGGCAACGCCGCACCAGCCCTCGCCACTCCTTCGGCCAGCGCAGAGCGAGCCGACGGCTGTGGCACCTGCCCCCAAGGCGGCAGTAGTTCAGGCTACTCCGCCTACTATTGAACAGAGACCAGGGACTCCAGGGTCCTCGGGTCTCAAGGCCTCACCCCGCCAGGCAAGGCCCAACCTTCGAAAAACCAGCTCGCATGAGCGAGCATCCAGTGCCTCCGAGGAGGCAATGGATACGGCGGCACCCCTGGTGCCAAAAGAACGGCGCGGCTCTCTGGAGCGCGCCAAGAAAACTAAAAAGCCCATAACAGGGCCTGACAATGGCCCTGGTACTTGAGCTTGACCTTTCAGCTTAAACAAGTCACTCCCCTAACGTACACACAGCACTACTTTACTTCCAATATGGACACACAAATTATACATTGGAACGTCAGAGGACTGCTTAAGAACCTCGACGACGTACAAGAGCTTTTATACAAATACTCACCTCAAGTGCTGTGTGTACAAGAAACACACCTAAAATCCTCCACAACAAATTTTTTACGTGCTTACGTCATATACCGAAAGGACCGAGATGATGCTGTGGCGTCATCCGGTGGCGTAGCCATTATTGTTAACCAAGGAGTAGCGTGTACACATTTACCACTCCAGACATCCCTTGAGGCGGTGGCTGTTCGAGCGGTACTGTTAAACAAACTCGTCACCATTTGCTCTTTGTATGTACCTCCCCACCACCGTCTTGAAAGACGTGAATTTCAGTCGTTAATAGACGAACTGCCTGAACCATATTTGCTTCTTGGCGACCTAAATGCACATAGTGGACTCTGGGGCGATTCTCGCTGTGATGCACGAGGTCGTCTCATTGAACAATTTCTCTTCTCTTCCGGTGCCTGTTTGTTGAATAGGAAAGAGCCAACATACTATAACGTTGCCAACAAAACTTACTCGTCTATAGACCTCAGCATCGTATCGCCTTCACTCCTACCCCTACTGAAATGGAAAATCATAAATAATCTATATGGAAGTGACCATTTTCCTGTAGTGTTGAGTTCACAAACAACATATGAATGTCCTCTACATGTTCCCAAATGGCTGATGAACAAAGCAGACTGGGAACAGTTCCACAACACTACACGTTTGAGTTGGACAGACATATGTAGGTTAGACATAGATGAAGCTGTGAAGTACTTCACAGCTTTTCTAACTGACGCAGCAGCCAGGTGCATACCGCAAACATCTGGAATGCCCGGCAAACGACACGTCCCATGGTGGAACACGGAGTGTCATAATGCGCGAAAGGAACAGAACAGGGCATGGAGATTGCTGCGCAACTCGCCAACGGCGGAAAATCTTGACACGTTCAAGAAAATAAAGTCTCAAGGAAGGAGAACGCGTCGGCAGGCCAGAAGAGAAAGCTGGCAGAAGTTTTTGTCGGGGATCAATTCATACACACAGGAGGCAAAAGTCTGGAACATGGTCGGTAGGATAGCAGGGAAACAAGTACACACACTTCCACTCGTAAACACTCAGGGTGATACCTTGGAAGATCAAGCAAACTTCCTCGGTGCACACTTCGAACAGGTATCCAGCTCATCCCACTATACTGACACCTTCCAAAAATACAGAACAAGAATTGAAAAGCAGAAACTCGAACACAAATCCACCAGATACGAGGCATATAACCAAGCTTTCAGTCTAGCTGAGCTCCGAACATCTCTAAACTCCTGCGGTACTTCTGCCCCAGGTTCTGACCGTGTGATGTATGAAATGTTAAAAAACCTACCAAATGAAACCCGAAAAACCTTACTTTGTTTGTACAATGCTATTTGGTCTTCTGGCACTATTCCTACCTCCTGGAAAGAGGCTATTGTTATTCCCATTTTGAAAGAGGGCAAGGACCCTTCTTTACCCTCGAGTTATAGGCCTATAGCACTTACAAGCTGCTTGTGCAAAGTCTTCGAAAAAATGATAAACTGCCGACTTGTACATTTTCTTGAAACAAATAATTTGCTCGACCCATTTCAGTGCGGGTTTCGAGAAAGTAGATCCACCACAGACCACCTTGTTCGTATCGAGGCACAGATCAGAGACGCGTTCGTCCATAAACAATGTTTTCTCTCTGTGTTCCTCGATATCGAAAAGGCTTATGATACAACATGGCGTTTCGGAATTCTAAGAGACCTGTCACACCTTGGCGTGCGCGGAAGAATGTTCCACATAATCGAAAGTTACCTGTCGAACCGGACATTCCGTGTCCGTCTAGGCAGTGTGCTCTCCCAAACATTCGTCCAGGAAACAGGCGTGCCACAAGGTGGTGTGCTTAGTTGCACACTTTTTATCATCAAAATGAATTCTTTGCACTTGTCCATTCCCCGCATGTTGTTCTATTGTACATATGTCGACGACGTCCAGCTTGGCTTCAAGTCATGCAACTTGGCCATGTGTGAGCGGCAGGTGCAGCTGGGTTTAAATAAGGTCTCCAAATGGGCAGATGAAAACGGATTTCGACTTAACCCACAAAAAAGCACGTGTGTCTTGTTCTCTCGAAAGAGAGGCATGCACTCGGAGCCCGACATTCAACTGAACGGGCAACAACTGTCCGTCAAAGCTGAGCATAAATTCTTAGGCTTAATCTTGGACAACAAGTTGACCTTCGTACCCCACATAAAGTATTTAAAAACAAAATGTTTAAAAGCCATGAATGTTATAAAAGTGTTGTCACGTACTACGTGGGGTAGTGACAGGAAATGCCTCATGAACCTGTATAGAAGCCTTGTTCGCACCCGCTTAGATTATGGGGCTATTATTTATCAGTCAGCGACTCAAAGTGCTTTGAAGATGCTGGATCCCGTGCACCATTCGGGCATCCGCCTTTCTACGGGTGCTTTTCGCACCAGCCCCGTAGAAAGCCTTTACGTTGAGTCAAATGAGTGGTCGCTTCATCTGCAAAGAACCTACATGTCCTTTGTATATTTCTTTAAGGTGAAAGCAGACAAGAAACACCCCTCATACTCTGCTATTAATGACTTGTCGAGCTCGATTCTTTTTCAAAACAGGCCTTCAATGAGGCAGCCCTTCTCAGTTCGCCTGAAGGGTCTAGCTGAGGACACTGGAGTGTCACTCGAACACAGTTTAATGGCTCCTGTAGCATACCCGCCACCGTGGCAGTGGCAGACTATAGATTGCGATGTGTCTTTTTTAGAAGTTACTAAACATGCGCCTATTGCCCATATTCGAACATACTTCTTGGAACTTCAACACAAATACACACGTCGTGAGTTTTTTACAGATGCCTCTAAGTCTAACTCCTCTGTGTCCTACGCTGCTGTTGGCCCTTCCTTTTCGGATGCTGGCCCTCTACATCCAGGCACAAGTATCTTCACAGCGGAAGCTTACGCGATACTTGTGGCAGCTAAGCACATCAAACAATCACAAATACAAAAAGCAGTAATTTATACAGACTCCCTCAGTGTGGTAACGGCTCTGCACAGTCTTAAAAAACAAAAAAACCCTGTCCTAGTTTCACTTTACTCCATTTTATGCACCCTCCACACACTCAACAGACACGTTGTTGTGTGCTGGGTGCCCGGGCACCGTGAGATTCAAGGCAACGTGATGGCGGATCAGCTTGCTGCATCCGCCCACGAAAGCACCGCCATTACACCGACATCAATCCCGGCCCTTGATCTTAAGCCGTCTCTCAAACGAAAACTCAGGGACTACTGGCAGAGCAAGTGGGATACACACACACAAAACAAACTACACGTTATCAAGCCACACCTTGGCCATTGGCCACCAGTATCAAAATCACGTCTAACAGAGGTAACACTAACAAGACTCAGGATAGGACACATATACACGACACACACGCATCTTTTGTCCGGTGGTGATCCACCTTTGTGTGACAGATGTGGAGAGGCATTGACAGTCCTTCACATATTAATCCAGTGCAAACACTTAGAAACTCTAAGAAAACGACATTTTCCATTACCCTACCGACAGCATATACCTTTACACCCTGCAATGTTCGTCGGTAGGGAACCGCTTTTTAGTCATAAATCATTGTTAGCGTTTTTAAAAGAAATTAATAATTTTCATATCATACACCCGGGCATTCCGTAGCACGACCTCTCTAGAGAGGTTTTTGCTGCGGCGGTTACACAAGAAAGTACTTGCCTCACGGCCCTTGGACGCAAGGGCATGAACGAGTGAGGCACTTGTGCTAATGCCATTCATATCCACCATCGTTTTTTATAATCACCAACTCTTGTCATCTATCCTCACCACACACACCTTTCACGGCATGGTCATGATTTTATTATTTGTATGTTTTTACCCGCCTTACCGCGAGGAATTTTATGGCCTTTATACAGCCGCTTATCACAATCATTGTCCATATTCTTAGTAACATGTACTGGCGCTCTTTGGCCGTGAAACGGCCCTTGCGCCACAAAACTTCAAACATCATCATCAGACGGATTAATTGCGAGCGACGGTATCGTGGAGGGGAAGTGCCCATTCACTGCGAAGGACATGGAGCCATCTGAAGCAGCTAAAAAGTACAATCAAAGGAGCCAAGTACACGAACCACCCAAATTGAGCCGCTCTCATAACTATTTCTACCAGTGCAAGGCCAGCTGCATATCACTATTTATTTATTTATTTAGTGAACACTGCCGACTTCTATGCGAAGTCGTAGGCAGGAGTGGGTGACAGATACACTTGATTGGACATTTTCCAGGGCAAGAAAACAACAGAAGCTTAAGACAGAAAAAATATGTCGGGGGGAAATGTAGAAGAAAAACAGGGATTTACAAACACTGGAGTCAATGCAGCGCTTCAGAATGAGCAAGTTTTGTTTAAAAAAAAGGCGAGAAAAACACATATCGACTCAATCGACGAAGCGTGATACAATTGAGCTCGCGCTGAACATAGGAAAGTTATACAACTCAGACACACACGGGATAGATTAAATGCGGTGACAATGAAATAAAAAGAAATAAAGAAAAAAAGTTCAAAGGATAGTTGGCAGATTTGCTATCGCATTCATGAATGAAGCGACAGTTGTGGATGAAACAGCTTCATCGGGCAAGGCATTCCAACTACGTGCTGCTCGGGAAAAAAATGATTTTTGGAAAGCAGTGGTTCTGCATAAAAATTCCTGGACTTTCTTGCTGTGGTGGGACCGGGCTATACGTGATTTTGATGGTAGAATATATTTAGTTTTATCGATTCCAAGGTTACTGTGATAGATCTGATAAAACAGTTTCAGTCTTTCACGGGAGCGCCTGCGTTCTAAGGGTTTCAAGACCGAACTTTCAAGGAGGGTCGAGGGGGATGTGTTTCTTCTATAAGCGTTGTAAATAAACTTTATGGATTTTCTTTGTACACGTTCCAGTTTTTTAATGTTTGCCGATGTATAAGGTTCCCACACAGGAGACGAGTATTCCAGTATATGTCTCACGTAAATTTTGTACGCCAACATTCTAAATTTTTTGGGAGATTTTCCAATGGTTCTGCGTAAGTACCCAAGTGCCTTCATTGCCTTTTTTTGTGTGTACTCTATGTGCTCGTTCAACTTTAGGTCGGAGGTAATTATAACCCCTAAGTATTTGTAGCTGTTAACTAGAGATATACAGTTACTGTTGATGCAATAGGTTATGAGAAAGGGACTTTTTTGCGGGTAACTCTCACAGCGACGGTCTTTTTGGGGTAATGCTCATCTGCCAAGTCGAACACCAAGAGTGTATCTTATCCAGGGATTTGTTTAGGGTGATCTGGTCGTTGGGGTCATTAATGACGTGGTACAGGATGCAGTCGTCGGCGAAAAGCCTTATTTTAACGGGTATGTCACAGACTATATCATTAATAAATACTAAAAACAGAAGCGGGCCAAGGATGGAGCCTTGTGGTATACCGCATTGAACTGAAGGGGGGGTGGAGCTTGAGCCATCTACAGAGACACTTTGGTATCTATGGGAAAGGTATGCCCGAATCCATGTTAGTAAAGAATCGTTTTTCAGGATCGGTTTTAATTCTATAAGCAACTTGTGATGGGAGACTCGGTCGAATGCTTTTTCGAAATCAAGGAATATAATGTCAATTTGACTATGGCTATCTAGGGCACTATCGAGGTCGTGAACTGTCTCAAGTAGTTGTGTGGTAGTCGATAGTCCTTTGCGAAAACCGCGTTGCCGAGATCAATTATGTTGTTTCTGTCAAGGAAGGCGGAATGGTGTTTAAATACTATGTGTTCAAGCAATTTCGCACATGTACATAACAAAGAAATAGGCCTGTATGATGACACAAGTGACTTGTTTTCAGATTTAGGCATAGGATTGATTTTGCCGTATTTCCATTCACTCGGGACTTCGCCACTAGACAATGATTTGGAGAATATAAGTGTTAGATATTTGGAGCACCATTCCGCATAACGAACAAGAAATTCATTGGGTATAGCATCAGTTCCGGGTGATCTTTTTGTATCAATGTTCAGCACCAACGACAACACACCTTCTTCAGAAACGCTAATGTTGTCTAAGGGACCTATGTCGTCTAATGATGAAAAAGGAGGGGCGATTCCGTTATCGTTTGTGAACACCGAACAAAAGTAGTCATTCAACGCCTCTGCGATTTCTGCACTGTCGACTACGTTTGTATCGTTTATGGAAAGACTGATCGAAGTTTTACTTATTGGTGCGATATGACGCCAGAATTTCCCAGGCGATGAAAGAAGAAAGTTTGTTAAGGACACTTTCTGATAGTGGTTTTTGGCTTCTGAGATTACGTTTTTGAGTTGCACGCGCAGTGTTAGCATTTTATCTGTGCTGTTCTTTGACGGGCGTCGTTTGTGCTGTTTTCTAGCTTTATTCAGCTTACGACCTAACCGGATAATATCTTTTGTTGTCCAGGGGTTAGAATTTCGCAGTACTTTATCTTTGCATGGAACGAAGTTTTGTATGCACTTGAACACTAACTCTTTAAAAAAGCGCCATAGGTTATCTACTGAATGTTCAGCAGATTCATAAAGATAAGTAAACTCAGAAAAGCTGTTGCCCATAGCATCCAAAATGTCAACGTCACTGGCACGAGAAAAAACGAGAATCTTCCTTTTTTGGACCAAGTGTCTTGCCACAAAATCTATTTTCATAATTAGGGACACCATTTTATGGTCAGATATGCCCTCAAGTACCTGAACCTGTGGGTTGCGACGCAGAATACCGCTGTTAACAAAAAAGAGGTCCAGGACTGACTTGCTGTTTCGTTGAGTTCGAGTAGGCTCCTTCACTAGTTGCGTTAAGTTGTGAAACAAAACAAGGTCAGCAAGTGGCTCGGAAGCTCTGCAAAGTGGATCCGAGAAATCTTGAGCCCAGTTTATCAGAGGCATATTGAAGTCGCCGGCCAGTAGCAAATTGCATGCTGGATTTCTATATTGACACAAAAATTTCATTTATTTGATCAAAAAACGTGTTGTCAGCGTTCGGAGGGCGACAGAATCCTCCAATTATTAAATTCTTCGAGGAATATTTTTATAATTACACATTCAATTCCAGGAATATCCTGTAGTTTTAGGACGTTTAATGATTCCAAGAATAGGATAGCTACTCCACCGCCTCGGGAATCCCGGTCGTATCTATGGATTTTATAGTGGGGAAATGCAATTTCAGCGTCAGTGATGTATTTGTGCAACCTGGTTTCAGTTATAATTAATACATGAGGTTTATTTGCTATTATAATGCTTTCCAAGTCATTCATTTTATTCAATATGCTGCGCGCATTAAGATTCAAGCACGTAAACGTTTTTAGCTGCCCATGAGGTCATTTAGACCGTCGTGTTCCATCACCATCTTTACCAACCCGCACCCTTATCTTCTTAGTATCATCCCACGTGTACATATTGCCATTGATCTTGATCTTGTCGTAAAAAAAGCTGCACTTTGCTTCCAGATGCTCTTTCATCAGCGGAACTTTGCCATAATTGCTTTCTAACATGCCTTGTTGAAGCAGAAAAGTCTTCCGAGATAGTAATATTTCGTTTGCCTTTTAGCTTTGAACAATTTTTTAGCACGTTCAGCTTATCACGGTGGTCCCAGAACCTCATGATTACTGGGCGCGGTTTATCTATTTGTTTACGCCCCATTCTGTGCAGCCGTTCAAGTGAGGAAACCTGTACACCCAGTGTTTCCTTAAATATTTCTTCAACAATTTTTTTCGTAAGTGACTCGGGCGTCTCATTTTCATTCTCAGTAATACCGAATATTATGAGATTATTTCACCTACTTCGGTCTTCAAGATCAACAAGTTTTCTTTCTAATGTCTGAATGCTATCCTCCATCTTGTCAATTCTCGCTCCAAATTCTAAGCACTTTGCCACGGATTCCTTTACATTCTTCAGTTTTATTTCTATGCCGTCTAGTCTTTTCATCATACTTTTCTGACCCGCAAGAATTTCTGTGAGTAGTTTCCGGTCACTAGGACCAGGATTTGGCTCCACATCGCCAGATAGTAATAGCAGCGACAGTACAAATTTTTTTGCATATGATATAAAAGCACTAAGGTAGTGTGGGCACGTCAGCTGGACAAAGAACAGATCGCTAGTTTTCACCGTAGAATACTTTGAACTAACCTGCGTGAAAAACAGGATCGGGTTCATAGCGTCCGCCGGGAGCCAGCTGACGTGCCCAATGAGAAGTAGCCGCTAGGATGATCTTCGTATAGCTGTCGATAGTGGCGCCGAAGTTGAATGTGGTGGTACGGTGAAGTCCAGGATCTGTGATCGTTCGTATTCGTAGTTTTCAGTGTTGGAGCTGGTATCGGTTGCGGAGCATGTTGTTTCCTCGTGCGCGCCGGCCGTCCGTGGAGCGATAAGTAGCAGAGCCTGCGTGAAAAACAGGATCGGGTTCATAACGTCCGCCGGGAGCCAGCTGACGCGCCCACTAAAAGAAGTTTCTGCCACTTCGTCGTCTGCACGTCGAAGGGCATCCACGTACAGCGGATCGAAAGAGATAATAACTTTTGGAAATTCAGAATGCTTCCACAACTAATCAGATTTTACAGAGACTGGATGTTACCTGAAATTGTACATCCCCGTACTACGCGCAGCATGCCCATACGCAGACCACAGTGGAATGCGAAAGCAATTGAGTCACACCAGCAGTCTTAACGAGCTTCGATGAAGAACAAGGAGGCAAAGCAGAGTGGCGACTCGGACATTTTCCACAGCCTTGAGTCGTAGGACTGCTGGTTGCGTGCACTGTCAAGAAATTCACCAATTGTGACGATGCTACCTAATGGTGATTTTGAGCGCACTTTCGAGTTGGGGCAACGCCAAGTGCGTCTGTAGTTTCGGCCATGTGCAGTTGTAACTATTTACATATTTCCACGCAAACTGCCAGCGCTCGAGCATTACGCATACCACTTTGTGCATTGCAGGCGTCGCGAACCAAGCGAAATGCCGAGGGCCCCGTTACGACAAGCGAAGCCAGCCGCAGTGCACGTGCCAGCCCTGCACGCGCGCGAGCTGCGACCGAAGGGGGGGGGGGGAAGGGGGGCGAGCGAGCGTGACGGAGAAAGAAGGCGAGGTTAGAGGCCAGTGGCGAGTGACATCGGCAGACTCCACGTTCGCTCTCTTTCGTCCTTGCTCGCTCTATTGGTTACGCCGACGACGCCAACAGGCGCTGCCGCTCAACGCAGCAGTATGTGCGTAAGAGCTTCGCTCTGAAGAACTACACATTAGGAGAACGATTTTGTATATATCGAATGGCAGATGCAGGCTCAGATTTGACGATAGCGAAGACTCTTGCTCGAACAAGCTATGAGGTAGCAATTCACTTCCTTGTGTCGGGTGTGTCATCAGCCATTCACGTGCGTTCTGCAGCAGCAATGACCGAGAGACATGACCACAGAAGCGCCAATGAAATTTTGTAAAAGTTCGTGTGTGATATAGGATAACGGAAAATGATATTAAAACATACACCTTCATTCTCTGCTGTCACAAGTTCGCATCCGAAAGTCGTGATTATATGTACTTTTGGTTTGTGCGATTTCACATTTCTCTAAATGTATGTGTTGTAGTTCTGCGGGCTTTTTTGTGTGTGTGATGCTCAGGTGTCTTCGTGGCTGTAACCAAGTGCTGCCGATGCTCGTTTCGTACTAAATAAATTGTCGCAACAACGTGTATTGACTCAATCTTGCTTACTGCATGACAGCCCTTCCTTGCATAGCATATACACAACACTAAGACTCGTTGCTTGAAGATATGTTAGCCGACATAGTTATTTGAATTGACCAATCATGCATCCAAAAGCCTTATCCAGTGCGACAAGACATTTTCTTCAACTCCTTTGCAACTATTGTATTTGTGTACTCATGTTTTTGCCTTGCACGCGCTTTACAAACTCGAAATGGGTACAACATAGAAGTAATACAAGCAGCGGCTGTGTAGAAAGATGCATGGGAGATGCACTGTACCATAAGTCTTCCCCTTTCTTGTTGCACTCTTGGGAGGTTTGTGTGAATCCGCCCCAGTTTTTATCATGAGATGTTTATAGAGCTTGAGGTAACGGCCTCGAATCTACGAGCTTGCAGTCAATAACTGATTTGGGCGATACGATCACTCTTCATGTTATTGCCACGTCCTTTACAGGAAAAAAAATGATGTTGAAATAGCATACGCGAATAGAGAAGTCGTTCACCTGGACCATTCAGGCCACGCATGTGCGAGTCTCGCTCATATGACACACAAGAGGTAATTGCTTCATTTTCGTCATAAAAATAGTTTGTCGACTAGTCCAATGCTTTGCGTACGGCAACGTGATAAATAAATGCTGCATCAACCAAAACATGAATTCATACTAGCCTGCTGACGTTTCAATTCTAATGAAATAAATTACGCTACGTATAGTGGGAAAAACGAATGATTATGCAGTCGGCACGTGTTGAGCACCGTGAGTCACTTCTTAGCCGCACTTCTTAGCACGCGATTTGCCTAACTACCCGTTTTTTTGTTTTGTTTTGAAAATTCGGAAGTTTAGGTCATACTGGGAAGGAAGTATACATAGTCAAATATAATTTGCCTTCTCCTGTCCCACCGAACCGCATCATGCTCCAGCAACCCCAATTATTTGTAGAACGAACTGTTCCGTTGAACCTCGCATGAATACTCATAGTCCAAGTTTTGATCTCCGTTGTATACATTGTTGTGACCTCCGCGATAGAGTTTTTCACTCAACCCCGCATTCCGGCACTGTATGAAACGTAGAGCAGCTGGCCAAGCAGGCTACGCAGCCTACATGAGGGATCTCTTGAAAAGCAGCGACCGCAGGGGTCAGGGGCTAGTGAGCATGGAGAGAGATGGAGGTGTCGTTGAAGGGGAGAAAAAAAAAGCCCCTGCTCAGTGCCTCATTTCTTCGAACCGTGTCAGCGCGATTTTCACCCCCTCGTCATGCAGTGTGGCAGTTCACCTCCGAAATGTTGGCCTTCCAGTCCTGACTTGGTGGCGCTGTCTGGTGTTTTTTCCAGAACTACTCGCAATATGGCGACAGTAGAACCGCCACCTTAAACACACTTCTATACCTTTTGGGGTACGAAGGGACGCCTTTCAGCTCTCCCATAGTGGAGTATAAATCATTAACCACTTTTTTTAAACACAATGCGAACGGTCACTAAGAGGCCCACGGGGTGGCCTAGTACTCTCCCATAGTAGAGTACCAAGTACTCTAAATCGTTCACCAGTTTTTTTCTAAACACATGTCTGTGTATCTGTTCTATAGGCCCGCCTCATGCGCGCGCCGCATTCTGCATTAGAGTTTTAATCTCTTTGGCGTGATGTCCCTGGCGGAAGGGATGAAGCATTATCGAGAGAATTGGAACGGCGTTGTGTAATCCTGAAGGTAATGCGATCCGTGGCTGTTGTGGGTATTGTACGTGATATACGCGCCCACAGAGCAACGTAGTTGCGCACAGGAGGGTGATGTGTTGCGATCATGCGTGGTACAGATCTCGTGTCGTGCAGCCCCGATTGCGAAACTTCGAAGGGTCACACGTGTCTTGAGTATCGGTGTTAATGAAAGGTATGTGTTGTTTTTTGTCTCATAAATATATGTAAAAAATGTACGCAGACATGTTAAACAGTCAAATGTTTACTGTTGCGTAACGAAGCCAACAGTGACATGGATGTCATCAACACCAGAAGCGGGAAGCTTATATGTAGCGCTTGTGCCGGCGCGGACGGCGGCTCTGTGCCAGAATACTTGGTTGCAACGCAGAACGATGAGGTTAATTGGATTCGTGCAGGCCCCGACATTTTTCGTCTACACATTCGTCCACTCAACGCAGCTGGCGTAAGCTGGGTGATTCCACGTAAGATCGAACACAGCATGGCTGGTCGACCTCTTAAATTTCATTCAAAATATTATATATTGCTGCCTAATCTGTGTAAAGAAGACATTCGCAATTTGTTTTGCCATAAAAATTTTCTTTGAAGCACAGTAAATCAATAATGACAGAGATGTGGAGTGCCACGTTTAATTATCTGCTCTGATGCGTTTTTTGAATTTGCCGTTGAAATGATTACACAAAATATATTAATAATTGGTACCTCAAATTTGTTTGGCTACATATATAGGCGTTCTGGTCCTTACGCTCAATCACATTTCGAGTGTCAGCGTAATGTAGATTTTGTTATAAAAATTCTCAAATTTAACATAAAAAGTTTTTCTGCAGAGTTTGCAGGCCTTTATTTCACAAAGGGCGCATAGCAGAGCGGTGAAAATTTAGCATCACTTTCTCAGCATGCCTATTTGTAAAACTGATAAACGTTATATTAATATCACTTTTCAATAAAAAGGTATAATCACGCTAACTTCAAGAGAAGAGCATGCAAGAGAAACTTCTGACGACGCATAAAAAATCATTTTTGATATTTTTTATACTTTCCCCACTTAATTCACTGCACATCAGTATTCAAGATCAATAAAAACTTGTTGCATTATATGATTTTGCTTCCATTTACGGCCCGTCAAAAATGCCCTTGTGCAAGGATGGGCAATGGTAGATGAAAGTGGTAGGTGTTCTCTGCATATTAACGATTAATGGTTCTCTAGCCGCATCGCATCTCCACTGATTCTCCGGAGGGTGACAGTAGCGGCGGTGCTGTAGTCTCATGGTGCTGAAGATCTCAGGAGCGTCTGTCATTGAAGCTGATCGGTTCTTCGGACCTTTGTAGACACGGCTACATCACAAGAAATTTCGAAACTCGCGTACGTCTGCGCTGCAAAGGATGTAGCTGCATGCCCCTGATTTCAAATCAGGGTTCCATAAAAAAGGAATTGAGAATTAACATTTAATATGAAAGTCGCGAAGCCTATTGATATAATAAAAAAGGCAACGTGATATGTGTGATGCGAACCCTTAGTTTTTAATCAACGGGTGCACGTGGCGTTGATATTTTGGCTTTGTGGAAATGCGCTGTTAGCGACACCTTTACATGCCTAATTCTTGGCTTTGTATTGTTAAATGTGCACATATTAGGCTCAGATAGCTCATTTACGCATGCGCTGATGGTTCATGCGTGTGGGGGCTTTCTTTAATAAATATTTCGTTGTTAGTCCAGCACTTGTCCTGTTTGGTTCCTTCGCTGTTTCCGTGCTTTTTGATGGTTTCTTATAAAGTATAGTTCACTAAAGAATATCAATTTTATCCTCATGCGAGTTACGTAACAACTGTCCTCACACACTTCCTCTTCTCCTGATAACTTCCCATCATGCGCACAAGCGAATTGACTTCATCAACACACGACGTGATCTGTTTCACCATTCATCCACAAACTATACAGACCGATCGCACTCCTTTCAGCATGTTGTACGAGATATTTTCAGAAAGATATTCTTAATTGTGCATAGTGTTTTACCATAGATTATGGTCATGCGAGTAATCAAATAATAAATAAAACTGCCAATTAAAAAAAGAACCATCTATAGGACAGATTCTGAAACGGCATTAAACTCTCTATTGATATATCAGCGGTTCTAGAGGTTGTTGAAGTATTGTGTTTGATTTTCTGGCACAGGAGAGTTGCAAAGACGGGGTCGAGGCAGCTTGAAGATACTAAATTTTCTCCAGCAGAAGGAAACTTGACGTTTATTGAAAATAAATACAGGACAAGCATTTTGCCGCGTGATGGGCATATTGTGAAACCGGACGAAAATGTCTCCACTGAGCCCACGCCCACCTGCGGGTCGACGTTTTTTACTAGGCGTTGCCAACACAGTTTAACGTGTCCCTTTCTTGATGTGAGAAGGACTGGTGCATAGGTCTCACGCTCGTGCAATGAAACAAGAAAAGGACTGGAGGCTGAGGCGCCTCGCAGATGTATTGAGAAAGAGGCATGCTACAGAGCGCGAAAAGACGAGGCGCACTGTAATGCACGAGAGGCTGTGTCGCGTCGTAATGAGGTTGAGAACGACGCGTGCTGCAGAGCGCGAGAAGGCAAAGCACATCGCAATGCACTAGAGGCAGAGGCACGTCGTAAAGAGGTCGAAAAAGACGCGTGTCACAGAGCGCAAAAATACGAGGCGCACCATAGTGCATTGGAGGCTGAGGCACATGGTAATGAGGTTGAGAACGACGCATGCCCCAGAACGCGAGAAGACGAGGCACACGGTAGCGCACTGGAGGCTGAAGCGCGTCGCAAACGTGTTGAGAACGAGGCGTGCTACAGAGAGAAAGAAGGCGAGGCGCATAGTAATGCACTTGGAGCTGAGGCACATCGTGAAAAGGTTGAGAAGGACGCGTGCTGCAGAGCAGTAGAAGACGAGGCGCACTGTAATGCACTGGAGGCCGAGGCGCGTCGCATTGATGTTGAGATCGAGGTGTGCTACAGAGCACGAAAAGACGAGGCGTTCCGTAGTGCACTGGAGGCTGAGGCACGTCGTAAAGAGGTTGAGAAGGACGCGTGCTGCAGAGCGCCAGAAGGCGAGGTGCACCGTAATGCACTGGAGGCTGAGGCACGTCGTAAACATGTTGAGAACGAGGCGTGCTGCAGAGCGCCAAAATACGAAGGGCACCGGCCGTAATGCATTGGAGGCTGAGGCACGTCGTAAAGAAGTTGATTACGATGCGTGACACAGAGCGCCAGAAGACAATGCACACCGTAATGCACGGGAGGCTGAGTCGCGTCGTAAAGATTTTGTAAACTATGCGTGCCGTAGAGCGCGCGAAGGTGAGGCGCATCCTAATGCACTGGAGACTAAGGCATTTCGTGAAGAGGTTGAGAAGGACGCGTGCTGCAGAGCAGTAGAAGACGAGGCGCACTGTAATGCACTGGAGGCCGAGGCGCGTCGCATTGATGTTGAGATCGAGGTGTGCTACAGAGCACGAAAAGACGAGGCGTTCCGTAGTGCACTGGAGGCTGAGGCGCGTCGTAAAGAGGTTGAGAACAATGCGTGCCGCAGAGTGAGAGAAGACGATGCGCACCGTAATGCACGGGAGGCTGAGACGCGTCGTAAACATGTTGAGAACGAGGCGTGCTGCAAAACGCCAAAATACGAAGGACACCGGCCGTAATGCATTGAAGGCTGAGGCACGTCGTAAAGAGGTTGATTACGATGCGTGCTGCAGAGCGCCAGAAGACAATGCGCACAGCAATGGACGGGAGGCTGAGTCGCGTCGTAAAGACTTTGAGAACGATAGTTTTTCATAATCAGTATTTACTGTAGACAGCAGGATTTTCCGAGATCGCATATATCGAAATACAGCTTTCTTATCTTTAGGTTTCAAGAGAAAATCGAAAAGTCTTTTATCACATTCTTATTTAGCTTGGGCCACCGTGGGTTTAAAGACAGGGACAAGAAATTTATAATTTGACCAGTTCTTAGAGGACGGATTATGTATTAGCTTCTTCCAATCTGCCTGTCGTCGTCCGTGATTTCGTGAACAGTCGAAATTCCACCAGGGGCTATAGGGCTCATCGCTGATTGAACAGCAAATTCAGCATTTTTGTATGCCCTTTTAATTACTGCACTTAATATGAAGCTTTAGTGTAATCACCACCTTGAGAGCAAGAGTCTAAAGCAGCTTTTAGTTTATGTTGAAATTTTGGATAATACATATATTATAGATCCGGGCATGGAAGCATGATGGTTTAACGGGGCAAGTGATCTCTAGCATAATAGGAAAGTGGTCACTGTTGAAGGCGCAATCTAGGGTTGTCCATGATGTACCAGCAATAGTCGAGCTTAGAAAGCTTAAATCTAAACGGGGCGTGAATGACCTCGAATAAATGTGGGTGTTCTAGCGTTAAGGCACAATAAATTGTTGTCTACCGACCAGTCTTAAAACCGTTGTCCACATTGATCCGTTCTAAAACCCCAGCATTTATGATGAGAATTGAAGTCACCAACTATATTTTTTTTTCTTTGCAGCCTGAATTAGCAGCCATATCTCACAATATTGTGTCTAGAACGCCTGCAGGAAAGTGGACGTTTATTAGCGGGAAATGCAAGTATCCTGGCAAGGTAATATCCAACGCAAAAATTTCGCATTCAGAAGACATACATTTGTGTGAGATTTTAACTTTTGAACGAATCTGTTTATAATGAACGCTAAACCACCGCCTTTGCATGGGCGGTCTAGACGAAAAGCTTGGAAGTTGGGTAGGTGAAACAAGTGACGTGTGGAAAACCAAGTTTCTTGTAATGCAATAATAGCCGGCTCGAATTTGGAAGACAGGTATAACAGATCTGTAATGGCTGAGTGAAGAGATCGGCAATTCCAATGAATAATATTAAGAGACCCTATTATTTCGTTAGAATGGTATCGGACACTACCTTATCTAGTATACTTTCTTTTAGAAAATCGGTTTTTGAGAGGTTGTCCTTCTGGTATTTTTTGCTTTTTAATTGGTTCGGCGAGCCAGGATTTTCGATACAGGTACTCTAGAATGCTTCAAGCATTTGAGATCCCCGTCCACATCTTGTGTATCCTGAGAAGCTTCCTGTGCACCATCGCTTTGCCTCTGAACGCCTTCTCCAGAGGGCTCTGCAGACTGTGCATCCGACGGAGTTATCCCAGATTCTGCCTCACTTGTCAGGGGTGCAGACTCAGCGTTTTCTGAAGCCGTACTTATATCTGTCTGCGCTCCATAGACTTGTGCAATTTGGTTATTTACCATATGTGACAGCGACTTACACAAGGTGGTTGCAAGGCGTTGCATAGCCTTATCCACAGCCTTCTCGATCATGTCCGCAATCGATAAGAAAAATGATGCTTTCATTGCTATGTTAAGGCGGGCAGCTACTCCTGCGTGCCCTTGAGTTCTGGCCTGAATTTCAGCAATGGCATCTTTTCGGGAGCATCGTCTTCTGTCTACAATTTCAAGAATTCGGATTTCACGTGCCTTGGCTGAGTAATTTGGGTTATCACCACAGTGTGCTTCATGGCAAAGACAGCACTTTTCTTCATTACTTTTACAGTTGTTTGAGTTGCGCGTCTGACCACAAATTCTGCATCTAGGTAATGACCTGCATCCTTTCACCGTGTGCCCATAACGCCAACACTTAATACACTGTAGGGGACAAGGTGATAGCGGCTCTTCTTTTCCTTCGTCTTTCTCCTCATCTAGACTGGTATGCCCTGTGCCCGAGCACTGCTTTTTCATTGTTACACCTGGTAATTTTACGTTCGCGCAAACAAGCAAGCAAATGTGCGTTAGAGGTAATCACATGCCGCTCTGAAGGTGTCCGTGACGCCCCGACAGAAGCTGGCATGGATGGATGTATGGATTGATATGGCTGTACCCTTTAGATCGGGCAGTGGCTAACGCCTCCAAGCTGTAATACTTGGTGAACCAAAAACTTGATTTATTTTTTCCCTTTAAATAGCGAGGTTGAGGACTCGTTCTTTGCTGTGAAGGGTTTAATTTTCACTCGTGCCTTGACTTTAGCCACCAATCAGGTAACCTCCTTCTAGTTAATTCTACCAGCTTAAAGTCTATTTTGCCCTCCCTGTCCCTAAACCCCAGTGCTCTGAAAAACACTGTGTCATCACCCTGAACTAAAGGGTGAAGTGAAGCCCTTTACAGAACATTATCAAGTGTTCGGCAGTTTCCTCCTCCTCTCTACACGCACTGCATACTGTGTCTACCCCTTCGTATTTGGCCCGATATGTCTTGGTTCGCAATACTTCCGTCCTGGCTTCAAACAGTAGAGAACTACCCGGAGTATTATCAAAGATCTCTTTCTTGGCAATTTCCTGCTTAAAAGTTCGATAGATCTCTAGTCCGGACTTCTTAATCATGCCAATTCTCCACATATCCGTCTCAGCTTCCTTTACCTTCTTCTTAACCGATAATTCTTTTTGGTTTGGTCCCCTGTTGTTTTCCAAGTATTGACCAGTCAATTTTCTGGTTCACTTCCTCCATTTTGTACCGAGCTTTTCATGTACAAGTAGCTAAATACGTTCCTAGCCCAACGCTCCTCCCCCGTTTCTCTCAATCACTTCTCCAATTTTATCTTGCTGCTAGCTTCCCTGCCCTCAAACGATGTCCATCCCATATCACCTTGTACTCCTTTACTTGGTGTATTCCCGTGAGCTCCCAAGGCAAGCCTACCAATTCCACGTTGCTTAATTTCTAATCTTGCTTGAACTTCTGATCTCATGCAGAAGACCGCATTGCCGAACGTCAGACCAGGAACCATGACCGCTTTCCATATTTCTCTCACATCATCATACCTTTCGTAATTCCACAGTGTTCCGTTTTTCATCACTGGTGCATTCCTGTCACCTTTAGTCGTCACATATATTTCGTGCTTTCTTTGGTACTCGGTCCCATTGCTTATACATACGCCCAGATATTTGTATTTATCTGTCATCTATAGTGTCACCTCCAGTATTCTAAGCTCAGTACCTTCATTATCAATAAAAATCATGACTGCTGATTTTTCTTTACTGAATCTGAAATCTCGCCTATCTCCCTCATTACCGCAGATGTCCATCAATCTCTGCAAATCTTCCTTGTTGTCGGTTATTAGCACTATATCATCTGCGTACATCAATGCTGGTAGTGCCTGGCATGAAAAGTAGCAGCAGCGTCACCTGGCAGCATCCGCGTGAAAGGTGACATTTGAGCTCGGTCGGTCGCACCGCTTGAGTATATTCTAGTTCACTATAGTTCTGGCCTTGCAGTAACCGTTAGCCCAGCCAATAAGAATGAAATAATCAAAAAGCAAAGAATTGGGTGAAATACACTTCACAAGTACTCACAGTTTTGGCTTTCCAATATGGCTTTCCAACAGCTATTTTTTAGCACTACTCACCTGTATAAGACTCGGGATAGCGACTCTTATGCCACATGTAGCTCAACGTTTCAAGAACAATTGAAGAGTGAGCAAAAGATTGCATAAGTCAAGACTAGTCCAGAATGGGTTGGAGTCTACAGATGTCCTTTATTAAAAGGCACCATCAGATGCAAGCATGGAAGAAATGAAGGATGGCGTGGACAGCTTTAAAAGAAAATGGTGGCAACAGCAGCTACTTGGAGCGCCGAGTGGGCTCAGATGCTGTGGGTGGAGGTGGTGGACCCCTGCGGTCAAGATCTTCAATATATGCCATTAAGAGCTTGCGCCGCTCATCAGGTATGCAGCCGAGCACAGGGTATCGTTTGTCTTTCTGTAAAGCACACAAAGAAACCAATTAGCACCAATTAGCACACAAGAAACCAATTATTTTTTTTTCATATGAGTGTCTCAATTCTTCTATGATGCTTAAGAAAAAAAGAATGGCTACCAAAGAATAGAAAATGCGGCTGAGAACAGGAGAAGGAAGGTTAAATGGTGAAACTAAGGAATTCACAGGCACAAATGGAATCTGCTCCCACAGGTCAGGATAAGTTAGAGATGTGAAGGAGGCCTTTACCCTGCAGAGCACACAGAATAGGTGAATGATGATTAACCAAATTTTACCTTTATTTAATTTTATCCGACAATCTCACTATATCTGCTCTCATTAGATAAATGGTTTGGCAGTTTTAAATGTACGCAACAAACTGACCATCACATATACCAATAACCTTTGCAAAATCACAGTCCTAGTTAAAAAAAACAATTGCCTATACCTTTTCAATAGAGAATAGTGATTACTTTTTTGCAAAAGATTTTGAAGCTATGCAGATATTAAAGAGCAATGTTTTAAATGGTGACATCATACATCAGGTACATACCTCAAGGACCTTTTGAATATCTAACAAATGCTGCTCAGACTCCTCAATCTGCTTTTTGGACCTGTACAACAAAAATAACCATGAGCTCCAAGCTGCTATGAAGACACTAAAACTGTTACTAACTTGTAAGTTGTCTTGGTTTCTTTGAGCAGTTCACGAAAATCAGACTTGGCAGCAGCCATTTTATCTTTGAGGTACTTTTTGAACTCCTTTTCACACTTCCGTTCACTCGATGAAAACTTGGCATACCGTGGGTCCTCACGTATCACTTTTTTAACCTGCAAAGAAATTAAGATGAAAGAGCTTGTAAGAAGGCACTAGTTCCTTACAGTAGCTTTGAAAAACCTGCCGAAGACAAGATGTAAATCAACAGCTCCTGCTATGTATCTTACTCAGTACACCGAGCTGTGACTGTGGTACATTATTGCGCATCACATTACATGAAAACAACAGATCTAACCACTAGGTCTAATACTGCCAGTACAGTCTACACTCATTCTAAAAAGCCACATAAAGTTTGATCTGTGTGTTAAATTAATGAGGCAAACTTAGCTTTTCACGGACCACAACACAATGAACTATAAGCTACAATAGACAAAATGAGAGTAATTTTTCATTGAAATTCGACACATAAAGCATACTTTTGCCGTGTTGACACGGGCTGACAACTGACTTGACCATGCCGCCACGCTGACTACATTGGTAGCTTCCGGTCAAACCAAGCCTCGAGCCAAGCCAGTTTTATTTATTTATTTTTAATTTACAAATACTGTTGGCTGTCATGGCCGTAACAGGGTGCACACAGTAAATTTTATCATACAACAAAAACAAGTACAATTAATAATGAAGACATAACTAGATAATTACATCTTTTTCAAAACAAAAAAACATATTTAAAAACACTGTAGAAAGACGTACATACAGACATTGCGATGGTATGTAATATAAAGTAACTACACGATGTATTTCTGAGCATGGCAATGTATGTGTATCACTAGCAATAGTCAATGTTACGATATATTTTTAATGCACTCTTCAAAGGTTTCAATGCTCTTCGAATTCAGTCCAGATACTGGCATCCAATTTTCCACTGTTATTGTTCGTAGAAAAAAAACGCATACACATCAAGATTAGACATGACGTTGGTCACACCAATTGTTCAAGTGTTGCAGTTGACTAAAATGCCGCACAGAGTGATAGCATCATTGTTCAAGGGTGCTTACCAGTCTCTTATCCCAACTGTCTTTTCAAGCTAAGTGTAAATAAGAAGCTTTTGTTTGTCTTTTGCACTAAATGTTTGTCGTTCATCACAGTAACGTTGTTAGGCATTGTGACAAAAGCTTTAAAAGTAAGACATTCTGGTGCTCTAAGCAGGTGAGTTCTACTGTCAAATTAGAGTAATAATGTAAGAAGTGCCTCAGTGCTGCACAGCTCAGAACTCTCATACCAAGTTCGGAGCATCCAGCGAGCCGTTGACACTGCGCAAAAGCAACAGCACTCAGCGCTGAATTTAAGGTGTGCTGCCATACTTGAAAATGTTTCTCAAAAAAAAAAAAGAAATCAAACTCAACCTTTTCTAATATGTTAAGAATGCACAGAAATTCTGAGTTGAGCTGCAGTAAAAATGAAGTTTCTATCTAGTTCCGATAGAGAGTTGTGCTCATTTTTATAGGTACTGGTAGACCTCTGGGCAACCAAAACGGATATTTTGTGAAAATTCACAGGATACATGTAAACTAGTTCATGGTGTGAGGCATACTAAAGCCTAATAAATTTGAGCAATGGGAGCAATGGCAACTGCGATTATTTTTTATTCAAATTGCGTTAATTGCCATGCAGGGGCACATGAGGTGTCACAGTGTTTACACTGTACCGGCATGTCGTACTGACATTTTGAAAGCTATTTTTTCGTCACTTCAGCATCCTAGGTTGCCGTCTTACAGAATACAGTAAAAGCTCGTTAATTTGGATTTCACGAACCGGAAAAACTGTCCGAATTAACCGAATGCCGAAATAATGAATGAACACGGAAAACAACACTTAAAATCAAGCTGCAGAAGCATACCTTTATTTGTTAAGTATTTTATAATTGTCGTCTGCGTTTTCGCGCAGATTCCGGCTGACATCACAATTTTTCTTAACTGTTCCAAATGGCCAACAGCATTCAAGCTGTCGGGAGTGTTCAGGCAAGCGTCCTCTAATATTAACAGCACCTCCGAGACTTCCCGTTAGGTGCGGTGAGGTCGCGGCTGTATCTCCTCGCACAATTCTTCGTCGGAATCGTGGTCTTCATGGGCGCCCGTGACATCACTAATAATCTCTTGAGCGGTCAGGAGACCACTCGTAGCGTACCATGATCAATCGCGATGTAGTCTTGAAAGGTCACATCTGTGGGAAGGACAGCATCGAAAGTCGGGCAGTCATCGTCGGTGGACTCGGCTGACACCTCCTCGATGCCATCCTCAGCTACTGCTGCACGCTCGGGCCTCACAAAACGGCTGTGCCGAAAACAGTTGGCGATCACTTCCGGCGGAGTGTTTTTCTACACGTGGGCGATGATGTGCACTGCGCCGAGTAAGTCCACTTGATACAACTTTCCAGCTTCTGAGCATAGGATCATTCGCTCTAGCAGGTGCTTGCGGTACTTCGACTTCATGTAGTGAATGGTACGCTGGTCCATCGGCTGAAGAGCAGACGTAGTGTTGGGCGGCAAAAAAACTAGTTTGATGCTCTTCAGTTCGACTGTACAGTTATGGGCACTGCACTTGTCAACAACCATAATTATCTTGCGGTCCTTCGACGTGAAGTGCCGGTCCAACTGCTGCAGCCAGCCGCGAAAAATGTCCGATGTCATCCATGCCTTCCTGTTCGCTGTGTACTCGACAGGAAGGCTTTTGACGTTCTTAAAACAACGTGGCTTAAGCGCCTTCCCGACGACAAGTAGTGGCAAGCGCTCCATGCCAGTCATATTGGCGGCAAGAAGCACAGTTATCCTTTGCTTGCACTTCTTGCCACCAATGCACGCGTCCCCTTTGAAAGTCACCGTCTTGTCGGGCAGAGCTCTGAAAAATAGAGCAGTTTCATCTGCATTGAACACGTCACGTGGTTCATATGCGGCGATGTGCTCCAGCAGCTTCACATTTCTCGACTCGGTGGTCACGCTTTCGTCAACACTGGCCTTTTCGCTGCACACACTCCTGAAGACAAGTTCGTGTCTCTCTTGAAACCTCACAAACCACCCTTCTGACACTTTGAACGATTCAATGTTCATCATTGCAGCGTACTTCTCACCTTGCGCCATGATGAGAGGTCCGCTCAAAGGCAGATGCGCGTTGCGACAGTCAGTAATCCATCGGAGCAAAGCTTCTTCGAGCTGGGGATGAGCTGCTGTTCGCAACCGCATTCTAGAGGCATGAAACTTCTCGCTTTCGAAGGCTTGTCGAATCTGTTGTTCATTTTTCACGTACGTTCCCAACCTGCTCCGCTTCACGTTGTACTTGGTCATAACCTGCTGTCGCGATTCGCCGTTCTTCAGTGCTTCCAAAATTTCCACTTTAGTCGCCAAGTTCTTCGCGTCGTAGTTCTGCCGCTTTTTCGGCGTTGCCATCACTGTAGCGCACGATGGTGGTGGCATGCAAATACGGTCCCAATGGAGGAAAAAGAGAACTCCACAAGAAGAGATGGTTCCGACACGACAACACAAGGGAAAATGGCGTCGGAGGCGCTGAGTGGAGAAGAAAGAAGACGCCGACGTTCGGTGATGCTGCGATCGCCCCCACTAGTTGATGATGATGGCGATGCCACTCAGGTTTCGGTTTCACTCCAGTGGTGCCAGCGCTGCTTTATCACGCTTTTGTGTAGCAGCAGCCGTCAGCATTTGTCCGAATTAAGAGGTGCGGAGCCGAATTCCGACGAAATAACGAAGGTTTGGTCCCATAGATTAACATGCACTTTGGCCGGGACCAATAGAGCCATCCGAATAATCCGAATTTCCGAATTCACGGGTTTCGAATTAACGAGCTTTTACTGTATAGCAAGATATGACTAAGGTCTGAGTGAAAGAAAGGCAGAAGCTCAAAGTGTGGAAAATTGGTGTGAATACAACCATAACGTTAATACTATACTGACTTTAGAGGAAAAGCTCGCCATAGAGCCCATGCATTTAAACTTATAACAACACAGATGATGCCATGACAGAATGATACTCTGATTTCGGGCGATGTCTCACTCCCACTCGCTACTGCATGCTACGTCCACACCGGGAATCTACCGTATTTACTAGTGTAATGAACCCATTTTGTGTTCTAAAAAAATCGGAGCAAAGTTGGGAGTGCATTTATATGCGGGGCAATTTTTATAAAAACCTTTTTAATATGAGCAAAAAATACCACCATAGAAAAAGAAAAGAAGTTACGTTGCTTAGCTTTCCGGAATTGCCATACGTGTACGCTGTTTCGAAATAGCTTTTTTGTTACCCTTGGCTTATCTTCGGTGGCTTATGGCGCTATTTTCTGCAAGCTGTCTCTGCGCTGCCCGCGCACACCATAGAAGCGTTTTGCGGTTATCTTTTTTCACAACCATTTAAACACAACAGTGGTATCTGCTGTGATTTATGACGCACTTGCTTTGACGCACGATGCTATGACGCACTTTGCCAACTTCGTAGTAAACTCGCTCGACGACCGCGACGACACCATTGACATTGTAGCAATTAACCAAAACTGCAGCAAGCTATCACCAAAGCATCAAAATAAACCGTCGATAACAAAATCAACGACAAAATACAGCCGCCATCTCGCTACCCCGATGAGAAGTTATGAGTGGATAACAAGCACGAAAAGCAAATTGCAACTAAAGCGAGAATCAGGGGTGCTACCATGTTGCGGAAATATTCGCAATCTTTTCTGGGTGACGAGCGTTTTTTTCTTCTTGTTTTCCAGAAAACTGCGATGCAAGAATGACGAATGGGCCTTCGCGATAGCCATGGCGACAGCAAATCCTGTCATCGTTGCACGAAAATCTCGTGCATGTGCCTGGGCCTTAAAGTTTTGTAATTGCAGGAAGCAACTCACAGTTGGCGGAGTCAGTTTTGCTACCTTCACTCTCTGTGTGCTTGTCAGTTGCAATGCCTCTACACTCGCACTGTTGTGAACGTAGTGTGCACATATAGAAAGAAAAACAATACGGCAGTGGGCGAGAGGGGAGCGAGCCGAGGCAGGTCGTCATAAAAATTTAAAAACGGAAGAAATCCAATGGGCAAGGAGGTGCAAAGTGTCAGCGGGACTGCAGAGGATGAATGCTAGGGGTGTGTTTATTATGCGAGTGTGTTCATTACGCGAATAAATACAGTATCCTGCTTTACGACTCCTAGCTTCATCACAGTTCAAGACTGTCACATAAAGGTGAGTTGGCTATTGGCAACGAAATACGTGGACAACGAGAGACTACGATTCTCACGATGCGCAAGCAAGCCAGTGCAATCGGTCGCACAACCATGACCTCAAACGTTGATATTATACAAGGATAATGGCACCATCTAGTATGCAAGCCTGCAAACACACTTTTCCACGAGCAGTAAATTGCATAAATAGCTATTTAATTTTTTAAACTGTAGTCAATATGAACATCAAACAATTTCTGTCAGTTTATAACACGTGAACACACTTGTTGATGATTTATATTTTGCAAAAATTTGTTTTTAAAGCACTATATTTAGCACTTCTGTAAATTACTGTAATGGCAACCAGGACAATGTACTAACATGTCGCTGCTCTTGTAGTTATAGCTTTATTGGCCCCGATTTTCCTCTAGAGTCTGTTATGTTAACTCTATGGGTGCAACCAAGTGCTACCTCTGGGTAAATGACAAAACAGGCACAGGAGAGGTTTTTACAAAAACGTCCTGAACAAGGCTGCTTATGCTGACATCTGTTTAGATGATAAATTTCATGGAATATGCATGACGGGAAATCCATAATGCTAATGAATGCTTCCATGGGATGCGTTGGCAGCGTGTGCTTAAAGATGTTAATGTACGCCCGTGCACTGTTTTGTTTGTGGTACAGTCGACAACTGACTTCCTGGACCCTCAAGAAACAGCGAAAACGTCCAGAAAAATGAGCAGCCCGGAAAAACGATTGCAAGAGAAAACACTTTTTAATAGGTATTTTTTGCTGACGGAGAGGAAAAAGGCAAACATTTTTTTTTACATGGCATTTCAATTGCCTACGATGATGTTTGCGTTGATTTCGGTTCACGTAATGCTGTCGCTGTACACCAATGATGGCGTCAGTGGTTGCGTCATCACTGAGCATGTTGGTTGTATAGACACTGCCCCTTCTATTTCGGCGTCGGAGTTGTCAGAATCCTCCGTAACTTGACAAATGATTTTGTCATCGGTAAATTCTGCTCACAGCTCGAGGTTTTTGTCAGCGTCGGCGAAGCCCTCAAAGGTTATTCGGCTGTAATCGAAACACCGGCAATGTCCGCAAGTGGAAGATCATCGCACACCCTGCCCACTCCGGGCGAGATGGTCATCTTGGTAACCAGTATGAAGCTTGCGTTGCAAAAACAGTACCGAAGGGTCTTCTTTGCCTTTCTGTATCGAAGGGTCTGTGGCGCAACCCACGATTCACGATTCTGCAAGTGTGCCAATGATAGACCATAGTTGAACAGCATAGCTTTTCTTGCTGTCGGAGCCCAGCCTGCACAGCACCATGAAGCTACGACTGGCAACAAATGCAGCCCCTGCACTGGATTGCAGCATTTTTATTTTCGAGGGTACGGCAGCCGCCAACGTTATTAGATCCTGTCAGTTGTAAAACTGCGCCTGGGAGCGGGGCGAAAATGTGGCTCTCTGCCGTCTTCTCTCATGAGGTGGCACCACCGCCGCGATCAGCCCAGTTGCTACGGAAGTTTCGCAAAACAGCAGCGCACCACCATATGAATGTCGCTTCTCTTTATCCCATTCACTTACCGTATTTACTCGATTCTACCGCGCCCTCGATTGTAACGCGCACCCGGTTTCCACGACAAAAAAAAAAACAAAAAAACTAAGACATCGATTGCAACGCGCACCCATTTTTCTCGTTGGCCCGCTTGATCACACCACTCGGGAAAATGACTCCTTTTGAGAGCGTCTTCCGTTTAAATATGAGGTACGGGGGAAGCTTGTGCCTATCTGACGTGCAACGGAGCATTGCCGTCACTCTAGTTATACCGTGGCCCGATGTCAGCACACGAACTTGCTTCGCCCCCTTCTCCTCGACGGTTGTGCTGCCAGGCATGTCGAAGTAAAGAGGTGTCTGATCGGCATTCCCGATTTGCCCAAGCAGGTAGCCGTTGTTGTGCCGCAAGTTTAGGAGGAACCTCTGAAGACTCTGACGCTTTTCTTCGTACTCCTCCAGCAACTTCCGGCATATGCCCGTTCGCCTTCGGAAGGAAAAGCCTTTCCTCTTCATAAAGTTAGTTAGCCAGCACCTGCTCGCTTTAAACTGGCTCTGCATTAGCCCTCTTTCTAAGGCTAACTGCATAGCCTGCACTTGGAGCACTTCTGTCGTCACGGGCCGCTGTGCCGCTCACTGCTTAATCACATACTCGCCGAGCAGCTCTTCAATTTGTGGAAACCGACCTTGCTGTGGTCCACTGAAGCTTTTGCGTGAATCTTTGCTGTCGACAATATTCTGCTTTTGTTTCCGCCAGTCCCGCACGCACGTTTCGGGAACTCTGAACGACCGCGATGCGGCCCGATTTCTGTCCGTTTCGGCACACGCGATGACTTTTCTTTTAAAAGCAGCATTGTGGAACACTCGTTGAGTTTTTGGAGTCGGCCCTACCAAGCCGTCGATGCTAATGTACTACAAGATGACGAACTCCTCAGCACACGTACGAAGTGCCGCACATGGGAAACACATAGGCAGAAATGGCCGACGCGCTATGCCGACGCACGTAGGGGGCGGCCATTTTGGAAGTGCCGATGGCAATAGAATGACCTTATTCATTTTTTTTTTCGTACTCCATTCTAACGTGCATGCGATTTATGAACTCGCTTAACCAGAAAAAAGGTGCACGTTAGATTCAAGTAATTACGGTATGTTTCACTGCTCTTCTTAGCACCAAGTATACAAGAAATATCCTTCTCTGTGCACTCTGTAAAAAACAGCTAATGGGTGAATGAACAAGACACTAAGGCTTTTTGTGCAAGGTATATTATTTTATGCACACGTAAAACGGCCCGGTGACATGAAAATACAAAAGTTCGTTTGGCAATACAGTGCAGTCCACTTATAACGATATCGAGAAAACCTAAAAATATGATCGTTATAACCGGTGATCGTTATATCTGGACTGCCACCAAAAAATCGTCGCCGGACGTACCTTTTGTAGCTCCCGGCTTCATTTCGCTATTTTCACCAATTAATAAATATTGTAGATAGTAGGATGTCAAAACAAGACTTTATTTCTTACTCCGAAGAACGCATCACGGGTTCGCTGAGGAAGAGAGACTGACCGACGGCGGGGTGGGAGCAGTGGGAGGAAGAAAGCACAGCCAGAGGTACACAGCCGGAATGGCAACGAGGCCCCGCCCCGATGCCGCCGCGCCGCTTTGCTTTTCGCTTTTTTTATTTTCTCTCTCTTTCCCGCTTACGTTCGGCAAGCTACGAGTAGCTTGCCGGCTTGCCGTTGTAGAAGGCGGGGAGCCGCGGAGCGCGTCGCTTTGCTTTTCGCATTTTTTTTTTAATTTCTCTCAGCCTCTCCGCGGTCGACGCGCGGCGAGGCGCAAAACGTGACACAGCTGGCGCCATCTGTAGCGCGTCGCGCCAACTCGCGATGCTCTCCTCGGCTTTTTGAACAGCCGGGACGCGCTGCCGGCGCTGTGCTGCAGTGGCGGCAGATACGTACTCGCCTACGCTAACTATTCGTCTTGTCTCGGCATAGTTCGTTTCAGAGGAACTTATCAATCTAAATGTTACGATTATTCTGAATGAAACATGCCGTCCACGGCAAACTTTTCATCGTTGTATCCGATATGCGGTGGATAACATATCGTTATATATGGTTTTTTTCCCCATAGCCCCAAATGCATGAAATGAGACTGTTAAGTCGACCCATCGTTATAACCGATATATCGTTATATGTGGTATCGTTATAAGTGGACTGCACTGTATTCACAAAAGACGTGCTTTCTTGTTTGCTACAGTTACCTTGTGACTGTTTTCTAGATGAAAATTCATATCCGTCACGTAAAAATGCATACACATCACAATAAATAAATTCACTTTGTGCGTTAATGCGAGGATATGGTCTGCGCAGCCACTCAGTGAGAGGCAGTACCTCTCTAGATTATCTAAAACATTCCAGAATATGTCTCCGCATTCTTTCTTTCTGTCTTGCACTCTTTCAGTCGCTCTAACAATGGTAGAAAGCTCGTCGAAGAGTGATGCAGGGTTTTATATGGCAATCGCGTCGTCTGTGGAGCACACTTGTTCACCATGGTCATAATCAGTGGGCATTGCGTTTGCATTTTCACCTTCATTTCGATTCTTGCTGGGCTTAACATCAAGGGCTGGCTGCACGATGGGAAGCCTGCACTTCTTGTGGACTTTGATAAATATTTCAGGCAACTGGAACAACTTCTCTCTTGCTGGCTAATTGTCGGTAGAAATGCATATTGGCTATGACAAACTAATGGTTACAACAAAGTAATTAGGACTCCCCCTTCAACTTCGTTATAATGAGGTTTGACTGTAGCAACCTTCCATGGCTGCCACCAAATGCTTCTGTAAAAATGAAGCTGCACGCTAAGTAAGAATGAACAATCCCATACATTTTTTATCGGGCTTATCCAAGACCCACCTGTTTCCAAGTGGAGCTGAGCATGATGCTTGGCGTTTCATCAAGCAGATCTCGATACTTGTCTTTTTTAAGCACTGCAGCTGTTTCAGGTGCTCAGCAAATAGCTTGTCACGTTCTTCCCACTCCAGTGATTCCATTAGATCCCAACGGTGGTCTTTACGCAAAGTGCGTTTAGCCTCACGCCATGAGGAATCTGGATTTCGGACCTGCAAAAATAATGCGTGCCTGTACTTTTTCAGCAGGACCACACAATATTGTAACAATGAACCTGCACTGTGGATCGGTGAGAGAATAGCAGTAATGACAATTATGTTGTGATAAACTTGCTAATAATTTGTGTATTCATCTACCAGATTGACAGGGTAAACTAGAGTGTATAAAATATCCTAGAAAATCATCTGCTGCTCATATACACAGCAGATGAGGCATTCATTTTCCAAACCATAGACGGTTTTCAAGACTATAGACGTGGAAACATGCCGCGTGCCAGCCATCTTGTACATCTTCATGTGCCTGAACACACCCTTTTTACACCACGCACTGCCAATAGCTGTTGCTGCATGACAGGAGTGGACATTAACATGCAGTGACTCAAACAAAAATCACTCCTCTACGTGTTATTGCCACTTCTCCATCAAGAAAAACTAGCTTCCAGAATATTGACGCTGCACTTAACTTCCAACAATGGAGGTACATGGGGTGCCACAGAGGCTCAATATAATGACAAAAGATACATCACTGAAATACAAGGAGAAGGAGGCATTATGGAAAAGCTCTTGGTTTGTTTAGTGCCAGACCCAGAATATTTTGGGCCAGAAATACTGCTTGACAATATCTCCAAAGGTTGTACAAGGACCAAATTGATTTGTCATCAAATGCAGGTCATGTCATGACTGGTGAATACATAATCAAGATTCCACTGTACTATATTATGGCGCTCAGATGTGCTCAAAAAATATCTTTTTAGCTTAGAGATCACTTGTACATTAATCTAAATTTTTTTTCAACTGGATTCACTTGGGCTCAAGCTCAACAAAATATTACTCATTCGATTTCACTCAGACTCAGTGACACAGCTCAAACTGAGTCTGAGCGAGTCAGACTCACCAGGGCGTTAACTTCTTAGATTGTGGTGTCATTGCTTTTTACCGCTAATATCTCACGTAATTGGTTCTCTACATGGTGCCTCTTATGACTTTATTATCCTTGGCAGAACTTATCAGTACTTGCAATTTAGTTGGGAAATGTTCATGAGGGAACATGAGATGTTTTTATTAATATTTTATTGTGAAAAATTTGGAGAGTTTATAGTTCACACCTGTGATCAACTGCACCAAACGAACGCTAGTGCGCAATTAGACGTGAGCGAGTAGACATGAGCATAAACAAGAGCCGACATAAGACTAACAATATTGCCTAAAATGAGAAGACAGGAGAGTATAGGTCGAGAAAAAAAAGGGGGATCTCACTAAGACTCACTCAAGAAATGCATAAATCTTGCGCGCTTGGGGCTCCCTTAGACTCTAGTAAAACTTTCCCAGCTAGACTCACTCAGACTAAGACTCCCGAGCTAGTATGCTGGGCTATGCTATCCTGGAGTTGTACTGTTATGTCCTTGTGGCTACGCAAGTATTATAGACATTTCCTTACCAAGTCAGTGAGCAAGGCGATGAAATGCTGAACAGCCTCATCATGCTTATGTTGCTCGCGATCCTTGTCGCGCTCACGCAAATGCGTGGACAATGTCCTTTGCACCTCCTTTTCCCTCTCACGCAAGCTTGCTTCAATGCGTTCCTGCTTTTCTCGTTCCCGCGCGCTCTCATCTTCATCCTCATGGCCTTGCTGAAAACAAAGAACACAAAACGTGCCTCGAATCAGTCAACTGCCACCTTCTCATCCAAAACCACTAGTGAATCGCAGAGAAACATTGCATGCAGAAAGCTACAGCTGTCGCTGCGATGACGCAACAATTTACCCACTTTACCCATGCACGGTACGAATTTAATGGTATGAACACTCTCACAACAAATGCATGTAGGTGACTGCATGCAGCAGCATCGATGCTAAAACTGTAGTGACCATAGGAACGCACTATGCACAATGACAAAGAACCGGAGAGTTATCTTCACTACGCATACCACTTGATAGTTTGGGCTAAGAGACAGTGCCAGAACACACAGCCTTGGGAACAGAAGCAGCACGCTCGGAGCATGGTAGCACATTTTTGGGGGGGGGGGGGGGGCACACATATTTACAACAACATAGAGGAGATTATGGCGGAAATCTGTGTTCTGCAAACATCTCATTTTCTAGGAACTCCTGACGCTGCTTGGAATATCATGTAGTCAACTCAGTCTTTCTTTCCCCACAGAAACTCATGTGGTCATCAAAATTTTTGCCATTGAGGCTCTTATAGAGCCGTCTGGCACAATTACAGTAAACGTTATTAATTTGAACTCAGTTCATTCAATCTGACGGCCTGGTCCTGAATAAAACACAATGGTGGGCTACATTCACATCCATGAATTGTGAGTAAGCGTGAACAGACAAGGACGTAGAAGAGAACTGACACGGACAGAGCGCTACTTTCGACTGATCTTTTATTTTTGCACGAACCGAGCACGTGTACACTGCATTATCACAACATAGCAAAAAATATTTCGATGTCACTGCATCAAATCAAGGTAATGAAGCTCTTTTTTGGAAAGCGATACTGAAGGTTGGCTAATGCACATATGTGATAATCTCGCAATTTCATACGCCTCCATAATCGTCCTCGCCATCTTGCCAGGTGTCTTACATAAGATTGCCATGTTTTTGAACAAGAGCTTGCATTCACAATCTCGGCAATGAATGTCCAAATGACCTAAGATTGCTTTCGTGACATTATAATGATGCTCTTTCAATCTGATTGATACATAGGCCGGTCTGACCAACAGAGGTTCTTGAACAGGAAAGCAGAATATCATAAAAAACAATACAAGCACACTTTACAAAATGTGTCCTATGATTAACGAGGCAAGCATTCACACTGTTACATTCTGATTTACCGTGTTGACATAACTTTTGTAGATGTCCGGCACACAACTTTTGTAGATGTCCGGCAGCGGAAAGGATCACGTCCACCCCTGACTTTGCAGCGATTCTTCTGAGATTGTGTGAAAGGCCATGCATGTATGGCCCGACGGCTACTTTTTTGCTGTCACCACTTTTGCATTTAGATGGGTGTTTTAGCTTTCTGCTCAAGCCCTCTGCGACCGAGCTCAGCACACATACTGGGTAATTTGACTCTGCTAAGCGCTTGGCTTGGTTCAGAAAACTGCCTTCCACTTTCGGGTTACAGGTCTTCGTAAGGGACTTATTAAAACAGGTTTGTACAACGGCATTTTGAGTGAGCTTTGAATGCGCGCAGGAAAACGGCAGTACTAGCTTTATTGCTTCTTGGCTCATTACTCCAGCAAACTTTCTGTAATGAAAAGTGGAGTCCGAGGTCTGAAAACCTAATGGAAATTGCCCTCGGGCACTTGATGCGTCAACACCGATGGGGACAGGGCCTCCGTGAATGTGGTTGCGATTTTTGAGACCTCGCAGTCAAAACTACTTCATTCATTATTTAAACCAACTAAGAAATCATCCGCAAATCTGAATACAAGCACAAAGTCAGGGTAAACTTTGAGGCGACCGTGAAGAGCCAGGTCACGATTGCCTAAGTACAAGTCACTTGAGCAGTTAACCAGGGAGCAATACAAGACCCAATATAGATCTATTCTTTTCTTTAACAACAGTGTCATCCCATGTCACACGAGTAGAATTTACGTACAAATAAAGAAGCTCCAGAAATGAATCGTATGTCAGACCAGAAGTGCGATGGCCTACACATTTCATCAAGTCACCTTGAGGTAGAGATTAGTGAAGATCCTTCAGATCAATAGAGGAGGCCGCAAGGTTTCTGTCTTGATTGTTTTTAATTAAATCAACGACATGTTCATAGTTGCTTACTAGAAACGGGTCTTCGACTGACAAAATTTTCAAGGACTTTTATAAACAAACAGGATAAGCAAAAATATTTTTAAAAAAAGTTTTCTTTTGGCCTTATTTGAAATTTGTAGCCTTTTCTGAACCAGAATCAGTCATTTATCTGTCTTAGTATGATTTTTTTCACTAAAATGACATATTTAAAAACATGTGTGGTAGCCTGCCGAGCACCCATACTTATGTAGCAAGAGATTCCTTGCAGTTCAAGCATCATAGCCTTATGTAGAAGTTACAGCTTGCAAGCTGGAGTGCATTTGGCACGTTCAGAAAAGAATGGGCCTAGAATTGCGGAAACGAAAGAAATCAGAGGCATCAAGCTTGTTGTCAGAAAGATATATCTGGTTGGCGATGTCTTAGTGGTGTCGTCATTGGCAGGCACCAAAATTATTATCGTTAGGCCATTCAAAGAAATAGACCTTGCTTTGAGGACATGCGAATAGCTGTCCGATCCACATACATATTTTTCCATGGGACGAAAAAATACCAATCAATCCACCAACAGAATTTGCTCGAAGTACTCCGAAAATTTGTGTAAAATCAACAAATCCCAGTTGAATGGTGAATGATACGTTCATAAAGAACACCTTCCAGCATCTGTTATTGAGGCTGTTGTGCCATATTATCTCGAACTAGCTAATCCAGAATTACTTCCTAAATGACTCCAAGGGAAAACTCAAAACCACAACGATTCGTTGGATTGTCGTGTGCAAGCGTGTTCCAAAAATGTTTTCGTCAAGCTCCAAAGACTGTAACTATGCACTCTTGATGCTGTGTTCACTTTTAATGATGCCAATATAGCCCGTGTGAATGTGCTGAACTATTTTAGAATTTTACCAGGGCCCTTCACAGTTCCGGGCCTCCGCACCTTCGAACTGCGTCGACAGTACTATGCTGACATGGCTGCATAGCAAGTGACAAATGAAGCCCGTCAGGAAAGACGTTTCAACACAAAAAACAAAAACAATAATATTGGTGATGAGTATTTGGCCGGTGCCTATTTAACAAGTCCGTCAATTTACTGTTATCTCGTTGTAACTGAAGTAATGCAGATTTTGAACATTAAATGCGATTATCTGAGAACATGCCTTTTCTGTTTTTATGTTCCTTTTTCTCAGCCACCACAGTATCTAGAATCATAGTTTTTGGCCAGTATTTAAATGACATAATGGACAATAAAACAGAATTAATGTTGTGTGAGGAAGTGCTATTCTGCAACATGACATCTAATCTAATAGCTAATACTGAGTGATAATTAGGTACCTGAAGTATATAATTTACAAAAAATTAGCATTACAATTTTCAGAGGAATGACTCATGATTACAATATTAGTAAAATAATTACTGTATCTTTTACGATTATGGAGAAAAAGACACTTAAACTTCAACTAAAATACCACGCTGGTATATGGAAAGTAGCTTCCCAAGTAGAGAAGCTACTTTCGTAAGAAGAAGAAGAGCGCACTACGCCATTTGCGGTCACTGTGAACAAGGCTCCCGTGTGGGGAGCCGAAACGTCTTTTTAAGTTTTGTGTATTTCACCTTGGTCGGCGTTTTTGTAATTTTGCACTGACCCAGCTAACTTCACATCCTGGAGGAAAAGCCCGTCGCACTTTCATTCAGGGGCATGAATATTATTTTGGGGCTCTTCTTTCCTGTGAAGAGCTAGAATATTTCCATTCATTTCGAATCTCATGAAGCCAGTTATTTTATAGGAGCACTCCCTATTTTAGTAGATTTGCACTCAGCTCAGCATGCCCTCGGCTCAGCAATTCGCACTCGGCTCTGCATGCCCTCCGCACGTGTGCGGAAGCGCGAAAACGGCTATTATTTGCGCGGAATGAATCACGAAATATGAAGTTCATGAGGCCACGCAAACCCGCCAGCGCAACAAAACGATTTTTTCACCACGGCCGTCGATTCTTCGAACACTGCCGCGCGCACCAATTCAGGCAGCCATGCACTCTTTCAAAGTTTTTCTACGTGGGAGTTTCGCGAACCTCTCAAGCAAGCTACCCAACCTGCCTCCTTCCCGTGTGTTTTGGTTTCAAGGTCGCCCTCCCGCCGCATCCTCCCCCGTCTTTATTGCAACTCCTTGCCCTTCTCTCACAAGTCTGCTCTCCCCTCAGTGCATACCCACTATGCGCTTTTACATGTGGCGCTCTCATTGTGAGGAGAATGAACTAAAAGGGTAGCTTTCCCAGAAGTGGAACTATTTTTTACACCAGCTTTTTGTAGAGTTACACGAGATGTGATCCAAGAAAGTTTAGCTGACAGCCTCACTTCAGTAACGTTACGATTTCTTGCTATTGCATTCATTTCTTAACCCTCATGCGGAAACCAACTTTATCAGTTATGAACAGCAGCCCCCCTTTTCCTTTTTAAGTGAATCTGCAAGCCTCAACCGCGAGTCCATAAGTGCCGTATAGTGGAACACAGCAGTGAAATGAATGAAAATACACAGGTGCACTCGATAAGCAGTCTCGCGTCATTTCTAGGCTGTTCTGGCAAAAAGGACACCAACCCCCTTGTTTTGAGTACTGTTACAGTCATCCTTTTTTGCTTTTCTAAATGCTGGCATGTAGTTAAAAACAGTATCACTGCAAGGTCGAAGCAATCAATGTGATAGCAACAAACTGTAATGTTACACGAAGTAAATCTGGCAGCTATCTTGAAACCGATATCGCGTAACTCTACAAAACTCTGGTGTAAGAAAATACAGCCAAGCGAGGGAGAGATGCTCTTTCCCGATAGCCTCTCAGCGTTGATAGAGCAGCGCATTGAAGGCTTTAGGAGCCATTCGAGCTGACAATTGCCAAAACAGCGTGGACGCCAGCGATCGCGAGTGCACCTTTCGAATCAAGGTTCACAGCTGCTGCTTGCGCGATCACAGCTTTGATGAAAACGAAACTGTAACCATTTCGATGAAACCGGAAACAAGATGTTTCAGCCACATTTTTCGGGTATGGGCCTTCATGGGTGTCGCAGCTTGAGACTGAATTCGAGTGCTGAGGTGTAACAGGGATGGTTTGGCGCAGGCAAAACAAGTTTGGCACACATTGGCGCAAACAGAGCAGCTGTTCTACCCATGCATCTAGAGCAATTGTAGCATCGCCTTAAGACTTTCTAATGCCCTAACCACAGCATTAACTGATTGATATGTGGAGTTCAATGTCCCAAAACCATCATATGATTATGAGAGGCACCGTAATGGAGGCCTCCGGAAATTTCGACCACCTGGGGTTCTTTAACGTGCACCCAAATCTGAGCACACAGGCTTACAACATTTCCGCCTCTATCAGAAATGCAGCCGCCGCAGCCGGGATTCGATCCCGCGACCAGCGAATCAGCAGCCGAGTACCTTAGCCACTAGACCCTCGTGGCGGGACCGTAACCACAGCATTACGCAGAAGTTTCCCATCCAAAAAAAGCCCTGTGACCCCCTTAAGACATTGCAAGAGTACTTGTTCTTTACTGCAAGCACAAAAAGAAAAGATCATAAAAGCAGCCTTGCCGCAGCCTACCCAAGTGAAAAATTTATTAAGCTTTCAATGCTGCTGGCATAGCATTTTATTTCTTTCTGCCTGGCCAAGTGCTGAAGCAACTATGCAGTGAATATGATCAAGAAATTACTCACCGGTGTCGGCAGTTTAGACACATACTCCTTGAACCACTCTTCACGCTGGGTGCTGCTTTCCACTGCTCGGTATCGAGCATCTTCAGCCACATTCTTCTTACATCACCCTATCAGGAGTGTTTGTCCAATGTTCTCTGCTCTTTAAGCAGCTCAAGAAAATCTTTTTTCATCTACATGAAGAAAAAAGAAAAAAGGACAAAGATAAGCAGTGAAATCAAAATGGCTATTAAAAGGAAAGTGGTTCGTAAATATTAGGCCTTCTTAGGCATAGCTTACACCTATCTAGACACACAGGTACTATACAAGAGAATAATCACAAGGAAAATATATATATTTTTTAATTGAGTTGCGAATTGATGTAAAGTAATCTGAAAAACAAAAAAGTTATAAAACACTATATAACTTGCTCCTAATGTCTGCACTGGAATATCTAACCTTTTGCAATCAACAGCCGACAAGGACCAATAAAATCTTGCATTTATTCACATAAAGCTACAGATCAGCATAAAAAGAGAATGCAGAAATCCCAGCTTGGACGAACATAAACAGACAAATGTGGCTAGTGCACTAACTTTGCATATTGAATTTTCAAGACAAAAAATTTTCTGGATGGTTGCGAAATGACATGCTCTAAATGCATCCAACAGCTGTTTTGATTCTCAAGATCATGACAAAGAAAAAGAGAAAGCAGAGAACCACATGGGTGCTGATGCCCCGTTTTCATAAAACTGCTCATGTTCCTTTGTTTTGGTCATTCTAAACAATGTTTAAACATGGAAAGCTTATTGGCCATTGTGCCACCGTCAATGCAAGACCTCTGTGCTATTCAGCAATTTCAAGTTCCTTTTCTAGTGCCTGAAATCTTGAGTTACAGCACATAGGAATGCTACCCAGTGAACTGATGGCAATACATTAAAATGAAATGCATTCGCTTGTGAAGAAAAAATATGCATACAAATACCTGCTGGTTACAGGTTGAAACAATGCCTAAGGAGTGCCAATTCATGACATGATGCTAGTATATTGAGGCTTTATGTGATAGCTCCCACATTTCTGCTTGTACAAGTACTTTCGTGCTATTGTAGCAAATAGCAATATCTTGCGACCAAATTAACATTATATTTGGGCTTCCGTCAGTGCCATACTTTGTTGCATGGACACAATTGCAATAAATGCATTTGTAGAGCGCAGGGGTCCTTCTCAGAAAAAGGTGCACCATTGCAGTTGTCGCCAGTGCACCAACTTTTTTTTCACCAAAAACTGAAAAATTCCAATACACAAAGTTCTAGGCCTTTGCAATCTGCTGCTGTAATGAATACAGGTGCCATAAAAGGGGGTTTCGGTCTCATGAAGACATCGTCGACAAACAAAAGCCACTGCTCAGAATTCAAAGTTTAGGAAGCATTGCCAAAATCTTAAAAAATCAATTTTAGAAAAGCCATTTACGAAACCACAATTAAATGCCGCCATTACTTATGAGGAGTGACTAACAGCGTGTGGCTTCTTTGACACCACCCCCCTTACATTATAATAACTGCCTACTGTGTTTTGAGACACTGCAAGGACTTGAGTGCATAATTGTAATAATAATACTAACTTAACTAATACTACCACTAATAATAGTATCTAAGCTTTTACATTTAAAAATCATGATATGATTGAGAGGGCTAAAGAAAATTTGACCGCCTGGTGTTTTTCTAACGTGCACAGAACGTGGGCCTTAAACATTTCGCTTCCATCACAATGCGACCACCGCAGCCGGAACCGAACCTGCGACCCTCGAGTCAGCACCCATGCTCCATAACTACTGTTTCGATACATCCATTGTCAACTGAGAGGCCACTGAAAAGCTGCTATGATATGCTTACCATCTGTGCTATTTTGTCAAGCCATATACACTCAAACCTCGACACAACGAACCTGGATATAATGAAATATTGGTTACGATAAAATAAATGAAGAACAGTCTTGTAATATATATAGTGTTAGGAATACACCCTTAAAACGCCTCGCCGTGGTGGTCTAGTGGCTAAGGTGCTCGGCTGCTGACCTGCAGGTCGCGGGATCGAATCCTGGCTGCGGCGGCTGCATTTCCGATGGAGGCGGAAATGTTGTAGGTCCGTGTGCTCAGATTTGGGTGCACGTTTAAGAACCCCAGGTGGTCAAAATTTCCGGAGCCCTCCACTACGGCGTCTCTCAAAATAATATGAAGGTTTTGGGACGTTAAACCCCACATATCAATGAATCAATCACCTTTATAAGGAACTTTCGAATATAACGCAATTATGTTTGTGTGAGATACAACTTTGTTATAATGAGGTTTGAGTGTACACTACTTCAAGAATTTAGCCTAGGTGCTATAAATTCCACTGTGGTTTAGGTTTAATGCATTGCATTTCATGCTTCCCCTTTTACCTTTCAAGTGCAAATGCCAACGTCACAACTCTGAAACCAATGTGTAAACAAGAGGTTGAATTCAAACTGTCCTGATGTGAGAATTAAAATTATACAAGCAGAACATCTACAAATGAGCACACTAAATTAAGCTTCAGTGTCCTTTCTATACTAATCATTTGTTGAGAGCCCAATAGTGGCCCCTGCTTGTTGTAAACTTGCATGTTTAGCCAGAGAAATAGTTACCTGGTTTGTAAACAAATGTTAATAGTCAGAAAGCAAGCTGCTGAACTTTGTGTACAAACTGCACAAGTAAGACTGTCAGACCATAATCAACAAACTTAGCAATCTACATGACCGCTCTCCCTCATTCACTGGGCACATTCCCATCCACTGTATTATCAATCATAACAGGAAAAACAAGCTATCAAGTCTTTTTACAAAAAACATATAAATACATAATAACATTAAAAACTATACCCAGTACAATCATAAGGTCCACTGTTGCTGCTGCTGCTGCTACACACTTCGATACTAGCGTAATACAAAATAAAACAACTATACAAAGACAAGTCACAAGCACAGCAGCACAAGTTCAAGAGTGTGCAATGGGGCTGCTGCTTATAGAGCATGATATCAATGTTGTCACAGTGGTCCCAATTATAGATGTACAGATGTCCGCAATGTGCCTCACACTTACAATCTGAAGAAAGTAAGTCGAAACACCAAAGAGGAGCAGGCTCCTTAGCAGAAGCAATAGTCTAAGGCTTCAACATCTGATTGGCTAGTGAATAAAGTGTACATAGATATGAGCTTTGTAAATACAGTTATACGTAGCATTCCAATCGAATAATTCCAAAAAACAACACCCAAAATAGCTTTGAACTTAATAGATGCTGCTAACATACACGATGCACACTTACCGTATTTCCGCACAAACTAGCAACTACTTTATCAGCAGCGTGCTTCCACAATGACACAAGTATTCTTTGTAATGCAACCATAAATCTGCACACTGCTGACATTACCTACACAGACCGAGAGAGCAGTATGAGAAAAGCCAAAACAACTGATGAAGAGGACTTGAGTTACTGCCAACACCACCGAGAAGCAGGACCAGTTTTCCTTACCATGCTTCGGGTTCATCCTGCACCTAATAAAAAAAATTGCATTAGCCAGGTCCCATCATAGTTTGGGCAGGCTAAGTCCCCCAAAGTTTCCAGTAACAAATACACCATTATAAACAAAAATATTAACAGACCCATTAGCCACTACACAGAGGTGAAGTGCCCCCTATTGGACTGAAATGTGCAAAAATGTTGGAAACAGAGGTTTGCAAATGCTTGAATTTTAAATAACTGACCAGTAAAATACCTTAACTCATTTTCAGTACACCCTATACTCCAGTTCACAAATTATTCAAGCGTAGTCATCCAAGTCCCACAACAGCAGGTCTCTAAAGTTATAGCACCACAATATTGTTGACTTGCAGCACATTGACCTTTGAAATTAAAAGCAGCAGGACTCGGAGCCGCCAGAGAGTGCAGGGTTTCTAGTGGAATACCTATCACATATTCTGTTAGCCAGTAGTGAGCAAAAAGGTGACTCCGTGGAAATGAATCATTACCACATATAGCTGTTACTGACCTGTATCCCAAGCAGATATGCTGAAGCTTTAGGCTCAAATATGGATGTGGTTAGAGTAAAGAACACTATTCCAAACACCACTGTGTGTGTAGTAAAGCGTATCAACCTTGATAATAACACAGGCCTTATGCTTCGATTTTCTCTTCCTACATCATAAAACTGAGCTAGGTGACATGCAAATGCATAAAATTTATCTGTAACTTCAAAGTAGATTAGCTTTGATCCTTTTTAATTATTTTATCTACGAGCTACATACATTTGGCTGGCACAGAAGTTTCCGATTACTTGGTAAAAAGCCTTGCATGAGAAATTAGTGTTAGAAATGAAGATTTTTTAAAATTTTAAATTATGAGTTTGCAGCGCATATTTGTGACCAAAAAAGTAAGTGATCCAGGGGTTCTGCAAAGAGGAATCTGGAGATTTTTCTCATTGTGTAGCTTACAAGCACTTGGCATGGCATAAATAACTGAGAATTTGTGACTCTCAAACATGCCAAAATGATTTTTGTTAATGAACTCTGGGTGCTCATGGGTGCATGGTGTAAATTGGCTCAGGAAGAGGGCTCTTTTTTTCAGCGCACAGTCATGTAGCTTGGATGCAAAGATTTGGCATTAAAGCCCTCACAAAGCATTTGCGAATTTTTAGTTCTCTGTCAAAGTTGCTTGAAAATCTTTTTTCCCCTGCTGTACTTTGGGTGCATGTACTGTTGATCATAGATGTACAATGAAAACTTACACATTGCTCTTCCTAGTATTAACGTCATTTTCGATGAATATTTTTGCAGGACTTATGCCCGAGACATCCAGCGTAAAATCAGGTGATTAACCCTCTCCCTACCTAGTTGCTTGGAGTAAAACGATACAAAAATTTTTAAGTTAGCCTATTTGATTGTACATGTTTTGAAACCACTCAGAAAAACCATTGAAAAGTGGTTTGTTCACAAGACACAAGTAGAAAAGCACTTGCATTGCTGTAGTGCACCAGTAAACATGCCCTAGTCTCCCTGGTCATCAGCACACAAAAAAATCACCTTGAAATTAAAAATAAAATAATAAACCGCTGGCACAAGCAGGTCCATGAAAAACAAGAAAATCTATGCATCTGCACGCAATGAATCATGACGAGTGGGCGAAGCTAGGTCCTAAGGTCCATAATGTCTATGTTGAAGTCGCGAACTAGTAAAAGACTGTTTTGTACATGTTGTATATTGTTCCGTCACAATTATGATTGATAATAAGTTTATGTGAAACCTTTTTGTGTGTGTGTGTGTGTGTCTCACATACGTTACCCAAGCATTGCCTGATATAATGTAAATTGAGTGACATAAAGTGACACAAAAGTCAACCAACCACAACGCTAGGTTCTAAGGTTCATAATGTCCACATTGAAGTCACATACTAGTATAAAGGGTTTGTTGTGGTGTTTTATATCATTCCATTTGATATTAGGCTATTGTTATTGTTAAACCTTTTTGTTTTTGTTCCACACGTGCGTTTCAACTATAGCTATGACAAAGGACACCATGGACAGACAAGCTAAGTCTTAAGGTGCTTCGACCCTTAAAAAAAATGCTTTGGAAGCACCAGTATAGGTTTTGTTTACATCTATCGACATCCACTGTAGATACATCGGTCGAGCCACAGCCATCGTCCAAATTTGATGGTTTATATAAAATGTGATGCTCTGCGTAGTTGCTGCCATACTTGCAAAATTGAAATCCCACACATTCCACAAAACTTCTAAATAGAACTGTTGCTGGCACACTCGCACCACGCCTAAAGAAAGGAGGATGCCCTCTTCCGATTCTGGTTACCAGTGTCGAAGTCCTTTCTCAACCAGAATGCATGTTTTGAGCAAGTTTTTAAAAAAAAATTTGTTACTGCACCACCTATTCAAGTAAAAAAGAACTCAGCAGAATGCACCACAATGGCTTAACTGCGGCACCCCCAAATGCTTCTTTTGACATAGACTAGCTAATCTTCTGTGGTATACATACCATGCGAATAAGTTCAGCTCATTTTCGATAGGAAAAGGGTTAACGTAACGATTACATACGATGTGCTGTGCAAGCCAAGAGTCAGAAAATCAAGGGAAAGAGCTGCACTTATGAAACCTGCTACCAATCCAGCAGCCAGCTTAATCTAAAAAGTTAGCAAGTTTTGTGAGAGGCTAAAGTGAGTCCTCTCCCGAAACCTAGGTGCCATGCGGAGGTATATGAAATGTCGTGTTTATCTGTAGAGTAGTCTCCATAACATAAATTGAAATGAAAAGTGGACAAAACATGACCTTTTTCGAGGTTGGGGTCTAGGCCAACAACGCGCATTACCCCCGTTTACATGGTCGCGATGCACCAGTTGTCGCATTCGTATAAACGCTGTGCCTGCCGTGCCGGCTTACGGCAAACTGTCGACGCCCAGCTATACGCAAACGTGCTTTCTTATCGAGGAAAGACGAACTGGACCCCACTCCCAAACACCGGGGAGACGGCGTGCCGGCCTCTTGTTGAATGAAGTTAGTTAGTCGCCCCAGCTGGCAGCCGACTGACTGGCAGTTGCCTCGAGCTGTCAGGCTGTAATCAATTTTACACGAATGCCAGAGTAGCGCATCGACTTTGCAAGCGCGTTTCGGAAAGGTGATGCGACACCGTTTGCAGGACCTCTCGTCTCCTGTATGCCGCAGCTACCATGTGGTGTCGGATTAAAGCGAGCGAGTATCGGATTACAGCGACTTGTAGCTGGGCGAGTTGGTTTATGTAAAAGAATTAAAAAAAATAACTCATTAGCTTAGTCGTGCCTGGAGCATGGGAAACAGAAATTCGCACAATTTTCTGCGTCATCAACCACTATATATATAGGTACATATTAGCGCGAGAGAAATAACAATGACTTGAGAAAGGAGTGGCAGGAGGCAGGAATATCTCAGCTCCCGACATTTCTGCTTCGTCCCACTTCTTTCTCGAGTGTTTTTGTTTTCTTGAGCTAATATTAATTCCTTATAGCGAAAGAGGGACGCACGAAGTTCGCACAACGGGGGGCCACCATTCCCCTCATCGTGATTTACGGCCCGTGAATCGACCGGCACTCGCAAAACTGCCCATTTCCTACGCATTAGTGCAATGCGCCTTCCATTGCTTACATGAATGCGAAGCGCATGTTTCGCACTCATGTAAACGTGTTTTATGCACACCGATGTCACCACACTTTCTTATAAACTTATCCTTTTCAGAAACGTTTCTGTTCTTTTCGAGCTACTAGGCATAAGTCCAAGATCGGCTATTTCTATTCGCCAGCCTTATGACTCACGCTAACGAGTCAAGGAGCTGCTATCTTGACGCATTGACAGTTCTCCGCACGGCAGACTTCCCAATGACGAATTGTCAGCAGGTGCCGCATGCCCTTGACATTTTTCTCTATTTTTTCCCCTTCCCCCTCCCCGTGTAGGGTAGCATATAAGCCTTTCCTTTGCCTTTCTCTCTTTTCACAAATACCTTACCTTGCAAAGATATTCACAAATACCTTACCCACGCACGTCTGCTCAGTTCCCTCGTATCACTCGTTTATCGTTCGTTTTTCTGCTTTCTTCTGACTGTCGTCGCACAGCCCTCGCTTTTCGCTATAGTCCGTGGGGGGTGAGGAGGGCGACAAAGACGTGCACACATAAAAGAGGGACTTTCCAAGAATGCGGCCTTTCTTTTCCCGTGAAGACGCTCACACCATCCTCTCGGAGGATACTGCCCACCTGTTTTCACGCTCTTCCGCGGTACCACGCAGCCTTATGAGACTCTGAGGGGAGGAAGGCTTATAGATGACGGTGCATGGTTTGAAGTTAGAAAAGACGTTTTCTCTTGAGGCAAAATGTTTCTGCGCGCCGCGTTCGGGAAGACAGAGAACCTTCAAATTTAGCGCTTTTTTTATTTCTGTTTAGGTGGCGCTAGAGGACAATTTTCGTTGTAGTGATAGAAATAATGTAGATTTCTCAATATTCCTGCAGTTCTTGTGTGCGATTCGTGTGCATAAGTATACCAGGAGACCGTAACTGTTATAATTTAGGCTATGCATGCTTAGATTTCAGCGCTATTTCAAGATAACAACGATTTTGTTGATGATTAAGGCACGATAAATTAAGACAATTTGCGAGCTTTGTTTCGCATTTCTGCTTGCTTTATTGAAAAACGCTACGTTGAGGAAATAGATCAGGGGCTCTAGTTTATCCACGTGCAAATTCAGCTAATGAACTTCAGTAGTTCTCCGCAAAAATGGGCCACGGTAGGTCTATCTAATGAGAATATTGCCCAATTTAGATCAATATAATTAAAGAGCGAGCGGGCGTACATAAATAAAATTGAGCACTCAAACGGCAAATGCCATCCTCTATATACAGCCAGAAAATGAATTTTCTCTAGCGAATAGGTGCCAGATAGTCCGCATCGACATTTACTAAATTTGGCTATTTTCAAAAGCTAGTCAGCAATACAGTAAAAGTGCTAGAATAATTTGCTACGTTGAGGAAATAGATAAATATGTCTTAAATGTTCTGCGCAAAGAACAGTGCCGTAACTGCAGCAGATTTTTTAGAAAATGGTCACTGCTGACACACAGTCAGACCAAACCATGTAACCAGCGCTTATTCTTGGCTTTCCCTACCCAAATGCTAAAAGCTTACTTATTTTTAATAGATATCTTTAAAATGTACAAAAATTAAGCTTTTCAATGACACATAAACCAACTATATAGGACAAGAAGAACAGCCGCCACTTCAGTTGGAAAAGTGACAAAAACGATGTGTTCGTGCCGTCGGAGTCAGACCGCCGCCTTAAAAAAGTGGGTGTAACGATGGGAGAGCGTAAAGCCGTCCCGTGATTTGCCGTGACAGGAAATTCTTTGAAGAGCCATGATCTCATCGACACCGTTAGCTAAACGCCGCTGAATCGTCGACCAATGAATGATCGATATGTGGGGTTTAACGTCCCAAAACCACTATATAATTTTGAGAGACGCCGTAGTGGAGGGCTCCGGAGATTTCGACCACCTGGGGTTCTTTAACGTGCACCCAAATCTGAGCACACGGGCCTACAACATTTCCGCCTCCATCGGAAATGCAGCCGCCGCAGCCGGGATTTGAACCCGCTACTTGCGGGTCAGCAGCCGAGTGCCTTAGCCACTAGACCACCGCGGCGGGGCAATGAGCGACCAATTAAGGTCCCTAGATGAAACAAGTTTCATCTAGGGACCTTACGACCAATGCAGTTCGAATTGAAATGGTCACCATCCAAGTCCACAAATGTGGTGCTGCTTATAATCTTGTAAAACGTACAAATGCAGCACATTTTGTCTGCTACCACGGAGGAAGGAAAAAATTGCCCGCAGCTTCCCTCGGGGGAACACTGAGGAGGATGCGGAGCATATAATTGGTTAACGGGGTGTTAAAGTGCGACTTACTTGGGTCGATGGCTAAATTGGTTAACGTGGTTGTGAAATGGGGTGTTAAATTGCGACTTACTTGGGTCGATGGCTAAATTGGTTAACGTGGTTGTAGGAGGGGGTGTTAAATGAGTGAACACGTACACACGTATGCGAAAGGGCGGCGCTGGTCGAAGGGACGTCGATCATTGTGTTTGTGGATTCGTTGGAATTCATTTCACCGCGACCTTGGACGTCGATGCGCCGTACAAACCAACCGACGAGCGGCAACTGAGCGAGCGAGCGCCGACCTTGAGTATTTATACAGCACGACGGCGCATGCACTGTCAGCTGTTGAATGTTCTCGAAGCGCGACGCCACATGCGCGTCCACTGGAGAATCAGGAGAATTGTAGATGTCGAACGCGGTGTGTAGAGGAGGAAGGGTGCACAGATGGTGGAGGAGTGAAGCGCGCGCGGTGTGTAGAGGAGGAAGGGATGCACAGATGGTGGAAGAGTGGGCGACGGCGCATGCGCGCGCGTCAGCTGTCGAATGTTCGAGAAGCGGTGCGGACGGCGCACTACAAGGCGCGAGTATAAGATGCTCCGCATCTAAAAGGTAAGGAGAGGGCATGCCCACCCGGCGCAGGGCGTAAAAAATGTGGCGGAAATTACGTCACGCGCGGCCATATCACAATGGCGGCGTTTTGTTATTATTGATGTAGTGTGGTGCGGCACCGTTCAGGCTGGTTCAGGCGGTCCAGTGGCGGTGTGCGCGTTTTCATGGGCCTCGCACCTAACCGTGGCGTACTGCAGGTGTTCGACAGCATCCATTCTTTGTGCCGCATCGTTAGCTACGCGATTTTTTTTCGGTGGTGGTTGTAACCAGGTGTCTGAACTAGAAACCACGGAACGAGCGCGCGTATACGTACTCCGAGTAGACTTATGTGTATGCTTAATTCTGAGAGAAGCATTGAAGGGCACATAATCATCTCAGTGTAATTAACATAAAGGGTACCAAAAACACAGTTTTGGTTCATTTCACCCATTCAGGTATGGGATGATAGTCATTTTATCCAGTTAAAAACTTATTCATTGATTTACTGAGCACTCAAATGAGAGGCAAACACAGAATACAGCAGAACAAAGTGGGTGTGTGCAAATTTGCTTGTAAAAATCACATAGATGCGTAAGAGAAGACATTTCAACCGGCACGTTGTGGACAATGTCATCGAAGCAGCAGATAAATAAGAGTCAAACACAGAACATCTGAGTATACTCAGCAGCATTTACGCATTAGGGCAAAAACTTGCAACGTCACACATAAGGAACATTGATCTGGACTACAAGAGCATATAGCAAGGACATTCTGAAGATTGTTACCATGCAAAGTAAATGTTCTTATGGAGTGCTATTGCCCTTTAAACTGGGTCAATTTCGTGAACATTTGGCACACTTGACTGCTATGAAAACTTTGCGTTGTCTGCTTACCAACATGATATAGGCGCACATTAGGGTAATACTCTGCGACACTTCTTAAAAAATGGACATAGTAATTCTCCAGTGGAAAATTATCAAACATGTGTGAGTGCAGTTCTGCAAACAGTTCTTTATGCTGCAGTGATTCAAGGACTTGTAGCACAAGATCCTGCAAGAGTGATCTTGATGCTAATTTATTCATGTGCACAGCCCATCGAAGAAGAGATTCTGATTTCTTGCTAATTTCGAGGACACTTTTAGATGGGTAGTGAAGCCCCCCCTTGCTTTTCCTTTGAATGAATGCAGTGTCTGCTGCTCTGGATGTGCCAAACAATGCTTCAGTACAATGGGCACACATCAGCTTTGAGCCCAGCTTGTGAGCCACATAGCCAGCAATGTAGGTAACAACACGACTACCGAAATCAATGATGTGTTCGAGTGATGCACAGTAATCATGTTGGCTGACTACATGGCTCTGCTTAATACACACTTCAGACAAGAGCTGCCTTCTCTGAACAGTGGCATTCAGCACTTCTGTTGCTGAATGCCTCCTGGTTGAGCTACATGACAGTATAGTAATGTGGTCCAGCACTTGACAATTTCCAGAAACAGCATCAGACAGTTCATTTTGGACTATCACTTTTTTAAATGCTGCTTAAAATTGTTGGGCTGTCGGGTTGTCATTGTGCCCTCCATGTGCTCTAATTAAGCCAAAAAATAATTCCAAATTATCCTGGCTAATTTTATGCCCAGGAATATATTTTAGTATCTTCTTTTTACAAATGAGAAAATCGTACATGGCTAACAGACTCTTCATGCATATTATGAAGCCCAAAAAGCCAGTTTTCCAAGCTGTTCCTATGAAATGTCTCATATTTGGAGGTTTTTTCAGGAGGGAAAGGTATCGAATTGTGCTGTCAAACAATGTTTTGATATCATTTACATTCTGTTCATTGACTGGTTTCTTCCACCCTCCCTGATGCATGCTACGGGAATTGAGTATGTCGAAGAGGTTATGAATAATTAATAAAGATTCCTCAGTTGGCTCAGAATTTATAAATCCTCTCAAGCACATTGCCCTACATTCAGCGATAGCTGTTGCCACAGACAGGCTCATCACCTGCGCTGCCAGGCGAACCTTCATTGGTTGTTTTTGCCACTCGATGTGAGTCCTTCGCAACTTATTTGCCAAATGTAATCCCTCTTTATCTTGCAAGTCATGAGGTGCTTCGATGTGTGCCCATGATACAACTTTTCCCTCCTGATTGATAAAATATTTGTGGTGTGCAAAGGCATTTCTCACCAGCTTCAGCATGTGGCAGGGATCAAAAAATGCGGCTATCGCTTCGTTAGTTGCTGGGTGCTTGAAGGTTGTTTGAAGGTTCTCAATATTTGTTAAATTGCAACCTAATTCTTGAAACATTGTAATGTTCGCAGGCGCACCATCGCATGTAACTGAAACAATCATGGCCCCTGCCTCATGAGCTGTCAGCAAGCTCTACCTAACTAAGTTCGCTCGCTGCTCACCTACTATCTTGTCAACCAGAAAGTAGCCAAGAGGAACTTTCCAATGGCCATTAATGGCTACAACCATTATCACGAAGGCGGCTTTTGCCTGTGGCAAGCAGTCTCCTTCGGTTCCTGTGCCCATGTCTACATAGCCTTCAAAGTGACCACTTTGCCACTGTACCTGCTGTCTAATTGACATCTCATCAATTATGAGGCTGCACACAGCTTGATGTCCTCGATTGCACGTGTCTAAGCACTTCAACTTTAATGCAGTCACAGCCTCTTTGGAAAACCCAGCTTTTCCATCAACACTCTCGTACCACTTTCTTAATGTTCGAGGATGTGGCAGACATGTGTCAAAGACTTGCCTTACATATTGATATGCTCGAGAAGAGTAAAAGTTCAAGGTAAGAGCAAAAGTCCTTAGCTCAGGTGAATACTTTTTCAGGTGTTGTCTTGTCTGTTTTGCTATCTGTCGTTTTAAAAGATGCTGATTTGCTGCACCCAGGGTGTCAAGCACTGAAACTTGCTCTCTGAGCAAAATGTTTTCTTTGGTTAGTATTTTCAAAACTGATTTCAATTCAGCATTCTGTTCTTTAAGGCGCCTCTTAAACTGCTGAAGTTTTTTTATTGCTTTCCTTGATCTCTGCTGCTCCGAGGCAAGTCTTGCTGTGCGAGCTCGCAGAAAAGCCTTCTCTGGGGTGTCGACCTACAAGGCAAAACCACATAGAACAAAACACTCTCATTTGTGAGGTGGTAAGGCGTGTCACTTGTAAAAGGCTGAACCACTTCTAATAACAATGTGACTAAGCCAAGTAACTTACTTGGACATTTAGTCATATATTTTTCCTCATTCCTGCTTCTTCTGTTGACACTGGCACTTATGGTATTTAAGTTTCATATTTAGGACAACCTCGTACTTGTATATTTTGGTCAGCTCTATGAAGACCCCATTGATATTTGCCAACCATTTCCTATAACTTGGAGCACAGCTCAAATTTCATTTAACATTGCAGTTATTAATTGATTTGTATCTCATGCTGATAAACATAGCGTGTATAATTTGCATGGATTGCTTTGATTGCACTTTGACTTCAACACCCTTTCTTGTCTTGTTTTATTATTTACTGAAATAAATATTAGGACTGATTGTGTTACCCTTGGTGTATACAGGTGCATTGCTTTGATCTGATAGCTTGCATTTTTTTATCTTTTTTACCTTTGCCTGCTTTCTTCTTCTTGGTGTTTCAAATGTTGCCAGCATGTCTTATGGCCTTTGTAATTCCTGTGGAAGTAGATCATAGCATCTTAATAAAAGAACAGTTATTTGTAATTTTCACAATGCTGAAATTCGCATGGGCTCGCCTAGCCAGCAGTCTTAAGAGGAACTGCTGCACACTTAACAGCATTTTGACTAACTCACAAGTGTCTGGGACTGAACAAGGCAGTTGTGTGTACATATTCCAATTATACATGCTGGTACATTTTAAAAAAATGCTCAACGCTAATAAATCACATTGTAAATATCAGAATTATTCCTATTTGCCCAATAAATGCAAAGCTCTAGTCATAAACCAAACCACACACATGCATCCCTCAGGTTGGTACCCCCAAATTAAGTGTGCAGATAAGTATTTTGTAAACATTAAATTACAATATTAGGTTTCAAACTCTGCTAACCCTGAAAGACATGATGGATTTAAAATGAACACTGCTTTTCGTGTATATAGTCTTTCTAAATTAGGCAGTAGCAGTAAAACAGAGGCAGAAAGCAATTAGAGATTTAAGATACCTCTGTAAGCTCGTTGGTATGCTATTGCAGCAGCCTCAAATTCACCCACTTAAAAATGCTTTATTTACTGAGTTTCTCAGAAATAGGATCAATTATTTTTATTCTAATAAGTATTTGTTTTATTTAAATTTAAGTAAGATGTGTTTGTTACACATTTGTGCTGCCTTCATTTACTTTGTGATTACAACCAAGCCAAAGTCACAATGTAAAACAACAATCACTTTAACTATACTGTTTTTTGAAAAATTAAGGTGGGCTAGTACATGCATTGCTTCCCATAAGGACATTACAACAAAAATAAAGAGAAAGTGCATTATATGTTAGTACAGGCTCAACTAGAGAAGATATAACTTGGTATAATCTTCAACACTTATGTCGCATGAAAGTGGTTTACCTGCTCATGGACCGGCTCCCATTGAATACTAGCAGCGTGGCCGGATGGACCTGGTGTCGCGATGCTGGCCTGTGCTTCACTCTTCTCACCAATATCCATGGGAGGCTTTTAAAAAGAGAGTGTGTTAGGAATTCTTACTTTTACACCAACTGCAACAGTAGTTTACCTATAACAGAGGACAAGCATGCTTAATGAGTAGAGGAGAGGTAAATTTTCACCTGTACAAATGCTTACACATTGAAATGACTGGCACTTAGGTCGGAGGGAGCTGGGTCGGGTAAACTGATCGGATCTGCACTTTCAGACTCTGTATCCATGGCTTCCTGAAAGCAAGAATACCTATGCTATTCAGTGATTTGCTCTTCAGCTAGGTATTCAAAGCAGTAAGCTAATGAGGTGAATAAAAAATGACAGGGGAAAAGAGATGCGCACCTCTTGGAGTGTGGACTGCTCGTGGAGGCCTGCAGCTAAGTCAGGCGATTCAGGTGTGCAGAGGCTAGCTTGCAGGCCTTCATGAGAAGTTGCAGCAACCTGCTCAGGCGATTCAGGTGTGGAGAGATTAGCTTGGAGGCCTACATGAGAAGTTGCAGCAATCTGATAGTAATATATGACTGCTAGTTAAAAATGCCTTCATGAAAAACTGTTCAAAACAATACAGATAAAACGAGGCATTGAAACTGAAGGATTGAGTCAATATAACTGTATTCATTCCCTCAGTTTCTGCATATTGCTTTACTTGCATTGCATTGTACAAATACACAATAAATTCTAATATGCCAAGTGTGACAAGATTATTTTATTGTCAAGTGCATTCTTCAAGCACAACTCGACCTGTAAGCATAATATGATGATCAGGTGAAATGTTTACCTGTGCAAGCAGCAGCAAGCCTTCTGCACCACCTTGCATGAGCTGAGGGGAATGAAAGGATAATTCGGAGCTTGCTGAATCAGGTACTCTATCACCTTGTTGTACTGGATGTGGTAGCTGGGGGATTGAAGACTTTCAATATTACTATTGTAAATTGGACAAAAAAAGTAGAACAATAAACGAAATAACAATGGCACAGGTGTTGCATCACTTCATACCAACATAAATTAAGCATTATACATGATACAAGAGGCACTTACAAAACTGCTTTTAATTACCACATTTATATCTACATTTTCAGATGCAAGTTATGGGCTACCTTAAGTGTTTTTGCATTGCACCAATTCGTGCACAAACTACTAACAGGTATGAATTGGTGCTGTTAATTTTTAACATGAGAATAAAATTTTTGGTGATGTCAAAAAAAGGAAGCATGGATGAATACAACTGGTGCATGACAATTTGATTATTTATTTATTTGGTTATTTATTTATTTTGCAGCATAACATTTATTGTACGTCCATTCTTTTTAAAATAATTTGCCACTATAACGCTAGCGACATATATGTATCAAAAGCGTATACCAGAAAGAGAAGAGCATAAATCAAAAATTTGCTCGAAGAGAAGGGAAATAGGTTCCAAAGTTCATTCGTTCTCACCAAAACAGTAGGAACTGCATGCTCTCGTAGGCGGACTTTGAACGCGGACGTGCGATCAAAATGCTCCTCTATGAAATGCTTCGAACAAACATGAGCCTTCCTTGCAGGTTCCCGGCGAATATGCGGTGGCCAAATTGCTTCTATCCACTTTGTCCGATGAACGGCGTCTTTGGGAAACCTGATGATGAATGATTGCATATGTGTTGCACAGTATACACGCAGCGTAACTAACATGTTAATTTATAAATGTACAGAAGAATTGCCACTATGCGCATCATATACATTCAACTTTGGCATCTACTCTACCGCATGCACCGAATAAGTAAATTTATTTACAAGTGGTAGGAGGTGGCTGGTACTTCTTGCGACCCGCGTGACTTGCATTCTGGCACACAACAGCTGGGCATTGTGGCTGTGACCGCGCACACAGCGAAGTGCTTGCAGTGGAGCTTTGAGGGATAGTGCGAACGCAGCAAGACGTGCCGCTAATACTACTCGAAATCTTCCAGTGTGGTATACACAAATCATATCCTGCTTTCGTTGAGAAAGGAGAAATGCTGTGTTTCTTTACGGGCGCTGTTGGGACCAGGCGGGCATCCTTGAAGGGTCTGTTTGCGCGTGAACCACCCCTTACACACCACACAAGGCGCTTAGCCGCCTCCCCGATAAGGGAAACAGAAACAAACGCCTCTCTTTCATACAACCAATTATCCCGAACTCCTTTTCCATCGCCTTCCGCCGTATGGCCTTCCCCGCCATCCTTGGCGGTTGGCGCTGAGCTGTGTTCCAGATAAGGAAGACAGAAACGAGCGCCTTCTCTTTATTTTCCTCTAATGACTAGCCACGTATCCCGGAGTTATCTTTCCCTCGCATTTGGCTGCCTTTCCCTGCCGTCCTTGACGGCTGTGTCGACGCCTGAAGCTTCCCGCAGACCTTTTCTCGCGCATTCCTTCGGCTAACTTCCCACCTTTCGCCCTAACGCGATCCTGGTCTCCGTTCTCCGTAGCTACTAGTGCGTGTGAATCACACTGGAGACGTGTTCCCACGCACTTTTGGGTGGTCTTCGCTGCTTTCGTTCTATTGAAATCATGGCCTTTGGGATATACGTAGGAACCAGTGCGCGTCGGACAAAAGAGGGGCGAAAACAAAGAGGCCGGCGCAAACTCAACGGGATGCCAGGCACACAAACTCCACCGACGCCGACTTTACTGGCATAATTACGGACCTCCGGGTTTATTGCAGGGATGACATTTTTTTCTTTTTTTTTTATCGTTGTGTCTAGCCGACAGCCTGACCGAAAATTTCATAAAGCCTAAAGAGAAGCACAAAAGGGGGGAAAAGTGATCTGAAAGAAGCTGTACAAATTTCAGTGCCTGGTTCGTCGCGCGGCAATGTCCGAAATATCATCTTTATTTTCACAAAGAACACGTCAAATAAAACAAAGCTTAACGTGCAACTTGCCGTGTTTATCGTAAAAGCCGGCAGTGCAAGAGTACAACAGCCATACGCAGAGATTTCGTTGACCGTATCGCGGCAAGACAGCGTGTTGAAATCCGTTCCGTTGGTTTCGGATAACACCGGCGCCCGCGGCGCCCAGGCCACGTGTTTTTTGAGACAGAGGGGGAGTCGCGCCTTCTGCTTCGCATCCGTATGTAAACAAGAGAGGAGAACTTGCCTAGTCAATACGGCCGACTTCCGGCTTCATCGCGGCTTCACTACGAGTGACGTCAGGGCACGGAGGAAGGAAAAAGGTGAGGAGAGGGCATGCCCAGCCGGCGCAGGGCGTAAAAAATGTGGCGGAAATGACATCATGGCGGCCATATTCAATAGGCACAATGGCGGCGTTGTTATGGGTACGTGTTGCGCAGTGAAGCTGGTCTAGCAGTGAGCGGCCGCGGCTGGCGGCGGAATGTGTGCTTCCCCAGGTCTCGTGCTGAGCCGTGGCGGACAATATCTGTGCTCTGCGCCGCGTTATTGATTACGCAGTGTTCGTCTGGCTGTTACATTACTCTTAGCAACGTTTACAAATATCTTTGTTCATCACGGGGTTTCAACAGTGCGTAGACAAGTGCATATCCATGTGTCGTGCGGCGGATGACGCGGATGAAGCAGTTAGTGTTCAGCGAAATGGCGTTGGGCACCATGACGAAGCTGAATGACGACGAACGCCTTGCAGGTCAGTGACGGTTGAGCAGTGCTCTTGCTTGTGACAACGGACGACGCTGTTGAGCCCAGCAAGACGCCGTGAGGACCATGTGCACATACGTAGTTTCGTCTTGTGTGTGTACAGTAACAACTTGCATGTGCGTATTAAAACACCTTTTCTGTTCCGCTTGGTACACTCTCCACCAGCATTGCATGTGATCTCAACGCAACAGTAACCACGTTCAACTGTCACTAGCACCGTGCTCAAAGTCACCACGGTCGCAGAATGCTGACGCAGGTGAGTTTCACGCGGAACACGGACACAGTGGCAGGACGCTGCGTCAGTCGCGTGGCGGAATGCAACCGTAGAAGGCGCACGACCGATCGTGTTGTCTGTACAGTTGCTGAATTAATGACGTGAAAGCACTCGCCGTTGTCAGTGCATCTAGCGCGCGTTCTTTCGTAGTTGCTTCGTTGTCAGCGAGCTGTTACTTTTTGTTATTACTCGGACGAAGCGACTTCACTGAAGGTGTCCCGCTGGCGTTGAGTGATGAGCCCAGTTCCATTAGTTTCGGATCGTCACGACACACGCGCTGCGCAGCCCACGTGCTTTCCGAGCCGGAGAGGGAGTCGCACCTTCTGCTTCGCATTCATATGTAAACAAGAGAGGAGAATTTGCCTACTCAATATGGCCGACTTCCGGCTTCATCGCGGCTTCCACAGAGGAAGGAAAAAGGTAAGGAGAGGGCATGCCCAGCCGGCGCAGGGCGTAAAAAGTGTGGCGGAAATGACATCATGGCGGCCATATTCAGTAGGCGCAATGGCGGCGTTGTTATGGTTACGTGTTGCGCAGTGAAGCTGGTCTAGCAGTGAGCGGCCGCGGCTGGCGGCGGAATGTGTGCTTCCCCAGGTCTCGTGCTGAGCCGTGGCGGACAATATCTGTGCTCTGCGCCGCGTTATTGATTACGCAGTGTTCGTCTGGCTGTTACATTACTCTTAGCAACGTTTACAAATATCTTTGTTCATCACGGGGTTTCAACAGTGCGTAGACAAGTGCATATCCATGTGTCGTGCGGCGGATGACGCGGATGAAGCAGTTAGTGTTCAGCGAAATGGCGTTGGGCACCATGACGAAGCTGAATGACGACGAACGCCTTGCAGGTCAGTGTCGGTTGAGCAGTACTCCTGCTTGTGACAACGGACGACGTTGTTGAGCCCAGCAAGACGCCGTGAGGACCATGTGCACATACGTAGTTTCGTGTTGTGTGTGTACAGTAACAACTTGCATGTGCGTATTAAAACACCTTTTCTGTTCCGCTTGGTACACTCTCCACCAGCATTGCATGTAATCTCAACGTAACAGCAAGCACGTTCAACTGTCACTAGCACCGTGCTCAAAGTCACCACGGTCGCAGAATGCTGACGCAGGTGAGTTTCACGCGGAACACGGACACAGTGGCAGGACGCTGCGTCAGTCGCGTGGCGGAATGCAACCGTAGAAGGCGCACGACCGATCGTGTTGTCTGTACAGTTGCTGAATTAATGGCGTGAAAGCACCCGCCGTTGTCAGTGCATCTAGCGCGCGTTCTTTCGTAGTTGCTTCGTTGTCAGCGAGCTGTTACTCTTTGTTATTACTCGGACGAAGCGATTTCGCTGAAGGTGTCCCGCTGGCTCTGAGTGATGAGCCCAGTTTCATTAGTTTCGGATCGTCACGACACACGCGCTGCGCAGCACGTGCTTTCCGAGCCAGAGAGGGAGTCGCGCCTTCTGCTTCGCATTCATATGTAAACAAGAGAGGAGAATTTGCCTACTCAATATGGCCGACTTCCGGCTTCATCGCGGCTTCACAACGAGTGACGTCAGGGCCTCTCCTTACCTTTTCCTTCCTCCGTGCGTCAGGGCCTCTTCTTACCTTTTCCTTCCTCGTGAGAAAACAGCTTCAAGCCACACGAACACACACGTAGCCAAGAGCAGGCCAGAAGTACGAAGTTTAAACAAATGTGTGTACTACCCACTACACATCATTCCCATGCTCGCTGAAGCGCTGTGCGTTGCAGCTCCCATAGACACCAGCGCCAGAGTTCCCTCTAGTGTATATTGGGAAACTCTATGGCAGCGGTCGCCGTTGACCTGGGAGTCCACAGAGGAAGTAGAGTGTACTAGAACTTTTGAGTGGCGCGACCGAAACGCTTTCCTCTTGCTTTCTCCATCCCCAACTTGTGGCGAAAGTAGCGGCGGCGCTGCCATCGCACAATCTACCACAGAACGCTGGTAGGTGTTTTGTGGTTTACTCGGCTGGCTCGGCGGCATGGCCGGCATCTCGGTTTTAGTCGCGAAATGACGAAAAAGTAGCGTCTAAACAATTGTTACGCGCCAGGTTGCACAACTGGATATCCGCGTGTGCAACAAAGTCGGAAGTATCACTTTTTAAGGCCCCGAAAGACGAAGAACGACTACTTCTTTGGGAGCGGAAGCTCCATCGGCTTGACAAGCAGCTTGACGCCGATTGTGCTGTGTGCGAGTTACATTTCAAACCGCATTTCATTGTGAGAGACTACGTACATTTTATCAATGGTGTTCAAGTCCGAATTCCTAGGGGAGCACCGACACTCGCCCCTGATGCAGTCCCGACGATCTTGCCAAACCTGCCTGCATATTTGACGCTCAAAACTCCGGCTCCGCGGACCCAAACAAAGCGGTGTCATCAGTGTGTGCCGGCTGAGAATAACAACAGAAAACAGCGACGCATTAGCACTCCTGCACAGCTTTTTGTGGATACCAACGGTGCAACTTCTGCAGATGGCGACGAAGCTGACGAGGCAAGCTCAAGTCCCTCGTCTGACACGGTTGTCACTCTCGGTGACCTTCGTGGTCTTTTCCTACCATCAAAGTCATGGGCGCTGCACGAGTTTCCTGGATTTGCTGACGTGTCGTACGTAGCGTGCTCACTGAATCCTAGCACTCGTGAACTTTGCATTCAACGAGCCGTATACTTCACATGTGCAGACAATGGAATCGTGCAATGTGAAGCGTTCGTGCAAGAGAAACTAATCAGCAAGTCCAGTTTAGTAACTGTTCGAGAAGCCTCAGATGCTCCGCAGCTTGTTGCAAGCGTCCCACTCTGTTGTAGAACAGCAGAAACTTCATTTTTGCCACCATCGGACCTTACCCATGGTCTACACGCGCAAATGAAGTCAAGATGAAAAATCTTCTACAGTGTCAAAAGCGCACAGAAGCACCTAAAATTGAGTAGGCTATAAATTGCTACAGTGGCGTAAAAAGGATGTCATTTTTCGTGCATATTTTCTTACACTCTTAATTTTTCGACGGTACACCAAGAAGAAAAACAATTTTTCCTAGAAGAGGCTTTTCAGCGAGAGAACGTGCAAATAATGACGCGAAATCTCAAAATAAATCTTTGATCTTGAATCTTTTTGTATTAAACATGTGATGGTAAATTTAGCAGCATTAAGTATCTCGTTGCATATTTCATCGATCTAAGCCAATTCATTGTTGCACTTCAGTGTCCCTTCAAACGATCTTTCGACCATAACATCTTTTTTTTTAAATGCATTTTGGAAAGACAACCTTAACACTGTCATTCTGTTTGCTTTGCTTTATGTTATCTTTTGTATCCTGGCTTTATATATTACGTTTTTTTACAATTTACCTAATTGCAAATGTATTGTTTCATAAATGTGTAAACCTTGCATTTTTATGTTATCAATTATGATTAACATTAGTTACGACTCTGCTTTGCAGAGTTGCGTTTTTTAAACTCTCAAAATCTTCCACTACTATGTTTCACCTAAGACATTCTTTTGCAGTATTACGTATTTGCATTTCTGTGGGTCCTACAACAATGAATCTATTCCCATATTTTAAAACCAAAGGGATGTTTAGAAAAACTCTGCTGTTCTTCAAATATTATCAATAAAGCCTACTTTTTTGGCGTGTGCACGCAGCCACAAGCAATGAGCCTTTTATTTGAGTCCAGCTTTGGTGTTTTACGTGGAATGGACCAAGAGTTCTTCGTTTTGTGTGCACCATATTCCTTTTTTTGGGGGGGGGGCACTTCCGGTGTGTACCAGCCAGCTGGTTTCTCGTCTAAAATGTGTACACTTTAAAACTTGAAAAAAAAAAACGCGCTAGTTATATTGTACAATGTGCTATGCTGTTTCGGGCTGCAGTGTGGGCCTCAGCAACTTCAATAACAATAATGTCAAATAACCTTTATTTGCGCGAAAAAGGGGACGTATGTGAATAAGAAAAAAAACAGTGAGATCATCTTCACACTAGGCGCGACAGAGAGGTACCAACACGTACGCGGAACGCCTGCCAGCCATCCGCCCGGGTAGATTGGTCGACGCCAGCGCCACCGCATCATTCCACGCCGAAACGGCCGCTCCTAGGCAGCTGATCGCGCCACTCAAAAGCTTCTAGTACACTCTAGAGGAAGGAAGGTTTCCTTTCTCCGTGTGGTAGTCGGACCCGGTGGCTGGATGAATGGATAAATGATTATGGCGTTACCCTTTAAATTGGGCAGTGGCTGGCGCCACCAAGTCATAATACTTAATGAACCAAAAACTAGATTTATTTTTTTTTATTTAAATAAGGATGTTGAGAATTCGTACTTTGCAGTGAAGGGATTAATTTTCACTCGTTCCTTCACTTAAGCCATCAATCATATAACCTTCTTCTAGCTAATTCTACCAGCGTAAAGTCTATTTTGCCCTCCCTGTCCCTAAACCCCAGTGCTTTGAAAAACTCGGCGCCATCATCCTGAACTATAGGGTGAAGCCCTTTAGAGAACATTATCAAGTGTTCGGCAGTTTCTTCTTCCTCTCCACATGCATTGCATACCGTGTCTACCCCTTCGTATTTGGCCGATATGTCTTGGTTGGCAATACTCCCGTCCTGGCCTCAAACAGTAGAGAACTACCCCGAGTATTATCATAGATCCTTTCCTTGGATATTTCCTACTTAAAAGTTCGATAGATCTCTAGTGCGGACTTCTTAATCATGGCACTTCTCCAAATATCGGTCTCAGCTTCCTTCTCCTTCTTGTTAAACGATAATTCTTTTTGGTTTGGCCCCCTGCTGTTATCGCGGCGTGAGCAGCAGGCGCGGCCCACGCCAGCACGCTTGATAGTTTGAGGACTTGACGTTCTAAAAAATGTTTGATGTTGCGTACACAGGTGAAACTTTAGAAAACGTTCGATTGTAAAATATTAAAACCTTCTAAAAATAATTTAATTGAAAGAAAATTTTACTAAAATCTGGCAACATTACTAAACTTGTAGCAGTAAAACTAGGCAACACTGTGACAATTGTACTAAAAATTTTCATTTTGTTATTTTTCTGCATAACTATAATTTTTAAATTTAACATTATTTGATTTGGTAACAAGTGTTTGGCACTGGGTTTTCAATATGTTCTCAATATAGGTGGCAGTATAAATTAGATGGAGATGTCGTCAATTAGCACTTTGGCAATTTCTGGCACATTTTCTAGTTATAAAAAACGAGCATAAAAATTTATTTTTTTTCCAGTAATTTGAAGAATGCCAATAATGCCAAAAAGGCGAGCGGATAGACCTCCTCCCCCCCAATGCACTGCCACAGGCGTTCTTACAAGGCTCTCAGAAGCTGCGGGCTCATTGGTTCATGCGTGATGTCGTCAGCAAACATGGCTGCGCCCAGGAAGATGCTGCAGGGGTTCGCGTGTCGGGCGGGAACACAGCTGATGAAGACGCCGCGACGAAAGCGAGAACAAAGTTGACGCTCGCACGCGTACTGGCAAACCGCCCACGATGAATGGGAAGACGGCGCTACCAAGTAGGTTGTGCTACCAAGGTGCTACAGAAACGCTGTGCGCACGCCTGTGTCGACTCTGCCGCAAGACTCGTCGCTCCGTTTGCAACGATCGCCGAAAACATCGAAGTCGGCGCAGATATGCAGTGAAAAATAGATGATGACGGTTGGAAGAGTTCATGTGTAGACTATATAACAATAATCGTAACTTGGTAAGCATTTGTTGCAGCTCAAAGAGCCGGTTTCGGAGCACTTATGTGCCTACGTCGCGCACGTCACTCGATCGCTCAGCTTGCACTCACTCTGGCATATCTTAGGCTACTCGTAGTGAATGCCACCGCTACTGATTATGATAGCGATGCCAAATGAGAAGCACGAATATCTGTAGCAGCTTCTCGATAGACCTGCAAACGAATGTCTTCGTAGTGTCACTCTATCAACACGCCAAGCAATTCACATGAGGAACGAGAGACCGCGTTATTATTAAAAGAGAAGGACGCGGGTGACAGCATATTCCCTCTAGGCAAAATACACTTCGAAATCTACTGTAGTGCATGTAAAGAACCCGCTTCAAGCCAGTGTTTTTTTTTTCTCACTTCACCGCGATGCATGCATGTAGAGCGGCGAAGCGTTGACAGCATGAACACTGTCTTACTACAGACGCGCGCAAGCAAGTGGTTTGCGAGTAGTAAATTTCAAAAGCGAATTCAATATGAATTCAATAACGGTATAACCAAAAATAACGCTTAAGTTAACCTAATACTCTTCTGATAGTTTTCAAATAGAAAGGAAACCTTTTTAAAAATAATTTTAAAACTACAATATAGCTTATTTGAAATAAATATTCACGAGCTGTCACCAAATAATACTACAATTATGAAAACTGTGATAAGCTTGTATACAGCAGCGACCAGAGCCTTCAAAGTACTTTTCAACTGTATGTCAAAATGCCTCAGCAACTCCAATATTCAAGTTAAAACTCTGTTGCCTGCTCTTAAGTAAATTTTCAGCATAAAATCTAAACAATTTTGAACCGAACACCATGCATTCAGCTAAAGATTTATTGGAACAGGCAAAATTATCACAACATATACCCTGGCACAGAGAGCATGTAAAAATCAAGTGTTGAAAGCTGTATCTGTAAGAACGATTTACGTGAACAAGAGACTTACTGGCATGTGTTTTCATTCGTGAAGCTAAATGCAGTCATAGTCCCTAACTTCAATTATGAAAACAGGAAAGGATTAATGTGATGCAGTTCTACCACAGTAAAAACAGAGTGAAAGTGCAGTTTGCAGCAAAAATGCTTTATCTGGTAATGGTTACAGAATCAATAGTGCTGCCAATACTTGGGCTGCATTTATTGTGGTTGTTCAGGGATTACAAAAAGAAAATAAACCTTCAGCTGATCCCATGTTTTGCTGCTTCAGGGTTGTCCCATCGGGGCTAATTATTTTTTAAATATTGGGTATTTCGTGTATGTACAATTAAATTTAACTAGCAAATGCTATTTGGTCCGTTATTTAAATACTTGCACACCCCTAGTAGTGTTGTTGCTACCAATGACCCACCATCTTTTTGTGTGAATGTGATTGGGCATCTGTAAACATCACGAGTGCTTTTTGTTTTTTGTGCCGTATCCCATTTCTCATTGAACACACCCTTGCACATGCCTCAAGGTATGTAAATGGAAAAAAGAATTCGTGACATGCAATGCAAGTAAAAACATAAGTGTATTTGGTGAAAGTTGCCCTTAATTTTGCCGTTCATTAGCAAGAAGGATCAGTTTATTGCACATCTTTTTTACTCTTAGCTTACATCAGTTAACTAAGCGTAAGCCTGTTCATAAGAACTTACTCATTTATAAGAGAACTTGTTGGGCTAGTTGGTACATCATTTCTAGAAGTTCATTCAAGCGCAAAAACACGACACGATCACTCACACGCGTACACACCCATGCATCAAACACATACAGCTCTCACTTCCAACTGATTTATTCATAGCTCGAAGGCTTGAATATATACAGGACACATTGTGCGCATACACACCATAGAAGGCCAACAGCAACATTATCAATACGTACAATGTCATAGCTTCAGAGTGATAAACTGAAATTAGCTTTGTAACAACGATATTGGAGGGGCGCTTACACAGTGATCTTTATTTTTTTCAATGAAAAAGGCCTCTAACACTTCACGTGCAGTTTTACTTGTGCTTCTGCCTAAAATCTTTGTCTCAGAAAATCGTGCGTCACAACCACACAAGATGACATGCGCAACCAGGTGCGCATACTTGTCATCTCTTTTTGTTAATTTTTGGGCGTGTTCCTTTAATCCGTCATTAATACACCATTCGGTTTGGCGAATGTTCACTTTTCCGCAGGATAAGGGTATAAAGTACACAACCCCCATGGAACACTTAACAGAGGCCCTCTTATGTTTCTTCTCGCAGCCACGCTTCTTCCTATCGCACACACGTTGGCACACGTGTGTGCGATAGGAGCGGTGTATTAATGACCGATTAAGGGAACACGCCCAAAACTTAACAAAAAGAGATGACAAGTATGTGCTCCTGGTTCGGCATGTCATCTCATGTGGTTGCGACGCACGATTTTTTGAGACAAAGATTCTAGGCAGAAGCGCAAGTAAAACTGCACCTGAAGTGTTAGAGGCCTTCTTCATTGAAAAAAATAAGGATCACTGTGTAAGCGCCCCTTCAATATCGTTACAAAGCGAATTTCAGTTTATCGCTATGAGGCTATGACATTGATCAACTGTACGTATTGATAATGTATGCTGTTGGCCTTCTATGGTGTGTGTGCGCACGTGTCCTGTATATATTCAAGCCTTTGAGCTATGAATAAATAAGTTGGAAGTGAGCGCTGTGTGTGTTTGATGCATGGGTGTGTGTGTGCGTGTGTGAGTGATCGTGTCGTGTTCTTGCACTCGAATAAACTTCCAGAAATTACTTGTTGATTATTGAATTATTTGTGCAATAATGATAAAAACACAAGGTCAGACAGCACAAATAACTCTGCTGAGATAGGAATAAAGTTAACTAAGCAAACTACGAAAAAAAGTACATTTTAATATTTAGCACATGCCAGACAGAAAATGCAGTGAGTGCCAATACATTGGCAAAATTCTTGCTGAAATCACGAGTGGCAACCTGGATAAATTATAATTGTTAATATCAATAAAACATATTTTTTGAGAAGCTTTGGAAGCATCCATTTTCTGGCTCAAGTTGAGTCATATGCTTACATACTCAGAGTGCTTTATTGCAAAACAATAATAAAAACAAATGTTAAACCTCACATCAAAATTTCAATGTTGTCCTGAAATAAAAAACGAAAATGCCATATGTTGATTGTGTTTGCCAGAGAATTCTGGATATGAGAAGCTTAATTAAGGCTGTCATAAGATCTGTTGAAATTAAAAAAATTACTTGCCACTGCAAACTGCTTGGGGAATGTGAAGTTCACGTATATTGTTGTTACAGGTTCGTGAATTGCTTTATATGTTTCTCACAGCAGTAACACATGCAGCACAACACGCCATATTCAGATGTTTTTTTTTGCCTTTCAGGATAAAAATATCTTTTTACTTGGGATAAATTTAGCGAATAATTGACAAGCATGAACACTAAGTACATGCGTATTGCCACGTGTGTTTTATTTCGATAAAGTCGGGTTTCACCCACAAAGTCTCTAAGCAACACTCGGCGCAGCAGTTTTTCAGGAGCTTCGTGATAACTTGAGGTATCACACTGTTAAGTTTGTGGACAAGACGCGAATAGTCTAGTGCTTACGCAGCCACCATCAATAACCCTAGAGTTTTCAATAGCACTTGTACAAAAGAAGATGCACTGTACTGCTTGTCAGATTATTGATGGCCGACGCACTGTTTACCGCTATAAGGGCAGACTATGTATTGCTTCTAGTTTGGCTTTTCATACTTCGGGCAAAGTTTCGCTGAAATAAAAAGTTTGGTCTCAACCCCACCCACTACTGCAGTCTTCAACATCATGACCATGTGACAATATTAGTTTTTATGTCTCTCCAAGAGGTGTTTACTTCTATAAATCCAGAAAGTTGAAATTTTATTTTTTAGAAATGTCCAGATGTACAACTCCAAAATTATGAAGTCTAATACTAACAGCTACCTTTTTTGTTTTATTGTGAATTCATTTGGTGAAGCAGAGCCACACACAAGTGGCACTGTTGATGGAGACTATGTGAAAAAGCCCATTGATCTTTTAAGCAACTTGCATCTCAAGCTGTCTAGCATGGTGTACGAGTGAAGGTTTCTAAACAAATTTCCAAATGAGGCAATTGTTGCGGATGATTGCGACCGCGCAACAACAAGCAGGAGAACCAAAGAGAAAGAAAAATAGGAGGGCACGAGCGGTAGAAATAAACATGGACGCTCTTGGTGTAGGGCTCTGGTCTTGAATACGCGACAGCAATGACATGCTGGTCACAATGGCCTGCTTGTGGTCCCCCATTTTCTCAGATTAGCAATGGGATGTAAAGAGCTCTCATAATTGCCCAGCAGAATCCCTTGGACACCATTATTGTTGAAGAAGTGGTGCATAGCTAATGGTTTAACAATTCACACAAATAAAACACAGTTCATTATCTTCCATTCGAGTCATAATGCTCTTTCACCTACCCCGGCTATTACTATCAAGAGCCACAGACATCTTTGTTGCACTAAGTTCACATTCTTGGGAGTATTCCTAGATGCTCATCTAAAGTACTATCATCACATTTCACTAATAAGACAGAGGATAGCTCATGGTATCTGAACATTAATTAAAGAATGACCATGCTTCAACTTTGCTTAAGCTATACTACGCCACTATCCACAGTCATATTACCTACTGCATCACGTCATGGGCAAACACCTATCCATCTCATATCCTCTCACTTTAACGTCTCTAAATCCAAGCCATTCGCATCTTAACATTCAGTACTCTGATCACCAACGTGCCCCCACTTCTTCAGCAACATAGTGTACTAACAGTGTGTAACTTATTCAAACGTACACTGCGGATTATTGTATTTAAGTGTTTGAACGCTTCCATAACAGCCAATGTCTTACGAAAATTTCAATTGGTAAACGCTAAACCCACCAGGTTCGCCTCTAAGAACAATTTTTTACTACCACATACACGCATTAACTACGGCAAACACACTACCATATTTGCTGCCATACATTTTTGAAATTCAATACCACTACGCACTAAACAATTGTCATTCAATACTTTTAAGTAGATTTGAGATGTCTGGTGTATCATTAATTGAAGTCCCTTTTGTTCAATATTCTACTGCCATCTTTTTCATAGCCATGTATAATTACTGAAGATTGTTTTATTACCATTTCAGCTGGAATTTACATTACAAGTTTGCCTTGACTTTATTTCTATCCTAATAACTTGTCACTTTTTAGTTGCCATTTTTTTATAGTTATCAACATGTATAGTTTTCACAGGAGCCTTTAAGCCTTGTGCTATGGGATCTCCTTCTGTATATGCTAACCCATATTCGTTTACGTATTTTGCAACACATAAACATTTTTGACCGACTGACCTACATAGCCATAACACAGTAGACAAATTGACAGGACAGACCGAATGGCTTACCTTATGGAATTTTAATAGTTTAAAATATCACCAGCAAAAAGCTTTTTAATTCAAGGATCGACTCGTATAAGCAACAACATGCTCTGCATTATCATGGCGCCGACACAGTCTAAAACAAGGCTTAAATGGACGTTGTGCTCTTCGAAGGTACGCCCAAAAATGACGACGTCATCCAGGTAGCATAAGCACACCTCCCATATAAGACCACGAAGGACAGAGTCCATAAATTTTTCAAAAGTGGCGGGGGCGTTGCAAAGCCCAAACGGCATCACATTGAATTGGTACAGTCCATCAGGCATCACGAATGCAGTCTTCTCCTTGTCTGAAGGGTGCATAGTTATCTGCCAATATCATGATTGTAGGTCTATTGAAGAAAAGTACGAAGCTGAGTGTAAGCAGTCAATAACATCGTCAATCCTAGGCAGCGGATATACATCTTTTTTGGTCAGGGCGTTGAGTCTTCTGTAATCAACGCAGAACCGCCAGGCACCATCTTTCTTCTTAACCAAGATGACCGGTGCTGCCCACGGGCTACACGACACTTCAGTGATACCCTTCTTCGCAATTTCCTAAACCTGGTCGGCAACAACGTTTCGTTCTGATGACGACACTCGGCAAGGCTTTTGTCGGATCGGATGGGCAGTGCTGGTATCAATCCTATGGTGAGCGCGAGAACATGGTAAAGATAGTGGCTTTGGCAAAAGTCAAACACAGAAGCATGTCGCCTCAACAGATGACGTAACGTCTACTGCTCGTGTGACCGCAAAGTGGCGCTAATCATGCCTAGGATCTGCGACTCGTAAGAGCGACTGTGCTTGCCAGAGACTGTACCTTTCTCGCTTTCATCGTTGTTAACGACCGCTACTGAACGTTCAGTAGAATCATTGAAGACGCCAAACTTCATTCCTCGAGGGAGCACAACCGGCATTGGCGAATAGTTCAGTGCCCACAGAAAGGTTGCTCCTTCATCAACAGATACCAAACAACGAGGGACGAGTATGTCTTTCTTAGCACCTTGAACGATGGCAGGTTCAACAATGGCGTCAAAAGATGTGGCAGATTCTGGGGCGAACACCGCAACTGACCTCATTGACCATAGCAGCTCTGTCAGCTCATTGGAAACAATCAGAGCGTCCTTCGCGGCCTGGGGAGCCTCATCAACGAGGGCAGGAACAATGTCACTGCTGACGGAAAGTTCACCGCTTCCACAGTCGACGAAAGCGCCACATCCTTGGAGAAAGTCAAGACCGAGAATCACATCGTGTGTACAACGTTGTTGCAGCACAAGAAACTCTGTTGGGAACACCTTTCCACCCAATAATACATTGACGGCACAAACTCCGACAGGATGAAGTACTTCCCCACCAACACCACAAAACCTTGTTGATTTGCCCCAAGAAAACATAACTTTGCGGCCAATGCGACTTTTGAAAGAAAGACTCATAACTGATATCGTAGCGCCAGTGTCCACCAAAGCACTTGTACAAAAGCCATCTATTTCCACACGTATCTTGTTCTTGGACATTATGACTCGCGGAGGCATCTGAGGCAAATCCTGTTGTGCGACCTCATCTCCATGGCTAGTTTCCCGGCGGCGGCGATGACAGGCGTCGTCCCGGCGAAGATGAACGATGCAGTCGGCCAGATGGAGGCGTCAAACTACGGTCAGAAGCGGGAGAACTGCCACGGTGATTTCCCTGCCGTGAGGTACTCTTGGAATAGGCGGGCCAATGACTGTTGTTGTGACCAGTGCCCGCTGGCGGAAACTCTGATGGGGAATGGTATCAGGATGTCGGCTCTCTCTGTCGACGACAGAACCGAGCTATATGCCCGGCGATACCGCAACAGTAGCACACAGGGGCTTGGCGGTATGCATTGTACTCCTGGAAGGCATTGCGCTGACGTGGTGGTGGTACAGGTACATCTTCGTTCGGGTCGTAATAGGTGTTGGCTGGCTGATGGGGGTAACAGAAGCAGTCTTCGTACCTCAGCAACGGGTAATTATTGCGCTGTGACCTCAGTGGTGAGGGTGGCCTGTAGTTGCAGTCATCGATGCCTGCTGCGGCAATTGACACGGGAAGGCGAGAGGGAGGCGGTGCGGGTGTAGCTTCGTACGGCGTCAGGCGAGCGTGTCGAGTGAGCTCTTCTCGAACGATCTGGCGTATTGTCGACGTGAGATCAAGCGGCGTGTATTCGTCAACACTTGCCACGGTGGTTACATTCAGTAGGCGACCGAACTTGGGGGTGATACGTCGCATCTTCAGGGTCTCGAATGTGCGACAGTGGCTTATGACGTTGGTTACCGTAGCAAGGCTGTCTTTGCTGATGAGGAACTGATACACGTCCTCGGCAATGCCTTTCAACAGGTGGCCAACTTTGTCTTCCTCTGACATAGAAGGGTTGACAATCTTGCAGAGCTTCAAGATTGCCTCGACATAGGTCGTGCACGTCTTTCCTGGGATCTGAGCTCTCTGCAGTAACGTTTGTTCCGCTTGCTTTCTCTTAGCTACGGAGTATCTGAAGCACGCTCTTATTTCGGAAACGAAGCGATCCCATGACGTGAGGGCATCTTCGTGGTTCTCGTACCACACGAGTGCTGTGTCTCTTAAGAAAAATACTACAATGGTCAGCTGGGTCGCCGCGTCCCACTGGTAGTATTTGCTCACCTGTTTGTAGTGTGTGAGCCAGGCGTCCACATCCTCGCCAGATTTGCCACCGAATGTGTGAGGCACTATCAGATCCTGACGCAACCAGGGACCAGCCGCACGCGAACCTGGCACTAGCAGTGCTGCTGGGACTGGTAGAAGGTCTGCAGCTGCGGGGATTCGGTTTCCTTTTTCGCCGTGAGACATCTCAGCTGCCAGTGGTAACGGGGGAAGTCCAGCAAGGCGGAGGCTTTGTCGTAGATCAGGCGCTTGAAGCGTCCTGTTGCTTGGTTGATTACGCAGCACCTCCACCAGAAAACTGTTACGGTTGAATTAAAGGATAGGTGGATTTATTTACAGGGTGAGGATAAAGTTCGGCAGTCTCGGTAAAGATGGAGTCCTCAGGCGGCACCAAACATTGGTCGTCTTCCTCTTCTACCTACCCGGCACATACCGTAGCAATATTATTTCTTATATTAAAGTCGGGTTTCCCGTGGCACATCAGGCAATTTTAGGGCCTTTATGCTGCAATCTGGCTAGTTGTGATGACATCAGGTACCAAAACGGCCACTCGGCGTGACAAAATCTATCAAAATGACTGCTTGTTGGTTGGCGATGGAGCCACAGTGCGTAGCAGCCAAGCGAGTTTCTCAATTTCTCGCACAAGCACATGTCAAGGAGCTCATATTGTGTTACGATGTCAGGGCACTGTAGATATGGAAAGTAGCTTTTAAAATGATACTGTTATTACTTTTGCGGCGTGCACTCGCACTTTGCAGTACATTTTGTATATCCTTGAAGGTTGGGCCTTTCATTTCACGCAAGAAAATAAAAAAATTTTGCAGTTAGTACTCCTTTATCATCCAGGGAGGTTAGAAAACAAATGTTGCGGAAGTGAAGCAAGCTTAAGCAGTTGCAAAAGACAAATGATTTCTTGCATAGGCAACTAGAAGGACTGAGGTATTAAATAAAGAAGTTAGAAATGATGACAAGAAGAGAATGTGTCACTGTATTATGTGCAGTCTTTTTACATACCACCTGTTAGCAACTTGTACGATAGGCCAAGGTTAGTCTGCATTGAAAGAAAAATGTTAACTAACTTTTGCAAGATCACCAAAACTTCAGTATGTTTTTTTAAACAATGCATAACAAATGTGTGTCAATAGCATAGCATTGTGTCATTTTGTTAGTTACACCTTTGAGTATAATTATGGTAATAATGTTAGCATAATCTGTACAAATCAAACAATACCTGTCAACCTGAGGTGTAATGATGTTTTCTTCTTTTTTTCATGGAGCCAAAACTAGCAGTGTTCCAAAGGGCCCAAAGAATTTCTCAGCAAGGTGCTGCAAACAGATTATAAACTGTTCATAAACTGATAATTCACAGCCCTACAGCTAGTGTAGCACTCCCTGTCACGTCCACTCGGCACACAATCATAATTCATTTGCCTTACGGGAACATGCATTCTCTGTAAAATGGAATTCCAAGGAGGGTGCATTTTTCAACACTACGCGCAACTTAGCGGCAGCTGGTTATTCTCTTCATTCACAGGACATTTGTCAATTAATTTACGTGTAAAGAATGCAAGCTCAAACAGCTAACGATTCCGAATTGCAGTCTTGATGTACACACTGCACTCTTTCCCACACTAACTGCAGTGATTTGCAACATGATGCTTTCTCTGGGCACGCGATCGTAAAGATTTCCACATGCCTTCCCCAAAATACATAGCAGCTCTGCGGTGAAGCCTCAAGTAACGCGTGCGTATTTTTTTTATTATTTCATAGCTTTTGACAAACACTAAAAGCTGTTGGTTGCAGTTTAATTTTCTTTTTGTTGTGGTTTAGTTTATTCCACTGAAGTCTATGCACACTAAATGCACTGTGCAACAGCAGCAATAGCCGTACTCGCGCTGGGTAGCGTAGTTACCGAAGCTGTGCCTGCCCGAGCATCGTTTGCGAACTTGAGCGCACTGACGGTGTCGTAAGCAAGCATTTTATGGCTCTGTTGCAAAAAAGAACTTACCGAGACCAGCATTCCGACGTCTAAACGTCACTCCGCTCTCCCAGCGCGGCAGACAGCGGAGAAGGGGAGACATGTCGGTACGTGAGAACGGCATAAAGGTGGCAAAGCCCGCGCAAAGGCAGCAGGCTAGCCTCAATTCCCACAGCGTGCAACACTGGCCGCCTCAAACTATCGTAGAATGTCTATTGCAAGTACAGTTGAAGTGCCCATAACGCCATAATTGTTCCTTTTGCGAAATGGCTAAGGGGCCTTTCCGCATGCGTAAAGCAACACGTGAACATAAGTTTGAGCGCCCTGTAAGGGCTGGGATTTTTTAACACCCACTCGTTGCCCATTTCACATGTTTAAGACGCCTGGTGCAATTCTATGCTTGTACCAGTTAATAATACTGCGTGGATTGAAAAAATTCCTTCTACTAAATGAGCAATATAAGTGTAAACATAAGGGCTCGCTTTATTGTCTGGACACAATATTAATGAGAACTTCTACTAGATGAAATTGATATTGTTTTCTTTTTTTCCGAATCAGTTTCGACCATTGGCGTGCCTCTGGGGTATCACACCTGATTGCCACGCAGAGAGCCTAGGATCGATTCTCACTCGTGCTGGAGTTTTTTTTTTTTTTTTTTTGATTGGCAGGTTTCTTGATTTTTGTCACGGACAAGATGATTTCTTCTCACTCACGAGTCACAACCAGAGACGCTGATGGCGACGCCAACACCGGAATTTTTGCGATACGAGCTCAATAAAGCCACCGTGTTCAAATAATATACAATGCATAAAAATTATTAATGTAAGTATAGGGAAAGAGACTGTCATTTATTCTACAACTTAATTTGAGAGCATGATCAAAGCACAGACTTAAAGGCAGTTCCAATCTCCAACAAAAATAACCCGGGAGAGTTTCCAGAAGATCGAAACAGTTAAAGACCATGTTACTGTAGTAGAACTTTTAAATCAGGTGTAGTAAAGTGAATCAATTGCATGCCAACATTTTGTCTTAATTGGGGTGTAAACCAATTGATGTTGACCGTGACAGACCTACAAAAAAATCCGGCACAGTTCAGAAGGTGGTACCAAGCTTTGCGTCGCAAAGATAGAAAGCTCACTGCAAAGTCTATGATGCGCAGTGTGAGAATGACGGCATCGTAATGCACTACCGTCATGTCTTGCTCGACAAGTAGTCTGTCTTGATCACACGTGGAAAGTGGGAGCTCGCACCCGGTGTCCCATCCGCGCTTGTTGTGAGCGATTCCACCCCATATATTGAAGCCGAAATGTTCATAACCAAGACCCCCCCCCCCCCCTCCTCAAAATACATGGCGCCCCTCGAATGCTCAGGGCCCAGTTTGGAGGAGCCGTCAGAAATAAAACAGCAAGGCGAAAGGCACGCGACGAGTAACGCTGTCGATACTTACGTTCGAGCAATTCCCAACTATCCCGCTGCCTTAAAAGCAGAGGATATTTTTGCTTTATTATATGTTTCTTTTATCAAGCAATACAAACGTATGCAAGCGATGGTGTTTTGCCAGTGACCAGGTTTTGTTACATTTCCTTCATAATACAGCAATAGATATTTCTCTCAATTGCAGTGTTCACATTTCTGGGTTTTAGAGCAAGTAACGGTGGCACACGTCGGAGTCACTTCTCAGTGCAGTGAAGCGCACCTGGAAGTAGCTCACCAGGAGTGTACTGCATCTGTGGGTACCTTCATAAAAAATTGAATAAGTGACAACATGCAAAGAGGGCCTCTAGTATCTTTCACAAGTACCCCTGCAGCAGGTGGGCCCAAACCAAACGAAAGTGCACTCATTCAAATGAGGTGTTTTCAAGAAGGCTGCCTAGATCATCCCTTACACGGCCTTTTTTCTACTTTAAAAGCAATTGAAAAAACTGTTCGGAGGCTTTTCACTAAAACCCCCTGGTTGATAACCTCTTTTGTATTGAGCTTGAAAAGTTGGAGTGGCTGCCACTGCATCCTTTGAGTTATAATCCTTTTCATGAGAATGTGAGGGTTATGTTTTACATTGTTCGGGAATGTTTGTTTGTTTTTTTTTGCAAGAAAACCAATCGGGAGCTTTTTGGAAAGGAGGGAAATGTGAGAAAGGAGGTGAAGTTGCTGCAACACTTTGCACTCTGCCCTCGATTGGTAGCCGTCGCGAAGACTTGTCTGATGAACAGTGTGAATTCTTGAAAAAAGTATTTTATTTCTTGTAACTAGTAGAAAACAGGAGTACTATGTTTATAGATAATTTTTGTATTTCAGTAAGTTAACTTGTTAGAGGCTTTTACAGATGTATTGGGTTGTTTTTCGTCTAGGCAAGATGACAGTGGTTAAAATGCTAGCGGTCGTCATAGAATTTTTACGAAAATGTTCATTCATGTAGAATTTCCCATTCTTGGAGGTTAAACCGAATGCAGAGAGCGCAAATATAGGCGGGACGTCGATATTAGTCAACTTGCAATGAGCAAGACGTCCGTGCCAATATATACAGGAGACCTTGTCCAGTCCACAAATGCAACGCGAGAATGTCGACTGGAAGCGCATGATGAGTGGTTGAGTTTGATAACGGCACAATAGGAAAGCTAGTGCAAGGAACAGCGCAGCGAACTGCCGCGGTACGCCGCCGTAGCAGATGATGGACTATGCACCAAGAGTTGTGCAAGATCAAACTGCAGCGCCACTAGTTCTCGCGACCACCGTTCGGCTCATTTTCCTCCACTGGCGGTGATACGGAGCTTTGAAACTGAATTTATTCTAGTAACGTTGAGTGATAGCGAATGTGCCCTTAGAATCTAAGTTCACAGCTGCTGCTCAAGCGACTCACCCCCCCCCCCCCCCCTTGTTGCCTTCTTCCGCCACGTCTGCATAGAGAAAGAAGAAGACGTCTGCATTTGGCGGGGTCAAACACGTGGGAAGTTATCGCATGCACCCACTGAGTGACATACAGTGCACTCCCATTAAACAAAAGACAGTTATGTGAAAAATATATTTAATGCTATAAAGTTTCAGGTTATCTGAATATTTCTTTTGTGTAAATCAGTTGAATGTAACTAAAATGGGTGAAATGAACATTGGAAATGACCATGGTAGTCTAGCATTATGAAATAAGTATGAAAGCTAGCCAAGACAATCCAGCGATCACACTTGCTCACGCACACCGCGCAACAACTGACTGCTTGTCATAAATTTGAAAGTAAAAAAACAAAAAAAAACTAGCAGTTGTTTCATGTTTGAGTACAACCGCTGAGCGAAGTTCGTTAGAAATGGGACACAAACGACTATGTGCCTGATCTCGCTGCCGGCCTTTATGAAGGCAGTAGGTAGGGAGGGGCAGGCTAGAGTGTCAGCTGGTTTCAATGGCAGGAATGACTGAACGAGTAAGTGTACATCGCGCGCAGCACAAGCCATCTGCCGCTGTGCCTGTGCTTTCTCTGTTCCCGAAACCAGCACCTCTGGTTTTGCTAGGCATGCTTGCCCAATGCAGGGAGCTCCGAATGCAGAGTGTGGGCCTAAGGACAGGGTTCATGCGTGTACTCGAAACCCTTTAAAACCCTTGAATTTGAAAAGTTTGTTTCAAGGCCTTGAAAGTGCTGAAATTTTCGCATATCTTTGAAAATCCTTGAATTTGCTTTTTTTTAAATAAACCGCAGATTTCACGGCTGATTATTTGTGATGCCATAAATGTAGCAGGTGGCATATGGGCAAGGTTCCTGTAGGCGTTGCATAAGTTTGTTGCCAGACTTTAGGGTAGTTGTTGCCAGACTGCCGCTAAATTTGGCTGAAAAGTTTTCTTCTGTAGTTGTGGCTTCTCCGTAAGAGTGTGGTGCTATCCGCGGTGCAATTATTGGCTGAAAATTTTTCTTCTGTAGTTGTGGCTTCTTTGTAAAAGTTTGGTGCTATCCGCGGTGCATTTCTTGGCTGAAAATTTTTCTCCTGTAGTTGTGGCTTCTCCGTAAGAGTTTGGTGCTATCCGCGGTGCATTTCGCGAGTGCATGAGCGACGCTGGCCGTTTTAATTAACGGAATGAACCGAGCCTAGCAGAAGTCGCGCGTGGTGCTGCCATGCAAGTAAGAGGACGTTTTAATTCCGTTTTAATTAACGGAATGAACTGAGCCTAGCAGAAGTCGAGCGCGGCGCTGCTGCGCAATGAAGAGGCCGTTTTAATTAACGGAATGAACCGCGCATTACAGAATTTGTTTTGTTTACGGAATGAACCGCGCCTAGCAGAAGCCGAGCGTGGTGCTGCCGTGCAATTAAGAGGCCGTTTTAATTCCGTTTTAATTCACGGAAAGAACCGCGCATTACGAAATTCGTTTTATTCACGGAATGAACCGCGCCTAGCAGAAGTCGAGCGCGGCGCTGCTGCGCAATTAAGACGCTGTTTTAATTAACGGAATGAACCGCGCATTACAGAATTTGTTTTAATTAACGGAATGAACCGAGCCTAGCAGAAGTCGCGCTCAATTCGCTCCATCTGCTTCGATAAAGCAGCCTTCCAGGCGTACATAGCTGTAGCATATCCGACGTACCCAGATTAATCAGCCTTGGAACGCTTATTCATCACATGTATATACGAGTTCGAACGATATGTCTTGTGCTGACACAGCTAGGGGAAGCGTAGCGTCCCCCGTAGTAGCGCGTGGTCGACGCGACACGATCAGCTGAGAGAGAGAAAAAAAAAGAAAAGTAAGGGGGGAGGTGGGCAGCGCATCACCTCCTGCGACTCTATTCAGTTTTCCCCGTAATCCCTGATACTGAGACGCGATATCTTAATCGCACAGCTGCGCACACAGCAAGAGAACGCGCCTCGACTTCTGTAATGGGAGGTTCCTTCCATTAATTAAAACGGCCTCTTAATTGCGCAGCAGCGCCGCGCTCGACTTCTGCTAGGCTCAGTTCATTCCGTTAATTAAAACGGAATTGAAACGGCCTCTTAATTGCGCAGCGGCGCCGCGCTCGACTTATGCTAGGCGCGGTACATTCCGTAAATAAAACGAATTCTATAGTGCGCGGTTCATTCCGGTAATTAAAACGGCCTCTTAATTGCACGGCAGCACCACGCTCAACTTCTGCTAGGCTCAGTTCATTCTGTTAATTAAGACGGAATTAAAACGGCCTCTTAATTGCACGGCAGAACCGCGCTCGACTTTTGCTAGGCGTGGTTCCTTCCGTTAATTAAAACGGCCTCTTAATTTCGACTTCTGGTAAGCGCGGTATATTCCGTTAATTAAAACGGCCAGCGTCGCCCATGCACTCGCGAAATGCACCGCGGATAGCACCAAACTCCTGCGGAGAAGCCACAACTACAGCAGAAAAACTTTTTTGCCAAATTTAGCGGCAGCCTGGCAACAACCACCCTTCCAGTCTGGCAACCACTTATGCAACGCCATAAGGAACCTTGCCGGCATATGTAATGGGCCTATCACAAAAGAATTGAGAACATCAGTAGCTTCTGCACGGAACCAACACCGTGCATTTCTGGACACCCAGAAAAAGCAGGAGTAGAAGGATGAGAAACAGAAAAAGAAATGTTGAATTGAGGAGGTGGTCAAAATGCTTACAAAAAAGAAAAAGAAACTAGCAGCCGCCATTAAGGAATTAACAGCTACAGCAGACTCGTATGCTGAAAAGGCAGAGACAATCGGGGACCTCACGTGCATCATGAAGTCAAACAGCCTTAGGAAGACTGCGAAGACCATGCAGCAGGAGATAGTGGATGTTGATATCAAAATTCAGAAAAAGCAAAAGGGCATTGCATAAGGACTGTTCCTTAGTTCTTCCTATCTAAATAAAAATTGGACGTCTGTTGGACGTCTGCTCAAGTGATGTTACCCTCTTTTTTTTTAAATTATAGTTATTTCAAGTTTTTATCCTCCCCCGAACATGCGTTGTTTAGGTTTCTAACAGGCAATGGCAAATTCGCTCACTTTGACCTGAAAGTACTTGAAAACCCTTGAATTTCACTTATTTAAATGAGCATCAACCCTGTGAGGAGCTTCGCTCCTAAAAAACAGCAGCACAATGCACTTTCTAGTGATCACGCTCCTACACCAACTGTGCCAAAGTACGCCAAATCAGATTTACTGTGCCATCCTGATAATATCAACGGAAATTGCGATAAGCTACGACAGTCACATTTGGGAGCATCTATCACCAGCGATAGCCACGCCGGCGCGTCAGTACATGAGCACCTTGTTCTTGGGGTCACCAAAGTCACAATTATGTTCTTATTTTATTTCGTTGAATTAGCTGTGGTGCCCACACAACTCTGTTGTACAAGTCCGCTTAATGGCAAAACGCGCTCTCCGCAGGGGCTCGTGACGTCTAGTTCAAGTGGTAACATGAAGGCGATTTGTCGTCCGTTCCAGGAATGCTGCTGGTAGTGTGTTTGAAGAGTTGCGCAACATGTAATAAAGCAATTTTCACTTATAACTGCGCGCGTATCGCCAGAATATCTGTCACGTCTATGTCTGTACATCTCTATCTAATTTTTCGTGCTTTGTGTATGCAGAATACATGTTTTTTTCTAATATACTTTATCGATGAATCATCTTACAGAAGAGCTTTTTTGTAAGTCCTTTCACCAGCACATCCGTGTTTATAATCGCTGTGGCGATAAAAGCCCCTAAAAGACTCTAGCCTTTCGAACTCGAGGTTGCTAGGGTTTGAATTCGAAATTCTCGCATGCTTTCTTTTTAAATGTCATCTCATTTATAAAAGCATGAAGCCATCGCTGACGGCTCTGGTGTCGGAAAGCCTTTGAAGTGTCTATGCCTTGTTACACGTCCGCCTCTCGCTTTCCAGGGTCGATAGCTGACTGTTAAAAAAATTAACATCACGGCATCGCATTTGTTGCTTTGTTTTGAAGGGAGGGGTGGAGTTGAGGCTGCTACGTCGCTTGAAGTTGCTGGCGCGCGCTATCTCGAGGCATAATGAGACCACTCATTAACTTTCTGTAATGTAACAGGCACCTAGCCATGCGAGCGTCTGCTTTTTAACGACGGATATTGTTCTATGGTGAGATGCATGTGAAATTAAGATAATGTAGCCTTCTTCAGCTTGGCACTGAAATTGAACATTTTTCAGTGGCTGAAACTTTGGTAGAAGACGACGGCTGTGCTCCATCTAGCACATCACGCCACATGCGCCATGGTAAAATGGTGGTCGCCGGGGCTTAGAACTGGTGACTTCTAAGCCTTATTTTGCACTTAAATATTATTTTACAGCCCACTTTTCTAGTCTGTATTGGCAAAATAGATCATTACAACTAGTTTTTGTTGAAAAACCACAAACTCTTAGGTGGCTGAGTCGTGGACATTTTTCATTGGTTTCATTAGTCTGAGGTCTAATAGCTGTTTAAAGTGTTGCTCATGTTTTGTTGACTTGGAGTTGGTGCACTTTCAGCTTTGATGTCATAATGTTCAGCGTGTGCAGTGTGTGTGTGTGTGTTTGTAAATTGCAGTGGTTTTTACTAAATATTGAATACTGATGAAGCAACCGAACCAGACTTGCCCTCAAGTCTGGTTGCTTCTTCAATATACAGAACTTTTGGTGCTTCAAAGCTTCTCGAAAATAGCATAATTCCTGTTTCCTGAGCTGCGTCAAAGAGTGAAACGTGTTAAGCCCTTATCGAGCTGGGCAACTTGTGTTCATCTTGATTAAATTGAAGCAAAGCTCACTGGCTAAAACCCAGCTCAATGTGAAGGCAGAATTAGTGTATTACAGTAAAGTTCTCCCTTGAAGAAGTTCACATTTTTAATTGCTAAGTGCTTATGATTATTGGTGCAGGTGTCGGCATTTTCAACTTGGGAAAAGGAGCTGCACAAGATTGTATTCGACAGTCGGTACCTGCTGTTGACGTCTAAGGAGCGCAAACAGGTATTTGAAAAATATGTGAAGGAGCGTGCCGAGGAGGAACGACGGGAGAAGCGAAACAAGATGCGTGAACGCAAGGACCAGTTCCAGCAGCTGCTTGAAACAGCTGGCCTCAACAGCAAGTAACTGACATGCTCAATTTTTAGGAGCGTAGCTTTAAGGCATAGGCTTATCCGGCGTCGTAGTAGTTGCAGTAGCCACTGCTATAGCAATGGCTCTGTGGCGCTCACACCGCTACTACTCGGTTAGCCCGCTAGAAGGTGCTGCGGCGCTCACTCCTGTTTTTCTGGGAGTCTGTGTGCTTCACGTATGAGCGACAAAGATGGCGGAGGGTTCCGTCGTTTTTGTCTGCAGGGGCTGCAGCACGTGCTGCAGTGAGAGCCCGCGAAGCCGAAGGCACATGAGAGTGTCAGCAAGACGATCCTGAGCTGAGAGCCCACAGAGTGGCGGTGAAAAGCGCGCAAAGTGTTTGTCACGTCTTTACATGACAATTAAGTTGGCAATATTTACGAAACCTTGATTGTTAATCACTGTTCTTCGAAAGCTGCACCCAGTCACCGTCATTCACTCTTGGATATGTTGCGATTTTTTAAAAATTCCAACTGACTGTGCGATTATGTGCTGTAATGTGTGCTACAAGTTCCTTCCAGTGACAAGAAGCTTTCTTCCTAATTATTCATGACAAGCAGCTTCTCTGGGAAAATACTTTGAGCTGCATATTTGAGTGAAGTGACTCTCATGGGTGGTGCAGCTGTGCCAATCACAGCAAAGTGCTAGAATGCCCTGTGATTCTTACTGCAGCCAAGCATTCCTTGGGCAACATAAAAAAAAGTGGGTGCTCGGGCAGACATTGGCATGGTGTTCACGGCTTCAAATACCATATTTATTTAGTCTTGGCTTATAGTTTTTTTTTAATTTCTTGGCATCAAACTTTGTTAGTAGCCAAGCCATCCGTGGTATACACGTGAGGGTGTCATTTTGATCATTGTGGCAATCGTTGAGGCGAGCGTTCGTCGTTTCGAGTTGCGCCTCGAGTGATCTGTGTGGGATGTAGCTTATTCGCACCAAACAGCCAGTGTCATTATAGTGCCGCTTATAAAAGGAACCTTGTCTTAGCCACGTAGTCATCATTCAAGGTTCAAGCCGGGCGGTACTTTAAACGTTGTTGGAGGAGCTGCAGGGGGGACGACGACCCGGGAACTTGTGCGCTTCTTTAAAAAGTGTCGGCATATCTATCCAATGTGCTTGATGGCAGCAAGAATCGCGCACTATTTCAAGACAGTGGCAGATAATTCACTGACGAGGGAAGCAGTGACAGCTCGGAATGAGTGTGGCATTGGCAAGCGTGGCATCTTTATGATGCAACTGGACGCAGAGTGAAAAAAATGACAAATAAACACGCAATAGGACTTGAGGCTGTACGTTTCTTGAGTTATTTTCATCATGAACCAACTGCTTTGTTTTATCTTCACGTTGTAGCTGGTGATTAATACACAGTAAGTTTAGTGTATAGCTAGGCCGCCATTACCGAAAGGTACATATTAAAGAGGTTTCACTGCATCATGTCAAATAGTTTGTGATGATGACTACCCAGCAATTTCCTGAAGTTATACATAGAAGGAGCCTATACAGGTCGGAAGGCTGAAAGGGTCTGCTCTATGCACGGCTGGTGTAGAAGCCCAGCTTCGGTTTCAGCCTTACACAGTCACACTGTGTGCTTATCAGCGACCCCTCCCTGTAACTCGAGTCATCACAGCTAGAGCAGGTTGGGACGAGTAAGGCAACAGGCTAGATCAACAAAACAACGCTTTATTGCTACATTAGCAATAATGTGTAAATGTTGTGTAGAGAGATAGTCCTCTCTATGAAGGGAGGAAAGGGTAAGGCTTGGTCCTTTAGGTGATGGCCGGCTGGCAGGGGTTTTGGAGGTGAAGCATTCATGGCTGCTGGCTGGTACAACTACGAGTGTACCCCTGTCTGCTTGTTGGTTTTGTCCGTAATACTGGTTTACCTCTCCCCTGTGAAGGTTGTTTCCCTCAATGAGGAAGAGCACTGTTTCCCACGAATAAGGAAAGTGAGGAATGGCATGCGCTGGCTGTGGGTTTGAAGGGGTTGGCAGAAAAGAGGCTCTAGTGTCTCAGTCTGAGGGACCGGGCTGTCCTTGCCTGCTAAACAGGTCGTGCCTCCATCAATGAAACGTGTGCTCCCCCACAAGGCACACTGCAACCACTGGCATCAGATCGTTCATACAAAGTGAGAGATATGGTTCTTTGAAGCCAACAGCTCAGCTATGCCAGCAAACAATTCGCAGCCTTGCTGGCTCATTTCTCTCACCTTGTGCTAGATAGTATGTACGAATGCTATGAAAAGAACTTTGCCACTGTGGCATTAAACCATGTTGCCTGGATCTTTGGTTCAATCAAATTGATTTTTTGTACAATATTGAAAATATTTTCTTGCTGCAGTATTATTTGCACATTCTTGTGGCACTTTTCATGTAAAAATGGATCTTTTGTTGGCTGCACTTTTGGTGCCGATTCTACAGCCTTTGTTATTTCAAGGTTTAAGTGCATATGCCACAGTTTTTAGGTGTGTAGTGGTGAAGTATGTCAGTACCTTTGACTGGAATTGCTTAGAACTGTTTATGCTGAGCTTTCTTACGTTGTGTGCCTTGTTTATACTTACAGGTCGACATTCAGTGACTTTGCACAAAAATATGGTAAGGATTAGAGGTCATATACAGGGAAAATAATGACCTATTTAGTTGACTCACTTTTCTTGTATTTGTGTCAATGCTAGTGGGAGATGTAGTAGAAGGGCGGAATGAACTTTGCACAAACAGACTGTGTCTTAGAGCTGCAGAAACAGGTGGTGCAGTTGTGATAAAAAGCAGATTTGCGAGAAACTGGCGAAAGAGTTACGATAGAGCAAAGAGAAGGGAGCATACGGAAAGAAGGCGACCTTAAAAAGCAGAACTTGTGAGAAGGCAGATCAGGTAGTTTGCTAGAAAGGTCCACATGCAAAAAAGGATGGGGGAAAAGAGGGTTAAAGGGGGAAGGATCAACATCAGGTGCAGTCAAGAAACGCAATTTCACCATTTAATGCTGATACAGATGGTGTACTGACACACTTATTACTGTTCTTTATAAAAATGGCTTCAGCTATCTCCCTATTCGTCGCATCATGATGGGCATTCAAGACAGAGGTGCATGGAAATTCTGGTGCGCAAACACACTTTGCACAATGTGCAGACCAGTGCAAACCAGCTGCAGACTTTAGCATGTGGCAGTGCTCTTGCAAGCGCACATTTAGGCAGCGTCCAGGCTGCCTGCTATATACCATGCTGCAAGAAAATGGAATGCTGTAAACGAGGTTTGTTTTACAGTTAATGCGCTTGTGAAAGCAATGTCACATGCTAAAGTCTGCACCTAGTTTGCACGGGTCTGCACATTGCACAAAAGTGTGGTTGCACACCAGAATTTCCACGCACCTTTATTTTGTACATCCACCATGACAAGAGGACTAAGGACATAGCTGAAGCCCTTTTTATAAAGAACACTAATAATTGTGTCAGTACACCATCTGTGTCACTTTTAAATGGTGAGATTGCATTTCTTGACTGTACCTGATGATGATTCTTCCCCCTGTAACCCTTTTTCCCACCATCTTTTCTTGCACGTATTTCTGCTGCAGTTAAACCCAAGCTTTAGTGTACGCTTCATTGTGTACCTATTTACTTTGTCCCGTTTGTTTGCGCTGCCAAGTTGTCATAATGAATTGGAGAGGCTTAACCTGGCACTTTGCTTAAAATATAAAAATGTTATATTATACTTTGTTGCGAGGGTGAACTTGTTGGTGTCCCATTGCTTTCACTGCAATACCCAACATTTCTGGGGCCAAACATGCACCAATATTTCGGAAGGGTATATAAAAGACAGGCTGTTAAATGTCGCTAATCAGCTTCAGTCTTTTGTGTCATCAGAAAAGTGTTAATAGTCGAAACTTGTGGTTAGTTGTTTGTAGGACGTAACTTTCTTTGAATGAACCTATTTTTTACAAAGCTGATGGCACCTGTGCATTTGAGATAGATTCAAGTTTGTGTATGTTAGATGAATGTGTGTCGTTACGATCAATCTTGCTAGTGGTCGTTCCAGCCAAGTTTATTGCATAGATTAAAAAGCACTTTATTTACATGCATGCCTTACAGTTTGTCCATTGACCTTCTTTGTTGTGTTGTTGCTCGAATGTTGCTAATCTGTCGGTGATTGAATTAACTTCCACAGGTCTTCATTTTCATTTTATGGCCTTTGTGTACAATAGAGATTCTGTACATTTTCTGTTTCTGCTGCTAACATTTATTTATTTCAGGTCCACCTGAAAAGATATCTAGTGCCTTTTGACTGCTTGCGTGTACTGTGTGTGTGCATATCAGCTATAGTCAGATACAGCTTTAGAAGGCAGGAGAGGCTCCACATAGATTACTAAAATGTGGCAACAGATTTCCCCTGCCACGAAACACGCATACACTTCAGCCTGCTTGTAAGGAAGCTGAGTGTGATGCGGCATCCGTTAGTTGTATCCCGAGGATCGTAGTAAATGAAACAGCTTTAAAACTGTTCTAAGTGAAATAATTTTTTTTTTCAAAGATGTCTGGAAACTTGTGTTTCAAAGAGTACAAGTGATTGGGGTGGTCTTGAGTTTATTTAAAGGCCCTTGGCATGTACAAGCTGCGCGAGACTTATAATGTAGCCAATTGCTAAAGGCACGCTTGTGGGCACTGGCTTCAAAGTTTCGTTGCGTTTCGTCATCATTTGATTTCTCCAAATCACCCTGGCAGTGCCCTTCATTCACAATGCTCTCATCTAGGCACGGTTCCACAGTGTAGGCATCATCATGGCAATATGAAATCATCACAACGGATGTCCGACCCTTAAATGTTCGAGTCGATGACGCACTGCCACAAATTGCCGCCGGAGTGGGCCTGTTCGAAAGCTTCAGGCTTGGCATCGGGTCAGACGCCGACAATGTCGGCCTCGCGAAAACAGTTCCGCGCACAAGTTACCGTCACCTCCACTCACGCAGCCTTCATCATCCCCACAGACGAATACTGGCACACCAGAAGCAGCCAGTTGGGTGTCACGTGGTCAACAGCTATGAGCAAGTGCTCCACAATGCAGCACCGTCTTAACGCGCGGCTTACATCAAGCCAAGCGGTTGCACTTTGGGATTGTTTTGAATGGCAGGAAAAGGCACGAAGGCCTCCTGTTCACCATCCTGACCACACATGCACACCAACAGTGAGCAAGATGCGACATACAAGCCAGGAAGCATGGACCTTTTCTTGGATAGTTTCTAGCCAAAAAAGAAACTTCTTAATTCAAGCCAGCGTGGCTGACGTCGTGGAACAATAAAGGCGATTCAAGGAGTTGTAATGTAGAGAGTAGAGCAGACTTGTGCGAGAGACAAGCGAATAAGTTGTGATGTAATAAAGATAGGGCAGCATATGGAGGGAAGGCGACCTTGAAAACCAAAACACACGAGAAGAAGGCAGGTCGAGTAGCTTGCTTGAAATGTCCACGAAACACGCAACCAACGCATAGGGGTGAGTTACCTGCTCGCGCAGAGGTCAAAGAACCTCATTGCGGTGCCGGCAGTCTTGTGTGGTTCCACCGACTTGATTATTTGTGATTCATTTCGTGTAACAGCCATTCTAACACTTTCTGAACGGAGTGCAAAGTCAGCGAGAACAGGTCCTTATTAACACTGAACAAATGGCAAAATATCCCGGTCAGTTGGGTAGTACAAGTGTGTGCACTGTGATAATACAACACCGATCCAGACAAGACGCAGACTCAGATGATCGGGTTCATTCAGCTGCTGACAATGTTGCAGCTGATCTCGTTACTCTAGGCTGCTGACTTGCTACACCTGCGATCAAAAAACTCAGGGAAGTCTAGTCAGCCAACCAGTCTTCGAAAAATCAGTGGCAGTGTGAAAACATAGGCTTTGTTTGGCAATGCGGACTGGTCAGATTAGCAGGCGGACAAAGGACAGAGGGGTCTGCAGCAAAAAATTGTCAGAGAGAGCAATAACTGGAGGGCTGCAGAGGCGAGGCAGGGTTGGCATTTAATAACCTTGTCACACTTGCCAACACAAGTGCACTCTGAGCGAGTACACTTGCACTCGCTAAGCGTCACATCGGCGGTGCACTACTACACGAGAAAGCGAAGTGTAGTAGGAAATGATGGCAGTGGCAATGGGCACATTACTAGCGCAGCATATATTTGTTACTTTTGCGCCTTGTCTCTGCGTCAGGCCGCATTATCTTCGTGGAAGTAGCACCAGTGGCACACGTCATTGTATTGACTAGAAAACGACTGACGGACACGCGTGCACAACACCATGCAGGCGGCCATTACACGGTATGTGGTTCCGCTATCCTCTAGCAGAAGTGGCCGCAAACTGCCTGAGGGTGAGAGTATAGAGATTGCTTGTTGTAGTATGGTTTGTTTTAATACACAGCAGTATTCCTAATATTGATAACAATGGTTTAAAAATACGAGTGCTGTTTTATGCAAACAGCGCATTTAGGTGCAAGCCACTGCTACCAAGGCTACACACTCTGCGCAGGGAAGTCAGGTTGGCGAATGCACTTACTGGCAAGTGTACTTTGCAGCGAGTGCCACTAAGCTTTCTCGCGTGACAAGGCACAATTGACACTCGCAGCGATGTGCACTCACTCAAAGTGCACCTAAGTTGCCACTTGTGATAGAGGTATAACAATAAGAATCTATGGGCACCTCCCTGATTGCTTATCGTTGGTCAAAAGTGGTGTCCCGGGAAATCACAGGAGTGCAGGCTCTATTTGTTGTAACCAATTGGCGGCGCTCAGAGGCATTTATTTTAAGTGTCATTTTGTGCTACTGAAACAATGTATTGGGCCCGAGGACATACAGTGGCGCCACCATGCGAAGGTGTCCCTGTGACGTACGTGGTTGGATTGCTCCGCCGCCCTCTTGCATGCTGCCCCCAGCTGCTTTCGCGTCTTCTTTTTTTAATAATATCTTCTTTTACTTGACTCAACCAAATCAGAAAAAAACTGCTGCCGCTTCTTCTCTGACTGTACGAAGTGCTAAATAACTGCCCTGGAGAAGTTCTACGTCTCTCATAATGCCCGACTTCCGGCTTCATCTGCTATGGCTACCTGAATGAAAACGACGGGGGCGAGCGCGCCGCCTCTGCAAGAAGGGGCAACTCATTCCGTTCCAAACTGAAGTATCAAATGGGTATTAAAAGTAAAACAGCTTACCTTTACTGCAAGAAATATGCGCAACCACGCTACTTCATTCTTTGTAGGCTTGCGTTTAAAGAGGAGCCGCGGTTGAAATGACAGGCATGCGCAAATTAAATTTTTGTTTAGAACACTAGCCCTACAAAGCACAGCACAAGCAGATTGCCCGCTTTGTGTGAAGCAGCACTGCATTCTTACGGTCTCATGCAGCCGCAGCGTTTCTGTTATCATTGCAAGCAAATGTGAGAATCATGCACACACGTGCCTTATTCAGGATTGTAACTTTCCTCTGCAGGACAATTTTAATATTTGTTGCGGAAAATTTCCATGGTGGTCACACCATAGAAATTTTGCGGGCCTCGTTCAGAGTTGTAACTTTTCTCCGCGGCATGATCCTAATACTTAATGCTCAAAATTTCTATAGTGGTCACACCTAGCACATTCGATCACCATCAAGCCACACATGGGTCAAAATTATGAATGATTGGTTCAGTTCAAGAGCTTCTATAAAGGGGTAAATTATGATATGCGATCAGCCAGCCGTATCATTTTGCGTCCTTGAATGTGCATGCTTCTAGGTCTTGCGTATCGTGATCTACACGGTAATTTCATGTTTCAGTAAAATTGCCTATGCCCATTTTTTTACAGCTTCATTCATAAGCTGTGTTATATTTCACGCAGCTCCTAGAAGATGAATCAGTTCTCGAAGCTGACTGCGTTTTTGCCTGTTGATCAAAACAACATTGAGAGGAAGTGACAGTGGCTATGTGCCCATTCTACAGACGTTGTTATAAGCAAGGAATTAAATTTGCGAGCTGAAGTCGCGGATGGCAGGGACATTGGCAGAAACTTTTTTTTTTCGGACGGGGTACCACCTTGATTAGATTTGGGCCCGGCCAGGCAAAGGTGATACACCATTATTTTGTGTGCATATACCATGGGAATTTTGGGGGGGGGGGTGGCATAAGCTTGTATTGCTACCCCCTGGTTATGCCAAAGGCAGATAGAAACCCGGCCATGAAATAGATACGGTGAAAATAGCGAAAAGTAAAGAGAGAAGAATTGGACTTCCGGGATATTTTGCCTTTCTGACAGTTCAGACGATGCACATTTTTAATATAATAACGGCAACTTCCTCCACATGTACGCTCCTACATCCTATTTTTAAATATAGATAATCCAACCGTTTGCACATTCATTTTTCGTTGTGAACGAGGCTCCCATGCAGAAACTGAAGCGATGTGCTTTTACGTGAACATTCATGGTCTGTGCTCATTTTAACCCTTTGAGCTCAAACTAACAACCACAAAAAAGAAAGAGAGAGGGGACAGTAGCACTACCAGCGGCTGTGACAGTGGCATCGCATACGTAGTGAACTGTGGCACTCCGCCGGTAACTTTTACGGCGACTTTTCGCATCACGTAGTCTGCTGAAGTTCGCGCACCTTAAGCCAAAGCAATACAACGCTGTTTAAAAATGAAAACTCTGCAAAATCGCGGTTAAAAGCAATGCATCCAACCGCCAGCTTTCCCTCGCCAGAGCGAGGCAAGATCACGGGATCCAACACTGAACGTCACAGCGATTGCAGCGCTTGTGCCTCCAGTGGTGGGCCTCGCGCCCAACATTAGCACGGTCACGTGGGTATCATTCGTTTTAGGGGGAGATGCTACTTGAAGACACTTTTTTTTAACATCCATTCTGGAGCAGTGAAACTTCTGCTGTTATCGAGCTTTTAGGTTTCTTGCAAGTTGTATACCTTTAGTTTTGCAACATGACAAAGTCAAAACCTTAATCCTCTTGCCCTCCGCTCTTTCCACCTTACTGAATTTTCATAATTGTTTACCTCTGATAGTTCATAATGTTTTAAATAAAGTCTTAATGCAAAAAAATTAATTACGAGGTGCATACAAAATATGCGGTAGATGGGAAAAAGTCCATATTTCTACTACCCTAATTAATGTTTACTTAGAATAATTTAAAAAATATTAAAATTTAAACATGATAATTGCATTTCTCATAATTTGGAAAAAATTTCGGTCAAATTTCATGCAGATCTGAGCACCAGAAGTACCCGAAAAAAGAGGGGCACATTGAAAAAAGAATGGCATTATCTGTGTTTGCAAAAAAAAGAGTTGTAAAGTTGTATGTTTTTTTATGAAAGATGCCATTAAATGCAATGAAATTTGCACACAAAAAGAACAATCCTTGTTGTAGTGGCCACTGCCACTAAAATCTACCGACACTGTAAGTTTGTCCCTCACGGCTCTTTTTAGCCGACTCCTCGCATATATTTCACTCACAGACAGGGCCATAAAACGCTTGCCAAACTTCTTCTGCTCCATCTGGCAGAGCCTTGTGCCGACTGCAAGCTAGGAAGAAGTTCGACAGAACTTTGAAATCTAAACAAAGTCTAGTGTCGAGGGACACAATAGTGCCGATACTATTTTGTGGCTGCATTTGTGCCACCTATTGTCGTACATAACGCAAAATGTCGTCACCGTTGACTTTTTTCACTGTCAGCTTCTTAGACCTTGCAAGATTGGTGCAGATGGCATCCATTGCCGCATCGTGGACTTTCCGGCTAATGGCTGTGATTGACTTTTGATGCATTGGCTTTTGCAAGCCAACAATTGCTGCAGATCGGACCAGCTGCTTGTTGCCCATTCCTACATAACGTGCCACCACAACAGCTGTCACGTTGACAGTGTAGCTATCGCGCAAGCTACGGCTTGCTTCATCCATAACGGAGATAAGCACACGAGAAAAGAGTTGTTCAGCTGTGCTACGCGACAAGATATGGACCCCGCAAATAGGCTAAACAGTACATACAGGCACGCAGTGTACAATGGCGGTCCCCGATCTGTACCACGTGGTTAAAAAACCGATTGCGGCACTAAAAATGCGGTAAAAGCATGCTCTTTTTTATTATTTCTTGCACCACAGTAGCACAGGAAACGGTCGTTATTTGAAGAGTGAGGCTCGGCTCTTCGTCTCATGCGATGGACAATGGCGAGTGGCGGCGTATTACCAGCGGCAACGTTCTCTAAGACTGTCAGCCTTTGAACAGCCACCTTGTACTTTTTAGATGAAATTTTAAAGCATTTCCAGTTGAGTCTCAAGATGTTTTTTTTTTCCAGAATAGTATAGGTACTAATTTTATCAAAACAGGTGAAAAACAAAAAATCGGCAAGAAAAGTCTTGTTTCTCGACCCACATCTCTCCTTAAATACAAGTTCATTTTAAGTGGGGCCGTTAAATGTGGTCTTGACTTATATTCGGTGTGTTCAAGGTTCTCAGCCACATTTTCTCTCAGCAGGGTAATTGCCAGTCCAAATTCTGCTGCCTTCTAAAGTTGTACAAGACTATCTCTGACATTGTTTTTTACACTGAATACCAGTAATTTAAGAGCTTTTTACTTCTTACTGCTTGTATTTTTGCTGTTGTTAAAGCCGTAAGTGTTGAGACGTTTAAAACTTGTGATTTGAAAAGTGATGTTCTACATGTCATGTCGGTACTTTTAGGGAGAGTGCTTACAATTGCGTTGTTTTCAGAATGCATGTGAAAAGCTTCAGAAAGAGAACAGACTCTTATTTCTTTCATAAGACCATTTTACTCACTCGTGATCCTATACATTAGGTAAACAACCTTGAACATTTCTTAACTTGCCTCTATGTTGTGCTTCTGAAATTTAGGGGATGCTAGGAAGGGTGTTACAGTGGAATTTCGTTAATTCTAGCTTGAGTGATATCAATAATGCATGAGGATAAAGTATAGTTGAGACAAGTGGGACCCCCTTCAAAGCAAAATAATTGTAAGCCATGAGTTTGGACAAAGTTACATCACTAGGTTCACGGCATCCTAGTCATAGCTTTGTTTGAAAATTTTTTTGCCACACAATGTCATGTCACTGGCCGATGGAATTAGCCAACACCTCCTATAGGTTTTCAGGCCTGCGCGTCACATGAGGTGACGTAGACTACGCACTACCCACTGGCTCACTCTCGCTCGGGAGGTCGGCAGTGAGGCTCTCGCTTAGTTGTCAGTTTCTGTTAACACAGGTAAATTGCTTGGCGAAAAAAGGTTTTTATTCCTTACAGAAACATCAAATAAACAGTGCATTTGACATTGCCCCTGCGAAACGATGCAGTAGATTACGTGCACACACAGACACACACATTCAATATAGCGGTAAAAAAACGGAAGAGGTACAAAGACAATACAGTCGATCCCGGATATATTGAACTCGAAGGGGATCGCGAAAGCAAGACGGTAGAAAATGATCTGCACATACCTGCACAAACGGAAGTGTGCCCTTAGTGGCACGGTGACAATAATAAAGAAAAAAAAATCCTGCTTGCAGTTCACAAAATCCGACATGTATGTTAGCACTAAATACTTTGAGTATTAACGTTTTAATTATTGCCTCTGGGTTATAGATTCAAAACTCGTGCGAAAAATTAATAAGTAGAGAGATCGAGCCGTAAAAAGCATCTTACCTTCATATATATAGTCGGCACAAACTTCTTCTTTGTGATAGCATGGATCCATTTCTGCCGCATGTTTTCGTCCTTCAGAAACGAGAATGCGTGGAACTTTTTCTTCCTGGCATAGTTCCCGGAACGTTCAGGGACACAACACTTGTTCGGCATTTTCACACTGTTATATTCTGCTTGATGTTATCAAAATCAAGTCAGCGATGGCAGAAACACATGAAACATGCCCTCAGCAACGACGCGGACACACATGCAGGGTCACTGGGGAGACTGGGGATTGAAATGCAAGGTAGACGAACTGGTCAAACCGGTTGGATGGCCGGCGGCTTGTGACATCAACTTCTTATGCGCAGGCCTTAAAACGTGTCTAGGAGGTGTTGGATTAGCCCAGAAATGAAGTGGAATAGCAGGTGTTAAAATGAAAAAAGGTACTATGCAGACATGCAAATTCAGACAGAGCTATTTAAAGAAGTTTAGATGATCAAGTTCTGTCCATTTTCTTGGTATGCATTGGATCTTAACAATCACAATATAGGTTATTTATAACGCTTTTGGTATCTTCTACACTCAGCATATCTGTCATTTTGAGTGTAATGCTGTTGCAGAGTCATCTGCTAACACATGAAGTAGGAGAACAGATAGCACTAAGGTTTAGCTGAAAGGCAGTGGTTGCCGAAAACGCCTTTGTCATCCAGTGGGAAGGGGTTAGCAAACTTTACTACGCTTTTTGAAATTGAGGAGAACAGGTGCTGTGCTACAAAAGGATTGCCATGGTGCAACATAATTAAGTCTAACCTTCTCCTTATCAAAACTTGTTCGGTTAGTAGTCGGTAACACTTGATACTTTACGTATTTAGCGCAACTTGGTAATTCTTTCGAAGCACTCTCACATTCAAACGCGCTTCTGCCATCTGTCGACAATGTCGCAAACATCATCCGCCATCTTGTCCTCAAATTCCAAACTCAGACACAAAGAGCACATCTCAACAGAATAAGATTAGAAGTACTTAGCCCAACCTGGTAATCCTTCGAAGCACTCTCACACTCACACATGCTGCCACTCAAAAAACACTGACCACACACAGTGCTTTCTGTGGTGTATGTTTCTTGAGTGTGTGAGCACTGATGCTTGCCGAGATAGCAGGTGCGCCAGCGATCGTGACCGCGCCCTTAAAATCAAAGTTCACTGTTAGTACTCGAGCTAACCCCCCCCCCCCCCCCCCCCACTGCGGTTTTTTCATGCTCGTTCAAGACAAGTGATTTCCTTTTTGTTTGAGAATTCGATGGCAGTTCCAACACGCGGGTAGATATTATCGCATGAGCCTTCCAGGCGATAGAAATGAGCCGGCTCATTTGATCTCCCCTTCAGCAGCGCTCGCGCATCTCTACCCACTCATTAAAGTTAAGATGCACGGGGGCATGTTATCAATTTAGACTTGTGACAAACCATTGCAGCGATGGCAAATACTCGTGTGTCCTTATGATTACCATCGCAATAATAACGCAGGTTTTTACCGCTAAGTATATGTTTTGGGTGAGCTCTGTTTTCGGTTCCCCTTTTGTCTAATTTGGGGTTTTTTTTCGAATTTTGGTACGGAACCTTTGTACAGGGAAATCCTTTATATAACGAATTTTTTTGGGACTTTGTCAATTTTGTTATATCCAGTTTTAACGCTACCTAACTGTTAAGCTTGCAAGATACTTATGTAGTGTACTTTTGTGCACAGAAGTACACTATATATTTTAAACTGTGTATGCGTTACACGCACAAAACGTCATCTAGCGTACGTCATGTCGGCACACATTGATCGCAACAATCAAATTCCTCAAGGACTATGTGCAATTAGGATTCCATTTATTCTTTGTGCCTATACAGTCTAAACTGTTTAAAACTTACTCAAAAATGCCAGAAAAAGTGTCGTCATATAAGTAGTTCCTTGCATATGGCTTTGCCCTTAATAAGGCACTTACTCTGTATTCACAAATCTAACCTAATCTTATTCTTACGACTTTAGCCAACCTTAGCCATAAGTTCGCCCTTAACGCATTTCAAGAACCTACCTTGTACTTATCACCGAGCTTTCCTCACACTTGGTTAAGGTAGCCTATGACCTACCTTAAGGCTTCCTTAAACAACATGGTGGGGGACGACAACTTTGCAAATTTTGTCTATTATGTGGACCGCAAAGAAGAAATATTGGAACGGCACAGTGTACAATACATGTCAACGCCACGGCGAGCCCTCAATGATTGGCGGAACCTGGTTGGGACCTACACTAAGCAGGAAATTTCGTGCTGCCCTTGCTTCACAAAAAGTGCTGTGAAGACCCTCCTCGCTGTGCTGTTTCTGCAGGAAAATATCCATGATCGAGGGTTCGTTGTACCCCATCTCATGCAGCTGCTCATCGCATTGCGCTTTCATGGAGTTGGCATGTTTCAACTTGGCAGCGACGGCCTTGTCAATGTCTCATAGCCGACTGTGTCACGAGTATACAGTCCAGTGGATATCTGCTATGGTTGCAAAAACACTTTTTTCCATACTGGTAAAACTTCCCAAAGTGGCGCAAAGAATTTTCTAGTTGTTTGGTCGGCTGTTCACGGATGCACATCATGTCCGCGGTAGAATTATATCGCGAGCTGCTTCTACATTTTTCATTTTCTCAGAAGGCACACTGCGTCCATCTTGGTACTTCTTCACAAAATCTGTCAGGATGCAGCCACTTTGTCGGTGAAGTTCACTTCAGTGCACTGTTCCACAGTAAATGCAACTTTGTAAAAAAAAATGCTGTAAAACTCCTCGAACTTTTAAATAAGTCGAACGAAATTTAAAAAAAAAATGTGAAAGAAAACAGCAAACGTTGAAGCCAGCACCATAACACCACCGAACACAGCAAAAACATAGAAGACGTCGAAATGACAAAAGTGACCTGACCAGCCTCCTGCTCGACGGCAGTTGCAGAAAAGTGGCCACACGAAAAACGTGTATTTCACTGAAAACTGTCAGTGCCTAAACAAATATTGCTACTGTTTAGGTTTGGCTGCTTCTGTGCATATTGTTATTGATTTCTTGCAGTAAAGCTAGTTTATTACTACTCGAGGTGATGATTTTATAGCAAAAATTTACCTACCCTTGCAGTTAAGGACGTCTTTCATAAGGCACCTTTATGACAGGATGCACCTTGTACTTTTCTTATACTTTTCTCATCCTTTTGTAAATAGCCTTACTGCGATAAGTGAAAGTTAGTTTGTGAATACAGTGATTAGTGACCAAGCCTTTTTTTATTTCTCCTCCTGTGCGCATTTTTATTAAAAAGTGCTAGTAACCCCTTCATTGACAAGTTGGGCCTTTTCGCGCGTTAAGCGACACCTGCTATGAGCTCAAAAGCTAGTTCAACTGCCTTTTCAATGAACTGACACCGTTTCACTGAAATGTGATGCTGCCACATATAGCCGATCACCCCTGGTGAGTTGCGTGCAGCCGTTGCCTACTTGGCTTATGCCGGATCGCCGGATTGTTTACTGTCTAATGTGCGTGCGCGTTTCTGCGTTCGTGCATGCTTCACTCTGGGATGTGCATGGGTGCTGCGAGTTGCCTGTTCAGTCTACGCGATGAAGATGAGCATCTTGGAAACAATTTGTAAGAGGTCTTGCACAACGCGGTGGTAGCAAACTTGCAAGCGGTGGCATGGTGCGCTTGTATTGCCGTCAATCCGCATGGTTTATGCCACATGCGCAGTTAAGCGTATAGTTTCAGATTGATGCAATAAGGTCCTCAACGATCAGTCATAACGTCACGTTCATCGCCAGCTGCCACCTCACCTTCGCTCATTTCTGATGTTTATCCATGAAAGCATCATCATGAAAGCACCAGAAGTCATTATTATTCATTGACCTTGCTTTGCTATGGCCAAAAAGATGGGAGATTTTTTACGGTGAATTGTGGCATCGGTGAGTCGAGGATTTCAGTGAAACTCGTATTATTGATATTAAGTTGTTGTAAAACTGTCTAGTGTGGCAATGCAACAAACGTCTTGATTGCGCTTGTGAAACTTCTTGATCACAAATCTCTTATGATAACTACATTCGTCACTCAAGTAATGCAAATTTCATTTATCACTCTGGTTAATTCATTTTCTGTATGACCATGCTACCCCACATCTGACCTTTAACTCCACAGAACATAGTTCAAGGATGTAAAGTGTCAATTTCAGTCTTCCTTGGTCACCACATGCCACATTTTAGTTGTTCCCGTTTTAGAGCACCTGCTAATATAGCTAATGCAGATACTTCTGTGTGGGTACTACACCGAACTGGACAGTGTGGGCAGTGGCTCATTCTGCTATTTTCAATCACCCCTCATCATGGCCTCCTCTTTCTCTTACCCTCTTGAGGAGTAGGAAGCTACAAACCCTCTTCCAGATTGACCTCTCCCCCTTCTTCTCAATAAACTCTTTCTTATTCTTGGTTATAAAATGTCTGAGGGAACTCAAACAGTAAAAATTGCATTAATGGCTGTGGTGTTCACAACACAGCCTACACAGATTCAGTTTTACAAAAATTCGTTGATCTCACATTACTTACACAATTTGTTACCAGATGATGCACATACAGCATAAAGCCACTGAACCTTTCTTTTTCATTCTTTTTTAAATGAGTATGTTTTTCCGTGTAAGTGAATTGAAAGGCAAAACTTGCCAACGTCATGTTCTTGCATGTCATTTCATGCAAGGTAGTGTATTTTTTCTTACTCAGACAAATTTTAGAAAAGGGCCACATTTCTATAAAAAAATATGGACCATCTCCCCAAAGGGAACCCTGATGGGTTGCGAAGCAGCAGCGGTGCGCTCGGCATTCACCCAGTTTAAACGGGTGTTGATGCGTGTGCTGAAAGAACAGTTTAAGCGAAACTCGGTGTAGCGTTTACTTGAGTAAACGTTTGTTTGAAACTCAAAAACACGGGAGGCGGGTTGGTTTTTGTGTAAGTTTTATCACAGATAAACGAACTGAAAGAGTGTTTTCACTCAACGTGCGGTTGAACATTGCGGGTGGTGGAGAGGGTGAAGTGAGAGAGAAGAGTGTTGTGGGTAGGCGGAGGAGCCGGCAGCTGCGGCGATCATGTTGTGGGTGAGGGAGAGAGTGATGGCGGAGCGCACCTGTGAGGAAGTGTGCGAGGGGAGCGTGACGTCAACGTTCAGCTGCGACGTTACCTACTTTGCAACGCTCCAACACCTTCTGCAAAGGGAACGCGTTGCGGGGTGTTCGTACAAAGTTACACACGTGAGCCAAAGAGCTGCTTCGCATCTAAAAAGAAGAGCGTTTGGCTAAGAAATACACTACCGTAGGTCAATACTGCTACAGAAACATATATATACTAAGGCTTATGTTATGTATCGGGATAAATGCTTGAGTGTGTTCAGTGTAGTATGTGAACTGAGGGGAAAGGGTCCTACTGTGTGCCCTGCAATGTCCCATACCACAGTGCTTGCCCTTTTTTAGAGCTCACACATAAGCATTATAGTTTTATATGAAGTTTAGCGAGAGATACTCTGCGAAAAACTGGTTATGATTTGCAAACACTTCATTATGCACTATCCTAATTTGGGCTGTCATGGCCATACAGCTGTGGGCAATTCAACCACTTAACCATTGTTACCCACACTATCTTTCGCTATTTATTCCATATTTTTACTTCAGGATTAGTTTTGTTGAGGTTTAATTGCATTTAGATAAGTTTTGTGATAATAAGTTGCATATCAACTGGTAAAATTGGGTGTGCATTCAGTTTTAGCGTAGTGTAGACTTTTCATTGTCATATGGATAATTATTTTTAACTTGGAGGCTATAAAATATGAGTGCCTGTTCAATGTGGGGGTGTGTAAAAAAAATATGGGTTTCTTCAGAGGCTGCAGAGTAAGACAATCATAATGTGCTTCTCTGTGCATATTAATAGTGACAGGTGCGGTTTGAATTTGCTTGTCATGCATAGTCGTATTCATTAGAATTGTTATTGAGGTGTTTTACCATTAGATAGGATTAATGTAAGTTTGTCCGTGCAAATAGTATAATTTTAATTATCGGAATTCCACTGTATCATGTTTTTTGCATTAAGCAGATGATTTTCTGTGCTTTTTTAAACGCCTTCATTGATGCAATGATGGCCTTGACCTTATCTCTAAAAACTATGGCTAATATCGGGAAAAGCATGAGGCCTTTTCTGGTATTTTTGAAACATTGTTGCCACCTGAAGAGTGTGGCCTCCTGAGCTATTGGGTTGTTGGCAGTGCTGGTGCCATTGGGGTACACTGCTTTTATTCTGACAGCTTTTCCTTCCTTTACAGGCTTGCTAGAAGTAGCCCCATTTTTCCAGTGCTAGCTGAGGCCTTGCAGTGTCGTTGATGGTGATTTTGTGATGCACCGAGAGTAACCTGTGGCTTGCCTTGATCAGGTCGGCCATTTTTCTTCATACAGGACAGCATGGGCTGTTCCCGACCCGTATTGTTCTGATGCTGGTCTCTAGGGGACGGGATTACATGGCATGATTGATCATGATATTGTGTAAGCCCATTGTGTCTGTAGCTTTTTACTCTCTGTGCATAATTGATCTTAAAAGCAAAACATGTTGACGTGTGGACCTCCTTCAGATAACATTAACGCTCCTTGGGTGTTTAAGCAGGGGTGAAGCACGAGTGTTATTTATGACAAAGTGCGGGTTGTGTATACCATCTAATATGCAGTTTTTTCGGTCTGTCAATCTGTCGAGCAGTTTATGCAGGGATTGTTCACCATGACTTCATTATGGGCAGCATTACCTGGCAAAGTTAATTATGTTTAATAACACTTATTTGTAAGTATACATCTAGTCTCATCAGTAGAGATTAACCTTTTTTCTCATAAAGTTTATTTGTGCAAAAAATTTTATGTAAAAAATGGCAGTGTGTCTCATAATCATTCATTGTACGTTTAGTTACCATCTAGTATCGTATTTATAGCCTTTTTTCTTCCTGTGCTCGTGATGTCACTTAATGGGCATCTATGTCAGCCAAGCTCTGCGTAGAGTTGGAGAGTCATTACAAGGATGTTCCACACGTTTATGCTATTTATTTGCTTTCACTTGCATTGAGTCACCACACTGCGAATAAGTAGAAGATTTAACTTTCTGCTAGGTATCTTTTGTTGCTGAAAGGAAGTTTTGCCATTAAAAGCTTCTCTAACTATAGTGCCATTTGCTCTCTTTTTATAATGGCTGTCTACCTTAAAAAGGAAGTGTTAGAGGGAACATTCCCTGAAAGCAATGAAGGCATTTAGTACGAATATTCCAGCTTTGAAATGTGCACTGCTGTGAAATAGGCTATCAAGGCATTCATAATAAATGAGCATAAGGCATAGAAGTCAAGTAACATCTGCATGATAGAGTGCATATAAATTTGCTGATTGCCTTGGTAAGGCATAATGTGAGCTACAGCACTGTTGCAAGAAATACTTTTAAATACAGGATTTTCTTTTTCTAATTCACTTTTTTCACTTTGCGGTATCTTTTTTTTTCAAATTTGATGCCTCTGTAGGCAAACATGCACAACATTAAAGAAAGAAATAAGCTGCAGTCATGACAGACATGAATAGATTAACAAAAGATGCAGGCTATAAGTGTAAAGCCTCAGCTATTTTTATATATGCACAAAGTATAATTTATGTGAAATAGTTGGCTCTGCTGAGATGTTGCTGTTGCTGCTGCTCTGTTGTGTGTCTGTTTCTTGAAGTGCCCAGGTGTGCCTCAAACAGAGAGGGTATTTTGAGAATAACTATTTGAGGCAGCATTGTGTGTCAATAGCCTTGTGCTACATGCTTGTCTTTCATTACCCCAAGATATTTTTACATCTCTTGGTGTGCACTTTCACGGGTTAGTAGTGAATTGATTCTGCCTTGTTTTTGTAAATAGTGTGTCACGTCTGCAGACTCACTTATACGATTAAAGAACTATATAATTTTAGAAGCATGAAATGAGGAGCAGCTGATCTAATTTTCATTAAACAAAATATGCTGGTCGCCAGCATTCATTAGTGTACTCTTTTGTAATTATTCATATTTCATGCAGTTGACCTTCTTCTTTTGGAAACTATATATATGCTTATTATTCACCTAAAGGACATTGTTTCCCAGATCTATTGAGAGGTAAAAGCCTTCTACAAAGGCTTGCAGTTTCTAACTCAGGTGTCAAAGTGCAGTAATAGTTCTGTGCAAGCAAATGCAAGCACTAGCAGACTATAACTCTTTTTATTTAGTTGTCCTCATGACTTCCTCTGCCTTTATTTTTTGAGATCAGATTGAAGCTGTTGATGATAGTCACGAATGAATGCCACGTGTTCTTTGCCGGCCCTATATCAAATGCCCACTGAATGTGCACTCAAGCATGGTTCAGCTAGCATACTTGTTGAAAAGCATTTACAAACATCAACACTTGTAAAACGTAAATTTGTAATTCCTCATGTTTCAGGCTAATCGTTTTTGTGGAAAACATTTTTTAATGATTGAAAAGCCTTTGCAGCTGTTACACTAAATGTACCCCAATCCGGAGAATCATCTACAAACATCAACACTTGTAAAACGTAAATTTGTAAATCCTCTTGTTTCAGGCTAATCGTTTTTGTGGAAAACATTTTTTAATGATTGAAAAGCCTTTACAGCTGTTACACTAAATGTACCCCAATCTGGAGAATCAACCAGATACACCAGCACAGGAGAGATGATATATTTGTACTATGCAAAAAGTGGACACAATACAGTGCATCTGTTCTGTCCTCTCATCTGTCTTTGTTGATTTTGCACTGTGCAAACATGTTGATGCTCAATCACCAAGTAGCTCTAGTTACCATTCGATGTGAAAGTTCAAACATCTGCGGTTAGAGTGCTCATTTTTGTGCAAAACAGGTCATGTTGGAAACCAGTTAGGTGGTGCTTACGAAGTAGTCACAGGTACAAGTATACTTGTGATTAGTGCAACCAAGATAGGTTGTGACTTTTATTTTAACAAAAAAAAAGTGGCATGAAAAGGAGCAGTACTATACTCAACCCTGGCACTTTTCCCAAGTTTGTTATATCTGAATGAATCCAACTTTATTGAACTGGCCTATAGAACTGCACGTAGGGGTTTGTTAAGCTGGCTGACTACTTTACAGGTGTGCAGATAGTGGAGTTTGTCCGCAAATGTAGTTTGAATTAATAAATGGCATTATTATGCTGTAGACATCTAGATGTAAAAGTCACAATTTTCTAGACTATTCTCAAAATGGGACATACAGTAAACCGTGCTTATGGCTTTATGAATGGGCGAGTAGAAAGGTTCGATATAGCTGTAATTCAATGAAGTGGGCGTGCCATTGTTGTGTCAATCGTAGGTTAGCAAAACCTGTGGAGCTCACTTGGGCTCACTCATGAAATACATTTGGCGCTTTTAACTCACTCGGACTCTGGCTCACCAAAATTTTCGTAAGCCAGACTCACTCGGACTCCCGCTCTCAAAACTTTTTTTAAACCAAGCTCACTCTGATTCAACATCGCCAAAATATGACTGACTGATTTTACTGTAATTTCTTGACTGAATTTACCGTAAATATGATTTTACTGTAAGCGTATCAGATGACCCGGTGTTCAGGCTGACATTAACAGTCATTAACGAGTCACTACCACTGGACATTTCGATGAAAATGTTAAGTCCATGCTGAGATTGGGATAGAGCAAGAGGCAAGGCAACAGTAGCTCAGGTAAAAGGAAAATAAAGAAAAGGAAAATGGTGCAGGTTTCACTGCACATTTTACATTCTCTTCCTTTGCTTGAAGACAAACTACTCAACGACACTAAATAGATAATACAACTAAATATATGATACTAATGTCTTTAATACATAAAAGGTTATGACAAGGCGCTTTCCGAGTCATGAAGAGCTGTATTTATCTTCGCTGACAGTCTTGGTTCAGTCTTTAGCTCATGGCAGTATCTTTCCGAAGGGCTTAACAGGGCCCTACTGTGGGCCAGCTGTCCTTCACAGAGCTTCTATTTCTGCTTATAACCTCCGTGTCCTTGTCCAATTGATTGCAGCAAGGTGGTATGGGAGACCCAACGCATGACTGCATCAATTAGCACTTAGCATTGACAAGTGCCACTGCAACTTACGGCAATGCAATTTGTGAAAAATGGCACTTTGTACTATGGACAATTGATGAGCCATACAGATATGGAGCCAGAAATAGTTTTTATCATGCTTGCCCCCCTCCAGGGTTCATTGTATGAATGAAATATTTGCGTACCTGTGACCCCGTCAGATTTGTTTAGAAAACTCCAGGATGTGATAAGATTAGTTTGCCGTTCCAGCGCCTGGGGGCGTCAATGTTGCAAGGAAATAAATACGGCGCACATGACCAGCGAGTCAGTGAGGAACCCGCCAATGTACGTATGTGTAATTCGGTCCAGCGAACGGCATGGCCCAGGACTATCCGGTTATCACAAGTGGCGACGAGGTTGACTGACGAACTGGACGGGCACAGCACAATCACACGTCGTCATGCCTGTCGTCGGGAAGCTGGATCCGTTCGACCCGAGTACATCGGACTGGGCGGAATACCGTGAGCGGGCCGAGCTGTACTTCATCGCGAACGACATTCCGAGCGACAAGCAGACAGCCGTATTTTCGACATGCTGCGGTCCAGAGACTTATTCTCTGCTACGAGGCCTCCTAGCACCAAGCAGGCCCGCCCAAGCAGGACTGACCGAAATTTTTACCACACTTGGCAAGCACTACGCCCCTCGCGTATCAGAAGTAGTGGCAAGTTTTAAGTTTTTTTGAGGGGGAGACCGTAAGTGACTACATTGCCTCGTTGAAGAAATTAGCCGAAGACTGTAATTTCGCAACATTTCGAGAGCGCATGTTGCGCGACCAGATAGTCAGCGGAATCAATGACGTAACCATGCAAACACGGCTGCTGGAAACGACGTGTTTGTGTTTAACCTTCAAAACTGCAAAGGACACCGTCATAGCTATGGAGGGTGCGTGTAAAGATTCACGCACATTGAGCTGTCAGCAAGCACAGCTACTATCTCACGAAGCTCTGGAGCAAGCGAACGTTGTCACCTCGGGAAAAAATGATAGCTGTTGCTTCCGTTTCGGGGAGGTCATTCTGTGCGTCGGTGTAAGCAAGGCAGCACAATCTGTCACAACTGCCGCCAAAAAGGGCACCTTGCAAGAGTTTGCAGAGTTCAGCCGGGAAGTAGAAATTTCGACCGGAGCCAGTCTAGTCGCGTGAACAACCCGGGTGACCTGCCTGTCTCTGCTGAAGAGCCCGAAGTTTTCGACTTGTGGACGCTTCACACGGCTAGTTCGGAGCCAATGCGCATAGCCGTTGAAGTTAATGGCATAATGCTCGATATGGAGTTGGACACCGGCGCCAGTGTATCGACCATTGATGATGGCAAGTTTGCCGAGCTTTTTCCGTCGGTGCCGTTGGAGCCATCGAGTGTGCAGCTGAGAAGTTTTTTCGGCAACATGAAACGCGTCCAGGGAAAGCTGGAAGCAATGGTCAAACTTGGCGACAAGGGGAGCCAGCTACCACTATTTGTCGTGAAAGGGGCGTGTCCTATGCTGTTTGGACGAAGCTGGATTTAGGCCTTCAAGCTAGGCATCACTCAGACGAAGGGAGTCAACGTCGTGAAGTCTACGGAAGGCCTGGTAAGCCAATATCACGAAGTTTTTTCGGAGCAGCTTGGCACGTTTCACGGCGTTACAGCGTCTATATCCGTACAAAAGGGTGCGAAGCCATGTTTTGTCAGGGCACGTCCGATACAACTTGCTTTGCGTGATAGGGTTTTTGAAGAACTACAGAGGATGGAACGGGAAGGTGTTATCAAACCGGTGAAAACTTCTCAGTGGGCCGCGACCATTGTTCCTGTATTGAAGCGCGGCGGCCGGGTTCGGGTCTGCGGCGATTTTGAGACTACCATAAACCCGGTGACAGTCGTCGAGTCCTAACCAATTCCTAGGATTGAGGAACTTTTTGCGCGACTTACAGGGGGCAAGAAGTTCACAAAACTTGACTTGCAAGATGTCTACCAGCAGGTTTCACTCGATGAAGAGTGCCAAGAGCTAGTCACCATTAACACTCCGAAGGGGTTATACCAATTCACAAGGCTGCCGTTCAAGGTTTCATCAGCTCCGGCTATATTTCAGCGAGAGATGGAAAATCTGTTGCACGACCTTGACCATGTCGTAGTGTACTTTGATGATATTCTGGTCACAGGAGCCAGTGACAAAGAGCATTGGGAAAATTTGGGCCGAGTGTTGGATCGCCTGAAGACCGCGGGACTGCAACTGAAGTTATTCAAATGCGAATTCATGAAACCAGAAGTCCAGTACTTGGGCCATATCATTAGTGCGGCTGGGCTGCGTCCAAACCCGGCTAAGACTGAAGCAGTGCTGGAAGCCCCGCACCCCAAGCGGTCAAGGAACTTCAGAGTTACCTCGGGTTGGTCAATTTTTACAGAAGGTTTTTGCCGAACCTTTTTGCTGTATTACAGCCGCTCAATGGTTTGTTGGCGTCGGGAACACCATGGCGCTGGGAAATTGATGAAAAGCAGGCATTTCGGAGAAGCAAGGAGCTATTGGCCTCTGCTGCTATATTGGCACACTTTGACCCAGGAAAGCCAACTGTGCTTGTCACTGATGCATCTCCTTTCGGGATTGGAGCAGTACTGGTGCAACGAAAGTCATCTGTAGAAGAGTGCCCCATTGGTTTTGCCTCCCGCAGCCTGGCAACCGCAGAGAAAAACTACAGCCAACTAGATAAGGAGGCATTGAGCCTTGTATTTGACGTTATAAAGTTCAGGCAGTACTTATGGGGCCGGCAATTCGAAGCCGTCACAGATCACAAACCGCTGCTCGGCCTGCTTGCAGCAGACAGACCAGTTCCCGAATCCTGTTCTCCGAGAGTGCTAAGGTGGGCCTTGCTGTTGTCGGGGTACAGTTACGACCTGAAGTATAGGCCGGGTTCACAAATTGCACATGCCGATGGGTTAAGCCGTCTACCTCTGCCAACTGCCGAATTTGTTGTTGACTGCCCTGCCAAATTTGTTGTTGACTGCCCTGCCGAAGTGTTAATGCTGGAAATAGTATACCCAGGGGTGCTGTAGTCAAATGCTATTGCGGCAGCCATCTCCAGAGACCCGGTGCTGTCACAAGTAAGAGCAGCGTTGTGGTCAGGCTGCCAGATAAACCTACGGTCAAAGGGAAGACCCTACGAGACGCGCTTTCATAAGATGAGCGTGCAAGGGAACTGTCTATGGTGGGGCAACAGAGTCATTGTTCCAAAATCCTTGCAAAAGGAAGTCCTCCAGCTGCTGCATGAGAGTCATCCAGGACTTTCCAAAATGAAGGCAGTTGCGCGTAGCCATGTGTGGTGGCCTAGCCTGGATAACGATATAGCAATAACCATTCAAAGGTGCCGTATTTGCCAGCAGCATCAAAGAGTGTCACGACCAGTGCCTGTCATGCCCTGGCCGTTCCCGGAGAAACCGTGGTCACGGCTGCATGTGGACTATGCTGGTACTTACAGGAACACCTATTTTTTTATCGCAGTCGATGCGTTTTCGAAGTGGATTGAAGTGTTCCCGGTCTCTACACCCTCGGCTGGAGCAACTATTTCCTGCATGCGCATTATGTTCGCAAACCAAGGCCTTCCAGATATAATCGTGTCGGATAATGAGCCAGCATTTACCAGTGAGATTTACTCCACATTCATCAAGAAAAACGGGGTGAGGCGAATGCTGGTGCTGCTGTATCATCCAGCGTCAAACGGTGCTGCAGAGCGGGCCGTGCAGACTGTCAAAAACAAGTTGCGGAAGGCTGGCCCTGGAGATATTCGCACTCAAATTGCCCGCATGCTCCTGACATACAGGTCAACGCCTCACGAGGTCACGGGTTGCTGTCCGTCGGAGCTGTTGTTGGGGCGGAAGCTGAAGACTGCGTTGGACCTGCTACACCCAGACCTCAGGACCAACGTGCTACAGAAGCAACTTAAGCAGAAAGTCAGATGCGACCAAGGAACAAGACCCAGGGTTTTGGGCCACCCGAGTGACCGGGTGTTCGCAAGGAACTTCCGTCCAGGACCTGCGTGGCTCCCTGCAGTCGTCACCGAACAACGCACTTCGTCCATGGATGTTCTACTGGAAGACGGACGACGGTTAACTCGACATCTGGATCACATCCGTCAGGCCCCTGAGGAACTGAGTGCAGGCAACCAAAAGTCAGGCAGCCCAGTATCTATCGGTCTTGCTCCAAGCTTGGACGTGGGTCAGACGCAGCTAACTGGTCTTGCTCCAGGCTTGGACATAGGTCAGAGGCAGCTATCTCCGGATCGTCTTCACGACACAGAGTCTAGGCAAGATCCCAGGGAAGACGTGGCGAGGGAACCGGAACTTGCTGTCACAGCACTCAGTACTCCTGTCCTGCGTCGAAGTACCAGAATTCGACGACCAGTATCGCGCTACGCACCTTAAACAATTGTTTGCAACCATTAATAAAGGGGGAGGGATGTGATAAGATTAGTTTGCTGTTCCGGCACCCGGGGGCGTTAATGTTGCAAGGAAATAAATACGGCCCACATGACCAGCGAGTCGTGTGGAACCCGCCAACATACGTGTGTGTGATTCGGTCCAGCGACCGGCATGGCCCAGGACTATCCGGTTATCACACAGAATTTTGAGCGATTCTTCCAGTTGTACGGGCATGGGCATAAAGCTACTGGAAAACAATGCCAGTGCCACCTTGCAAAGAAAATTACACTAGATATCAGCTCTACAGGTTTGTAATCGCATGTTGAATGCTGAAGTCACTTTCACTGCAGTACAGGGGTGTCATGCAGAAGAGCGTTTAAAGTGCGGCAAGGGGCTACAAGTTGTAACAAGACACAGCAGACTGTGTCTTGTTAACTGTTCATGCATACATGCACTGCATAATTACAAGTAGCAGTATGACTGCTGATGTATACAAACCTTACTGGAACTAATTTGTTTATGACATTTCTGTTGCCCACCAAATTGTAGTGCTGGCAGCAACCACGTTGAGACCGCTGCACAGCTGATGCCGTTTCCACAAAAAATGGTGACGTCACACTGGAGTTTCGTCTGCTAAGAGCGTAAATACAGTCAGTCCAGCTGTGTCTTTGAAGGTGTAGACATGCCTCTGTCATCAACATCGTCTTCCTCGCCGTCGTTGCGGTCAACATCGACAAGTGATGATGACAGTGACCTGGAATCGGGTAGCGCCACGATTCGCGACGATCTTTGCTTGACAAGCTCCGCGTTATATGCTATGTATTTGTCAGTCCCGGCCGTGCTGTTAGAGCTCAGGAACACCAACTACACACCTCGTGTTGCTGACGTTTGGCGAGTGAATCGTTGCTTTTAGCTGCAGCAAACCCCACGGTAGGAATAGCCCCGGCCTCGAGAAGAGGCCTAGTACTGCCAGTGAAACCCAACTGGTTCGCCAACACAGACTTTACCCTGTAGCAGCTCGCCGCAAAGTGAAGGGAGCAAATGCGGCTGTTCTTCACAGGCGTCCAGTCCCTCTGTCCATCGGCACGGCGCGTACGAAGTCAACCCATTGGCTGCCTTTAGGTTCGTGGCTTGGAAATGCATGAAACCCCACGCACTTTCCGCTTTTTTCGGGCCTCGACGTGCAGATTCTCACTACCCAGTGGTTCCCCGACATTCTGGCATGTATTGTCGCCCTGAATGATCGTACTCACACGCAGTGGACCACAACGCAAATCTGTAGATGCGACACAATGAATCGCATGCACGCTTTAACACAGCAAGGAGAGCCACTAGTGAGAGCATGGCCGGGAGTCAGCTACAAACACACTCAGAGATCGTCGACATCATCGTTACTAGTGTATCGTCACTCAGGAAAGTATTTGTGGAATGCATCACACCGAACATGTAGCACTAGTGTCAATGTCGTAGGGCAGTGTATTTTTCGTTTTTTCTCCTTAGCTTTTCTACGCTGTTTGACGTTGAAATAAAATAACTTCGACGCAACGGACGCCATTCAAATTTGGCCAAGAAGACCTATGCATACCAAGTTATTGAATGATGGGCACATCTCGATCTTGAAATTTGATGTCAGTGCTCTTTTAAGCTTTGCCTAGCGTATAGAGCTGGTGTGGCCATGCAGCCACAGCGTGACAGCAGGCTGGAGTGCCACACTCATTGTGATGCCAGTTCTCGGAAGAGTGTGGTATCTTGCGTCATAAAACTACTGGGCATTGCGTAACGTATGTGGCCACGTGTGCCAGGATGCATGCGGTTCACCAGCTTGCCACAAGCTGGTGGGCTGCATGCACCTTGGTGCCATGTGTCAGAAGAGTATGAAAACTCGCATCGCACAACTATTTACCTGATCACTACTTCATTTAAAAGCACTCATGCTAGGTGCTGGCACTAAAAAGAACTAGTGTATGGTGCCCAATCTGCCCTTAGAACGTTGCTATTGTAACATGTTTATAAAGTTACAGTCTAGAAATCATGAAAGCTTCATTGCTTGGTGAGCAAACAAACACTAGAAGAACTGTGAGGCAATGTACTTTCTAACTTGGTTAGACTGCTGCCATGGTGTGTAATGTAGTCCTGTAAGAAGGGGACGACTGCAAAAGATTTTTCTGGATGCCTGTAGAAGATGCCCATATTGCCTCATCTTAATGCCAGGGTGTCTCGTTTGAAGTGCCAGAATAACTTCTCTCTAGGTCGCTTGAAGGCTGGGCACTAAAATGCTTAAAACATTGCAGCACCCCTCCTTCATTCTCATGTCTTTTTTAGTGACGAATATATGCATTTAGCAGAACCCTTGGGGTTCATTCACAGCGAGCATGAGGTGGTTTCATTGGTCAGCTGCTGCCTCACGAGCCACCTGACGCCCTCTGGCAAAAAGAGTGTTCTGCACTCGGTGCCTTTGCTAGGAGCAGCATTGGCCAATGAGCTCCCAGGGATTACAGATACAGAAACACATGACAAAGTGGACGGGGAAGAACCTTCCATGGTATCTCAGGTAGTAGAGCTTTAGGTATGTAAGTAAACTCTCAGTAAACGGAAATCTGTTAAACGGAACTACTGCTTAAAAGGAACCATTGCCTCTGTAATGCTTGGTTTTGGGCTTGTATTCTGCACCCATTCTCCCCTCTCAGTAAACAAAACTCCTGCTAAATAAAACATATTTTTCTGGTCCCATCAGGTTACGTTTACTGAAAGTCTATTCATAGGTTGTTGGTCTAGACCCCAACCTCGAAGAATGTCATGTTTTGTCCACTTTTCATATTAATTTATGTTATAGAGACTACACTACAGATAAACACGACATTTCATATACCTCCGCATGGCAGTTTATTGCAGTCTTGATGTACACACTGCACTCTTTCCCACACTAACTGCAGTGATTTGCAACATGATGCTTTCTCTGGGCACGCGATCGTAAAGATTTCCACATGCCTTCCCCAAAATACATAGCAGCTCTGCGGTGAAGCCTCAAGTAACGCGTGCGTATTTTTTTATTATTTCATAGCTTTTGACAAACACTAAAAGCTGTTGGTTGCAGTTTAATTTTCTTTTTGTTGTGGTTTAGTTTATTCCACTGAAGTCTATGCACACTAAATGCACTCTGCAACAGCAGCGATAGCTGTGCTCGCGCTGGGTAGCGTAGTAACCGAAGCTGTGCCTGCCCGAGCATCGTTTGCGAACTTGAGCGCACTGACGGTGTCGTAAGCAAGCATTTTATGGCTCTGTTGCAAAAAAAGAACTTACCGAGACCAGCATCCCGATGTCTTCTTAATCTTTTCTGGGTACGACGCTCCACTTCTTGGTGTCTCCTGCAGTCGTTGAAAGCGGACCATCACTGCCGGCGGCAGTGAAGTGCAGCTTTGGTAGAGGCACGCTCACAGCGTTTCTCGGCACACTTGAAGTTCCACGCGTCCCTCTGAATGTTCGGAAGGCGTTTTTCTCGATCAAGATTGCCTCAGCAAACACAGCATGCGCGAAGTCTTGCCTGGCAGCTGCCTGCAGCATCGTCATCCTCCATGTCGTCATGGGCGCAGCCATGTTTGCCGACGACATCACGCACAAACCAATGAGCGCGCAGCTTCCGAGAGCCTTGTAAGAGCGCCTGGCACAGTGACGATAGTTATAGCGCGAGAACAAAACGACGACACAGAGACAAGAAGGACACAAAAGACACGAGCGCTAACTTCCAACTGAGTTTATTGCGCAGAGCACGACGCACTACGAGGGACGCACAAGCCACGCCATAAGGAGCTTCGCGAGGGGCGGCTGGAGTGAGACGCTGTGCGGACGTGTTTCGCATGAGCTCCGGCCCGGTGACCGACTATCGGCGGACGTGCTTTTTTCTGGACTTTCTGTCAGTGGGCTCGTCTGCAGGAGGTTGCCCTGTACCTACGGACACCACTCGTTTAGGCAAGTTTGTCCCCGTTTTTGGAGTTTCCGAGATTTTTCTATCAACCCCGCGGTGGCAAGGCTAGGCCTATCTCCTAGGCCAAGCCTGGCCAGGGCCGCGTCGCCCGGCGTCTAACTTGCGCCCGGTGACCGTGGGCCTTGTTGGGCTGAAGATGGAATACTACGTCGAAGGGGAGACTATAACATCCGAAGATTTTGATGCGGGAGAGTGGGCTCCAGTGCTGAAGGCAGAGGACCGATTTAAGAAGACTCAGTATGGCGACAACGCCAAGAGTAAGCCTTGCAAGACGCAGGCCGGCAGCGACGGGCGCAAGACGCACGGAGCGCATCAAGTCAAGCGGGGGAAAGCGCCGGTATGGAAGAAACGCGGACCGTTTCTCAAGTTGCCAGCCACGGATTTCAAGATTGTGTACAGACCCCAGAACTCGGACTTGAGTGTTGTGACAGCGAGAGAACTCGGATGTGCACTGAGAGCAGCAGCGCGTCTAACGAGTGCGATTGCCGCGAAAGAAGACATTGTGCGGGTTAATGGCACAAACAACACGTTGACGGTGAGCACACCATGAATAAATCGCGATGGGGCATATGCGACTGTGAAGACGCTCAAGCTGGGTGATCATGACCTGCCGGTTTCGGCGTTCGTGGCGCCGTTGGAGAGCTCCGTGCGGGGAGTGATTTACAATGCTTATGATGGATGCCCAGTGGAAGAAGTTCGGGCGGGATTCCTGAAGAAGAATGAAGGCATAGACATTCTGGATGCGAGACCTCTGGGAAAGTCAAAGGCGATTCAGATTACGTTCGGGGGAAAACGCATACCCCGGCAGATTACTTACTGGAACTGTCTGTACGCTGTGATCCCGTACAGAAATTTAGTCGAGACCTGCTACAACTGCAGACGAGTTGGACATCGAGCGGACGTTTGCTATCGTCCGAAGAGCAACCTATGTCACCGTTGCGGGAAGGACCATCCTGCCCCGCCAGAAGGAGAGCCACCTACGTGCACGCCGGACTGCATCGTGTGCCATGGTGCGCATCACACAGGGAGCCGGAACTGCAAGTTTCGCCTGGCTCGCAAGCCACCGACAGGCCGGCAGCAGAGCATAGAAAGAGAGAGCGAAGCTGGCAACGATAAGCGGTCCTCGAGGGCCACGGAGCGGTCACCGAGGGGTAAAGAAGGCAGAAGCAAAAGCAGGGACCGATCGAGTTCCTTCCCGCCATTGCCAGGGCGCGGGGGCGGCCAAGATGCTGGACGAGCATCCAGTACCAACAGCTGCGCACGCGACACCAACAAAAAGGTGAGCTTGTCAAGCACGGCCTCCCAGAACGAAACCGCTCGAGAGAGGGAGTTAGCAGCGCTGGTTCAGCAACAGGGAGACTTGATTAAAAGAATGGAAAACAGAATTGCAGAGATGGAACGCGCACTTAGAAACGACCAACGGCAGGGGACACAGGCACCAGCAGTGCAAGGCCTACTGAAAGCGACGCAAGAGGCGTCTGCTCGCGTACAGGAGAGTACAGCTATGAAAGCGGAGAATCGGGGGACAGTGAAGAGACCACTGCCGGGGGATGAGGTAGCTAACGCAAAACGATTAGCCGAAACGTCACCAGTAGACATGCCACAGCCTGTTTTTAAGGTCATTAGTCTTAAGTCGGATGTAACAACACTTGCGCATAAAGTAGGCAAACAAGGGAAAAGACAGGATAGGTTGGAGGCTCGAGTCGAAAAGATCGAAGCCAGATTAGACACAATAGAGGAGCGTCTCAGCATGCTCTCCACTGAATTTAGGAATTCCCAAACCCAGGTCATGGGCATGTTTCAGCAGCTTCATACTCTATTGGAGGCAGGACTGCCTCCCGTGGGTGGCCAAGTGCCATTAGTCTACCTGGTGCCTCATCATGGCGCCTCGCCAGCAAATTGAGGTTTGGCAGTGGAACTGCAGGGGCTTTCGTCAAAAGCGGGGTAACCTGCAGTTGCACGTACAAAATCTGGACAGTAAACCAGACATAATAGCCTTACAGGAGGCTAGTGGTTCCGTAAAATTACTTGGATTTAAGGCATTTACAGCGCCAGGAATTGATTCAAGGGGCGTATCACGCGTCTTCACAGCCGTGCTAGTCCATCGCAACATCACTGCCATTCAGCATTCCGTAGATAGCAGCAGGGAAGACTATGTCTTGCTTGAGATTTTGCCTAAACGAAAGTATGAGAAGAGTTCGTTTTTACTCAATGTGTATAGTTTTCCAAAAGATAAAGGATTGAGCTTGCCACAACTCCTGATTCAAACTCAACGGTTAGCAGCTTGCGCTCCGCTTATAGTGGTAGGAGATTTCAATGCGCCTCACCTGGAGTGGGGTTATATTCGAGCCAGCCCAAAGGGCAATCGGCTTTGGCAAGTTGCCCGGGATCTGCGATGGACGCTGTTAAACAATCCACAAGATCATACGAGGATAGGCAACAGTATAAACATGGATACCTCCCCAGACCTAACGTTCTTTAGAGGCATCAGTAATGCAAAGTGGATTAACACGGGCAAGCCCTAGGAAGTGATCACTATATCCTTTCCACGACGTTTAGCGCTGCGAAGCATAAAGACAAAGTGAGGGGGCATAGAATTACAGATTGGGACAGATTTAGGAAAAACAGAGCAGACACTGTAAATGGGAAAATTAATGACCTGGATGCATGGGTACAGGCGCTCAAGGAGGATGTAAATAATACCATGGTAGAAGTGCCAGTCGAGCTGGAGGAGTTTACCGCTGACTCGAGACTATTACACATGTGGGAAGCGCACGCGAGTCTCTTGAGAAGGTGGAAGAAGCAAAAACATAATGGCGTCCTTCGCAGAAGGACTGCCAAGTTAGAACGTAAAATAGAAAATTATACAATTGAGTTGCAAGCCAAGCAGTGGGGCCAGATTTGTGATCGCATGAATGGACAGTTTGGATGCAAAAAGACATGGCAGCTGTTAAGGCATCTTTTGGATCCGCAGCAACAAAATCGGCGCAACGGGGACAAATGACTCGGTTAATGCATCAATATGAAGGCACAATTGGAGAGTTTATACAGGAAATGCGGAATCAGTACATAACTGATGGAGTAGACGGTTGCTTACCACACTACTCGGGGGTGGAAAACTCAGACCTAGATGAAGAGTTCACAATTGCGGAGGTGGAGTTTGCCATGGGGCAGCTGCGTACTACGTCTGCCGCAGGTCCGAATGGAGTTACTAATAAAATGCTGAGAAACCTAGATTTCAAATCGGTCGGGGCGATCACTGACTTGATAAATGAGTATTGGGTGGCCGGAGAGATCCCAGCACAATGGAAGCATGCTAGGATTATATTTATTCCGAAGCCAGGCAAGAAACTCTTCTTGGAAAACCTGCGCCCCATATCGCTGACATCATGCGTGGGCAAATTGATGGAGCACGTGGTTCTCAACAGGCTTCAGAATTATGCAGAGGACAAGGCCATCTTTCCCCCAACTATGATAGGTTTCAGGGCCAATTTGTCCACACAGGATGTCATGATACAGTTAAAACATGATGTAGTCGATCCCGGGGATGGCATGGGCACCAAAGCTGTATTGGGGCTTGACCTGAATAAAGCTTTCGACAATGTTTCGCATGAGGCAATATTGAATAACCTATCGGGAATTGGCCCAGGGGTCAGGACATTTCGCTACATCAGATCATTCTTGGAGGGCCGAACCGCAGAAATTTCAATAGGAGATATCAAATCGGACTCATTCGCGTTGGGAGGCATAGGGACGCCGCAGGGTTCAGTTTTGCCACCGTTCCTGTTTAACATCGCCTTAATTAAAATACCGCCGAGGCTGGAGGAGATACCGGGACTCAAACACACATTTTATGCAGATGATATTACTCTATGGGTAACCAGGGGTAGTGACGCACATCTGGAAGAAACACTGCAACAGGCATTTAATATTGTCGAAGAGTTGGCAGGGGAGGCGGGACTTTCATGTTCTCAGCCAAAGTCCGAGCTCTTTGTGGTTCGGGACAAACCCAGAGGGCTACATGCGAGACACTATGTTCCGCCACCGCCGTTAGAGGTAAAGGTAGTGGGTAGGCCGGTAGCTGAAGCTCAAATGATTAGAATTCTTGGCCTATATCTGCAAACTAACAGGAAGAATAGGGTGGCCCTTGAAAAACTTAAGACCACGGTCAATGCTACTGTCAGGCTAATCAGAAGAATCGCTAACCGTAAGAGCGGGGTTAAAGAAAAAGAACTCTGTAAGCTGGTACCGGCGTTTGTGCTCAGCAGGATTACTTACGCGACACCTTATATGAAGTTAGATGCTGCAAAAAAGGTAAGGTCGAGCCTATGATCCGGCAAGCTTACAAGGCAGCACTTGGGTTGCCTAACAACGCGCCTACAGAAGGCTGTTAAAACTAGGGTTACACAACCCCCTGGATGAATTATGGGAGGCGCATCTGGTGATGCAGCACGCTAGGCTTTCGACAACCAAAGCGGGCAGGATTATATTGGAAAGGATTGGCATTGGAGCAGAGGCTCCCACTGGGGACACTAAAATTCAGGTGCGGCGAGAGTTACATAAGGCCCTGTACATAAAACATTTGTCCAAAAATGTGCATCCGATTCACCATACGCAGCGCAGGCAGGCAAGAGCCAGAGCTTTACACGTTGAGTACGGCGAGTACAAAGCGGCAGTCTATACAGATGTTGCGGAATATAAGGACAAAGACGCTTTTGTAATTGTGGTGGTGGACAGGCGGGGCCGCTTGGTCGCCTCTGGATCGGTCAAAACCCACTCCTCGGAAACTGCAGAGGAAGCGGCAATAGCGCTAGCTATAACTAATTCGCAGTCAGATTTGATTTTCAGTGATTCAAAGACAGCCATCCGAAATCTGGTGAGGGGCAGAATATCGGCGACCACCGCACGATTTTTGCATGGGTCCACGGGACGAAAAATGACAGAAATAGAAATTGTCTGGGTACCAGCACACTCTGGGAACCCTGGGAACGAGGCGGCTCACCTGAATGCTCGAGGTTTCGTCGGCCGGGTAGGTGAGCCGCCATTTCCGGGGAGGTCCGCGAGAGATTGGCTGGCGTCTTTTCATGACATAACGAATCATTATAAACTAGAGCGGAGGTTTTATCCGCCCCCGCACAAGCGGAAGACTAAGGCGCAGGAATGCGTCTGGAGAAAACTGCAGACGCGATCTTTTCCCAACCCTTACGTATTGAACAAAATGTACCCGGAGGAGATTAAGCTGCAATGCAAATGGTGTCAGGCTGTGGCAACATATGATCACATACTTTGGGAATGTAGCATAGTGCCGCCGCCGGTGGATATTATGCGTGATCCCTCTCTTGAGCACTGGGAGGCCGTGTTGACCAGCTCAGACCCAGTCGTCCAGTTAAGGGTCGTGGAGTGGGCCACACAGGTCGCCGCCAACCTTGGGTTGATGGCCATCTAACACGGAATCATTCTCAGTTGCTTTCTGACGAAATAAAGTTTTTCCATCCATGCGCAGAGCACGAAAATATATAGAGAAGACAGTAACCATGTGATAAAAACCATATGGCACAAAGAGCAGAACATGAGTATGAAAAACAAAAACAACACAAAAACAAAAGCAATGAAAAACAGCAAAGAAAAATCTAGAAGAAAACGAAACAGAAAGGTAAAGATAATATAACTACCTGCCCGCACCGAAACCTTCGAGGAACCTGCGTTCCTTCTCGGACAAAGCCACGGAGGGCTTGCTAATACAAGGCACCTGTTCGCGTGCCATCTGCGCGGCCTCGACAATGACTCGGGTGCTTTCATCTCTGTGTTTGTACAGCGTCGCTGTGTCCTTGAAAAGGGGAACACAATTGCACTCAGTGCAGTGCTGAGAGAGAAAACCATCTTGGTGCTTGTTATGTCGGAACGACCGGAAGGTGTCTGAACGATCGGCTGAGAGAACACGCGAACAATGTTAAAAACGGGAAAGATGGTTTTCTTGGTTTTCTTTCTAAAGCATGCACATGCGCGTGCGTGGGTGCAAAATGGAAATGTAGCACTGTCGTTAGTCCTCGTCATCATCATCAGCCTGACTACATCCACTGCAGGACAAAGGCCTCTCCCATGTTCCACCAGTCAACTCGGTCCTGTGCTTGCTGCTGCCAAGTTATACCCGCAAACTTCTTAATCTCATCTGCCCACCTTACCTTCTGTGTCCTCCTAACCCGCTTGCCTTCTCTAGGAATCCAGTTAGTTACCTTTAATGACCAGCGGATATACTCTCTACGCGCTACATTCCCGGCCCATGTCCATTTCCTCTTCTTGATTTCAACTATGATGTCCTTAACCCCGGTTCGTTCCCTAATTCACTCTGCTCTCTTCTTGTCTCTTAAGGTTACACCTACCATTTTCATTTCCATTGCTCGCTGTGTCATCCTCAATTTAAGCTGAACCCTTTTTGTAAGTCCCCAGGTTCCTGCTCCGCAGCTAAGTACCGGCAAAATACAGCTATTATATACCTTCCTCTTGAGGGATAGTGGCAATCTACCTGTCATAATATGAGAGTGCTTGCCAAATGTGCTCCACCCCATTCTTATTCTTTTAGTTGCTTCAGTCTCGTGGTTCGGCTCCGTGTTTATTACTTGTCCTTAGTAGACATAGTCTTTTACAACTTCAAGTGCACTATTACCTATCTCGAAGCGCTCTTCTCTTCAGAGGTTGTTGTAGATTACTTTCATTTTCTGCGGATTGATTTTAACACCTACTTTTTTGCTCCCCTTGTCTAACTTCATAATCATGAGTTGCAATTCGTCCCTTAAGTTACTCAGCGATGCAATGTCATCGGCGAAGCGCAGGTTGATAAGGTACTCTCCATTAACTCGTATGCCTAACTACTCCCATTCTAGGCCTCTGAAAACCTCCTGTAAGCACGCAGTAAATAGCATAGTGGAGATTGTATCCCCCTGCCTTACACCTTTCTTCATTGGTATTCTGTTGCTTTCTTTATGAATCACTATGGTAGCAGTTGATCCCCTGTAGATTTCTTCCAGGATGTTTATATATGCTTTGTCGATGCCCTGATTTTGCAGTGTCTGCATGACTGCTGATATTTCTACTGAGTCAAACGCCTTCTCGTAATCTCTGAAGGCTATGTATAGTAAGTGGCTATATTCTGAGCACTTCTCTATTACCTGATTGATAGTATGAATGTGGTCGATTGTTGAGTGGCCTGTTTGAAATCCTGCTTGTTTCTTTGATTGATTGAATTCTAATGTTGTCTTGATTCTGTTAGCAATTACCTTTGTAAATAGCTTGTATAATATGTAGAGCAAGCTGATTGGTCTGTAATTCTTCAAGTTTTTCTCATCTCTTTTCTTATGTATTTGGATGATGTTAGCATTCTTTCAAAATTCTGGTATTCTTCCCGTCAGGAGAAACCTCAATAAACAGGGTCACTAATTTTTCTAACACAATCTGTCCTCCATCTTTCAGCAGATCTGATGTTACCTTATTCTTACCAGCAGCTTTGCCTCTTTGCATGCTCTCCAAGGCTTTTCTGACTTCCTCTATCATTACTGGTGGGTTGTCATCTGGGTTACTGCTAGTTCTTATATTAAGGTCGTGGTTGTGTTGGCTATCTCTGTAAAACTCTTCTGCTAATTTTACTATCCTATTCATATTGGTAGTCACTTTGCCTTTCTTGTCCTTTAGTGCGTACATCTGGTTTTCAACTATCCCAAGTGTTCTATACACTGCTCTGATGCTTCCTCCATTCTTCAGAGCGTGTTCAATTCTCTCCATGTTATACCTTCTTACGTCGGATATCTTACGCCTATTAATCAACTTCAAAAGCCTTACCAACTCTATTTTGTCTGTTGTACTTGAGGCTTTCATGCTTTGACGCTTCTTAATGAGATTCTTTGTTTCCTTGGACAGCTTGCCAGTGTCCTGTCTAACTACAGTACCTCCAACTTCCACTGTTCACTCTGTAATGATACTCGTCTGATTATCGTTCATTGCGTCCACACTAAGGGTGGTTTCCTCGATAAGAGCTGAATATCTTTTCTGAAGCGAGACTGAATTTCCGTACTTTCCCTCGCAGTGCTAGCTCATTGATTGGCTTCTTGCGTATCAGTTTCTGTTGTTCCTTCTTCAATTCTAGGCGAATTTGGGACCGTATTGTTACGTGGAAAATAACAGTAGTCAGTCTGCAGCCACAACGCAGCTCACCGACTAAGTCCACTTCTTCACTCTCAGTCTGAGGCACCTTTCTTGGGTATGTCCCACTATGCCCTGTTTCAGTCAGCCGAAATCACGTAACACGACCCACGGCGGCAGAAGCGCCGACCCGGCGAGTTTACGAGGCCACAGCAGGAGCAGTGTGGTAACGCTTAAGCCTTGATACGTGGACGATGTCCTTTGACAGCAGAGCAGAAGAGGTTGATGGATTATCAGGGACAATTTCATATGTAGTGTTGGTCACTCGTTTAAGCACGTGGTATGGGCCCGTGAAACGAGAAAGAAGTTTCTCTGAAAGACCTGCATGTCGCTTAGGAAACCAAAGAAGAACGAGGGAACCTGTTGGAAATTGTTCATCGCGATGCCACTCGTCGTAACGATGCTTCTGCGAGTCTTGGGACGCCATTAATCTGCTGCGGGCAAGCTGACGAGCATGGTCAGTGGTTGTTGTGTTGAACACAACAGTCAGCTCGGGTAAGAGCGTCGCGTGCATATTCAGAAGTAGACTGCGCAGCGGCTGGCAGGAAGGTATCCAACGGCAATGTTGGTTCCCATCCAAACAGAAGATAAAATGGCGAGTACCCAGCGGTGTCATGCCAGGAGGAATTGTATGCGAACGTCACGTAGGGTAGTGCAAAGTCCCAATCACGATGGTCGGCCGAGACGTATTTCGATAGCATGTCTGTCAGGATGCGGTTTAAACGTTCTATAAGCCCGTTTGTCTGGGGATGGTACGATGTCGTGAGCTTATGTTGGGTAGAGCAGGAACGCAGGATATCGTCAACCACTTTCGAAAGGAACGTACGGACTCGGTCTGTCAGCAGTTGACGAGGGGCTCCATGCACTAAAATGAGATCGCGTAGTAGAAAATCAGCAACATCTGTAGCACAGCTTGTTGGCATGGCTCGCGTAACTGCATAACGGGTCGCGTAATGCGTAGCCACCGCGACCCACTTGTTTCCGGAGGCGGATGTTGCGAAGAGACCGAGAAGGTCCAAACCAACACAGAAGAATGGCTCTGATGGGGTGTAGATGGGTTGAAGATATCCGGAAGAGAGTCCCGACGGCTTTTTGCGACGCTGGCAAATTTCACAAGCGTTGACATAATGACGTACAGAGCGTGAAAGGCCAGGACAGTAGAAGCGGCGGCGCACACGGTCATATGTGCGAGAGACCCTAAGGTGACCCGTGGTTGGCGCGTCATGAAGCTCGCGTAGGACTGTGGAGAACAGGTGCTTTGGTATGACCAGAAGTAGGTCATGACCATTGGGCGATAAATTACGCCGATATAAGGTGTGGTCCTTTAAGGTAAACACGCGAACAGAAGCGTCTTGCGGTGAAGATTCGAGCTGTTGTATTAGGCAGCTGATATCCGGATCGCGACGCTGCTCGTCCCCAAAATGAAGCAGCTGGGAGATGGAAAGGACGCAACCCACAGAATCAGTGCTCGTAGGATTGCAGTCGGCCACAAAGTAGCGTGACAGACAATCCACATCTTTGCGCAGTTTTTCTGATTTATACATTACGGTGTAAGAATACTCCTGGAGGCGGAGTGCCCAGTGGGCGAGACGACCTGTGGGATCTTTGAGAGAGGCGAGCCAGCAAAGAGCGTGGTGGTCCATGAGAACTATAAATGGTCGGCCGTATAAGTAAGGGCGAAATTTCGCGACTGCCCACACCAGCGCTAGACATTCGCGCTCTGCGATGGAATAATTACGCTCCGACGGGGACAGCAGCCTGCTGGCATATGCTATCACGCGATTCTGCCCATGTTGTTGCCGAGCCAACACAGCGCCTATTCCGTAATCGCTGGCATTGGTGCGGACTTCGGTCGGTGCCGTAGGGTCGAAGTGAGCCAGAACAGGAGAAGAAGTGAGCAAATTGGTCAGGTCGGAGAATGCTGCTGCTTGCGAGGGACCCCAGGTAAACGTCTCATCTGGTTTGAGTAAATCTGTTCGGGGCCGAGCGATTTCCGCGAAGTTCTTGATGAACTGCCGAAAGTAGGAGCAGAGCCCCACAAAGCTGCGGACATCTTTGGCCGTTTTTGGCACAGGAAAGTCCTTCACAGCTCAAACTTTTTCTGGGTCAGGCTGTACACCGTAAGCGTCAAATATATGTCCAAGTATTGTAATGCGACGGCGACCAAATCGGCACTTTGATGAATTCAGCTGAAGGCCGGCGAGACGGAATACGTCAAGAATTTTCGACAGTCTCTCAAGGTGCACTTCAAAAGTGGGAGCAAACACAATCACGCCATCCAGATAACAAAGACATGTAGACCACTTGAATCCATGAAGCAGGGAGTCCATCATTTGTTCAAAGGTGGGGGGGGGGGGCATTACATAAGCCGAAAGGCATGACTTTGAATTGGTAGAGGCCATCGGGTGTTACAAAAGCCGTCTTCTCTCGGTCCATGGGGTCCACGGCAATCTGCCAATAACCAGAACGAAGATCTATAGAAGAAAAGTAGGTGGCACCATGGAGGCAATCAAGGGCGTCGTCAATGCGGGGCAGAGGGTATGCGTCTTTCTTGGTGATCTTGTTAAGGTGGCGATAGTCCACACGAAATCGCCACGATCCGTCCTTTTTAACTAATACCACCGGGGATGCCCAGGGACTGGAGGATGGTTCAATAATGTCCTTCGCTAGCATCTTGTTTACCTCCTTATGAATTATGCTCCGCTCAAAAGCAGACACTTTGTAGGGACGGCGGTGAACAGGGTTGGCATCACCTGTGTGTATGCGATGCTGGACAAAGAACGTCTGCCCTAGAGGTTGGTCGCCAAAATCGAAAATATCTTGGTAGGCCTCGAGAAGATGTTGTAGGGCTTACACTTGCGGAGGCGGAAGATCAGTGGTGATCATGTCTACAATTTGACGGCTGCCCAAATGTGTTGCGAGTGATGTGCGCTGCAGTGAAGCAAGGGTGTCTAAGGCAAGCACTTAAATTTGTGAATCAAGCAACGGGCACAGGTGGGCCACGGAAATGCCTTGTGGAAGCACATCATTCATGTAGCCGAAATTTACAAGTGGTAGACAAATTTTTTTGTCTGTGATGCTAACCACCGTATAGGGCACTGCAACATTGTGCGCAAGGAGTACGTCAGTGAGAGGCGTAGCGTAATAGCCACCGTCGGGGCACATCTGGTGAGCACAGAAAATCGACGTACATCACAGTTGTGGAGGGCAGGTGAACAAACTTACTGCATTGTAATCGGCATGTAGGTTGCTACGGGGCGTCACCGATTTGTGGCAGTTCAAGGCGGAGCACACCAGCGGAGCAATCAATCAGAGCAGAATTGGCGGCAAGAAAATCGAGGCCTAGTATGAGGTCGTGGCGACATGTTGCAAGCACGGTAAAAGGAACGACCACTTGATGACCGGCTACAGTAAGTTGAGCTGGGCACATACCGACGACAGGGACTGTTGCGCCATCTGGAACTTGGACGACACTGGTCAAGGGGGGCGTGAGAACCTTCTTCATGCGACGACGAAAACGCGAACTCATAATACAGACGTGGGCGCCCGTATCTATCAAAGCTTCAACAGGTGTGACATCAACATATACTTCAAGGGTGTTCCGGTTCAAACGTAAGGGCAACAGAGGATTTTTGGGTAAGGTCTACACGGCAGCTTCACCTCCAGAAGCTGCGCAGCCAAGTTTTCCGGGGACATGCGGCAGTTAAACGATGGCGAGTGAGAGCGGCGACACATATTTGAACTAGAAGGGCGGCTTTGAGGCGGTGGTAACGACGGGACAGGGTGGCCGTAGTCCTCAGGGGCAGTAAATGCTGTTGACTCAGTGCGGGTTGGATAACGGTGGTTTGGTAGACAGAATGAGTTACTGTAAGCGGGGTACGAGAAAGAAGACATAGATCACGTGGAGTATTGCGCCACTCAAGCAAAGCCATTTCAAACACGAGCATTTTCAATGAGCACTTTTTTAAAAGCTTTTTTGCCTCCTGGACCGCTCTTTCCGTCATGTCGTTTGACCGCGGGTGGTAGGGTCTTGAGGTTACGTGAGCAATGCCCAAAGTATCCAGAAACTCCTTGAACTCATGACTGCTAAAAGGCGGGCCATTATCACTGCACAACTTTAGTGGCAAGCCTTGGACGGAAAAAATTTCTGAACACCATATTTTAAGCGAGCTCGCCGTTGTCGTCCGAAACTCTCGTAGTTCAAAGAAGAACGAGTAGAAGTGGACAATGACGGCGAACTCTCGGCCTTCGAAACAGAACAAATCTATGCCGACAACTTGCCATGGTAGCGAGGGTACCTCGTGACTCAAAAGTGGCATCTTAGGGTTCTGAGGTTTATGCTTTTGACATACTTTGCAAGCTTTGCAGAACTGCTCGATGTTGCCCGCCATATTCGGCCAAAACATCACGTTCCTTGCCCTAGCCTTCATTTTTTCGACTCCCACATGCGCTGAGTGAAGAGTACTCATCATTTCTGATGTCTTCGATTGTGGCACGATTACCTTGTTACTCCGGAATACGAGGCCGTCCTGTTTGTGTATCTCGTCCCGGTACTCCCAGTACGTCCGAAGTGGCTCGGGGACGTCTTGCTTGTGAAGCGGCCATGCTGTACTTGCGTATTCGCGGAGCTTGCCCAGGGTTGAGTCCTCATTGGTGGCTTGAAGCAAGTCTTGCAGCGCGCGTGCAGAGGCTGAAATACATTGAAGAACATTGACCTGAAACTGCTCGTCTTCTGGCATGCATGCTTTGCTCGGAAACCTTGACAAAGCATCAGCTAGGAATAGTTCTTGGCCCGGTTTGTAAGTCACATGGATGGGGTAACGTTGTAGAGTAAGGCGCATGCGTTGTAACCGTAGTGGGCACTGATACAACGGCTTACTGAATATCGCTACTAAGGGACAGTGGTCACTTTCCACAGTGACTGCATGCTGTCCGAATATGTAGTCATGAAATTTAGTGCACCCATGTACAATAGCAAGTGTTTTCTTCTCTATCTGTGCGTATCTTGTCTGCGCTTCCGTAAGTGTCCGTGACGAAAATGCGACGGGCTGCGCATCCTGCATTAGGACAGCGCCCACCCCCAGCTGGCTCGCATCCACCGATAAGGTCACCGGTTTACTGGAATCAAAATACCGGAGTACTGGCGCTTGTATCAGAGCCTCACGCAGTCTAAGAAAACTTTCTTGCTGCACCTCCGTCCAGACCCATGCAGTGTCTTTCCGACAAGTACGAAGTGGTGCTGTGACATCAGACAGGTTTGGAATAAAACGCTGTACAAAATTCATTCTGCCCAAAAAGACTTGTAGCTCCCTACAGTTCTTTGGTGTCGGCATTTCCAAAATGTCCTGTACACGTTGTGGGTCCACACGCAAGCCTTCGGCAGTGAGCACGTGCCCAAGGAAGCGAACCTCTCTCTGCAAAAAGAAACACTTCTTTAGGTTTAGTCGAAGATTCTGTTCGCGGCAGCGTGCTAGAAGGAGCTGCAAATTGTAGTCATGTTCTTGCTTTGTTTGGCCCCAGACTAGAATGTCATCCATTACTACCGCTACATTTGCGAGACCTTCTAGGACACGATGCATCGCTGCTTGGAATATTTCTGGTGATGAGGCAATACCGAAGGGCATGCGGAGAAAGCGGTAGCGTCCGTACGGTGTACTCATTGTGCAAAGTTTGGAGCTATAGTCTTTCAGCTTTATCTGCCAAAACCCTGAAGCTGCGTCTAATGTCGAAAAAAATTTGGCTCCAGCAAGCTTTGGCACAACGTCTTCCAGTGTAGGCATAGGATAGTTCTCCCGCAAAAGTGCTTTGTTGAGCTCGATGGGATCTAGGCAGATGCGTACTTTATCTTTCTTAACGACGGTGACCATGTGCTTTGACCATTCCGTTGGACCCCTTACCTTTGTTATCACGCCTTGTTCTTCCATACGCTTGAGCTCTTCCTTGACTCTTTCCTGAAGGGCCACGGGAACTCGCCTGGCTGGCACGACGATTACAATGGTTCCGGGCTTTAACTTCATTGCGTACTCTTCGCCTTTCAGCTGTCCCAGTCCACTGAAGACTTCTGCGAAAGGTTGAGCCGCTGGGTACAACTGTCGGACGTGAACATTTTGCACGCGGCAAATAAATCCTAGGCGTTCCGCCACTAATCCACTTAGAGTCACAGGCACATTTTGTTCGACCACAAAAAAAGTTTCTTCGTGCTCTTTGCTGTTAGCACGTAGGCGCAGCCGAATTTTTCCTGTCGCTGGGGTCTTATGGCCGAAGAAGGCGGTCAGGGTCGCGTGGCAGGTTTGCAGGGGTCCATTGCTAAGCTTTTTTGAGTCTTTGCTTGAAATTACGCAGCAGTTAGCACCCGTATCTAGCTTGCACGTGAATTGGCAGCCTTCGATGTCAACTGCTGCAGTCCAGTTATCTCCCGCTGCGACTGCGCATACGGTCAAAGCTTCCAAGAAAAAATTTTCTTCATCCATTTGTAGTTCGTGCAGCTCTTTTTTCACGCCTCTGTTTTGTCGCCGCACCGACGATCTACATGCTTGAGCGAAATGGTTACGCCCCCCGCAATTTTTGCAGGTTTTTCCTGTAGCCGGGCACCTTGCGTTACCGTGCGCACTATAACCGCACCGACTACAGTGATGCTTTTGGGTGCTGACTGCCTGAATAACTGCGGCGCTTGCTGCTTCTGTGCCTTCATTAATTTCTTTAAACTGCTCCTTCCCGATTTCTTGGGCGCGACACATTTCGACGCTCCTGCTGTACGACGGATTCTCGGCGATAAGCTTTTCTTGCAAGCGTTTATCTCTCAATCCCAGAATAATCCGGCTGCGAAGCGAACGGTCTTCTAAGTCCCCGAACTCGCAGTTCTTCGCTAAAAGCCGGAGATTGGTTAGCCAGTCATTGAAACACTCCCCTGGCCTTTGGTTCCTTGATCCGAAGCGGAATTCATTAAACGTCAGGTTAGTCACTGGCTTGTAGAATTCCTCAAACTTTTCGAGCAACGTCTCGACGTTGTTTTTGTCTGCATCATCTTTGAATTTGAAGGTGTTGTAAGCCTTCCTACCTTCTTCGCCGACTGTTACGAGTAACGTTGCTGCTTGTACTTCTTTAGGCTGCTTTCTCAACTGGGTAGCGGTGGAGAACAAAGTGAACTCACTTTTCCATATCTTCCATGCAAGCCATGCGTCTGTCGACGGGTCCAGTGGCTTGGGTGGGGGAAGCAGGGTTGACGGACCCGACATAGTGACGGGAATCCGCTGCCACCATGTATGCGAGTCGGCTTCAGGCAATGAACAACTTTATTGCCGGAACAAGAACGAGTATATATACACAGCTAGTGCCGCCGCCAGGCATGCGCACTAAAGGTACAAACAGTGACGTGGCGCTTATTGAGCCTTGCTACAATAATGAGGAGATATCCACGTCAGTACGACATTTGTTTATGTATACCAGGCTCACTTGCGGTTCGATTGTAATTACAGAAGATGCAAATTTAGTTTTTTTATGTCATGAAATATGTCATAAGAAGATGTGCACTGCATTATTCATTAGTTCTATGGATACCTATGAGTTTTCCACAATTGTATGTTTGTTCCTTAGGAGTTGATCCTAGTCCAAAATTTTTGAACAAGAGATGTGAAGGAAGTTTGCTTAACAATTTAAAGTTCTTTAGCAACATTACGTCTATTGGCATACTACTAAGCATTCAAGAAGCGTTTTATGGTGTGATACAGGCATTTTTTACAGTTAGATAGCCACTTCAGAAGGGCATTGTACTTAGGAGCATAAAAATTCGAGTTAATGAAGCAATAAACTCAAACTCAAACTCATATAAATTGCAACTTTTATTTATACTTCTGGAGCTTTGTTGGAGAAAGATCTATGTTCTTCTGAAGTAAGCAGTTTTTATTATTCAGCATAAAAACATGCAGTTATTTTCCTAATATGTGTGTAAAGTTTATTTTTATTTTTTATAAACCTGTGCAATTTCTTTAGTGTGTCTGCTCTGTAGGTAGAAATCATGAAGGAGCAGCCCGAGGCTCTACCCTCAGGCTGCTCTTTCACAGATATATTAAGGACTTTCCTCTTAATGTGTTGTCCAGCACAATATATGCCATTTTGCAGATGGTGTCGCACCAACAACATTCATAAGACAGCTTTACTCTTTAGCACGACCTCCTCCTAATCCAAAAATGGAGCTGAAAGTTGTGCATGTCCTAAATGTAAATAAGGTGCTCCCCTGTGTCTTCTCATGAGTGTCGTAAGAGTGTAGTGCGTTCGGACCCCTAACTAAAAGTAACATTTTAGCTCAGTACAAGGCACTTGAATATCTAGGAGCTCGGCATACTTCTAGTGACGTGCCTTGAACCCATCTTATTAATGAGCTAACGAATTCCTGTAATTGGTTACTTTGTAATTATCTATGCCAAAACTTGTCTTCAGCATCATCTTTATTCAGACTAGCTGTATATTAAACCTCAATTAAATTCCATTAGAATATGCCTGTGTACTCGATAACAACTATCAAAGTAAGGTAATTATTTCTCTGTAATATAGGTCCCAAAAAATGTGCCAGATTCATTATTGTGGATGACATATGAAGTGTTTCAGCTCTAATACCTAGATTGTCTCTTCCCTCACACACCTCTCACTGCATACGTGCTTAACAACTATTTTACTACAGATTTTTTAATGCGTTACCCCATAAAACTACATCAATATTCCAGCGAATGCTTTTCTCACATGAATGAATAAAATTGCTGCTAGTGTGCCATGTGTGCATCAGTGTTAATTTTTTCTGCATAATTAATTCCCAGGAATCTCGTGCCCTTCCATCTGATAATGCCCTAATTACCAATATACTTCTCGTTTCAAAGTGACCTCTGAAGACCATTTGTAAATTTGTGAAATCTCACCCAACCAGCCATTTATTCAGTGTGCCCACCCATCTTGTACTGTCCCACATCGGAACTTTTGAGGTATCATGAATAAATAGGTGAATAAATAAACCGAAATGTAGGTATGCAGGGACCACTTATATTAGGTAGGTACACAATATACAACCTTGTGCCAGGGTAGGATGCCAAAACAAGGTCAAGGTTAAGTGTATACGTAAAATTTGTTATAGTGTCGGTTGTATTATCAGCTGTGATAATAAAAAACGTCTTAGTTCTTAGCTTATGACTAAAGAGAAAGATCCTAGTGAAGTAGGATAATCATCCTCGGTTATGTTTGGAAGATTGAAATGACCCGGGAGTAGAATGGGTTACAAAAGAAATCTTTCGTGATCATTGTTCAATATCGTATAACTCATAGGAAAATGTGGGTGTTGTTAAAAGGTGAGCAATAACAGAGCATATATCATGGAATGTTTATGAATACGACATGCATATGCCCAGACAGTCTCCAGACGCTTCCTTGAATAGATAATAAAATACGTAGCACCATTTGAGATTGCCAATAGGCTGCCACTTGCTCTGAATGTAGCACAGTTGTAGCAAGAAACAGAAAATTATGCAGCGCCGTTGCATATTTTTGTTGTATGTGCATTTAAGGACATCAGAGTAAGCACGATTTTTTTCCACAAGACATGCTTCAATTGCAGCCGATAATAAATCGTTACAGAGACACTGAAGTCTCACATTGGAGTCTGCAAAACTTAAACTTGAGAAAAAGAAGAAAATGAGCCAATGCTCCTCTCTCTTTCTGTGCCGAAGGATGTGGTGGGATAGAGCATGCATGCTGAGCATGTTGCACTTCATTTCATGAATCTCACTAGATGCAGTAAGACACAAGTTGAAAAAATGGCACTTGACAACAGAAAAATTCGGCTTTGGTCGGAGTTGCTCTGCCACTCAAGCAGGAAAGCAGACAAAGGGTGATCAAGCAACCTTTTTAAAAGGGTGTCATTAATCATTTCAGCATCAGTTCAATAAAAGTTTACACTTTTTATGTTCCGCTAACAAATGAGACACGTGAATTTATGCACTTACAATATTGTTCTTGCAGTTATCATTTTATTGCACTGATGTATGAAAATTTTGTTGCGTGAATTATTTGCAACCACGTGCGGAAATAGTGGCTGACTGTTATGAGGGCATGGGAGGGGTTTCAATGTACAGCCGGTTGTACACTTCCTGTTCAGCGCTGACGTATCATAGCACTTTGTAAGAAAAGATTAGGAGAGACTTGAAGTCTTTTACTAAATGCTAGCAATTTGCCATGCTGATTTTTTCGTTGATTTGAGACTACTCACAGATTACTTTCTGCTATTCACTTGTGCGGAACGTGTCGCTGACCAGGTCTTGCTTAATGATGCTTTGTGTGCAGTTCAAAATTGGTGTCAAAATGGGGCATAAAAACCAATTTTGACAAAACTACCTGTTAGTCAATAAATATCAATTAAGAAAGCCACTGAAGCATATATATTAAATAGAAAAAAATGAAGCAATCAATTCAGATAAAATATGTGGTGTTACATCGCTTCCAATCTAACCTAGAACACGCATATTAGAAATATCTGAGGTTCGCCTAAATGCAAGTGGGAATTCTAAGGTCAGTTACGAGATGTCACGCCTGAAATACAGCTGATGGTCTCTAAAACAGCAGTGTGCCCAACCATAGATGGTGGTATAATCTGGGATCCACACAGCCAGAAGCTAGTATATGAGCTTGAATGAATCCAACAAATCAACAACCAGGTTTACTTATTTGTAATACCAAAAAACACAGTCAGTGACCGTGTTACTTCAAAGAGCTAATCCTCAGAAGTCTATAAAAAGATAAATCACATGCTTGTTGTCCTTGAACACACTGTATAATGAAACACTCAACAGAAATCCTATCTTGTGCTCCTTGCACCCTCCCGCCAGAGTGTTACTGAGTATAATTAAATCATCTATATGATGTTTCACTTTTTACTACGAACGTTGATGTACTCGAGTTTTCCTATCTACTTTACACAATTATCAAGTGAAACAATTAGGCTTGAATAAAGTGAATTTGGTAATTGTCAACCAGCTTAAGTTTTTCAGTGACATTTTGAACTGATTTTTGCATAGTAAGGTATAAATGGCCTCTCGTACTTATAACAGCCTGCAAGGACTTACAGAGCTGTAAAAAATAATGCACACACACGCACACATATCCAGAAGTGTTTCTGCAGACCCAGTGCTTTGTTTGCACTGGATCATTTAGCAATAAGGGATGAATGAGTGAAAATGTTTTTTCCAACGTTTCAGCAGGAGGGCCTGCCTTCATCAGGGGATACAGGGCACAGGCATAAAGGCACTTATTATATACGTGAGTACAGCGGGGGGCCCCCAACACGTGCTTAACTATTATCGTCATAGGCATGCTATGCAGTAGACTCTCGATAATTCAAACTCTGATAATTCATACTTTCGGTTTATTCAAACAAAATTCTATTTTTGTTGGCTTTCTGTTCTTTCAATATATTTAAAAGCCTCTTAACTCAAACTCCATCATTTGGTAATTCATACTTTTTGCAGTTCCATACCAGAATAATCTGCTGCTTTCCCATGCACATGCACTACTATTTAAAAATGTGTGTGCTTATATAATCCTAAAAGTCTGAAAATGAAAATTAGGCTCCTCATGCGTTCAAGAAAAAAGGATTTTCTAGTAAACAAATGTTTGAAACGAAGCACACGAAGCACACAATTGGTACAGAGAGCTTTGTGCTGAAAGCACATAGCTATAGCAAAAAATCAGTTGGATATTGATGATTTTTTTAAAAGGTGTGATCAGCAGTAAATGGCCAATAAACTTGTGGAGCTTACACCTCTGCTTTTTGTTCATTGTGTGCAGTCAGGGTTTAAAAATACTTGAAAATCTGAGAACTTTTGATAATTCGAACTCATTGATAATTCAAACAAAATCTAGAGGTTCCTTCGAGTTTGAATTAATGAGAGTCGACATATCATGCAACTAGAAATAAACATAGGTACTTGCTTGATATAGTTGTGACTGCATAAAAAAATTGCGAGCAAGACACAGTTTTCAACAGCAAAGTGTGGGCTATGCACAGGAACAGGTTTACTTATGGAAGCAAGAACTTACATAAGGAAGGAATTCAATAAAAAATGCAACAGCAGTGAAAATAGATAGTGAATGTGAATAAAAAATTAAGTGTGCTGATGGTAACAAGGGTAAATCAACTACCAGAAAATAAAAGGTAAAATATAAACTATAAAAGCAGAAACAGTGGTAAAAATGAACTCGACAAAGTGTGCCACAAAAGCCGGTAAAAACAGATCCATAACAAGCATAGAAAATGAGGTTAATTAGTAGATATATGAAAGAATGGTTCATCTATTACGTGGTTAGAAATGTCAGTTTCCAACACTTTCATCAATGTTAGATAATACGTGTCCCTGAATTCATATATGTAAGGAAGCATTCGCACACCTTTTTTTCATGGTGGGATCGAAAACCAGATTCCAATATCGTTGTTGTTAGTTGATCAAGCGAATGACATCTTTGAAAGGTGCAGGTTAGGATATGTGATCATACATGCCTTGTGGTTATTGAAACATAATCTAAATGGGATTTCAGTTTGACCTATAAATTGAAATTTGCAAGCTGATAATTATAGCAGATAGACACAATTGTTGGTATTGCAGTCGAAGCTTCCTTTAACTTTCATTGTAGAACAATTTAATTCAGTATGTTCAATGATTCAATATATTTGCACACTTTCAGAATATTTGCAGTGTTTTTATAGTGCATAAATATTTTTACGTTGGCTTTATATGTTTCCTTATAAAAGCTTCTGTGCCATGTTTTAACAAGGCCTTCATAGAAAGTGTTCTAATCTTCCTACACTTGTTTTTTCACAAAGAAACTGTATTGTTCTTCTATGTTCATTTTCAACAAGCATAGTTGTGCAGCTATGTGATATATATATATATATATATATATATATATATATATATATATATATATATATATATATATATATAGTGGGAGTAATAAGGAGTAATAATTCAATGGGCCAGTTTGTCTTTGTGAAGGTATGGGATATGGCACAACGGGAGCGTTGTCAACAAGGATAAATATATTTATTTTCCAACAATTTCAGGAGGGGTCCTTCCTTCATAACTGTATAACTCATCCTGATGAAGGGAGGACCCCTCCCGAAACTGTTGGGAAATAAATATATTTATCCTTGTTGACAACGCTCTCGTTGCGCCATATCCTATATATATATATTGTTAAGCGGTTTATTGACGGACACTCGGCGATGATTCACGACAGCGACAGTCAATGCGGGGATCGACTCTCTGCACGAGCTGCTCTTCTTCTTAAGAAAAGGGGGCGACCCACTAGAAGGCGCTGAAGAGGATGACCCACTGTTCAAAGGCTTTACCACAACTACCCCGGGTACGAAAAGGGAGCCGCCTGGCGACCTAACAGCTGGTTACAATGAGCGGATCATGGTAGGCCTTGAGGCGCTCCACGTTAACAATGTCGCGTCCTCGACGACGCATGTCCGAAGATTGTTCGATGGGTTCAATCAAGTAGTTGACTGGGGAAGTGCATTTGACGACACGGTAGGGGCCTTCGTATTTAGGCAATAGTTTTGAAGATAGGCCAGTTGCAGTAGTAGGGATCGAGAGCCAGACGAGCGCTCCAGGGAGGAATGTGGGCGCAGTAGTACTGGCGTCAGCGCGAATGCTTTTTTGCCGCTCTTGATCATGCGCAGTAAAGGTCTTTGCAAGCTCTCGACATTCTTCAGCAAGCTTGGCTGTAGCAGAAATAGGTGCCCACTCAGACGGATCTGGCCTGTACGGAAGTATCGTGTCGATGGTGTGTGACGGGTGCCTTCCATATAATAAAAAGAAAGGTGAAAAGCCAGTAGTGCTCTGAGGGGCGGTATTATATGCGTAGGTGACGAAGGGTAGAATGGAATCCCAATTTGTGTGATCGGCGGCGACGTATTTGGAGAGCATGTCGCCCAGCGTACGGTTGAAGCGTTCTGTGAGGCCATTCGTCTGCGGGTGGTAAGCAGCAGTTTTGCGGTGAACAACGTTGCACTCTTTGAGAATGGCTTGAACGACTTCAGACAGGAAGACACGGCCTCGGTCACTGAGCAGTTCCTGGGGTGGGCCGTGTCGCAGAATGAATCGTTGGAGCAGAAAGGAAGCCACATCGCTCGCTGTAGCCGCGGGAAGAGCGGCCGTTTCGGCGTATCGCGTGAGGTGGTCCACAGCAACAATGGCCCAGCGGTTACCAGCCGACGTTAGTGGAAGTGGCCCATACAAATCGATGCCAACGCGCCCAAACGGCCTGGCAGGGCAAGGTAGAGGTTGCAGACCTACCGGCGACAGGTGCGTTGAAGTTTTGCGGCGCTGACATTCTATGCAGGAGCGAACGAATTTCTGCACGTAGCGGTACATGCCACGCCAAAAGTACCGTTGGCGAATGCGGTGGTAAGTCTTCGATACCCCGGAGTGCGCACACTGCGGATCAGAATGAAAGAATTCGCATATGTCAGAGCGCAGACTGCGAGGTATGACTAGTAGCCACTGGCGGCCGTCACCGTTGTAATTGCGTCGATGGAGGAGGTCGTCGCGAACGGCGAAATGGTGGGCTTGACGACGCAACGCGCGAGTGGATGGAGTGGATGGATCAGTCAGCAAGTCTATCAGTGAGGCAATCCATTGATCCTTGCGCTGTTCAGTAGCAATGACATGAATGCTAATCGAAGAAATGGCAAGGTGAGACACTGAGTTGTTGGCATTGTCGTCAGGCAAGGGAGAGCGCGACAGGGCGTCGGCGTCAGCATGTTGCCTTCCATTGCGGTACAGCACGCGGATGTCATAGTCTTGCAGGCGAAGTGCCCACCGGGCGAGACGGCCTGAGGGATCTTTCAATGACGACAACCAGCATAGTGCGTGGTGGTCGGTGACGACATCAAATGGGCGACCATACAAATAAGGTCGGAACTTTGCAAGGGCCCAGACGATTGCCAAACATTCCTTCTCGGTGACTGTGTAATTAGTCTCGGCTTTAGTAAGCGTACGGCTCGCGTACGCCACGACATATTCCGGGAACCCTGGTTTGCGCTGCGCAAGGACAGCGCCGAGGCCGACACCACTGGCATCCGTGTGTACCTCTGTAGGGGCCGTAGGGTCGTAGTGGCGGAGTATGGGAGGCGACGTCAACAAACGACGAAGTGTTTTGAAAGCGTCGTCGCACTGTGACGACCACGAATGGAGAGGCCCGTTACTTCCGAGAAGCTTCGTCAGCGGCGATATGATAGTCGCGAAGTTTCGAATGAAGCGCCGAAAGTAGGAACACAGTCCTACGAAACTGCGCAGTTCCTTCACGGATGTCGGCTTGGGGAACTCGGTCACGGCCCGAAGCTTGGTTGGATCAGGGAGAATTCCGTCCTTGGACACGACGTAGCCGAGTATTGTCAGTTGCCGAGCTGCAAATTGGCACTTCTTTAGGTTCAGTTGCAGACTGGCGTTTCTCAGACGCGTTAAAACATGCCGAAGGCGTTGAAGGTGCGTCGAGAAGTCAGGAGCGAAAACGACGACGTCATCGAGGTAGCACAGGCACGTGTGCCATTTCAGGTCACGCAGAACTGTATCCATCATGCGCTCAAAGGTGGCGGGCGCATTGCACAGCCCAAACGGCATAACGTTAAACTCGTACAAGCCATCAGGGGTGACAAAAGCGGTCTTTGGTCGAGCGTCCTCAGCCATAGGTACTTGCCAGTACCCTGAGCGCAAATCGAGGGATGAAAAGAATTCTGCTCCTTGCAGGCTGTCAATCGCGTCATCTACCCGCGGTAGTGGATACACGTCCTTACGAGTGATCTTGTTGAGGCGTCGGTAGTCCACACAGAACCGCACAGAACCGTCTTTCTTCGTGACGAGAACGACAGGAGATGCCCAGGGGCTGCTAGAGGGGCGAATAACATCGCGGCGAAGCATGTCGTCGACTTGCTCGTTGATTACACGGCGTTCTGTGGGAGATACGCGATATGGGCGTTGCCGCAGCGGTGGCTGTGCGCCTGTGTCGATGCGATGCGTAACGGTGGATGTGCGGCCGAGAGAAGGTTGAGCGACATCGAAAGAAGAGCGGAATTCTTCCAACAGGCCCAAAAGCTGGGAACGCTGGCCCTGCGTAAGGTCGTCGGGTATGCAGGGACCGAATATATCATCGGATGATGAAGCAGATGTCGAAACAGCACCAAGCGTACAGGAACTTGGGCAGTGCTTGTCATCGGGTTCATCCATAACTTGCGCGTCTTCGATGGGTTCCACGCTGCCGAGACATTCTCCTCGCACCAACGTAACGCTGTACGGAGATGAGTTCACAACAAAAATAGTGGTGCTGCCGTGAGTGAGTTGCACGGCCGCGAAAGGAACCAGCAAGCTTTTTCTTATGAAAACTCGATGAGATGGCGAGAGGAGTGCAGCGGTGTCAGAAAGGCTTGCGCAGTAGAGCGACACCGCAACAGACGAGTTTGCAGGCACTTGAGTGTCGTCTCTGACGAGTAACTTGCTTGCAGCGGATGGACTGTCGGCCGGCGTCAAAGAAGAGAATGGCGCGAGTTCTATTTCTGCTGGTGCGCAATGAATGACGGCGTCGTGGCGGGAGAGAAAATCCCATCCTAGGATGACGTCGTGAGAGCATGAAGAAATTATGATGAATTCGACCGCATACATCACGTCCTGAATCATAAGGCGGGCTGTGCACATCGCTGTAGGGTGAATGCTTTGGGCGCTGGCTGTACGGAGGGAGAGCCCGCAAAGCGGCGTGGTCACTTTGCGCAGTAATCGGCAAAGTTTTTCGTCCATCACGGATACGGCGGCTCCAGTATCTACAAGGGCAGATGCACGAACGCCATCCACAAGCACGTCTATCACGTTCGACGGGCTTTCCTGAGGGCTTCCGCAGTTCGACAGCGTCGCAGCCCTTGCCTCGTGGACTGCGACTACTAGTTTTCCTGGTCGCCCTCGAGTGGACGTGGCCGCATCGGTGACAGTGAGCGACGTCGTGGAGATGGTGAACGGCGGGTAGACGGAACGGGGCGGGACGACGGTGACATAGGCGGCGGTTGGTCATAAGAGCGGCTTGACTGGCTGGGAAAGTTGGAGGCGACCTGCGGTTGCTGCACACGATTGCAATATCGTGCCACATGACCGACGCAACCACAAGCAAAGCAGATGGGGCGATTATCAGCAGTGCGCCATTGGTTTGCTGGTCGCATCCATGTCGCAGAACGCGATTGGCGAGCCGGCTGCTGATATGAGTGCATGGTAGGCGGCACTCGGGGCACGTGGGTGACGCCGGCGTATGTAGGCGAGACAGGTTCTCCAAAGGCCTGGGGCCTCGCGACGGTTTCGGTGTAATTTAGCGGAACAGTGACAGAAATCGGTGGGGGCGGCCTGGCAACAACTTGGGCGTAGCTGAGTGGCACAGATGCAGGAGGTGGCTGGTGGTATTCAGGGACGACCTCCGCGATTTCCTGCTGAATGGCTCGGCGGAGCGGAGGTGGAAGTGTACTTGATGGCTGTTGAGCTTGTTGTGGGGAAGCAAAAGCCAGTAGAGAGACCTGGCGGGCAACTTCCTCACGCACGAACGACTTGATTTCGGCGAGCAAGGTTGCGTGGTCTGGAACTGCTGACAAGGCCGAGAGATCAGCATCACGTGGTGGCGGGCGACGGGTCATCAAGCGCTGCCGCCGCAGCTCGTCGTAACTTTGGCATAACATGATGACTTCTGCCACAGTGCGGGGGTTCTTTGCCAGGAGCATGGTGAAGGCATCGTCGGCGATGCCTTTTAGAACATGCGTGATTTTGTCAGCCTCTGACATGTTCAGGTCGACCTTCTTGCACAAGTCAAGGATGTCCTCGATATAACTTGTGAAGGACTCACCGGTCTGCTGGGCTCGTTCACGTAAACGCTGTTCAGCTTGCAGCTTACGAACGGCAGGGCGGCCGAACACGTCGACGACAGCGGTTTTAAAAGCGGACCAAGTCGGGAAATCGGATGCGTGGTTATTGTACCACATTCCGGCCACACCCGCAAGGTAGAAGAACAGGTTGCCGAGTTTAGCTGCCTCATCCCAATGATTGGGGACGCTCACACGTTCGTACATGGCAAGCCAGTCCTCGACGTCAGTGCCATCCGCGCCGGTGAAGACAGGAGGGTCGCGGATGCGGGGGACACCGGGACATGGCGTCGGTGTAGGAGGAAGCGTTTGCTGGGCGGCGTCTTGGTACATGGTTGGAGGCACGGTACGGGATCGAAGTTCCAAGGGCATCGAATGCTGACCGAAGGTGTTTGAAGGGCACAGCACTCTCCACCAAATTGTTAAGCGGTTTATTGACGGACACTCGGCGATGATTCACGACAGCGACAGTCAATGCAGGGATCGACTCTCTGCACGAGCTGCTCTTCTTCTTAAGAAAAGGGGGCGACCCACTAGAAGGCGCTGAAGAGGATGACCCACTGTTCAAAGGCTTTACCACAATATATATATATATATATATATATATATATATATATATATATATATATATATATATATATATATATATATATATATATATATATATATATATATATATATATATATATTAACCTTTATTCAGCCTATGACCACTTGAAGCTTGGAGACGGGTTGCTAAAAGTGAATGCTGTCCAGAGTTGATGGAAAAGTTTGGCTTACTGTCGCGTGGGTGGCAGAGCATGTCAGTCGAGATTAAATATGAGATAAGGATTCCAAGCAAGGGTTGTGATAGAATGGCATGTAGACTCTTGGAAGCATTTCATGCTGAGAAGGGAGTGATGTATGTACTTTGGAAGGTGGAAAAGTTTCTTGAGCAATGTTTTGTGATGCTTCTTGACGTTAGAAGACTATGGCATAGTACATTGCCATACTATGCATGTGTCTGACTTCTAACATATTTGCTGTCAAAGCGACAAATACAGACAGATGGAAGTTAACACATGCCATGTGTTTCTTGTTTTATGTACGTAGATATCATTTACTCCCTCACTGAAGCTTGTACCATAGTTTTAAGCTTTGTTAAACTATTGATTTGTATGCGGCATCCTTGACACAAGTGACAACCAGACATATGCTAAAGCTCTTGTATGATGAGAGCCTGAGGATGACAACCACTTTACCTTTGTTGGGAAAAAAAGTGCTGAAATTCAGGATATCACTGTTTGCATATGTTGTAAGTGCTTCAGTAGAATATTGTGAAAATATGGTGATCCCCTAGAGATTCCCGTTTATAATGCCCTAATAACCAATATATTTCTCATTTCAAAGCAACCTTTGAAGACCATCTGTAAAGGTTCGAACCAGACCGGCCATTTGTTCGGTGTGCCCAACCCTCATGCAATGTCCCACATCGGAACCTTTGAGGTAGCATGAATAAATAGGCGAATAAATAAATCAAAATATGAGTATGCACTGATCACTTATCCCAGGCAAGTACGGAATATCTAGCCTATTATCAGGGTAAGATGTCAAAACAAGGTTGAGTTTGGGTGTACACATGCAACATTGATGCATGTGTCGGTTATATTACTAGCTGTGATAAAATAAAAACTCGGCACTAGCTTATGGCTGAAAAGAGTGAACAAAGAACGATGATCGTTTAGTGTTTTGTTTGTAAGATTGAAATCACCAAGAAGTAGGACAGGTTACGATAGAAATCACATGTGAACATGGTTTAATACTACCATGCAGTTAATTGAAAAGTGGGTGTTCTTGACTGTGCACAATAATGCATGATAGTATATAAAAAAATATTTGAATGAAAGTAAGGCAAAAGTAATTGATTACATTTCCGTAGTTGCTTGTTTATCTTGCTGGGGCTGTAATTGCTGTTTGTAATCAGTTAAAACTTAAAGAAGTAATTGTATTAGTATTTGCTTACCGTATTTACTCGCGTAATTCTCGCACTCACATAATTCTCGCACCCCCAACATCGCCCAACAAAAATACGATTTCTTTTTTCCTCGAGTAATTATCGCACCCCCGATAACTGCTGCAATAATGTTGTCTGCTCCTTCCAACCACTGATGATGATAGCACGCACCATCTGGTGCCATCTCTTAAGTGACAAGCGTACTATTATTGCACAGAAATTTAATCCAATTTAAGTCAAGCCAATTTACCTGAATACGTTATCAAGGGCAAGAGGCGAGAAATAAGTGCGAGTGTCACTTAGCAAAGTAACAGCTGCTGAAGTTCTGAACATGCTCGTTTGATGCCTTGCGAAATTTAGCAGTGACAAAAGAAAAAATGTCCGTAATCATTCTTCTGCAGAGATGATTCTCATGGTTGATCGCAGGGCCTCGTCAGTCAGCCTCAACTAGAGAACTGACTTTTTAATTAGGTTAAAGTATCAGCTTCAGAGTGTTTTGTGCAGGCTTGGTCACTCAAGAAACGTCGGCGGGACACTTGTTTCAGGCCTCTGATTTAATCTGCAACCAGTGCCGAGTGTTGTTCTCACGTGATAACAATGGGACAAAAATATTGCGGCAGGTTTGCAATAGTGGTGCCAAGCCTCAAAGAAATTATACTGAACAAACTTCCTTGTTTTTGTGTTATTAGTCTGTTTTTTTCCTCTTTTTTCTTTTTATGTTATTTCTGTCTTTTTTTCTACAATTTATTTTTGTCTATATTTTAGATTCCAATCTATCTGTCTTTTTAAATCTTTCTCCCTCACTTTTTTATTCTGTTTTTTCGTCATTCATTCTACACGACACTTGCTCTTTCCCCACCTTTTCTATCTGTTCCTCACTCGCTTCTTTCTAACCCCCTTGCACACTATACTGTAAAAGCTGTAATAAATTCTGCTCGCATGCCTGGATAGCCGAGTGGTTGTTTTCAGATTGTCAGTACATAGGTTCGAATGCCATCTCGTCGGGAATTTTTTTTTTGTGCAAACATTTCGTTCTCTTTGCACTCATTCTCTAGTTCATCAGTTTTATTGGACGTATCGTATCGGCGCATGTGTAATGGGAGCGAAGCACAGCAGGACAAAGATGAACAAGAGGCCAAAGAGAGCATGTGCGTTCATGATGATAGTTATTTCTTTTCTCCCATGGCAAACCAATGTTTTGCTTAAAGAGCTCCACTCTTAAAATACAAGAAAAGTTGTCACATGCACAATATTTTACTGTTATAAATGATCTTCCATATTTAGTCTTGATAAGTGTGTGCACCATCCATGTATCACAGCATTTTTTAGTGAAATAAAGGTATTTTGACCGTTTTGATCTATCTATCTAGCTAGCTGCCTACGTCTGGGTTCTCGCGTTATTACCTCCTTTACTAGTTTGTACCAAAACTGGCATATAAGAGTATGAGTGTATGAAAAACGTGACTAACGCGTCAGGATCGGAATGACATGAAGTACCTGTCGTATAAATCATGAAACCCTTTCCCATACACATCTGGTGCATACCCATGAAATGCGGGCATATCCCACAGATTATGAGCCCACAGTAAGGCTTTGCCATCTCAAGTATGGCTAAAACAGGCATTGGAAATCTCACCATGGTAACTTTAAAGAGCTTGTGTCAAAAAAAAAAATCCCCTGCCCGTTTCAGTGACAATTTCGGTGAGTAAAATATTTGTAGATTATAAAAAATAAAAATCATAATTAAAGCCAAAAGTGAACCCAGGCATTCTGTAAAGCAACCAATTTTTCTACCCCAGAGTCATACGACTGCTTAAAGTCGAGTCTACCACGATGGAGCAGGGGCCAAGATGCTCACCTGCCCACCCGAAGTTCGGGAGTTTGATCCCGGCCACGACAGAGAAATCTTTACAACTTGTTACAATGCAACAAGCGAGTATGCCTACAAACAGTTGTTATTATTATTGACAATGTGTAGCCACAACGAGCTGGTTCAGGCAGAAACCCAGCAAGCACGAGCCACACGAACGTCGTCTTCGTTCACGCTGGCACATAGCTAGCGCCGCTTTTCTCCGGTACATACTATTTGCTTATATATGAAATTAGTGCCTTACATTGTCTCAATTCTGAAAGCTTGATTACCACATGTATTCAACTTTAAAGGAAAGATGTGCTTTATTGTTATCATGCTTCACCTTGTTACAGGGAGCAAGAGAAGGTGCATTGTCATTTATAGCATGGTATTCACTGTATTTTATCGCAGATATATTTATTGTCTTCTGTGGTCTTCAATGCACCCAAAAAGCACTCATACATTTAAGCCCTCCCGTGTTGGGTGCCTTGTCTAGAACTGCGTGCTTGGTATGGCAAAGGGGCTAATAAAGCATGTGTTCCTGGAAAACATCCATAAAGTGGCTTGTTATGAGCCCCTAATCAATGTAACATTTCATATGTTGCACAAATCACTGGCTTTTGCCTTCTTGCTGAACAAGTTTGTAACAATGAAGTATTTGCAATTTGTTCACAGTATGTATAAAAAAGTTACTTTCCTCGATCTCTTACCTGTCAGCATCAAAGTATAATGTAGCATTTTTATGTGCCTTAAAATAAACAGATATTTATAACTCCCTTTCCTGTGTGGGTTTGTTGATGCCACACATGCAAGCGCAGTCCATGTACAGTTCTAGCCAGGTTTTATGCAATGCAGCAAATAAAAACACACTTTCTGCTGCATGGTAATTGTACGATGAAGTAAGCCCTGTGGTGATTACAGCTCAGGTGAAAAAATGCTAGCGGAGCTTTTTCCACGTTATACTGAATTATGTGGTTGCATCAATAAAGAAACAAAAACCGTTTCCAAGGTAACACACAATACTGCATTAATGCCCTGCTAAGTCTTTTGTATTGGTATTACTCATTTCTCCAGTTATTTTTCATTATGTGCCTATGCTGAGCATCTTCTGATACACAAAGGGGCAAAAACATGCTGCATCATCAGCTTCAATCAAGCTTTTTTGTTGTTGTTTTTTCCGCCCTGACTGTTCTACGAAAATTTTGTACAATAGCCTGCTTAAAGATAACACTGTGCTGCATTTGCCAAGACTGAATTATGTCATGCAGTTTCTTTATGAGAAATAAATCAGAAAGCACCATAATTGAAAGATAAGGCGAAAATGGCAGACCCATGTTGTTCTGTTGCCTTATCTCGAATTTATCTATAGTGCGGCACGATTCTCTCCTAAAATAGATGTATAAAGTAGTACACCTTCAGTGTGTGCTGCTAAGCACATTGTGAAAAAGTGCTCCACACAATAAATTAGGGAGTTATTCATTTAAAAGTTTAGTGTAGGAGCAGAAGCTTCACTTTTGTATGCATAGGTTCTATAACAAAAAAAACAGAAAATGATTATACCACTCTTGCAGGAAGTTAAAAGCATGCCAGCTATTCTAAAGCTGTAGAAGAAAGGACAAAGGATTCCAAAGACCTAGGACTCATATGTAATAGGATATCACAATCTTGTGCAGTTAAAATAAAGTGATATTGATATCCTGATTTTCTCTATGGCTTTGTTGATGCCAGGGGTGTATGCATAGTCCCTATACTGCTGTAGCCATGTACACTTTCAAAGGAAAACACTTCCTTATATACAGTGTAAGTAGGTCCCCGGAACGAGTATGGACTTGGTGAGTAATTACCAACTGGGCTATTTTGAACAAAAACTTAACAGAGTATATGTGGTTGTTTCAACAGGGAAAGAGATAAAACCTGAGACCAAGGTTACAAGCAATGTTGCACTCATTCTGTCCTCAATGTAGTTATTTCCCTTTGTCAGGATTTATATACCAGTCATTCTTTAGCATGTGCCTATGCCAAGCAATCTTATGACTCATAATAGAGCCAAAATATGCTGCATCAAGTTAGGGCAATGCTTTCTGGGTCACATTGATCAAGTGTCTCAATGATTAGGCTGCATATGCATAGACATCGATTTAGCCATGAATTTATGAGGACGACATTGATCAGCACTATATAAAGAAAAGGTGGGGTGAAAATTACAGACACAGCATGTGTGTTCAATGCCTTCTCTTTATTTCATTGACAGCGCTGTTGTTATAGTTCCTTCCTAAAAAAGCAGTATGCAATACTACACCTGTAAATATATGTGCATGCATGTGCCACCAAGCACATTCCAAACAAGTGCTTCACAAAAACTGTGTAAGCCATTCCTTTCAGAGCCAATTGCATCTGGTATGCAATAAGTATGCCACTTTTGCCAAAAATTTATGAAAGTATATGCCAGCAATTCTAAAGCTGGGCAGAAAGGATACTTCTTTCAAATGCTAGGTATTAAATAGGTGAAAAACTTTGAATATAGCTTTCTGAAAGAATCAGATGTGCAAGGAACTGTAAAGTTAGTACTGTTCAGTTACAGTTAGTACTGCAGATGACTTCAAGTACCCGTGGTCACATATCCCTTATAATGTGTACTGTGCACATACATGTGCATCGTCACTGTACAACAAAAGTCATTGAGTTGATGAATCACAGAACCAAGTTTTTTGTATTAATTGCAGCCACATAAACTGCTAAGTTCATCTTAGGTTCCAAAAGATACACTTTGCACCCGGACATATATTGTTGCAAGAGATGCTTGTACTGCAAAGAAAACAAGTCGTGCAAGGAAATTGTAGAAGGGATAATTAACAGCATGATGTTGTGAAACCAACGTGACTATCACAACTGACTGAAATGTTAATTATAACAGCCGAGTTCTTTGTATGAATTAATTTTTATGGTTGATTTTTCCGGCGGGTGTAGAAAAGTTGTGAGTGAGTCGTTGAAAAAGATTTGGTTGTATACAGCATAGCGGTGATATTCCACGCTCGCTCATTTCTTTTTTTAAATGATTGTGTTGGTGCCATGAAAAATTGATCGGCGCAGGCTGTGCCAGAATGTTTGAGAAACTTCTAGACTGTTTTAGACTATTTGCGAGTATGACACATACTAGAGGTTACTAACACAGTTTTTATTACTGTGCTCCCAATGGGAGCCTCCGCAATAACGCTCGTTCCACTGACAGTTAGATTATTGGTGGCCGTGAACTGCTGCGAGTGTACGTGTGATCGAGTGAACTTGGTTTTCCGGGCACAAGTCAACTCGATTTGAAAGTTTCTTCTATGAACTAGCTGATGACCGAACGGCATGCCGTCAAAAACACACATGACAATAGATACTGCACGACTTAGATCGTCAGATGAGAAGCGGTTCTGAATGTCATGACGAATGATATACATCGAACTACGTACTGGACACAAAGCGTGTGAGCTGAAGTGCGTTGGCGGGCTAGTTTGTTTATCATATATCCACGTCTTGTCATCATGAATATGGCCTCTAAAGATAATGTTGACTCCGATCAACTCGTTAGAGTAAAAATTGCGCTGTTGTGACCAGAGTTAAAAACGGTAGAAAGGAAAATGTGCGTTACTGGGCCCTGAATCGCCATGTAACAATCCGTACATTTGTGTGTGCATTACGCTTTTAAAGTGCATGGAGATATTAATTTTATGTGCTAGAGGTGTTAATTCTTATTAGTCTGCTTGCCATGAGTTACTCAAGAGGTCAAATACCTTCCGTTAGATTTTTGACAGGCACACCTTCGATCATTGATCGTGCACCAACGATATTTATTCTGTGAGGGTGTATTTATGCATTCTCTTCTGTCCGCATTCAATCGCGCTGTTCAAACTTAGTGGGAGCTTGCACAAGAAGCTCTTATACAAGTTGTATACATCAGGGATTGAGTGCCGCTCTCGGTATGATTACAACAAACATGCTTTACCGCAAAGCAAATATGCTTCACCGTGTGACATTTTTGTCCTGCAGTGAAGCCAAACAAATGCTGCGTTTGTTTTGGGTGCATATACGATCGGCCCTTCCCCATGTGTGGATATGTATGTGTTTAAAGACCATGGTCGTATTCTGTGATTGCGACAACATATGGAGCTCCAGCCGCGTTTTCTATCTCGAAAAAGAAAGTTTATTTTGAATTTGAATTAAGAGATCTTTTGCATGCATTGCGTGCACCTTATACTACATCGAGCGCTTAAACAATGACTGCCGTTTTATTAATTTATACCTATAACCGAGCAGGGCTTATTGGTCGGCTAGACAGTGAGTAGATAACACCATCAAAAACTAGTTAGAGCATAACGGGTAACATGTGCAGGGGAAAAAAAAGCATGCGCATATACACAAACAAACAAACTTGATATGTCTAGGTGGAAATAAAAGAATACTCTGAAAAATCAAACTGATACACACATATGTGTTAAAATTATATGTAGCTCATATATACCCAATAATTAAAATAATAAGTACATACACCACTGCACTAGTGAACAAAAATATTACGAACAATTATGTGAATCTGTGCCAGCACACGTGCAACAAAAATTCATTGTGAAGCATTGCGGCACTTGAATTCCTGAATAAATGTGAGGGAAAATGATTTTTGCGCGAATGCTGCATGCAAATGACGCGTCGCTTAATTGCGTACTGATGAAATTTAATGCAAGTAAGAATGAATGCGTGCTAGCACTCAGTTATAAACAACTAAGGCGAATATCTTTTATTTTCGATCTTGGAAATTAAGCATGTTGTGGAAGAGAACCTAAAGAATCGCGGGTTAGATGGCGACTGCGACTGATGCGAAATTCTAAACAAACTGCATGCATGAACATTGATCGAAGGCGTGCTTGTCAAAAATTAACTACATATGACAATATATCGTTGTCAGACCTCTGTGATGTGGCTCTTGACAAGCATGCCAATAAGAATTATCACCTCGCGTGCCCATCCAAGTGATATTTTCATGCGCTTTTATATGGGTATAGTTGTACAACACTCCGTCTGAATTGAAACAGGACAATTTAGGGCTAAGTAACGCACATACTTTCGTTCAACCATTTTCACCTGGGATCAAATAAGTGTAATTTTGACTCCAGCCCGTGATCAGAGTAAGCGTTACCTTTAGAGACTAAATTCGTGGTGATGTGACGTGGTTACCTCGAGCTAAGCTATTGCGCATATAAGTATGATAAACAAACTAGCCCGCCAACGCGTCTAGTCCCTGTACGATGTTTAATAAGTGGTGACAGTCCAGTCCATGCACCGAGTTGACTGATTGGGACTCCTTGGAATACGCGTCGTTATCGCGGAGACTCGCGTTTAGACTACTCATGCCGTGGGTGCAAATAGTATAAAACCATTCAGTAGTTTTTCAAAAATTCTGGTACAGACATGACGATAGAAGGCCTAAAAATGAGCATGGCCAGCTTGTGCAGCAAAAGCAATATTTGATTGATTGATATGTGGGGTTTAACGTCCCAAAGCCACCATATGATTATAAAAGACGTCGTAGTGGAGGGTTCCGGAAATTTCGACTACTTGGGGTTCTTTAACGTGCACCCAAATCTGAGCACACGGGCCTACAACATTTCCGCCTCCATCGGAAATTCGGCCGCCTCCGCGGGATTTGGTCCTGGGACCTGCGGGTCAGCAGCCGAGTACCTTAGCCATTAGACCACTGCGGTGGGGCGAAAAGCCATAATAAAAATATACAATAAACTCGGTTGTTATAAACTACAGTTGTGGCTCTCACGTGGGCTCTACAGCAATTTATAATAATTATTATGCAGTGAATTATCGCCTGTGTGCCTTGAAGCTAGTTTTTCAGACTTCGTTTACGCGTTAATGTAAATGCCGTTAATTACTCTGCACAACTTGTTTCTCTTGCAGTGGGAATCTACATCTCACGTAACATATATATTTCTAGGTTCAAAGAGAAAACTCGCAGCGAGCCGTGTTTCTGTAGATGCAACAAATATATACAGAAAACTTTGTTGGCTGAATTCGTTGCAACAACTTTCGCTGTGAAGTATAGATATGCATGCACAATATGTAAACTGAGACATGTGACATACCATACTTTCAGATCATCCGCAGTACAAATTAAAAAGTGCCTATAGCCCTGCAGTTCCCGAGAAACCGTTTCTCTCAGAAAGGTGTGTTTAATGTTATCCACCAATATATATATATGGTACCCAGACAACACAAACACAACCTCAGGACGTCCTCAGTATGCCTCCGTGAGGACAATATGACGCCCTCAGAATGTCCTCTTATGGTACTAGAAAGGCACTAATCCCGTCCCCTTGTCCATACACATAACCTCAGCACATCCCCAAAACAACAATGCAGGACTTTTTCAGTATCTTTTCAAAACAACGATAGCGTGGCCGGTTCGGTACTGTAGGCAGTGATACTACTTAGGATTTACTTATTTTCATGTTTCCATACATCAAATGAAAAACACCTGCGAGGTCTCGAGTATATATACTGTATCAATCAACAGAGAGGTGACGGTGCTGGACTATTAGAGTAAAACAAACAAAGCTTGTTCACTGAAATTGATTTATTTAACAGTAATTATTCACAACTGACAGCCTTGTCAGGCATTCGAGTTCGCGTATAGTCTAAAAAAATAAAAGCTGTATCAAGGCAGTCATCACAGCTCAATCAACTACGTTTGTAATCTTCCTCGAAAGTTTGACACAGTGTCCTCATCACCACGTGTATCGCGCCCAATGCACTCACTAGTGTTAGAGGCTCCGCTCTGACAGCCTATCAGTACACTCGACACGGGCGTTGACTTGACTTGCCCGAGGTCGGACCATGTGTCAGATGCAGAAGTCGATCCTTTCACGTTGAAACCAGGCTGCTTCGAAGCCCAATTGATCGCGATTGGCTGTTGTTTCAGGCTGATTCGCACCACACCTCGCCGCGGTCGGCTGGTGTCACTGCATCCATGATCAGTCTGAACGTTGAGCAGCCCAGTACACCCATCAACACGGCAATTTACCTCCCGTCATCACCTACGACTTACACTCTCAGACATATCTCACTTTTAACCATGCACACAAACAACGGAGGACGCGAACCTTCTCTAGTCCACTGCACTTTCCCTGACAGGGCCGCCGCTGCCATTTAAACAGTCAGTTGGCTTGGAATGGCTTGGCAATATGATAAAATGGAATGGCTTGGAATGGCTTGGCTACATTTAACAGGGTGCCGCTTATATAATGGCTACCGCATAGTCAATGGTTGCCAGCTGCTAGTTTGTTACTACGCGCTACAGCGGCGTATAATGACAAATTTAAGGCTGTGACATTCAAAAAACACACTGTTTCAAATGGACATTTCACAATACCAGGTTCGATCATTAAACGCGACGCATAATTGGAAAATTTTTTGCCAAAAAGAACCAAACGAGGCAAAAAGATACTATAACTATAACTTTATGACTGTAAGAAATAAACGTGTGGAGAAAGTTTTCACGTATGAAATGCATCTACCTGGTGCGCAAAGGTCTTGAGGAATTATATCTAAGTGCTCAGTGCAATGATTTTGTAATCCCCAGAAGATGCTTAACAGGACCTTTTCCGGACCAATTGTCCTCACAAAGCAATCGAAAAGATGTTTCCGGGGCAAAGCAGTTTCTGTCCTTCTCAGTAAGCACTAAGGTCAATGAGAACTGTGCGAGGACGATTGTACCATATCCCCACAGCGCCCAACGTATCAACATTGATACGGCGAATTCAGACGTCTCTTTTATGAAAGAAATCGAAACTGAATCCCCGAAGGCCGCTGTAGGGCACTCTGGACATGTTGGACATGCTGGACATGTTGAAAAAATATATACGTGTCGACTAAAGATAACAGTAATGCAGCGGTAATGAAAATCAGGGCACTGTGGAATTACAATAGGTACGCTGTTGTGAGAGAAATATGGAAAGAGGTCATGGTTCCTGGTCTGACGTTCGGCAATGCGGTCCTGTGCATGAAATCAGAAGTTCAAGCAAGATTAGAAGTTAAGCAAGGTGAAATAGGCAGGCTTGACTTAGGAGCTCACGGGAATACACCAAATCAGGGAGTACAAGGTGATATGGGATGGACATCATTTGAGAGCAGGGAAGTTAGCAGCAAGATAAAATTTGAAAAGCGATTGAGAGAAATGGGGGAGGAGCGTTCGGCTAGGAAGGTAATCAGCTAGCTACCTGTACATGAAGAATGTCGATACAAAATGGAGGAAGCGAACCAGAAATTGACTGGTAAATACTTAGAAAACAGCAGGGGGCCAAACCGAAAAGAATTATCAGTTACGAAGAAGGTGAAATAAGCTGAGGCCGATATGTGGAGAATTGGCATGATTAAGAAGTCCGCACTAGAGATCTAACGAACTTTTAAGCAGGAAATTGCCAAGGAAAGGATCTATGATAATACTCGGGGTAGTTCTCTACTGTTTGAGGCCAGGACAGGAATAACATCGGGCCAAATACAAAGGGGTAGACACGGTATGCAGTGCGTGTGGAGAGGAAGAAGAAACTGCGGAACACTTGATAATGTTCTTTAAAGGGCTTCACCCTATAAAAGGGCTTCAGGATCATCCTGAAGCCTATAAAGGGCTTCAGGATGATGGCGCAGTGTTTTTCAAAGCACTGGGGTTTAGGGACAGTGAGGGCAAAATAGACTTCAAGCGGGTAGAATTAACTAGAAGGAGGTTATCTGATTGGTGGCTAAATTCAAGGCACGAGTGAAAATTAAACCCTTCACTGCAAAGTACGAATCCTCAACCTCTCTATCTTAAGGGAAAAAAAAGATAAATCTAATGGTTAGTTCACTAAGTATTACGGCTAGGTGGCGTTAGCCGCCGCCCGATCTAAAGGGTACAGCCACATCCATCCATCCATCCACCCATGGAAAAATTTTGGGAGGGACGTTGCAGCTGAGCGGGTTGTGGGCCAGTCAAGTCCTGCAGAGCAACAGAGTTTGAGCCACGTTGTGTGGCTGTCGACATTGTTGCGCCGAGTTTTTGCCGTCAGCTTTGAGCGTTACGCAACACACAAGACGACAGTATACATTACAGTGCATACTGTAACCATGCCGCGACAACGGCAACACCACTGTTAGGCGCTTGGGTGTCTAACAGGCAACGTGTTCGTGAAGAGTAAGCAGGACCTGTCATTGTTTGGCATCCTGAAGGATGAAAACAGGCCGAAAGAATGCGAGAAGAACCAGCACAGAGCGGACAAGCTTCTGGAAGACACCAACGCAGTTTGCGAACTTCACTTACAACCGCGTCTGTGCATATTATCTATGGAAAAAAAGTGCGCATACCTCACCCATTATGCACGCCGAGGCTGTTTTCAACACTTGTTCGGCTGACCAACTTTTGTGACCGAGGAGGCCTCCTTCATCCCTCAAGTCAGCTGTACAGCTTGATGAAAAAGCTCGAGGATATTTTCACAGAATGTTTTGCCAGAGTAAGCTACACTCTGACAGCATTATGGACATACTGGCAATTGTTCAGCGCAGACTGTCGATTGAAGTTGGTTGCAGTGTGCACGCAGCTACCCTCAAAGCGAAATTAATTACTTTTCACGTTGTCACACGTCTTCATTCAATTTGAAAGGACTGAACACTGACAATTAGGCAGGGAAGCGGCAGAGAGCCAAGCAGCTGAAGATGAGCCGTCACACATGAAGTGAATAAGGTGTGTAAATCAGTGACTAAATGGTGTACTTAAGTTCTTGCAAATAAGAGCTTCATGTCAGGAGCAGAAGCTTCGTGTGTATCTTTATTTAGTTTTTCACTATGTCGCTCTACATATGTCTAACATACGTGTATTTGCGTATGTATGATTAATAATAACCACCAGAAAACTGTTGTGTCATGATCTACAACTGAAGCAGAACAAAAATTATTTAAGCACTACAATTTCACTTTATAATAAAGGCGCAAACCCAGCCAGCACGCCTGCATGGTAAAGCTTTTCTGGGAAGTGAACATGCACTGTTTTCTTATTATGTCGTGAAAGGGCGGGCATAATCTTGTTGTGAATTCTATTTAGGTTCGGTCTACACAGCATGAACTGTACGTTTGGTCACTGTATCAAACCATGTAATTTGTGGGATACATCATCCTTTTCGACGAGGTGTTATATTCGAGGAAACACGATGTGGCCTGAACAAATATAGTGCTTATCAGGAATACTCTACTAACTCAAGCACACACCCTCCGAAACCCACACACACACACAAAAGGCGTTAGCTGCGTCGCATAGAAAGGGGAATGCACAGACTGCGCCGGCTGCCATCGGACTAATTTTCGGGAAGCTGTATCGCAAAAGAAAAGGAAACACTGTGAAGCGAGAGCACCAGAAGCTCTTAATATAATCAGAGGGCAGTCAAAGCATGCAAGTTTATTACAAATATAGAATAAATGCACGTTCCAACTTTTACGAGCGGCCATCGGCGAGCAGCTTCTGCAGGTGAAGCTTCCATTGAAGATGCCTGTGGCGCCATCTCGCTTATGTGACGCCGTAGCTGTGGAGTAAGCCATATTTGCAAGATTGTTTCAGCGCGCGAACAATGGGAAAAGAACAAGGTAGACAGAAAGAGCACTGACTTCCAACTAACTTTATTTCACAGAGTGGCAAGAATATATACGTCTAAAAAGGGTGATTACAGAGCATGAAGGTAAAAAGCAAGCCTAATCTACACACCAGTAACAAAGTACGATTGACGGGTTCTCTAGTGCCTCAAAGCCCAGCCAGGTAATCACGTTCAGCTTGTGATAAAGCAACGAAAGAAGTGCTTACGCATTTATCTCCTAGCACGTGTATTTTTTCGGCTTCGATAATTTCTCGGGTAAACTGGTCCCTGTGCCTTGCCAATATAGAGCACTGATCAAAGAGGGGGGTGCACCCACAATCTCGGCAATGAATACCAAGATGCCCTTGTACCACATTGTGCACATTGTTTCGGTGTTCCCGGAGGCGGTCATTTATGCACCTGCCGGTTTGGCCGACATAGATGCACCCACACGTCAGTAGAATCAAGTAAACGACTCCCACTGCTCATGGGACGTAGCGTGTCCTGTGCGCGACAGAGCACGAGGCAGAATTTGGGCGTGGTGAATTGACCCGTTTGCAAAGTTTCTGCAATTTTTCCGGTGATGAAAAAACCACAATAACGTTGGCATCTCGAGCAATTTTTTTTAGCCTGCGTGAGACGCCGTGCACGTAAGGTAGTACGACAGGCCGGCTCTTTCTGACACTGTTGCGCTTATCCGGTTTGTCGCCTCGCTTCACGACAGTGACCAGCTTTTCCGCCACCGAAACGAGAACGTGCGCGGGGTAACCAGTTTTGGTGAGACGCTCCACTTGTAGGGCAAAGCTGCAGTGTACCATGTGGGGGCAGGACTTCTTTAAGGCGTTGGCAAGGCAGAGGTTAGCAATGCCCCGCTTGACCAATTTAGAGGGAGCTGAGCTCACTCAAACAACGCCTTGACTTCTTCCCGAAGTCAAGGCATTGTTTTGTGGCCTCACTCCCTCTGTTGGCCATCGTTTAAGAGTAGCCAATATTCTACGCTCTGAATGGCATTGGCAGGCTCGCCTGTACCGTAAAGCCCTGCAACTACGAATCCTCGGGAACGAACGCACAGCAGTTAAACAAAATAAGTGTCGTGAGCTCTCAAACCTCGTAGACCGAAACGTCGAGTTCATGTGGCGTCAGTCGCTCAGTTACCTGTGGGCCATCACACCAAGGAAGTCTCCAGCTGCTAGAGACCCTGTGCATGTTCTCGGGGATGCTTTTGTTCCCGACAACGTTAAGGACACCCTATGCCTCGGACCAAAGTACGCGGTGGCACCTTCAAGAACCCCGCACGAGCTCCTCACTTTGGTCAGGCAAGTCGCCCGTCGTGCTCCTGACTGAATGTACGCTGGCGACGCCGCTCGACTAAAGACACGCAGCTGAGCTTCACAGCGTCATTCCCGCGGTTGATCACGCTTACACTCTAAGGCAAAATTACCCGAAAAGGGAGTAACGGAGCCCAATAGGCGCACGCGATTAACGGATAGACCATTGAGGAGCAAGCACGGATGGAAGCGTGGCGCGTAAAACCAAGGGATGAACCGCCCGGGCATTGCAGGCAGTGCAAAAAGCGTTGCCAAGGTGACCAGGACTCCCTGTCCTCTGCTGGCTCAGTCTTTCCCCCGTACTTTGCCGGCAACGGTTCGCGTTGCGCGCCCTCGGAGTGCTCGACCACGGCCGCTTGGATTCGACGATCAAAGAATTACGACGTGGTGCTTGTGTGTACGCTTGGATGAGCGTGGGCTGCTGCTTTTGCGTTTCGCTACACCCATGAAGTCTGGAGCAAGTCTCGACACGTCGCCACGCCGCGCTGTATATCTTTGGCTTCAAGCTAGTCACGACCAACACACGACAGCAACAGTTGGGAGGCCAATATGGTGGCCGAGAAAACAACAGGCTTATCGGATATATACTTCAGTCCAACTCATGGCAGAAAACAGTGCTGGATTGTAAGGCAAGTAGGTTATCATTCTTTATTCTACTCTACTTGTCGCGTGTGTGATACGGATCGCGCTTGCCGGCAACGGGCCCGGTCGTGTTGTATACCGCACGCACGAAATGCATCGCGAAGGTCAGCTTCGGCGTCTGCAGTTCACCTGTGCTTTGCGACCGCCTGGGAATTGGCCGCCATTGCCGTCGGCCTCCTGTACGCTCGCTCATCGAGTGCTCGCCTGTCTTCACCGCCACGATGAGCTCCTGGCTGACGATATTGGGCTGAGACCTCGTCGCTGTGTTGGGAGCCATCGAAAACACGTTGCGGGTTCTCGTAAAGAGCTTGGCTGTAGTATGTCGCGCACTGTGAGTGCACCAGCACGGGCTGGCGGGGCTTTCGCTGGCATCGGAACTCACTGAAAATTGGTCGCCATTACAGTTGTCTTTCCAGTCAGTCGGTCGCAAGTAGCTCGGCGCCATCCGTTGGCCGCGGCGGCGGACTCGCGTTTGCGCACTGCACTCGCTCGAGTTTGTGGAAAAGGGCCGCATTATACCGTCGATTCCTTCGGCGCTAGCTCCAAACCACCTCGGCGCTGTTCGTGGCGCCGGCCAAGCGTACGCTCGCTTTCCTGTTCGAAGTTTGCTGGCGGCAGACACTCCGCGTGCAGCGCCGTGCTTGGTCTCGCGTTCACTTGCTCGAGCGGAACGACGTCGCTCGCTTAGGACTCGCCGACTTGTTAGTGGCACAATGGTTCGCGGAGTTGTGACTGCGGCCACCGCTCCTAAGCTGTTGCGCTACGGGGATCGAAATGAGTCTTTGACGATGTATGACATCACAGTGAAATTATTAGCATATAATATCTCACGTATGTTTTCATTTCACCTTGCACGTATTTCTCATATGCATTTGTATTCATCCTCTGTCACGTGTGACTCACAATTTTACATACTTATTGTGCAGCCGTGGGCACACACCACGCTGAAGACTATGTCGCTGGCGTCTGCGATGTCCTTCATCCATCTCTTTCGTCAGAGCAGCTTCAGATGGACTGTGCGAGATGTGAAGGTAAAGTTATTTGTGTATCATATTTTAACACTTGTTTTTTATATTAACGTGCACGTACTTGTCATATGCGTGCATCTTCATCTTCTGTCACGTGTGTCTAACTGCTTTTACTATATTTTTCTACGTGCAGCCGTCGGAACACAACAGACAGAAGGCTGCGTGCGCTGGCGTCTGCAATGCCTGTCATCTATCACTTCCATCGGAGGAGCTGCCCAAGGAGGGAACAAGATTTGAAAACGAGACTGGACTTGTCCACTCTACCATAAATTCACTTAAAAGAATGGAGAAACTTCATGTGTATGTAGAAAAATAAAAGATTTCGATGTCTAACTTTTTTCTTTCGTTGTTGCCGTGACTGCGAAAGCAGTTACACATTGGTGGCTAACTACTTTTTCGTGTGTTCTTTTCTGCCCTATTTGTTGTTCACTGCACGGAAAAACAGGCGAAAAAAGTATTAGGCCTCGCGGAAAATAAACTAACAACAATGTGTGAACTGGGGACGAAAAGTCCATCCGATTGGAGTATTGAGTGGATCAACCGTTCGTCCAGCAAGGTGCAACTGTGAGAACTAACGGTTTCCCGGTAAGGTGTAAATGTGGGGATTAACAGTTGCTCTATAAGGTGCAAATGTGAGGACTAAATGTTAGTCCTTTGAGGTGAATTGTGGGACTAATGGTTACTCACTAAGGTGTAAATGTGAGGACTAAATGTTAGTCCTTTAAGTTTGTCTATGTGGACTACTGTTAGACCCGGTGCCGTTATTCCATAAAGAAATTAATGGTAGTGGCAGCCCCATTAGTCCTCAAAAGGACGAACCACGCACCCTTTTAACACCCTTTTGCCTTAGAGTGTACCCGTTCGTATTCGGCGAGCCAGTCTTCAACATCCTCCTCTTCTGTACTGCTGAAGATTGGTGGGTCGCGTTCACGCGATGGGCCTGGGCAGACCAATGTGGGCACCAGGACAGCAGGTTGCTGATGTGGTACTTCATCCGCCATTGCAGAGGCTGGCTTGAGTTTCCGGCTGCGAAGTACCAGGTTGGCGCGACCCAGCAGCTCCACCACTTATTACGGGCGTTTATTGATAGCATGGCGATGTGATGTAACCAGTGTTAAAGGGGTTTATTGAGCTAGGTACACAGCGACCGGTAAGATAGCAACAGCAGTAGGCAAAGCGTAGCCAGAGATCGAACAGCCGAGCGAGCCAGGCGATGGCAATGCGCTTCCGCATCTCTTCCTCGCAATGTATTTATACGCGCACGTGTACGAAAACGCACGGGAACCCCCTCCTTTTCTTCTCTATTTTTTATTGTCTGGCGCGTAGCACGGACGACGCTTCGCATTCGGTCTGGCAACATGAAGGAGAATTTTGTCGGAAGTTGTGGTAGTTGCGGTATCCATGTGGTAGGCAAGCAGTTAGCTACCGTAAGCAGTAGGCTGTGGTTATGTATGTACGCATACTTTATATTTACGCATATTTAAGTATGTACGCATACTTTAGTATGCGTACATACCTAAATGTATGTACGAATACATTTAAAACAAAGCTGCACATTGTGAGTCCCCGCTTATCAGCAAATGTCAAGACGCTACGCTCTAACAACAAGTGCTTTTACCAAGTGAGTGCTGCGTTTATGTGCTGTTTACACCTGTGTGAAAGTTCCGCGTCGTGTATACAGACCTGAGGTCAACGTGCGACCCGATGTTGCATTAGTTTTGAAGAGTCAAAGCGAAGGTCACTAACTCAGTATTTTCGTTCTTGGATTTTCAGCAGGCCTATATTTACAAGTGTCTCATGTTTGAACTGTCAGATGGTACTCCTCATTGTAGTACCACCAGGCTTGCGCCTCGTTCGAGAACTTGGAGTTAAATGTTCCTATGCTGCAATAGCTCAGCCTCGGCACCGTTCAGGGAGATGCTCTATAGAAAATAGCAGTTGCCTCGCGAAATGACTCGGGTCACTTTTAGCGGCTGACAGTTTTATTTTGCTGTGGCAGAATCAGTTAAAAAGTCTGTACTCGAATATGCGTGTTTGCGAGTTTTCATTAGTGCTTACGACGTTTAGAACAGGTAGTAGCGATATTTGGTTTTTGACCTTATGTATGTTATCGCGTAGCAAGTGCTTTTTAGCGTGGCGCCATTGCTTGGGCTTATGTTGCCCCAGAAAATAACCATAGTACTGTCGGGCTCTCGGAAACATTTTGGCGCGGGTGCAGCGGTAGAGCTGAGGGAGGTAGTACAGAATCACACTTGTCTTTAGCGTCCAGCAGCCCGCTTCAGCTACCGTCGCCTGCAGAATTTTGCAAAGAACGACGCTTTAATGATGCGTAACAAAGTTACCGGTATGCTATGGCCTTGTGCTGCTATTCAACACGAACAGAAGCTTAGCTAAGGTTAGGTAGGAGTTGTATACAAAAACAGCATCCACCGCCACGCACTCGGCCGCCCTAGACAAGTGTGATTCCGTCCCTTCTTGGAGCACAGTTGCAGAACTTAGTTCACCCGGAATGAAATTATATGACCCGTATTGGCGCCAGTTAGAAATCACTACTTTTGACATGCCTGACCTCTGCCAGTTTCGTGTTTTCAAAGCATTTCTACAAAGCTGCGCTGTGTTTGTATGTGTGTGGTTTTGTCCATTTGCTGTTTCTATGCGTCTTAATTTTTATTTTATTTTTTATTTATAAAATACTGCAGGCCCAAACAGGGGCCCAAGCAGGAAGGGCAAAAGGACACAAACAAAGCAAATAAAGGCAGAGAAATCGCATACTCAGCAAAAAAATAACACTGGCATGTGTACAAAAGAAAATGCAGCAAAAAATAAGGCAAAAACTACATAATTTCTTTAAAAGTGGTACGTAAAGGTGAAGCAACAAAAGTAGTAACATCAACCAAAAAGTTTTCACACACTGAAATAACACCATGTGGTAAAAGCACGTCAAACATATATACACAAAGAGCCATGAGATAAGGCAAGTGACATTGGCTTTTTAAACTAAGGATTAAGGAACAGAAGGATAATATATAATGAAGCTATAAAAATTGGTACATGATGGTCAGAAGTTCAAATAGTAACATGTGCTAAGAAATCGTCGTTACATAAGGGGGGAAATGGTAGGTTGTTCCACCAGGGTCCCCACGCAGCGTGTTGGGAGTATCCAGGCAGAGTAAGCTTCACCACTGGGGCGACGCGTCACAGCCCCTCGAAGCCCGCCTGTACCCTGTTTAGCTACCGGTGGGTGGCCGGCCGGCACTGGGGATCGAACCCCGCACCTCCCATAGCTGAAGCGGACGCGTACGTGCAATGCCACAGCTACGGTAGGGTTGTTCCAGTCGGTGATAGTTATTAGAAGGAATATTTGAAAAGATTAGTGCGTGTTCGATAGGGTGTTAGAGAGTCAGCATGACGATGCCGTGTTGTTCGAGCAGTAAGCGACAATAAATAAGGACTTGGGTTTATGGCAGAGTTTATTTTTCAGTGCAAACAGGAATTTTAGTCTGTATTTTTCTGTGCAGGAGTAGTGTTTGAATACTATTCTGCATCATTAAACTAGAGGGAGAGTCACTATTACGATATTTAGAAAAAATGAACCGACAGCTTTACGCTGAATCATTTCCAGTCTATCGATATTAATTTTTGTATACGGATCCCAGAAAACGCTGGCGTATCCGAGTTTAGGCCGAATTAGTGATGTATAAGCCGTTAACCTTGTGCTAGAGGGTGCATCCTTTAGTTTATGTCGGAGGAAACGAAGTTTTAGGAACGAAGAGTTTCGTTTATCGGTAATGTGCATATTTCAATTAAGGTTATTAGTTATTGTGATTCCGAGGTTCTTGTACTCCTTCACTTCTGCAAGCGTTTCGGAACCCAGCTTGTACCCAAACACGGGCAAACTGTTGTGCCCAGCAAGACACAACAAGTACCATGTGCACATACGTAATTTCGTGTTCGGTATGTGTGCAGTAACAACTTGCATGTGGGTAATGAAACACCCTTTCTGTTCCACTTGTTATACTCACCCTAGCATTGTAATAGCAACGGTAGAGCAACTACGTTCAAGTGTCACTTGTACATTGCTCAAAGTCAACACGGTCACAGAATGTTGACGCCGGTGAGTTTCACGCGGAACATGGGCACAGTGGCCGGGCGCTGCGTCTGCCTCATGTCGGAATGCAACCGTAAAAGAAGGCCTACGACAAATCATGATATCTGTACAGTGGGTGAATTAATGACGTAAAAACACTCGCCGTTGTCAGAGCATCTAGCGCGTGGTCTCTTGTACTTGCTTCGTTGTCCATGAGATGTTACCCTTTCTTATTAATCGGACGAAATGATTTCACCGAAGGTGTCGCACTGGCCCAGAGTGTGCAGCGCCATTTCATTAGCTTCGGATCGTCACGACACGCTCGCTGCGCAGCTCACGTGCTTTCCGAGCCGGAGAGAGAGTTGCATCTTCCGCTTTAGATTCGGATGTGAACGAGAGAGGAGAATTTTTCAAGTGAATATGGCTGACTTCTGGCTTCGCAACAGCTTCACAGCGAGTGACGTCAGGGCCTGTTCTAAATTTTTTTATCCTCCATGGCGCAGCGCATCGCCGCCTTGTGTGACGTGGATGGATGGATGGATGGATGGATGGATGGATGGATGGATGGATGGATGGATGGATGGATGGATGGATGGATGGATGGATGGATGGATGGATGGATGGATGGATAGATGGATGGATGGATAGATGGATGGATGGATGGATGGATGGATGGATGGATGGATGGATGGATGGATGGATGGATGGATGGATGGATGGATGGATGGATGGATGGATGGATGGATGGATTGTTATGGCTATACCCTTTAGATCGGGCGGTGGTTAACGCCACCAAGCCGTGATACTTAGTGAACCAAACACTAGGTTTCTTTTTTTTTTCCTTCGAATAGTGAGGTTGAGGACTCATACTTTGCAGTGAAGGGTTTAATGTTCACTCGTGCCTTCATTTTAGCTACCAATCAGATAACCTCCTTCTAATTTATTCTACCCGCTTAAAATCTATTTTGCCCTCCCTGTCCCTGAACCCCAGTGCTTTGAAAAACTTTGCGCCATCATCCTTAACTATAGGGTGAAGCCCTTTACAGAACATTATCAAGTGTTCGGCAGTTTCCTCTTCGTCTCCACACGCACTGCATACCGTGTCTACCTTTTCGTATTTGGCCCGATATGTCTTGTTTCGCAATGCTCCCGTCAAAGCCTCAAACAGTTGAGAACTACCCCGAGTATTATCATACATCCTTTCCTTGGCAATTTCCTGCTTAAAAGTTTTATAGATCTCTAATGCGGACTTCTTAATCATGCCAATTCTCCACATATCGATCTCAGCTTTTTTCACCTTCTTCTTAACCGATAATTTTTTTTGGTTTGGCCCCCTGCTGTTTTCTAAGTATTTACCAGTAAATTTTCTGGTACGCTTCCTCTATTTTGTATCGACATTCTTCATGTACAAGTAGCTGATTACCATCCTAGCCGAACGCTCCCCCCCCATTTCTCTCAATCGCTTCTCAAATTTTATCTTGCTGCTAACTTCCCTGCTCTCAAATGATGTCCATCCCATATCACCTTGTACTCCCTCATTTGGTGTATTCCCGTGAGCCCCTAAGGCAACCCTACCTATTCCACTTTGCTTAATTTCTAATCTTCGTTGAACTTCTGATCTCATGCACAAGACCGCATTGACGAACGTCAGAGCAGGAACCATGACCCCATTCCATATTCCTTTCACAACATCATACCTATTGTAATTCCACAGTGCCCTGTTTTTCATCACCGCTGCATTCCTGTTACCTTTAGTCGTCACGTAAATTTCGTGTTCTCCTAGGTACTCGGTCCCATTGCTTATCCATACGCCCAGATATTTGTATTTATCTGTTATACCTCCTGTATTCTAAGCTCACTACCTTCATTATCATTAAAAATCATGACTGCTAATTTTTCCTTACTGAATCTGAAATCTAAGCTCTCTTCCTCATTACCGCAGATGTTCATCAATCTCTGCAAATCTTCCTTGTTGTCGGCCATGTGAACTGTATCATCTGCCTACATTAATGCTGGTAGTGCCTGTTCAATGAGTTTTCCGTGTTTGACGAAAGAGAGGTTGAAGCCCAGTCCACTTCCCTCTCATTTGGCCTCTAATCCTTGTAGGTACATCCTGAGAAGGGTGACAGAGGACACCCCTGCCTAAGCCCCATTTTACCTCCTCAGGCTTGGATACCTGTGTTCTCCACTTTATAACTGCCTTGTTACTTTTATAGATATCATTTAAAAGATTAATGACTCCATCTTCCACACTTAGTGTGTCCAGTATTCCCCACAAGTCCTCTTGAACCACTCTATCGTACGCTTCTTGATATCCAAAAAATGCTAACCACAGGTGGCTGTGTTCCTTTTCTGCTATTTCGATGCACTGCGTCAGTGAGAACAGATTGTCTTCCAAGATCCTGTGTTTCCGAAACCCATTCTGCAGTGACCCAGAACCCCCTCATCCTCTATCCATGCCTGCAGTCTTTCCTTTATAATCTGCATCGGCAGCCTGTAGACCACTGATGTCACTGTTATAGGACGGTAGTTGTTTATGTCAGCTTTGTCCCCCCTTGTCGCTTCTCGGCCTTTTGGCTAACATCAAAGTGTAGCTTTGTCCCCCTTTCCTTTATAGACCATGCTCATCCTGCTAAGCTTCCATCCATCGGGAACTTCACCATCGATTATTAGTTTGCTCACTGCCTATCTCAAAGCCTGCTTAGACTTCGGACCTAATATCTTTATCAGCATTATAGGAGTGCCACCTGGGCCTGTTGATGTACTACTAGGAACCCTCTTCTCAGCCCTTTCCCACTCTCGTTGTGAAAATAGAGCCACTGCGCCACTGGATTCATCCTTGTCTATTGTGGTGCTTCTTTGTTGAAATTTTGCCGTCACCCTTGATCTTGAATATTGTGGTGGCGCTGGCACACGTGCAAACTAAGGTCCCTAGATGAAACAAGTTTCCAAGGTAGCGACACCCTCCCTTTTCCTCCTCGCTTATTTGCCTGAAGCGCCCCCTAGAAGGTTCAAAACTTTCATCAAAAAGTGAATGTTTGGGTTCCGTTGCTACGGTGAATAGATGTAACTGAAACAAAATGGAACGAAATAAGACGTAGAATAAACAGGTACCCCTATGAACATAAACGGCACAACACAAGAGCAAGCGGGATGTGCGTTACTCAACCGGCAACGTTGTTCAGTTGTATACTTTACACCACTAGCCATGGCGTCTCGCGTAGTACATTTTAGTTCCACGGCCGCGGTATTTCGTCCAGTTCTAACAAATCCACTTCTCCGATTGTGTTTTGTTCGTGCTGTGACACAGTGAACGTGCTTCTTCCTGGATCCTGTAAGTGGCCACAGGGCGTGACGTTGTGACGATTGATTACAACCGGCTAGTGCACACGCAAGAAAAAAAACGACCAGACTGGTGCGAACACTCGTCCAGCAGCACTGCGATGACGTTTTTTTTTAAATGTGCCCATTTGGACAATCGTGATGCCAAGTGATTCTGATGCGGTGCTGGGAACTTCCTGAAAAGTGAGAGTTCTACTGGTGAAGTGTCTCGAAGCAGCGCGTTTCGGCTCAAGCGGGAACTGGTCAAGAGTGAAATGTTTCTGAAGGTGCGTTGATACAACCTACAGCTGCTCTGTATACGTGCATACCCACATGTATTTGTACCAACTGGCATGCACTAGACACGCATTAGACGCGCGCCTGGCGTTTCAATAAAAACCGACAAGTGAACTCGCTTCGCAGATCCGCGTCGACATACGTTGACGGAGTTGCATGAAAGCATTCGCGTGAAATGGTTCATAGTTGCACTTCATGGTGCGCTTCATCTCGGAAAGCACGAGGTAAGTTGAAGAGAGCGAAGCCATTTTCTGTTGTTTACGGCAACGCAGCATTGCTGAAAAATGCAGATGTTGCATTGAACGAGCATGGCGAAACAATCTTAGTCGACTTATCGCACACCGAAACGCTCCTCCTCTTCAGTTTATGTTCTGGCTACGATTTTGTCTTTGGTCACGGCGAGAATCCGGCTGGAGCCATATGCGCATGCGCACTCGTTTTGAACCTTTTGCATAATAATAAATAACACCACCAGCCATTTGCAAGATAACGTGCAAGTAATGCACCAATTACAGACGCGGATGGCAGAGAAAAAGAGGAGTAATCGAGAGAGTGAGGAGGACGGCTCCAGAACAATGAGTGACGCTACCTTATTTCATCTAGGGACCTTAGTGCAAACGTGTGCCAGCGCCACCTTGCGGTTTCCTCCCAAAGCGCTACGCGTGAGCAGCCGCATGCATCACACTTTTATATTCTAACCACTGTAGCGGCGCGCTTTCTCATCTCCCATGTGTACTTGGCCCCGCGGAGAGGGGGAAAGGTGGATGCACACGCGCGCGTTCATCTCTCGATGCGGGCAATCGTACACCGTGACTGGCCTTGGGCTTTCACTGGGCGATCCTGTTATAGTTGCCGGGTGCACAAAACACGCTGCAATTGATGCACAGTCCGCGTTTCCGAAAAGGGCACACTTTTCAGAAACAGCCAAGTAACAACTGAGAAGCTTATTCGCGTTCATTTGTGCTTGTGAGTGCGTTTCGTGCGTCATTTGCGCGCGAGAAACGTGGGGCACGTTTTGATCTGCTTGCTATTTGCTCGCGACTTTTCCAATTTGTTGCTATCGCGTTCATTGCTTCGTCTTTGCGGCAAAGCTGGGGCTCTTTTTTGTTTGTTTGTTTCTATCGAAGGAGGATCTGACACGCACGGAAGAGGCTGTGCGAGGTTGCATGTCCAATATTTGGAGACGCAGCGTTGTTAGTCTGGCGATGTAGTGCGAACACTGCCCGGCGCGTGGGGCTTAACAGGTTCGGCTTAGTAAGCAGCATATCTCACTAATATCAGCAAAACGTACCTAATTCTTTAGTCCCAGAGTGGGATGAAACAAATCAACGGCTGATTTCACCATTTGTTTACTGTTATCAGCGCAGTGTATGGGCGTGTAGAAAGAGCAATTCCAGATCGAAGCGAGCAGTCACTTCTGCATGGCTGCTGCCATGCTGTTTTGTAAACACCGTTATCAGCGGTAGCCGACACAAAAAGAAAATGCATAAAAATAATGGCGAAGAACAGTAAACGTATCGTGTATTGATGCGGTGTAAAGCAAACCAATGAAACGCCCATTCTAGCCAACCCTGTCAATTTGAAGGCACTTTTCTGTGGGAGTACGTGTCGCTGCGTAAACCTGTGGCCTTCTTTCACTCCATAGCTTTAGTAGTGCTGAACGCAAGTACGAAAAAGAGTATAGCTGTCCGAAATAATATGCTGACCATAATCAAAACACATTTCTCTAATCACAATTTAGGTGTGCATGTGGATCCTGTCTCAAACATTTTTCAAGACAACGGAGTGCCGCAAGGTGGTGAAGCGAGTTGCGCACTTTTTAATGTAAAAATGAATACCCTGCTTTCTACATTACATGCAATATGTTTTATTACACAGATATCGACGACGTGCAGATGGATTTTAAATCATGCATTCTTGCAATACGCGTGCGGCAAATTCAACTTGGCTTGAATAATGTAAAAAAGTGCGCTGACGAGAACGGTTTCGCCCTTAACCCAGAAAAAAGGCATATGCGTTTTTTTCTCATAAAAGAGAGGTCTCCAACCAGATCCGAATATTGACTTACTCGGTCAGGGGTTACAAGTGTAATCTGAACAGAAATACTTAGATGTAATATGCGACATGAAACTCACATTAGTATCTCCCAATAAAAATTTCATCAAAAAGTCTTTAAACACCATTAATATTCTGAAAATGTCTTGCACTACGTGGGGAAGTGAAAGAAAGTGTCTGATGAATCTTTGCAAAAGTTTCACATGAACGCGTCTAGATTATGGGGTGATCGTCTCAGTCCACAACACCAAGCCCTTCGAAAATGCTTGGTCCTGTCCATCATTTCTGCATTCATCTCTCTACGTGTGCTTTTCGCACTAGCCCAGTAAAAAGCCTCTACATTGAATCGAAGGTGTGGTCGCTCCACCTGCAGAAATGATAGAGCTTTTTTTTATTGTTACCTGAAAACAAACGCAGACAAAGAACACTCTCTCTACTTTACAATCATTTGGCCAGCTATGCCCTATTTGAAAAGCGTTCTTGTTGAGAATGCCTTACTCAATTTATTTGAAGGACATAGCCGAGGAAACGTGCCATCCACTACTTGAACAATGTCATTTAAATGGGTAACGCTGCACATCTCCCACCATAGCACTGGCGGCTCCGAGAATGTGATGTGTGAGATGGTTGGCACGTTGCGCCCACGATGATCAGATGCGCGCGAATTCCCAAAGAGTTCTAGTGCGACATCAATGTCGGTGGATCCGAGTTACAACGACGATGCTTACGGGAGCTGGTGCTTGAAAGTGATCTCGGGCATGTTGAGCTCACCCGAGAGAGAAGTCCTGCTGCCTGTGTTGCTGTCGTGTCTCACCCAGGCGGACGGCTAAGTTTAGGCGGCCAACTGATACAAAGGGTCATCTAAAAGTTTTTAGAGAGAATACTCGTAGATATACTTCAACATCACTTTGTACAAGCAACCAGACTGATTGGCACGGTGACTTCCTGCACCTAAATCCCCTTCGTGTCCCGTCATTCTCCCTCTGGAGATAAAAGGAGCATTCTGCATGTGCCCAATTACGTGAACTGAGTAGTCACAAAGTCCGCCCTCCAAATATTGACCACGCTCATTTTCAAATAGGAGAAACCAGGGTTCCACAGCAATCAAATAACAAAAGAGACAATCCAATTTAGGTGGTAGGTCACTCAAAAACAAAAATTTTTTTAAGGGCAGGCAGCGTTAAATTAACTTTTTCCTCAAAACCAGCGTGTCTTATTTAATTTACCAAGCTATTTACAGTGCAAAATATTGAGAATTTATTTATTGGGAGGTAATCTTTGTAAAAAATTACATTAAAAGTGCTAGCCACACCAGCTGTGATAAGTGACTAATTGGTGGCTTTATTCAGTAAAGCTTTGACAATTGTGTAACTAATGGCTGTAGCTATGCAGTGAACTAGAATAAATATTATGCAGTGAATATCAAGGCAGTAATGCTAAAAAACAAAAAAAACTGGGAAAAAGAGCCAATTTAGACTGAACCTGTTGGAGAATTCAGCTGTGAACTGAAAAATATTCGATGGATTTCTTTCATTCTAGTTCACTGCACAGATATATATTCTGTAAATCATTGTGCAAAATTTCAGTTCAAAGTATACGCTGAGAAATACGTTATGAAAGTTTGCATCGCAACATTTGAAGCAAATTGTTATTTTCAGAAAAACGTAAACAAAGATTTCCGAGCTTGTAAAAAGATCTTCATATACAGACCTAAAATGCACCAGATTCATAGCTGGCCCCTTCTGCGGAAGCATTATTGTCTTCTTTTGTTCTGGTGGCTGCTCGTGTTTTCTTCCTGGCCTGTTTTGTCCCATTCACTGACTTGCGTTTAGCATTCTGCATGCGCAGGTGATCCCTGGCGATGCAAGCTTTCGTCGTGTGGTACCCTGGTTCTATACCAGCTTGCCTCAGGATATCTAGGGTGCTTACACTGCCATTATTAAAGTGTGCCACAGCATCATGCAATGCAAACATTACTGTAGGCAAGGTTACGTAGATCTCTTTTGGTGCCCGCTGCCATATTAGACCATTGAAACACTCATTAGCATTTTGAGTCTTTCCATGAAGGCACTTCATTAGAAGTTCATCAGAGCACAGATCACTGTAGAGAGTTTTAACTTTGTTGAGCACATCATTTAGAAGTCCTCCTTTGTGTACATATTTCCCTTAACCGAGTGCTTCGACCCTTTGGTATCCGCACCAGCTTTTCGGTCCAAGTGGACACAGGCCATGTCTCGGCTGCTTGTCGGTAGAGCTGCAATGAAAAAGACTGGCAAGGGTAGCCTGTTTCATTGCAGAAAGATTCCCCACAATAGCCCTTATGGCGACTCCATAATAGTTTTGCAGGCGGTAAATAAGGGCATCAGTGAGCTTTCCCTTACCACCGAGTCCACGCACTGTCTTCTTCAGACTTCTTAGGCGGCAGCCAACACGCTTCTGGACATGCCGAATGCATTCCAGTTTCTACACACTGTCCTTTCCGTACATGTCTTTGACAGTCGCATAGCTCTTGGAATCTCCATCACCGTAGTACTGCAGGTACTTCAAATCTTTTTTGCCTTTCGACCTTTCAAATATTCGGTATAGACCAAACATCTCCATACTGCCAGCACTTCCTCCATGGTTTGCTTGACAGGAAGTGTGGTTTGCCTTCCATTCCTGGTACGAAGCACTATCTTGCCTCAACTTGCTTTTGGTTTTACAAGACTTACACGAACTAGAAATGGTCTCAACATCAATAACCTCTTCCGTGTCAACAGAAATCACAGACACACAACCGTTCAAAGATGAATGGCCACGCTTCTGCCACGTGCCCTCACCTGAAACACCACACTCGGCACTCCCCACAACACGGCGAACTTCCACAGCAGCATCAGTCATCGACTTCGACGCCACTTCTCCCGCCGCTGCAGAAAGCCGAGATGACAATTTGTCGTAGGCGGAGTGACGTGGAGGAGCAGGCATGTTCATCACTTTGGAAAAAGTTTTCGCACCAGCGTGCCCTTTTCCTAACTGGCGCATCGCGTAAACCTGACGTAAATTGTTCTCATTGGCACGACCCACCTTTCTCGACGTATGAAATGGGCGCTTGAACCCACAGTCGGTATACACGACCGCACAAGCCGAGAATATCCTTTGGTGAGAGCGTTCCTCGAGCTTCAGTGTTGTGTTCATGCATTCGGAACATGCCAGCGATGAAAACACTGAAGGAAGAATACCAATGTCCATTATCCTGTTCCCTTGGAGCGCAGAGTTTTCTAGTGGAGCCTGGTACGCCTTGTTTATGTTCCCAAGCTTCTTCGCGGTCGCCGAAATACCGGCGTCTGTGTCAGTAGGCAGCCTCGACGTCGTGTAGCGATTTCCAGCAAACTTGCGCTTCCTCGTCTTCTGTGTTCTGCCCTTCCCCATGCTGGTCGTAATATGGTCCAGGTGGGCTAACTATACAGTCCTAGTAGCGTTGAAACGTGAAACAAATGCAGAACGAAGCTTGGCGTAGCCTGACCAAGGTAAACAACAAAAATTCCGACGAGCATCGTGCGTCTCCCTTGTGGCTGTTGTTAGAGGATAACGAAGACTTTTAAACACAAAGTTGTATTTATTGACATTATTTTATACAACATTTACAATAAATGCATAAAGTATATTTAATAGCATTAATGCAGACGAAACAACACTTGCTTTTGAAATCATGTTTTTGAAACCAAAACCACAGTTCAAAATGTGGTTTCGGTTTTGCTATAGGAGCATAGGGTATAGAAAACTTGCTGTAACTCGCAAACTAATGACTCTAGGAGAATAATTTTTGTTGCAACATATATGTGAATGTTTGGGTGTGCATGCAAAACAAAAGCTTAAAAGTTTATTTCGCGAAAAAAAAATGACTTTTGAAGGTGGCCTACCACCTTAAGATAACCACATGTGCGGCTCTCAAACGTGCAGCTTCTTCGGAGAGAACGTTATCCTGCCTCAGTTCTCATCTAAGCGTTTTGCACTCAAAACTTCCATCACAGCTTTTCAACAAACGCTGTCGTCACCACAGCACAGAACGAAGATTCGTCTTCAGCGCTACATTAGAAGAGAAAGACGTCATTTCACTGGTTTTCGCGACTCGAAAAAGAAATTTTAAGCCCAAGCCGTCGTTCCGGCTTATAAGTAGTTCGCGGCGCTCGCTAACAAAATAAAATGGCACCGTGTAATGACTATGCACAGATACTTTGAGTTAAAAGTTCGTCGTTGTCACTAAAACTACTGCGGGAGACTGGGCAGCAATGTAGGAAAGCCGGAATTGTTCACTACGGCGTTAAAGAACTCAACAAGTACCTAGCGACATAACTGTGTGTCTGTACTCCCACATTTGTGGATGGTAGTGGGTCGAAGTTGGATCACTTTAGCAGTCTCAGCAGCGCTTCGAAGATGCTCGATAAGGGATAAGGCCCGTGGGACAGCTTTCAGCTCTCCCATAGTGGAGTACGTGGTACTCTAATTCGGTACCCACTTTGTTTCTCAACAGATACATTTCACCGGGACAGCTAAAAGCTGTGCCATAGCAGAGTACATCGTACTCTAAATCATTAAACAGTAGTTTTAAATACAGATTGGTTAATGAGAGTTAACTGCTATCCCATAACGTTTCAAGAAGTGCGCGACAATGTCGGACGCACTAAAGAAATGGTCGGTTTTACAGCATACATCGAAAGCTGTAAATCGTATGAGAAACGAAAATCCATTCGGCAGCGATGTCACGAATGGCCTCTTTGGCTGCAGTAAAGTAGAAAAGTGGGGAGCTGGGAATGATGCATTGTTGTAAACTTTTCAGCGCGAATTAGACAGAGCTTAAAGAGGATGGCAAAACAAGCGCTGTAACAACTGAAATTTATTGAAGGAAATTTGAACCACCTTGAAAATCAAAAGCACATGCACAGAAATCACCTGTGATCAAAAAACGCATACAACTTACGTAGTTCACAATCTAAACAGCAAACAGGCAGATCGGAAGTGCAATATTCTCCGCATCTTGAACGAATTACGCTTTCAAGAGTTCCCGTGCCATTGTATCTCCGTGGTTGTGCATGATGACAGTGTTATCGCAGTGCTTGTCTGTGCCCTCTTTTTTGTGCTCCGTCTTGTTCGCGCTGTGAAGTTCACAATAATCTATTGTCTGTGTTATAAATTACGTCATTCGCAGCATCGTACCCGAACACGCACGCCTTTAGCTGCGTTTTTAGTGACATCGTCCATCCTGTCGCAGCCACGGAGAAAGAAAAGATAGGAGTGGCATGGCCAGCCGGCACGGTACGTGCAAAATGTGGAGGCGAACCAATTCTACCACTCTGTCCATCATCCGCTTATGTGACTGCTGCTCGATTCCGCAGACGTACGCTTATGCAAGTCTTTAAAGGTTCAGCACTAACAAACTCTACAGAATATCGCCATTTATTATATCCCTGGCGAAGAGACTTTTGCCGCCCTCGAAAACAAGAAGTAGCTATCACAAGGCTGCGTTGCCGGGTACCAAGTCTAAATTTATATAAACACAGGTCTGCTCAGGCACCTTCGCCACTGTGCGCATTCTGTGATGAACTGGAAACAATAGGCCATTTCTTTTTGACCTGCAGGCGGTTTAACACATTACGAAAAACCCTATTAGAAACACCCTTGCGTGGTATTGGTATGGACTTATCTCTGCCTGTCATTTTGTCTTTTGGAGCTTCCATTTCTGGTTTCTCTAATGGGACAGTATGCGCGGCCGTCCGGGACTATATTGATGAAACTAATAGGTTGACTAATTAACCAGTTTCATTATCCTAACATGTCCACATAATTATATACGTATAAAATCAGATTATTGCTCTATTCTAAGAATAAATTCGTTTATGTAAATATTTGTATGCATGACATTAAGCACCACCCTTGCCTGGGCAATCGGTAATCTTTCTGTTATACCTCCATCATTCCGAATCTGAACAGTAAATTTTAAAACCACTCGATTCTTGGCCAATCCCCCACAGTGGGTATGCGCCACTAACAATAGGAAAACAACAACAACAATTGGAGCAAATGACATCAATTGATTTGTGAAGAAGATGTGCCTGCAGCGAGCAGCATCGCCAACGCCCGGCTCTCTCGGCTCGTGCTTCGGCTCGCAGCTGTGCCGGTCTCTGGACGGTTCTTCACGCTGTCTCGCCGCTGTCCTTAACGAATAATAAACGTCTTCACAGATTCTTCCTTCTATGGGTTGCGATCCTGAATACGCTCTCACGCTTCTAAATCAGTGGGTCAGCGGCTCACTCCGTAAACAGCCGTAAACCAGCCGGATTCCGCAAGAGACTGCACATGCGCAGTTCACCTCTCCTGTCACCCACTCATCCGCTGCGCTGATATGAGCCGGTTCGTCGCTCGTTCCGCGTGCCGCTTATGCCCGGTTGGTGTCTCCACTCGTTCGCTGGCGCCGCTGAGCCACTTAGCCATTACTCTCTATTTGAGGGCACTGCTTTTTTTTTCTTTTTTCGTGGATACAGTCACGTGTTAATGTTCCAATTTCGTGGGATTTCTTTATTTACAGAAAAAATGAGCAGGCCATGAATACGTTGTTGCAAGTAGCACAGACAGATGCCATTTCAGCATGTGGGCATCTGCTTTATTGACATTTTGATAATTGGGCGAGTGCTTTCTGAGTTACACATATATTTGAACAACTAGTTTTTAGTCATTAGCGAGAATGTTAGTTACGGCTACTTCAGTATACTGGGAACGATATGCTTCAAGTTCGCCTCGCGTAACGCCGTTCCTAGTTTTTTTTTTTTCTTCAAATCACGCTGCTTGGTAACTGCATGGGGCGCCCTGTATATAGAAATACAAGATTTCGGAAAGCGTTGGTCTATCACTGTTGCGGAATAAGCGCCTTCATTGCAATTCCATTCTGGTGAATTTGAACTTGCCACAATTTCACTCCTTTTGATTCCTCAGAATGAAAAAACTCAGCCCATGCCCACTGCGGGAAAGGTCGGGCAGTTTATTTTCATTCCTGTAATTCTTCAACGTATCTTGATAAATTTGTCGCGTTAAGAATAAACGCCTTAGATCTGATGTCATCAGATGCACTACGTAACGCAAAAGTACGCAAAACATGTTGCAAAGGCTGAGAGATATAGTAGCCTACCTCAGTACAACCAACCTACTACAATTCCCATAGCTAGGTCAGAATGTTTGAATGTACGGTGAAGTTTGAATGTTGTTTAAATTCAAATGTGTTTGTGCTAAAACGACAACATGGCGAAAAAAATTCCGCCTGCCTTTATTCTTCGCCCCCCCTCCCCCACACAAAAAGCAAGCATAGGCAAAATACAACGCATATGTTCCCAGCCCCCCCCCCCCCCCCCTGCCCCCTGAAGGAACTCATTTGTCGTGGGTGCTCACCCCCCCCCCCCCCCCCTAGTAAAAAAAAATGCTTGCGCCACCGCTGAGCCGATTCGCCACGTTAATTTGCCATTGTTTTTGCCATAAATTGCCTTTACCAGCTTATCAGCCACTGACGCAATCACACAATCAGGGAATTCAGTCACTGTTCTTCAACTTTTCCACCTGCATGTTCACGTTCTGCACCATTATATGTGGACAAGATTTTCGCACAAAAAGATTTAAAGAAGTAAATGCTATTGATCAACATTTTGGTAAATCTGAACGTCTAGAAACTTTAAAGGAGGCTCAGTTGGCAGTTCATACGTGAATTCTAGCCCCCCCCCCCCCCCCAAAAAAAACCCTTGTGTGAACTTATGCAACATTTTTTCCACGTTAGCAGAATTTGCTGTTTTGCACGACACAGAAAGCAGCAAACCATCCACATGTGTAAAGCAAGGTTTTGTATGCATTTCATTAAAAACTACTTTAAAAGTCTGTCTCCCTTTGCCATTAAAAGACTGCATAGCAAAGGCGCTAAAGAAAGAGCCGGTAAAGATACCGTCTCGCGGCGCGAACACACCACCTTCGTATTCAGCATGCAGTGATTGCAGATAGAGTTTCAGAAGTTTAATCGAACCGTGCGCACGGGTCCCACATTGTTTTTTTTAAAATAAGTTTCACCATATGGTGGCGGATACAGAGAGGGTGTGGTCGCCTCCCCCCAAAGTTTATCACCTTCCCTCCCCCTCTCTTTAGTATTTGCCGTACACCTGCTGTAACCAATCAAGACATATGAGTGGAACCACTTCGGTGACAATTTAACAGTATTTAAGCTATGACACAGTTTATGATATAACAAAAACGTAATGACCCCGCCCCCCTCGGCGGTGTTACTCAATTTAAGCGACCACCCTCCATACTATGAGGGACTGGATCCGCCCTTGTTTCACCAAAGGACTATGTGCATTCTTCAACTGATTGAAGCCGGTCGTGGTATATTGCAAAACATATATTTAACGTCGATAGAAAAAAAAAACACACATAATTGGCACACTTTTCATGATGAATGCGACCACTGCTTCGGAAACACGTAGCATGCATGGGTTTTCGATTGGCAGAACAGATATATGAGTCATTATAGGAACACAGCCACACATCATTCGTTGCCATGTTCCTTCATCCTCGACGATCATTCAAAAAAGGCAGTTTTCCTAATGTACCTTAATGTTTTATTATTCCTCAATTCAGAGTAATGGTAGTGATAATAGTTTCGTACGTGCTTAGGAGCTGTGGTAGAATGTGATTGACAAATCGTGTCACACGAAAATGAAAAAAAAAAAAAAAAACGCACGCTGGGAGAAGGAAAGGGTCATTCAATGTACTGCTGCGACAAACGTTGGCTGTGACATAATCTTTCGTGGTGACGCTTGGGAGATATATAGGATGCTCCCTGTGTTGCCAAGTGCAATTTTCATCTATATGTTATGCGGTTTTGATGGCTCTTTGGTTTTCTTTGTTGAAATGAATGACGTATGCCTGATTTCGAAGATGTACCATTTGCCTGCTATTGTCAAAGGGCCCCTAAACGGCTCAGAGTATCGAAATTTAGTTGGGGCCCTCCAGATGCAAGTCAGCACAAGTTAGCGCACACTAGCACGAGTCTACAGCGAACGCGTTCGTCGGCTCGTCTGTTCACCTATGCGCCTCCTTGTGCAGTGTCTGAGGTGAAAACGCAAGGTGAGAAAGGCTGCAACCTCGTCAATGAACGGGAGTTTTGTTGTAAGAAATGAAGGCAGCTGCAGTCTCGGCCATGGCGGTACAGGGGTTCAGAGGAATTGAGGCGAATGCAATTAGGCCATGTGCCATTCAATCCACATGTGACCACGAGCACAACATCAATCGCTTGCTGGCTGTGGCCCGGCCAACGTGGGCACGGACGTTTTTGTCCAGTCCTCCTGGTTCGCAGCGTTTAGAAGCACAGAGCTCATCGCTCGGCTAAAGTATTTCAAAGGGACGGTTCTAAAACCGATTGCCCAGAAGGCCCCGACCACCGTCGAAGGGCTCTGCCGGCACCGACCTGGGTGGAGTCAACGTCGCCACAGAACGACGTCTACCTTGCTTTGGTGGAGTCATCCATAGAGTTTTCTTAAATTTAGGAAACTCTCGGAGTCACTGGATAGATTATGGATAGATTGGCGAGGCCTCCGGCCTTCCTTTCTTTCATACTCTCTCACTCAGAGGAAGGCGATCAGGTGATAGCAGTGAACACCTATACCACTTTGTTTAATCAGTGGCGTAACGGGAGGGTTGGGGCCAATTAATTCTAAATTTTGAGTTTGTGTATGTATTTATATGCGCACCTCTATGAACGCACACGAGAACCCTCCTGCCTTTCCTCTGTATTTTTATTGTCTGGCGCGTAGCACGGATGACGCTTCGAATTTGTCTGGCAACACGAAGGGGAATTTTTGTCGGAAGTTGCGGTGGTTGCGGTATCCATGCGGTAGGCAAATAGTAAACTACTTTAAACTGTAGACTGTGGTTGTGTGATGTACGCATACATTTAAAGTAGAGCTGCACATTATGAGTCCCCGCTTATCAGCTAATGTCAAGACGCTACGCACTAACAACAAGTGCTGTTATCAAGTGAGTGCTGCGTGTATGTGCTCTTTACACCTGTGTGTAAGTTCCGCGTCGTGTACACAGACCTGAGGTAAACGTGCGACCCGATGTTGCATTAGTTTTGAAGAGTCAAAGCGAAGATCACAAACTGAGTATTTTCGTTCTTGGATTTCCAGCAGGCCTATATTTACAATCGTCGCATGTTTGGACTGTCAGATAGTACTCCTCACAGTAGTACCCCCACACTTGCGCCTCGTTCGTGAACTTGCAGTTAAATGCTCCTCTGCTGGAATAGCTCAGCCTCGGTGCTGTTCTGGGAGATGCTCCATAGAAAATAGCAGTTGCCTCGCGAAATGACTGGAGTCACTTTTGGCGGCTGGCAGTTCTGTTTTCCTCTGGCAGAATTAGCAAAAAGATCTGGGCTCCAATATGCGTGTTTGAGTTTTCAGTGGTGCTTACGACGTTTAGAACTAGTAGTAGCGGTATTTGGTTTTTGACTTTATGTATGTTATCGCGTAGCAAGTGCTTTTTATCGTGGCGCCTTTGCTTGGGCTTATGTTGCCCCAGAAAATAATCATAGTACTGTCGGGCTCTCGGAAACATTTTGGCGCGGGTGCAGCGGTAGAGCTGAGGGAGGTAGTACAGAATCACACCTGTTTGGAGCGTCCAGCAGGCCGCTTCAGCTGACGTTGTCTGCAGAATTTTTCAAAGAGCGACGTTTTAATGGTGAGTAACAAAGTTACCGGCACGCTATGTCCTTGTGCTACTATTCAAACATGAATAGAAGCTTGTAGCTAACGTTAGGTAGGAGTTGTGGACAAAAACAGCGTCCACAGCCACGCGGTCCGCCGCCCTAGCCAAGTGTGATTCCGTCCATTCTTGGAGCGCAGTTGCAGCAAACTTAGTTTATCCGGAATGAACTTAGATGACCCGTATTGCCGCCAGTTAGTAATCACTGCTTTTGACATGCCTCGCCTCTGCCAGTTTCATGATTTCAAAACATTTCTACAAAGCTGCGCTGTGTTTGTGTGTGTGGTTTTGTCCATTTGCTGTTTCTTTTCCTCCTTTTGCAAAGCTGACTTGAAGGATGTAGCCACAGTTGCAATGGCTGCCCCCTCTGAGGAGAGAGGTATCATGTACTATTTGTAATGCTCTGTTGCTTGTAATGCTCTGTTGCATGATAGCACTTATATCACAGATCTTTCAAGTCGAGCTACGGTTGCATGTAACCCGGACAGCATGTTTTTGGCTTGCATGAAATTACAGGCTGAAAAGCACCCCTGTTGATTTTCTGCTAAGGAGATCTTTTATAGCTCATTTATCTGTAGTGTCATATTAGATGCTCATGCCATATAGTGTGATGATTTGGTGCACTTGGTAGTCTGTCATTCATGCTTTGTCGATGCTGTAAAAATGTCAACATATACAACATTGCTTAATGGACTTTAAAATGATGACATTGTAGTTTTAAAATAATTTGTTGGGATATTTTATTTAGAATAATTGAATGACCAAATATTGTTGGAACATTTGTGTTATATTAGGTACTACCATTTTAGTAGTAAATTGAAATTGAACTCAGGATTACCAAAAATGGCACTCTTTTTGCAAGGGTGGACAGTTGAGTTTGTTAGTTATTCATGATTACGCCTACAGTGCAGGAAAATCTGGCACACAGTAGAAAAACTTGTAGCATTAACTTGTATAAGATTTTATTACAGGAAATTCAAGGGACACATTCATTTAATCTAATCACTCACTCATCGAATAAGTGACTGTACAATGCAAAGTTGTTGCATACATACACCTCACAAAGCATTAAAATAGAAAAAGTTTCACAGTTAGGCACTTAACGCTAAAGTACCTTTTTGATAGCACTATTGAAAGTGTTCAAGTTATTTCGCATGAAAAACTTAGTCGTGGTAGTCGTAGTGAAGTTGGAAAAGGTTTGATGTTTTGTAATGTTCCTTTAATGCAACAGTTTGTGGTGTAGCACAGCAGTTCCTCGATGTACCAGTAATTATGATTACATTTGTTGCTTCCATTTGTTGTATCAGTCAGTGCTGTTTCTCTCAGCCCATGGCCATTTGGTGTCCTTTCACTGCATATCTAATAACGTTTTCACATTCAGCATGTGCATCCTGCTATGAAAAATATTCTGTAGTAATTATTTAATTTCAGTGCACCTTACATGTGGTATCTTTTTTCTTTTCGCATTTTCACAGCACCTATGCTCTTTTTATTTAGAATGTCATTGTACTTAAAGTGTCAAATGTGCATACTGTAATGTGCGTTTTGGGTTAATGGCAAAGTCTTCTTGAAAAATCTTATGTGGAACTCGTTTAGCGCTTGTATTCCTGATGGTTCTATCAGCTTTAAAGGCCACTGACACGAAATGTCACGGCCGAGATAGCCTGTGGGGTTGATTTCCAAGAACATTCATATATCATCTGCAAAATATAAACAGTGAATATAGCTAGAAAAGTATTTTAAAAGAGTTTTAAAGTTTGCGTGAGCCCTCGACATCATCGCGCTATTGACACCCTCGAAGGGGACCCTGAGGCGACCGCCTACTTCCCTCACGTCACCGCGCTGCAGTCAATAAAAGAATTTATGATGACATCATAGCCCCCATTTCTTTTTTTCGCCACGTTCGTTCCCGCAGTCTATACTTTTTGGCACCTCGTTGCAAGTGCGTGGCCGTGGCGCATGCTTAGAAAGATTTGTATTGACACTGCAGTACCATTTCCTATTCGAAAGTAATTCATGATACAGACCGTGCGGAAGTGTGTCACAGTTATGTGTGGTGACATGGTCAAGATCTACACACGCTAGGTGGCGACAGTTGCACCCAGTTTTTGGAGAAACCAAAACTTAAAGCGAACAGTAATGAGGGGCCTGTAGTTAATTATCTGTCGCGTGCTACAGCAAACAATGTGTCGTGTTATGACTAATAGGCCCCCAGCAACACATTGCAGCAGAAAAACGCGACGCCAAAGTTTTTGTGTCAGTACCCCTTTTGAGATGCAAAACTACAGCAGATATTTGCTTCCACAGTAGTGCTGTTAGGATGAATGAAATCGACAGCATATAGAACAGTAAAGCAAGCTGATACATTTTAGACAGCCAAGTAAACCAAATATAAAATAGGAATGTGCTCAGGCAACTGATACTGGGGTAGCCTGCATTAGACTCAGTTCCTTGCAGTTGCTTCTGGGAGATTTCAGAGTGACCGCCTCACTTTTTCATTAAAGTGGTTTATTTTATTCATTTTATGCAATCACCAGTGGATGTACAGGAGGGGTTAAAGTTATTTGTATGGAAACGTGGCCTGGGAACTTTTGACCAGGACTATACCTTGAGAAGGCAGGATCTATTCGAAGGGACACTACACAGGGAAATGATTTTTTGCATATTAGTGAAGTACACTTCTAGAGTCCCCAAAATTCCACTTCTATCATGAGACAAGGATTGGTAAGTGAGCAAACACACAAAAAAGAGCATGCGGGTGGAGACCCCACCTTGAGACTTCCGTACAAAACACCGTGATGTCATAGATTTTAACTACATCTGCTAGGTCCTACATTGTTTCTAATTGCTAAAAATAAAGTACCCTGTCATCCATGGGGACCATAGAACTAACATACAAAGGTTCATTAAATTTCATTGAGCCAGTGTCGTGAGAATATAAAAAATACATATTGAAATCAGTGACATCACATGCGAAGATGTCAGTGCGAAATTAAAAAATAAACTTTCTGCCTCGATATTCTCATATAATGATGAACTTATAATGGCAAAACCTAAAACATTAGAGTTCTAACTGTACAGTTAATCAAGCTAAATCAAGTCATTGTTTCACTTTAGTGTCCCTCAGAGGGTGCTATAGATGACTTAGTGCAATTAGTATCAGATAACATGAATCCTCAGTTCTCCAAGCCAAAGTGATGGAGACATGCTTTATTGATATGTTAATTAATTATTCAAAATACCCTAGGGCGACACTAGGGGCATAAGATAGGGGGTGGGGTGCATGAAGCAGAACACACTTTTCAGACAAAACATTGTTTGAGCTAAAGTCCAAAAAGTACAAAAAGTCGTGCAACATAGTACAGAGGCAAATATTTTTACAAAAGTGCACAACCAACTAAGGACAAAATGAAGGACACAAATAAGGGCTCTGGAAAAGCAGAATTACTACTTTTTAGTGCTAGGATTCTAAATATGATAGCCATACTGAATGAAAAAGATATCTGTTACTGTGGCGATTCTGGAGCGTAAGGACACAAACATGTTTCCTTTGCTTTTTTTTTTGCGGCAATATGTGTTTGGGTTTCTGGTAGTCGTAACACAACACATGATTTGCCGCAGCGTGTTACAGATAATTACACGCTCCTCATTACCGACCAGTTTGAGTTTCAGTTTGAAAGAGCTCTAAAAACAGGCCTCTGGGTGCAGCAACTATCACCATCTGGCGGGTGTAGCGCTCGACGTCAGCACTAACAACTGCGACACACTTCGTCCCAGTTTGAATCAAGAAGTCCTTTAGAATAGAAAATGGGACAGTAATGTCACCAAACACAAAACTTTCAACACGTGTGACGTGGCCACGGACTTGCCAGCCGCCGCAAAGAAATATAGACCGCTGGAACAAATGCGGAAAAACAAAAATGGCAGCTATGATGTCATCGTAACTTGTTTTACTGACTTTAGCGTGGTGACGTGAGGGAAGTACCATGGGGTCACTATTGACGGTGTCAATACTTTAAAAATTGTAACTTCGAAATTCATCTAAAATACCTTCCAAGCTATATTTGCTGTTGATATTTTATAGCTGATATATGCATGTTCACGGGAATCGATCCCGCAGGTGATCTTGCCTGTGAAATTTTGTGTCAGTACCCCTTCAAGTCATCCCATTAATTTACTAACAAGGTTAAAGGCAGATTTGTGTACGTTTCCATCTGATGGAAAGCAGGGGAGACTCTAGACTCTAAGCATGATCAATGCGATATGAAATAACAGTTGGCAGCAAAACATGTGACAACGGAGTGATGTGCTACTGATCCAGTAAGGGGGAAAAAAAGATATGAAAATAAATTCTTGTGGTAGTGCATGGTGGCATGTTAGGCGTTTTCTTAAATGAAACATTTTGAAATTGTCAGTTGGATGAGAGGGGGGGAATCGGCATTGCTTTATTTTGATTGGCTTCAAGTGAATTGTACAAAATAGCCAAGCCACAGGGGTTGGGGGGGGGGGGGACCACTTTGGTGGAACAGTGGCTATGATGCTTGGCTGCTGACCCAAAGGTTGTGGGTTCTATTCCGGCCGTGGCAATCGCATTTCGATGGAGGCGAAATGGTAGAGGCTCTTGTACTGTGCGATATCAGTGCACGTTAAAGAAGTTTAGATGGTAAAAAAGAACACCAGAGGGTCAAAATTGCCGGAGCCCTCCTTTAGGACGTCTCTCAAAATCATATCGGGGTTGTCGTATTTAAAACCCTAGATATTATTACAGGGATTGAGGGAGAGACTCTCAAACTCAAGTGCTTTCATCTAAACAAAGCAATGTCATGTCAGTGGGAACCCTTCGGAGTTGGTCGATCTTCTCTCCATGGTGTCCTCCCTCTTAGCCATGTGAGCTCTGCAGCTACTCACACATTGCTCGTGACGTATATTGAGAAGGTGGGGAGGAATATGGTCAGAGGTCGCGCTCCACAAAAGCTGGATTACATGGGCACGCAATAACCCGCACCGTCCCAAGTACCTCTGAAGCATGAATGGACTGGAAACTTCCTTGACCACCCTATGAGGACAGACTTCTAAGCTTCTACATTGGTTACGCTGGATTACAGAGGGGCGCAAGCATTTCATGCCAATGCAGTAAAGTTGTATGACACAATGAATGCAGTCCTATCAGGGCTGGACAGAGATGCTCAGAAAAGTATTTCGGAATAAAGATATCGCAATACATGCACCGGAGGCCTAAAATACAGATACTGAGACACAGTTGTCTTTCATGTTATATGATATTTCCAAAATACTTTTGCAAAAAGACGGAAAAAGTACTATTCTGAAATACAGATACAGGAACTCATATACAAGAATACAAATACTAATAGACTTGTTTTATTTCGAGAATACTGATTACAGAAGCATTATTTAGGCCCAGGACAACATTGTGATTGTTGTTCCACCAGATTGAAACGTGGAAGTCCATCATATCGCTCGAATCACTAACGAACAGTAGTAAATTAAGAGAAAGTGTATTTGATTCTAGGCACAAGAAGTCTATTACTGATATGGTTATTGCTTCAACTGCACTTAAGCAACAGCAGCTTCTTAAATAGGCTGTTACTTAGACATCAGTTTAGCCTCAACACTAGACTCTGGAAATTATTTACTGCCCGAAATGAACAGAAGTGCACACGTGCCTTGAGAGACTGCGACTTTCGTCAGCAAAATCTGGGAATGCTGCCTCTGCAATTCGGTCATCAGTGGCGTCGTGCGCTTTATCACATGGACCATTCTTTGTTTTAGGGGAAACAGTTGCAGCCCTTCCTATGTCGCCCACTGGTGGTGTAGCTTTGGTTGTCTATGCAGCAAAAACAAACCTTCATTCACCCCCACCCCCTCAGCTCATTTCTGTCCTGAAAACAACCAACAAGATACCCGTTCCTCGCAAAGCGTTATGATACAAAAGTACCTCAGTCATCATCATCAGCCTGGCTACGTTCATTGCAGGACAAAAGCCTCTCCCATGATCCGCCAGTCAACTCGGTACTGTGCTTTCTGCTGCAACTTTATACCCGCAAGCTTCCTAATCTCATGAGCCCACCTAACTTTCTTTCTCCCCCTAACCCGCTTGCCTTCTCTAGGAATTCAGTCAGTTATCCTTTATACCCGCAAAATTCTTAATCTCATCAGCCCACCTAACTTTCTGTCTCCCCCTAACCCGCTTGCCTCCTCTGGGAATTCAGTCAATTATCCTTAATGACCAGCAGATATTCTGTCTACGCACTATATGTCCGGCCCATGTTCATTTCTTCTTCTTGATTTCAACCATGGTGTCCTTAACCCCGGTTTGTTCCCTGATCCACTCTGCTCTCGTATTGTCTCTTAAGGTTACACCCACCATTTTCATTTTCAGTGCTCGCTGCGTGGTCCTCAATTTATGCTGAACCCTCTTTGTAAGTCTCCAGGTTTCTACGCTGTAGCTAAGTACCGGCAAGATGCAGCTATTATATACCTTTCTCTTGAGGAATAGTGACACTCTACTTGTCATGATTTGAGAGTGCTTGACAAATGTGCTCCACCCCATTCTTATTCTTCTAGTTACATTGATCCCTGATCCACTCTGCTCTCGTATTGTCTCTTAAGGTTACACCCACCATTTTCATTTTCATTGCTCGCTGCGTGGTCCTCAATTTATGCTGAACCCTCTTTGTAAGTCTCCAGGTTTCTACGCTGTAGCTAAGTACCGGCAAGATGCAGCTATTATATACCTTTCTCTTGAGGAATAGTGACACTCTACTTGTCATGATTTGAGAGTGCTTGACAAATGTGCTCCACCTCATTCTTATTCTTCTAGTTACATTGATCCCTGATCCACTCTGCTCTCGTATTGTCTCTTAAGGTTACACCCACCATTTTCATTTTCATTGCTCGCTGCGTGGTCCTCAATTTATGCTGAACCCTCTTTGTAAGTCTCCAGGTTTCTACGCTATAGCTAAGTACCGGCAAGATGCAGCTATTATATACCTTTCTCTTGAGGAATAGTGACACACTACTTGTCATGATTTGAGAGTGCTTGACAAATGTGCTCCACCCCATTCTTATTCTTCTAGTTACATTGATCTCGTGGCTGCTTTGCGGTTTTTACCTGTCATAAGTTACTCTTTTACAACATCAAGTGCACTATTACCTATCTCGAAGCGCTGTTCTTTTCCGAGGTTGTTGTACATTACTTTCATTTTCTGCAGATTAATTTTAAGACCTTCCTTCCTTTTCTCCTTGTCTTCCTTCCTTTTCTCCTTGTCTAACTCCGTAATAATTAGTCTCAATTTGTCCCCTGAGTTACTGAGCAATGCGATGTCATCGCATTGAATTGCTCCCATTCTAGGCTTCTGAAAACCTCCTGTAAACACGCGGTGCATAGCATTGGAGAGATCGTGTCTCTCTGCCTAACACTTTTCTTTATCGGGATTCTGTCGCTTTTTTTATGGAGCACTATGGGGGCGATTCATCCTCTGTAGATTTCTTCCAGGATGTTTATGTATGGTTTGTTGACGCTCTGATTCCGTAGTGTCTGCATGACTGCTGATATTTCTACTGAATCAAATTCTTTCTCATAATATATGAAGGCTATGTATAGTGGTTGATTGTATTGTGAGCATTTCTCTATTGCCTGATTGATAGTATGAATGTAGTTGATTGTTGAGTAGCCTGTTCCAAATCTTGCTTTTTGCTTTACTTGATCGAATTCTAATATTGCCCTAATTCTGTTAGCAATTACCTTTGTAAATAGCTTTTATACGACGGAGAGAAAGCTGATTGGCCTGTAATTCTTCAAGTCCTTGTCACTCCTTTCTTTTGTATTAGGATGATGTTAGCATTCTTTCAGAAGATCTGATGTTACCCAATCCTCACCAGCTGCTTTGCCTCTTTGCATTCCCTCGAAGGCTTTTATGACTTCTTCTGTCATTACTGGTGAGATGTTGTCTGGGCTACTGTTAGTTCTTACATTATGGTTGTGATTGTCCCGGCTATTGCGCAGATCTCTGTAAAACTCCTCCTCTATTTTAACTATTCTATCCATATTTGTAGTTACTTTGCCTTCCTTGTCCCTTAGTGCATACATCTGGTTTTTGCTTATTCTTCATTGCTTTGACGCTTCCTTCGTTTAGAGGGTGTTCAATTCTCTTCATGTTATACTTACTTACATCGGATACCTTACGCTTATTAATCAACTTCGAAAGCTTTGCCTGTTCTATTTTGTCTGTTGTGTTTGAGGCTTTCATGCTTTGACATTTCTTAAATGAGATTATTTGTCTCCTGGGACAGCTTGCCAGTGTCCTGTCTAACTACCTGCCACCAACTTCCACTGCACACTCCGTAATGATACTCGTCAAATTATCATTCATTGTATCTACGCTAAGGTTGGTTTCCCCACTAAGAGCTGAATACCTGTTCTGAAGCGAGACTCTGAATTCCTGTACTTTCCCTCTCAGTGCTAGCCCATTGATTGGATTCTTGAGTATCAGTTTCTGTTTCTGTTGTTCCTTCTTGAAGTTTAAGCGAATTCGAGACCTTATCATTTTATGGTCGCTGCATCATGCCTTGCCAAGCACTTCCACATCCTGCACGATGTCTCGTTGTGCACTCAGTATAAAGTTTATTTCATTCTTACACTCGCCATTAGGGTTCCTCCATGTCCACATACGATTCCCTCGTTTTCAGTAGAAGGTTTTCAAAATAAGTAAATTGTTGCGTTCTGCAAATTCTACTAATAACTCCCCTCTGGCATTCTAGTATCAATGCCGTAATCTCTTTCTGCCCGGTTCCAGTCTGCTTCTTCGCTACCTTGGCATTGAAGTGGCCCATCAGTATAGTATAGTGTGTTTTTACCTTACTTATTGCTGATTTCATGTCCTCATAGAAGCTTTCAACTAGTGCGTCATCATGGCTGGATGTAGGTGCGTAAGCCTGTACCACCTTCATCTTGTGTCTCTTATTGAGTTTAATTATGATATCCACCACCCTTGCATTAAAGCTATAGTATTCCTCTATGTTACCCACTATATTTCTGTCGATAAAGGACCCCACGCCGAGTTCTCTTCTGACAGCCAAAACACGATAGCAAAAGACGTGCCTTCTGTAGCACTATATAGGCCTCATCTGTTCTAACCTCACTGAGCCCTAATACATTCAATTTAACACCCTCTAGCTCCTCAAATAGTACAGCTAGACTTGTCTCACTGGATAAGGTTCTAGCGTTAAACGTTGCCAAGTTCAGGTACCAGTGGCGGCCTGTCCGGACCCAGAGATTCTGGGCACCTTCTTCTGCGTTGCAGATATGATCGCCGCTGTGATCAGCTGCTTCTCAGCCGCTGGGGTCTGAGGGCCATATGCATGTGGGATGTATGCATGTGGGAGGTAGTGACCAGATACTGCACCAGGGGGTGGGGGGGGCAATCCTTCTCTGGTGAGAGAGTGCGTTACGGGCGGTACTGGTGGGGGTAACCAGGGAGGCCACACCCCAGGCCTCTTACTGCAATTCGATCATCATGCGGATATATATATGTATTTTTTAAACCGGTTCGGAACTGCGCAGCACTGGGATTCGAACTACGGATCTCTTGCACGCGAGACTGACGCTCTAACCGCTATGCCATCGCTGCACTCACTTTTCAGTACTGTGATACAAGTCTTTGAATACTGTGATTCAAATACTTTTTCAAATGTATCTCGATGCAGAATCACAGATACTCAAAAGTATCTCAGAGATACTATCACAATGCTCTTGTATTGCGATACTGCCCAGCCCTGATTACTATACCAAGGCCTCTGAGACGTCAATATTACAGGAGCTTCACCATTCTCTTGGCCATTTCGGCATAGTTTGTTCACTTTGCACGAACTATGATGTTAAGCCTTCCTTGGATGCAGGCCAGTGGCAGAGTGTACCATGTCCATTCATGTGAAATCCGCTCAACTACTGCACCCCCAGGCATTGAGTAACAGAGGCTCATCACAAACTTCAGTAGTCTACTTAAACAGACGTGATAAGCGGCTGTGATAGTGATGTCGCATTTTCACGCCTGGTTGATGAACCCTTACTGACTAGGTGCTTGTGCACTATCTGTATGATGTGCTATCTTTCTTCTCTCTTTCCTCTCCATCTTTCAATCTCCCCCAACCCGTTCCCACGTGTAGAGTAGCAAACCGGTTATTCTCGACTGGTTGACCACCCTACCTTTTCTTCCCTACCATTCTTGATTTAGTTGAAGCCATCTTTGCAGGAAGAAAGGGTGGTATTATTACAGAGGAACACCTTACGCGCCAGCTCGTAGTTGCGTAGTGCTTCAATGCTAGTGTCGAGGACCTCTATAAAGTTTCGCACTTCGGTGCTGCTGCTGCTCGAGTAAGGCATTGTAGGTAATACTCTGGAGGAACCCTCCATGTGACAGGACGGGGGATCTCTTCAGAGCGGTCACATATTAAAGGCAGTAGTCTTTCTTGGGATACTTGTATGAAAAATTTTGGTCTGTCTGTCTGTTGGGTGGTGGTTCATTCATAGTTCAGCCACCCAGCCAAAGTTTAAGCACTTGCCGAACGCCAGGCCATCTTGAACTGGTGGTTGCATTCATACTTGTGAATATTGTCGATCTTTGTAAGGCAAATATTACGCATATTTGAGGCCCAACATCAATGCATAAGTTTTGATGTTGCACTGCAGATATGCCCGTAGTGACTAGAGAAATGGCCTTCGCATTTAGAGGGGCCCTGAAACACTTTTTCAAGTAGCCAAGAAATGAATTCACTGGAAGAGCTTATTGCCTCATGAATTCAACGCCGCAAAAATGTTAAGAATCCGTCCAGTGCGAGTGGAGTTACAAAGGTTCGTCACATGCTGCAATTGCATTCTCTTTTCTCTCGTCCCGACGAAAGCGCTTGAAGCTTAGCAGCGAGGGATGGCAGGGCCACAGAGAAACGTCATGCGCGCTTCGCGACCTTGAGCACTTTTTTCTTTTTTTCTTTGAATGCATGACTTTTTCAGCGTAATCGCGCACGTACGCATGAAAAAGTAGCGGTCGTCCATGGCGATCTCTATAACGAGCTAGTGCACCTTGTTCAAATCGGCAAATGGCTGATAGATCGGTAGTTAGCGTGCGATTTTTGGGCATATAGCGTGATTTGTCCAGAGAAGAGAAAGCAATCTTTAGCTGACTTTGATAATTTATTGGGACTTCCAGGCCGCGTGCTTTGCTGCAACATTTGGCTCGCGTGTTGTCCGTTGCCTCTACTACCGATCGGCAGCGTTTTCTGACCATGTTCAAAAAGTGTTGCTGGGCCCCTTTAAAGGGACACCGAGGATGAATATTGAGTCGATGTTGATTGTTCAAATAGAGGTCTAGAAACCTCGTAGATAAGACCCTAGTGTTTTTTATGTTGGCTAGAATTGTGACGCTATGCACGAAAAGCCCTCTGCCGACGATATGGGGCTGCCACCTGGCAGGACAAAAATGGTACGAGAACAGCATCACTGGTGGCCACAGATCAGACTCAGACCAGGACTCGTGTAGTACGACCGGCAGAAGACTGACTATCATCTTTCGGCGGCATTTGCAATGAAGCACGAAGATACAGGGCCATTTTTTGTCAGACGAAAACAACCTTATTTTTGAAAAAAAAAAGGGTAATTGATCACCAGTAACCAATTATAAGATAATGTAATTCATTATGACTAATTGATTACTTGTAATGGGTTGCATGCCACTCTGAACATTATAAAATTAAAAAAAAAGTGGTCCTATTACAGACCTGTAAGGAATGCTTGCACGGTGTCTACCAACCTGGAAAACGGGGAAAAGTCGGGGAAATGTCGGGGAATTTCTGAAAAGCATAGCCAGGTTATAGAAACTGACGGCAGTTTGTGCGACCGTCATAGAAATAAGCATTTTCAATCATGAAAGCTTAAAAAGTCGCTCCTTCGGCTGCAAGTAACTGCTAGAAGAGGTGTGAAAAATGGCAGTGCATAACTGTCGCTTCTTAGCGTAAATGCGAAAGGATACACCGACCAAAGGAATACAACATAAAGCTTACTGATGTTGCAGCACCTCGTACAGGAGCCTTGTTCATAATAAAGCCATAAGAAAGGCACAGCATGGAAGCACATCTAAGTACGGGATGCAAGCACCGAAAGTGCATTGTGGGAAGCGTCCCATCACTCCTGTTCAGCGTATGTGTAGTTGTATGTATGTGCAGGAATTCCAGGTACAGGCTTGATGCTAGCTTCTTTTATTTGGCCAGAACACGCGTGCTTGACTAGTCAATTTGGTGACCTGTAAATTCCACGTGTTCAGCGAGGGCATTCGAGGCCATGTGATGTCATATTCGTGTCGTTTAACTCTTTTTTTTTTGAAATCACCGGTCTCACTAATGTATTGGTTGTCATAATCATGGCAGCTTTTAGCGTTAACAAGACCAAGGAAATTTCCACTCGGCAACTTGTACTTAACATTGGCTAAAGCATTTCTTAGCTTCTATGTTGGTACATGCGCTATTTTAACGTTTGTTCTTTCTACATACCAACCAATCATCATACCTGAAAACGAGCCCTTACATTTACACAGTCCGTCATTCATAGCGAGAGTCTCGTTCTGGCAGACTTGATGCCTTGAGGTGGTATGTGAGAAATTATTGGTCAGCTGCCATCTCGTAATGAGATCATGTACTACGTGATACCAAACAGGCAAAAAGAGTGTTACATACTTGCCACTATGGCAGCAGGGGGTGCTGACTGACTCTACCATGTTTAAATGCACATATATCCTGTATAAAGTAGACTGAGGGATGACCGCTACCGTAAGTAGAACATCAGACGTGTTATTCGAAGGTCACAGGCAGGTTTGGATCATGCCGGTGGCAAGTTACCTTTTCGTCCACTTTTCTGATATATGGGGTTCAACGTCCCAAAACCACCATATGATTATGAGAGATGCACGTCCACTTTTCTTGCTTCACATTTACATTACAATTACTTTTAACATCACCTATACTTTCTCTGGCATTATTGTATGTTGGTTCTTATAAATATGTCTAGCAAAAAAAAAAAAAAAACGAGCCCTTAAATTTATACTTTCCTCTGAGCACAACATTACTCACATTGGTAAATTTCTGCATATTTGTCTTAGCCACGATTTTGGCTTGGCTTGAAAGGCTTCTGGTTAGGTTAGAACTGCCATCATTAGAGGCTTGCCAGGCTATGTCATGATGTTAATATTATTATTATTTCTATTTATATTACAAAAAGGTGCTTATAATAAACCTTGATATAATGAATCCCCCGATATAACAAAGTTTTTTTATTCCCCACTGTTACTCTATGGAAGCATATGTATTTGCCACCTCTGTGTAACAAGATAACGCTAGACAACCTTGATATAAAAAGTTTTTGTCCTGGACAATCACTTTTTTGAAGGCACTACCACGGCCGACGAGTCATGCGGCGCGCCTCTCCTGCAAGCAATGGGAAAAGCAGAATTTTTCTTTGGTCACAAGTGACATAATCAAAAATGAATTTGCACTATAATCCTAGCCTAAGATTTGACTGTGTTTAGGCTTGAAGTAAGCGTAACTGATTTCAGGATAGATAGATATTTAATTACAAAATAATTAGAACGAGTTGCTATAACACACATAAATTCAACATTTACCTCATTATTATTGTTGCTATAGAATATTGAGTGCCTTGAAGTAATGCCGTAGTGATTTGGTACATTTACACACAGGTCTTCATCGGTGGCATCTGAAAGGGTTAATGATTTCTTGTATGCAGGCAGTAGCAGCTCATCTCAGGGCTGTGGAGTTGGCCGATCGGCACAGGTGTGGCTCTCCCGAGCCATTCAGAACCTGAGTCCTAAGCTTGCTCGCAAGTTTCAACAAAGCACCGGTTCAGGTGCAGCTCGCCGAGCCTCCTGTAGTCGAGCCCCTTCTTCCGAGTCTTTGCTTAAGGCTCCACCTGTCCAGAAAAAGCGAACCGGAAGTGCGACACGACCGAGCTCCTTGCCGTCAGGTGAGGTGCATATCTTGAAAAATAGGGAAAGAAAAACATGTGCCATGTAGGTTCTGCATTCCACTATGCCTGCATGTAACGAATGTGTGCTTCGAATTATTTTTTTCTTGTAAAGTAGCACTAAGCTGTGGGAATGTGCCAAGCATGTCAATGTGCTGGCTTGCATGGAGGAAATGTGGAACCATCAAAGATGTGAGAAATGTGCCAAATGTCTAACATGTTTGCTGGCACATTGGACATTCTTCAAGACATTTTATTCTACCTAATGAGGCATGCACTTGGGGTACTATGGTAGAGCATTATGCTTCAGCACTAGTTACCCAGTGGTCAAGTCCTGCAGCCGGAAAATTAAAATATATTTATTTGTGTTTATTAATGTCTATCCAAAGTACATATGCATTGTGCTGATGTCACTTGTGCACACGTGTAGGTATGGGTGGTGTCACTTGATATACATTGCCTAACTAAAACTTGTCACCCCACCGCGGTAGTGTGGTGGTTATGGCGCTCGACTGCCAACCCGAAGGTCGTGGGATCGTATCCCGGCTATGGCAGCTGCATTTTCGATGAAGGTGAGAATGTTTGAGGCCCGTGTACTTAGGTTAGGTGCACATAAAGAACCCAAGTGGTCGAAATTTCCGGAGCTCTCTACTACGATTTCTTTCATGATTATATAGTGGTTTTGGGACGTTAAACCCAAACAATTATTATTATTATTATTATTATTATTATTATTATTATTATTATTATTATTATTATTATTATTATTATTATTCTTTTCGTGGTCGTCGATTCGGCAGGCAATAAACCTCTTTAAAGGACCCCGCACCACGTTTGACAATGTTAAGCTGACGAGAGTAATGCATACACTGGGCATTCACGATCACCTCTGCCGAAATTCGCCATGAATGGGTCAAATTTCAAGATGTACGCTGCTTGCCCTTCAGGAATTCCCACAAGTTACCTGTGGTGAGCCTACAAGGGTAAGAGCTGTCTACTGACCCCTCTTGACATAGCATATGTATCAGCGTGTGCGACCGCACCCATTTGATGAAAGTTCATAGTTGCTGCCCGCAACCTTCGTGCTCCTTCGCCTGTTTGGAGCTTTTGTTTGCACATAGTACATACAACACGTGGGGCAATGTTATCAATTCAGACTCTATACGGAACATGACAGCAATGAAAAGAAAATGTGCCTCGAGTGTCCATATAATTGGTATTGTGAAACTAATCAAGAGAAAAGTGGTGTAGGCATAGCTATTAAATGACATCTGAGGCAATTTTTTCCGCTCGTTGTTCTCAGCAATAGAATGAAAAGTGTAAGTAGGCATCTTTGCATTTTAGCACGAGTAGAGTGAAGTATTATTCATGTGTGGTCATCTTTATTTGGATTCCTACTTGCTTTGTTTTGTGTGATGTCAATGATGATTTTGTAGAGCAGTGGTCTTTATTGTCATTTTGCAGGTGAATCAAAACGAACAAGTGGAGCTTCTAAACAGCAGAGATGCAGGGCACTCACTGCACCAATAGAAGACCCTCTTCTTTCTTCATGTGCTAGAGGGCTTGACAAGCAGTGCTCACCATCACTTGATGCCACTTCTGCTGCTGGCCCTGTGGCATCAGAGTCTTGTGACGAAGCTAGGTGTCCTAATGCGCAAAGTACTGAAGCTAGCAGGCCAGAGGCGTACGGTGTAGTACGTCTACGTGAAGTGCTGGCAGTGCTGCGGAGTGACATCAGCTCTGAAGAGAAGCTGGTCGCCATCAAGCGTGGACATGATCGTTGGTTTGCAGTAGGCTCGTCCATGGGTGACGTGTCAAGGCTGCGTACTGGGTCGCAGCAAGGTGCCGAGAGCCAGCATGCACGACGCAGTCTTCACAAGCTGCAGGACATGAAGCAATTGGGTCCCATTCTAGAATTGCCGAAAGGTCAGTGTCTCCACTTATGTAGAGTACTTTGACTTTCAGAGCTTCTAAAGTTGTGGATCTTTTATTACCACCTTTATTATCTGCTGTATAGCAGTTCTTACAGACACAAGGACACTGGTTGATTGATCGGATAATGTTCGGACATTATATGCAGCATTTTCAGTGCTTCGTGGTTATCTCTGCAAATAATTTTTTTTTAGTAATTCAGGTGAGTGTACGTTACAGTAAAAATCCTGAAAGTATTTTATCAGTGCTTGTTACAAATTCAAGATGACCTATAAATCTCCCAAAGTGTACTTTGAGGGATTTGTGGGTTTGGGGTCTGCCGCTAAAGTTTTGTATGTTTGGAGAAGCTGCCGCTTGAGAAGACAGAGAACACTTACTTACAGACACAAGAGTGGAGGTTGTTGCAGTGATGTACACTTCTATTCATTGATCTATTTAACTTCTAAACACGAATAACCATGTATTCAGTGACTAGTAAATTGGGACATGAGGTAGAGGTCTTGTTTTGTGACAAAAGCAGAACTGTTTGAATAGTAGGGCAACTTATTAAAAAAATTCTCAACATAATGCTTACAAAGTAATGATGAAATACTTTTGTTTCTGATTGCCCCCGCCTTCACATACTTTATTCTTTGTCTTATTACATAGTGCCTTTTATGCAGGTACATGCTAAAATGATCTGAAATTGGAGGCTAATTAATGTTTCTGCATTGCACTAGCATGCAATTGAGTGTAAACCTGCATTAGCCTGCAATCGAGCTCGCTAGCTAGTTCTAACTTTACAAACGAGCTCACTAGCTCGTAACTCTACAAAAATCTGGCCTATAAGAATGCGGCAGCTTTTGGGAAAGCAACCCTTTTGACCCAGTTTCTTTGCGATGAGAGAGCGACATGTAGAAACGTATACGAGCCAGCTGGAGATGGCTGCTGAGATATTGCACGCGCCAGCAACTGCGACCGCGCCCTTACAAGCTAAGTTCACAATTGCTGCCCAAGTGACTACTCCAACACCCCATTCCTTCACCCTGCATTTTTTCATGCTCATTCAGGATGGGCAGGGTGTTTTTTGTCTGCTTCAATGGTAGGCGCCCCGATTGGGTGATGTTACAAGCACTCTCCAAGTGACTAAATAAAGCCGGCTCGTCTGATTGCTGCTTCAACCGCGTTCGTCGCCTCCGCTTGTGCGCTTTTACCCGCAGATAGAACAAACGATACGTGTTTGTATATTATCAGTCTCATTAAAGAACCCCAGGTGGTCTAAATTTCCGGAGCCCTCCACTACGGCGTCTCTCATAATCATATAGTGGTTTTGGGACGTTAAACCCCACATATCAATCAATCAGTCTGGACTTTATATGGGACATGACTGCAACGGTGGTGGCAAAAACTTCTCGAGAGGTGCCCATATAATTGCTTTTTGAAATAATGAGGCTATGGTGCAATTTAGCGTAATGGTTGAAAAATGCGGCAATGGATAAATGTTTCTTCACTAGTTAAATGGGGCTACATTTAATCTGAACATTCTGACTGCTCCAAACTTGCTCGAAAAGGCATTTCTAGCTGCTTCAAGCCCACTCCCAAATGTCTTTTTCGATGCTCCAAGCCTGCTACTCAAGGCACATTTATCTGCTCCTAGGAGCGCTCCCAAATCCATATAGCCTGTTCCACCCCTGTATAGTGGTTTTAGGACATAATACCTTCGATATTATTATCATTTAAAATCTTGTGCTCATGGGGGTACATTGCTGTTTAATTACTCTATTTGTTGCAGTCTTATGAGAAAGTTTCATGGAATAGTTTCTGCACTTATTGAGGTCATAGTAAATCGCTCATGAAAAATTGGGACACCATCCTAGCAACTCAGTGGCTGTGGTGTTCTGCTGCTGAGGACAAGATTGTGGGTTTGAGTCATGGCTGCATTCTTATCAGGAAAGACACCAAAAATAGTTGTTTGCCATGCAGTGGTTTTATATTAAAGGGGTCATAAACCAGGCCTAGTGCTTGGTGCGAAAAACACCTTAGCATGTGTCTCCGAGGAATGCATAGCCGAAAAAAATTTTCAGGAGGAAGTAAAGTAGGACTGGAGATACAGTGATAGCAATATTTGCCTGATGCATTCCCCTTGGACTCTTCATTTTGCAGAAAAGGGAAGTGCGTTTCACGGTGCTCGCCCAGTGCCTTCCTTCAGTGTTGTGTGGTTTGCTTTGCACGTAACTGGCGGTTATCACAGCTGCTGCTAGAAACTCATAGTTCCCAGTCGATTGCTTCTCTCTGCGCTGTAGCTGCTGTAGCTGTGTGGTCTGTTATAGTGTATCTCTATTAGGGGGGAACAATGGATGGCGCTTCAAGCGCGCGCAGCTGAAGCCACCACAAGCCGTTGTTTTGGCCCGGAAGTGAGCATGCGACCACTTGTTTGCTATTGACGGGCCAGGACTTCTTTTCCTTAGTTTTTAAACAATGTCTCTCTGAAGTGCTGTAAACTGCTCAAGCTGACTAGAAACCAGTGTGGCGCAGGGTCTGAAATTAGCCATCTAAAGTGCTTTTGAAAATTCTGGTCATGGCGAGATCATAATTCGGACTAATAAACAGGCACTACAGCAAAAAAAAAGAAAGAAAATTTAAAAAGTAAAAACTCAGAAGACTGAGCGTAGTGTTTTTACTTTATAATACTTGATGTTGGTGGCTTGTCTTTATATTACCTTGTTCAGAAATGCAGATGGCTGTCTCTAGGTGCTTGCAACAACCTAACAGAAGATTGATGTGTGGGGTTTAATGTACCAAAACCACCATATGATTATGAGAGACATCGTAGTGGAGGGTTCCGGAAATTTCGACCACCTGGGGTTTTTTGACGTGCACCTAAATCTGAGCACACGGGCCTACGGCATTACTGCCTCTATCGGAAATGCAGCCGCTGCAGCCAGGATTCGCTCCCGTGACCTGCAGGTCAGCAGCTGAGTACCTTAGCCACTAGACCACTGCGGCGGGGAAAACCTAACAGAAGATAGTTAAAGGGCCAGTAAACAGGCTCCTTTTTTTTTACACCCCCCATACAAGCTTGACAATTTGTAGATTAGACCGCAGCGATCACGTTTTCTGAATATTTAAGCGCTGCGCCCCGCGCAGATCCTCTATTTCGAAAAACAATTCCTGCGCATCTTTCCTACGCCTGACCGACCCCCTTGCACGCGCAGTGACGTCAACTCGGCGATCGGCGACGTGACGTAGCACGCGACTCGCCGATCGGTCTAAATCAGGTATGAAAAAACAGTAGTAAAGTCAATGTCAGTTCCTGTTCCCACCCACAGCTACGAAACTACCTCTTGTTTCTTAGCACTGCGGTGAAAGAACCAGCTTCGCAGTTGTCGCTTGCACGTGTACACTCCTCGCTCAGCTACAGTGCCTGTGCGCACATACGAAGATACTTCGCTCTTGACATGAGCAACACGGGTAAAAAGCGTTGCTCTGTCGTCGGCTGTAAATCGAGCGACTGGGCAGCGCAGAAGCATCGGCACCGGGTGCTTCACGATAGGGCCCTGCACGCTGCATAGCTGAAGCGAATCGGCGATCTAGTGACGTACGTCGGGGACCTGATCGTTTGTGGTCGACACTTCGCAGCAAGCGGAAGTGCGTTGCGACTGATCGAGTTCGCCGATGACGTCAATCGCTGACGTGGTGTCAGGTTGCCGAAGTGGGCGGAGTCACAACAATGGGTTACGCCTTCCCCTTCATGGAAGGGAGAAGAGGGGCAAGGCCGCGCGAAAATTTGAAACCAGCTTAAACCGATGTTCTAACCCCTGTAACTTCCTTATTATAGCACCTATTCACAAAATTTTTGTGGCAGCATGTTCGCAAAAAAAAAAAAAAAAACTACACATATATCTCTTTTTAAAAATTTTTGGACCTCAGGGCTGTTTACTGGCCTTTTAATACATTTGTTATTTGTGTTGCTCGGGATCAACACGTTTATCTGGCACATTAGCTAGATAAACATGTCAGCGTAATTGCAGATGTGTGATGCATTCAACTTCCACTCAAATCTCCATGCGCACATGCTTGAACGTATTCTGTTCACTAAATAGGCCACCTTTACCAGAAGTGAGTCATCTTTTTAAAATCTCGCAACGAAGCTTTTTGATATTTCAGTCTATTTATGTAACTACACCTACTGTAAAAACATGCGTATGGGATAGAAAACGCGAGAAAAAAAGTTTCCTTCCTATATAGCGCAAGCAAAATCAAATACATTGATTCACACACTATTCACCGTCGTTTGATGCACTTTGTTGCAAAACTCCCTAGTCAGGCATGTCCTCCCACAGCCCCTGATTTTCAGTGCCATCAAAGGAGTTTGAAAGTCGAGCACTTCTTGAAGGTACCACGAAGAAGTGCCTCAGGAATGCAGACAAAAGTATTGGCCATAGGGTTAATACTATACTACTCTGGAGGGAAAGCTCCCCATAGGGCCCTCGCATTAGAATCGATAACCACATGAGTGCGGCTATGAGTGAACGATACTCAGCTTTCGGGTGGTCTCACTTGCTTTCACTATTGCATGCTCAAATCACTCCTGGCATTTTTATCTGTATCGTGGCTCTTTGCTTCATCGCAGTGAGAGACTTGCCCCGTATACTTGCTGGGTCATGGCAACAAAAAACATGGACAATGAGACAGTACAATTCATTGAACACGTGCGCAAGCTGGTGCAATCGGCTGCACGGCCTTGCCTTTGCTTTCAAATATTGATATGGCATGAGGATGGTGGCACCACTTAGTCAGAAAAACTTCGAACGCTTCTTTCCCTGCACAGTAAATTGCATGCTAAATTGCATAAATAACATTGCATCTTCCCTAAAAGTACTTGATATAAATATCACATAATTTTTGTTTGTTTATAGTTCCTGATCATGCTTGTTTATAGTTTATACTGCACAAATTTCAGTGTTTTAAACTGCCAGTTTTAGCCCTTCATTGAAATATTGTGATGGTAACAATGGCAACGTTCCAAAACGTCAGTGCTTCGGTGGTTATCCTGCTTTTCCTTTAGAGTTGGTATATTAACTTTATGGCTTTGGTGATCCATGTGCACAGCATCGCCAGCGAGGGCGGTCTCAGCCATCCGGCACGGGTCACTTTTGGCCCTCCGGACCTCATCCACTTCATATACATGTGCGTGATGTGGCCCTCAAATGGTTTATTTAGACACACATCAAGCAGCTTCAGCCGGGATGTCCTCCCAGGGCAATGACCCCCTCGGCGCACTGGAGTCCCACAGCAATCTCTTCACGGAGGTGACGCAGAAATTCGTCAAGAATAAGTATTGGTGAGAGCCTTAGCAGCTCTCTGTTGATGGTTTGGGTTTTAGAACGAAGTCTCAGTTCCCTTTGAAATCGGAAAACGCCCCTTTTTTCGGCCCACGCAAAATTCGCAGGCCATGGCACACAAAGAGGGGTTCCTCCTGTTTCCCCAACAGTGAACGCTACGCCCGCTCAGCAGCTATGGCTATGACTAAGCAGCTGAGATCAGCTTCCTTTTAAAGACAGCTGAATATTCGTGGTCCTTGGTTCTCCCATAGCATAGAATCGCACCTGTTGTGATGTACGCTAACGCTACCTAACGCAGAGGCCTGATGATGATGATAGCACCCCACAATTCCAAAGCCGAAACTATGTAATCTCGGCTTAAAATTCTAGGGTCTGCATATAGTCCAGGGGCACAATTTCACATCATAAAAACAAAGGAAAAAAGGTCTATACACAGGTTTTTACGGTAGTATACACAGTGCCAGTGAGAAGCACTACCTCTCATCCAAACAGCGCTCTTAATTTATATTGGCTATTAGCTAATAATTTTTTGTGACTTCAGCTGACAGAACATGCCGTCCATTGACAGATACCTGCCCACTTACGAGAGTGAGAACTGGCCTCTGAAAAAATGCCAAGAAAATGGCAACTTCGCGCTTCGTTGGTAGCCTGTAAAGGCCAAATTAGGCGATTTTTTTGAGGTTAATGGACCTCAATGAAATTAACCATGTATGTTCATTTGCACATTTGCACCATTCATGTCTAATTGCAGGCTTGAGAGTTTCGCAGATTCTTTTCAAATGAATTTTATAGCTTGCCTCCAAATGCTCACTTCGTTTGCCAGAATTAATGGCAACACTGTGTGTGTGTGTGACGTTAATTTTTGCATGGCAGAAGTGACAGAACTGATGTGCTACTGCGGCATCTGCTTGTTTGCTATGGATTGTGTGGGTTTGGCCGGCGCTTCCTTAGCATCTCCTGTGATAAGGCATTGTTACGACCGGCCCTGGGGAGCCAAGCAGGAAGAGTTTGGAGGAGAACCGGTTCTTGACCGACGGTGTCGTCCACCCCCACCTCCCCATTCGGGTTCCTCCTCTCGCCGGGAGAGCTCCGGGGTCTGCTGTGCGTTCGTGACCATGTTTGGTAACATTTTAGGGCGCCGTGACCATATATGGACCTCGTGTTAGGTTGTGCCACTCCATGTGTTGTGAGGTGTGTTTCCCCCTCTCTCGTGGCCGAGGTGCCGGAGACACCGTATTGGCTGACGATGCGGACGGGGCGCCCAGTGTCAACGGCGCGGCGCTATAAAATGCTGAAGACGTTTTGTATCACACTCACTCTTCTCTCTTTTGGGTCAGTTGACCACTTCTCCACATGTAAATAAATCTCTGTTGTTCGTTCGGGCGCTTCTTCTCGCTGAATTGTTGGACGATGGATCCTGCGACGGGGCCAGCTACCGAAAACGAGACCGGCAGGACCCGGAGTCCCAACAGCATCCTCTGGCATCCTCTGTGATGGTGTCTCAAATAGTCTCTTTGTTGCTTTGAATCATTAGATTCCATAGATAAATAGTTGGATGAGCATGTACGCTGCACACAAATCAAACTGTGATAGTTGAAACACATGACTACCAGTGCTTTTTACACCACTAATGTGCCCTGGAAACCCTGGGCTGTTGCTTTATGGTACATAATGTAAGCGGAAGTGGGAGCTTTTATTGCACAGTTTAACTGCATTTGACCGCCGAGCAAATAGTGTAGAGATTACTGGTTGTACAAGAAGTGCCAGTAGTCATGGGGGCCCCAAGCAAGCCTTGAGTTTTAGTTGCTGAGTACTCTGCAGTTTCAATAAAGGGAATTGCATCCTTCTGGAATACGAGGTCTGTTTGAAAAGTATCCGACCTTGTTATTATTATTATTTTTTGTTAACACCTGATGAAAGGTCGGCTGATGCAAGCGTGCTTGCATCAGCCGACCTTGAATCTTCGTGTGCATACGTTAATTTTTTCCCGCCTGCCAATAGCGTCCATCGCTGGAACGCAGCGGTTGAGTGAGGTAGTGCACAGTGGTCTCGTAGGTTTATCATTGCAAGGAAAGTGACGGAGCCACTGGAGCAGCCCTGCTGCACCAAATTTTGACAGAAACTGGGCGACAGCCAAGTGGAAACCATTGGGAAGAACAAGATGGCTTTCGGTGACAATGCTATGAGCTGCACACAGATTAAGGAGTGGTACAACGGCCGCACATCGGTGGAGATCACGCTCCGGTCGGCCATCAACATGCCGAAATGACCTGGTGATTGCCGAAGTGAAGGCTGTGGTGACGCGGGACCGCCGTGTGAGACTATCCGGGAAATTGCGGAAGCGGTGGGTATCAGCACTTTCTCTGCACATTTTGTTATTACTGAAGATTTGGCCATGAAGAGAGTTGCGGCGAAATTCGTGCTGAAACTGCTCACGGTGGAGCAAAAGCAACTTCATGTTGAAGTCTCATAGGACATGCTGGATTTCACAAGCAGTGACCCTAACTTTATGAACACCATTATCACCGGTGATGGGTCTTGGGTATACGGGTACGACCCGGAAACCAAATTCCAGTCGTCACAGTGGAAGCGTTCCACGTCACCAAGACCAAAGAAGGCCCGCCAAGTGCGCAGCTACGTCAAAGGGATGCAGAGTGCTTTCTTTGACTCCCACGGTGTAGTACACCACGCGTATGCACTACTGGATCAAACAATCACCAAAGAGTACTACAGTGATGTCCTTCGTCACCTATGTGATGCTGTGGGTTGCAAGAGACCCGAGTTGTAGTCAACAGGGAACTGGTGCATTTATCACTACAACGCTCCTGCGCATTCCTCACACTTGGTTCAGACTTTTTTTGGTGAAAAGTCAGACTCCTGTAGTTCAACAGGCTCCTTACTCTCCTGATATGGCTCCCTGCGACTCCTGGCTGTTTCCCAAACTCAAGAGAACATTGAAAGGAGAGTTATGTCAGACAAGAGAGGACATTATCACTGCAACGACAGTTGAGCTAAGCTCTATTCCGTCTCCTCAGAATGCTTCAAACAATGGCAGCACCACTGGGAGAAGTGTGTGGAGTCTCAAGGGGACTACTTTAAGGGGGATTAGGTTTCCAACGCTCCAGTTATGCCAGTTTTTTTTTTCTTTCACCAAAAGTCGGATACTTTTCTAACAGACCTTGTATGTAGACCGAGCAGTGTTGCCAGATGCTACCAAGTAAACAAGCAAATACTCATCACAAAAGCCCCAAAGAAGCTGAAATATAAGGAATTTTTTCATTATTAAGATAATCAGTTATGATAAAAAAATGCCAATCAAGTACGAAGAGGAGTTTAAAAAGTCATGTTACTGTTTTGTACAGTGAAAATATGCTGAACTCATTATTGGATTGAAGGCAAGTTTGCCAGTGAATGATTGACATTACCTCTTATTTCCCTCAACATATGTGTCACTGAATGTTTACTTAAACCTCCCTCAACGTATGTTTGAACAATCAACTGTAGGCATGGGGGGGGGGCCATCAGAGAGGTGACCTTGCCAACCTCTAGTCACTTAAAGAGGGGGGGGGGGTTAAATTCTGCCCATACATTGACTTGTGGTGTGGGTGGGTGCTATGATGAACCTTCACCCCCCCCCCCCCCCCTTGCACGTATATGCACTCAACTACTCGATCATCAACAAACATACTATTAGTGAACGACAAATATGCATTGGTGAATGTGATGATCACTAAAATAGCTGTATTTGCTGGAAAAATGTAAATAAGCCCAAAATAACATGACAGGTGTCGGGAAAATTTTACTGGCGACTTGATGAGTAAAGAAACCGAAAGTCGCCTATTATAAGCCGAACTGGCAGCTCTGAAACAGAGTAAAGATTATCAGGTGCTCTTCCTATTTTTTTGCAATCTAATTTTGCATTGAGCAGCTTCATAGCAGTGCTCATACTTGGTATTAAAAATGCTGTGGCTGTCTTTGCTGCTGCACAAGCAGTAATTATTGTGTTTACCTTTTTGTCTGGTACTTTAGCCTTGTGTTTAGCAGTATATAGAATATTTAACCAGAGATTCATAAATGGCTCATTTCTTGGTCTTGGCCCATATTTATTTGCTGTTTGCCTTGTTAAACTCTACAAGCGGGGTGTTTAAAACAGGAGAAAGTTGATAGTTGTAGTGTAGGTGCTGACCAACAGATAAATGGCACTGGCATCCATGCCCAGGGAGATACTTTGTAGCATTGATCGTTGTAGTTGAGAACTGCAAAACATGGTATTTAACTTGGGCTAATCTCTATTTAGGTAAACCTAGCCGTAATGTATGAATCACTGGCCCTTTGCTCCAGCTTATCCATTACATCTAATTGCTAAAGCTTTATTTAAGTAATTAGAACATTAGCTGTCTTCCAAATCTTTCCAGCCCTGCCTGCAAAACTGAACAGTTGACATGTCTTTGGTGGAACGAACGAGTCAGAAGAAAGGGATAAAGACAGGTGGGAATGTTTCTAGTTTACCCTTGGCTTTGCTTTCATTTTTATATATAAAAAAAAGGCATCATTGTAAATGTTTTTGACATAATGATTGTGATTATAGTGAATCTTGGCATTCTGTGTGGTATGGCCTTATTGTATTCAATGAGTTCCATGCAATCTTGGCTGTTGAGTTATCAATTAAGTTTAATGCTGGCAGGAGAGTTCTGAAATGCTTATCATTTCAAGTTAGAAGACAGGCATCACCTATTCACGAGATACCTTTCATTTACTATATGCATATTTCAAGCCTTTTGTAGGTGGTTTAGTCATGGTATTTTTTCAGCAAGAAAGAGACTATACATGGATGCCAGTGGCCATCCAGCTTTGTCATCTGGTTAGGTTGATATTCAAGAACTCGAGTTTAGGCTTTGCTTAGAGCACAAATGGGTCAGCGTGGCTTGGACTGAGCTTTTGGCAAATTTACTAAATACATTTTTGTGCAGTTGTTCATTACTGAGAAATGCTAAATGCAATGGTGTACCTCAGTGAGCATATTACTAATCTAATGAACTTTCTTCACTTTACGTGGGTTGTGTCTATGAGATGGTTTGAGCTTTAGCTTCTGGGTTGGCTAAGGTGGAGGGATCTCTATGCTGTTGGACATACTGCAGACTTTGATAAGTAGACAAAGAAATTAATTTAATGTTTGTTGCTGGACTGAAGACACATGTTTATGTTGCTGTATAATGCCCTGACTCTCGGATATATGGGTACTCGCAAAACGATTTCGAACACCAGACATGTGTCTGCTTGCCGGTGCAGCGTGCTGGTAAAAAAATACAGCCATGGTCTGCGCATGCACCAATTTCTTTTCATGCAAGCCTTGTCCCTTAGTGAGTCTATTATGCTGCTGTCTTACAACAAAAACATTGTGCCTTTTAGTGCTGCGATTCTGTAATACTGGGCTTTGCCAGCACTTTGCCAGGGAAGTGGTATTGAAAAGACAAATGGCGCCCAAGCATATTGCCACGCTGTGTTGGTGGCAGAAGAGAGTATAGAAGTGAGTGGCTGCTTTGATGGATATCAGCAGACCCTAGTGCACTGGTGTTGGTTGCTTCTGGTTAAGGGCCAGCAGGCATAAGACATCACAGTACCCAGCACCTCCACCAGTCTGTCATGAGAAAAAACTACCAACAGAAACTTGAAGCAGCGAACGACTATTCACTCGGCCACAGCAGCCACTCACTTCTATGCTCTCTCCCTCTGCCACAAACAGCATGGCAATATGAACACAGATGCACCAACGTTTAAGCTCCAACAAGCGTGCACATGCTCATATATGATGTCTCGCAGACCCCATCCCACAAGCCTCTCTGTCCTGGTGGGAAGAGGCACGTAATGCTAGCCTTTTGGTGCAAGACAACCCCCTGTCTAAATGCACTAGAGAGTCTCTTTTTTGCTAAGGCCACGCACGAGCATATTATGACAATTTTTTTTTTGCCAGTGCACACTGGTGGTGAGCTGATTCCCCTTCTCCCCAAAGAAATATTCCTTTGGTGTGCCTAATTTTGGCTTTATAATCTAGGCATTGCACTAGAGTGATAAGGTTTTTTGATGATGCATACTTGGGCCAGTTGGCTGCACCTACTTTTTAAACAGCATAGAAATGGACAGTGGTGACAAAGGCAATTAGGAAAAGCAGATGCCTCGAGCCATCTTTATTAAAACTCATAGGGTTGTGGTATGGTTGAGGTTATTAAATGTGCTTTATTAAAGGAGTTTTGAACCACTTTTGCAAGTAATTGCGGAATGACCTCAGTACTGAAGCTTATTGCCTCCAGAGTTGTTTGCCACAGCAATTTCTTAAACCCATCAAGAATCAACGAAGTTGGTTGTGCGCTCTCAGTACTTTCTCTTTTTTCTTGTCACGACGGCTTTTATCTCTTTTCTTGTCACGGCGGTCGTGTTGGAAGCTATACGGAGAGGATGGTACGAGGAAAAGAACTTGCGTCATCGTTTGTCATAACCTTGAGTCAGCGTTATGAACGCAATCGCTCTTTCCTGTTGTGGTGCTTGTGTTACACAGTTAGTGCGGCTCACTGTGTAATGTTAGTGGACTATCGAGTACAGCACTGGCACGTGGTGGCATGCCATAGCAAGAAGCGTATCTGATCCAAGTGCTGCTCTTGATTCATGCCATGCTATCTATGAATAGCACGCTATCTGCTGTCTGACATCAAGAAGCAGGTGCCATATCTCTGAGGAGAGGAAGGGTAGGCCTCTTATGAAAAGAGGGCACCCAAGAAAATGGCAAGTTTCATAACTCTTGTAAACTGTGCCGTATACGACTGCGAAATTAGGCTTGGATGTTCCTAGTACTTAGTAGCTCTCTGCAAGATGTGTTTTCTCACACGGCCAGAGGGTCACCAAGCACAGTAACTCTAAAGTCACTTTTTTTTAAAAATAAAAGCTCTGCAGGGGTAACATTCTTGTCACTTTTTGAAGGAAACTGAAAGCATTTGAAAATGATGAAAAAAAGGCACACATATCGACACATAAAGTCTGTGCTCTGCCAGCACTTTACCAGGCAAGTGGTGTTGCTACTTTCAGTGTCACCAAATCTGGCCACATCTGTGTGCATTAGCTTGAAGCTGCCAATAGATGACACTTTCAAGTTGGCATAGTGGGACCTGGAAAATCCAATTCTTAGTCATAGCAATGGACTGCATGCTTGCACACAGTTCCCTCATCGTCTCAATTTCTTGTGCTGCGATGATCTCTCTTGTCAGGTGATTTATGTTTGTCAGCAATTCTGCATGTGTTCCGCAACGAAATGCAGCCATACGTTTTAAAATGCATCCTTAGGAAACCACCAGCCATGTTCTTGACATCGCAGTAGTGCTCATGTAATTGTTAAGGCAACAACCGGCTTACCCAACATAGCTGCAACCATGCAACAGTGGCAGACAATAAACAACATACTCGGTGCATTCTACAGATTTATTTTTGTGGTTCTTTTCACAGGCATGGTTATTTTGTGCACTAGTAGCTGTGATCTTGCACAACATTTTGAGTTCGGTTGGGGCTGAAAAGATGGCACGCGCATTTGCTATCTGCGAGTGCTTTTTTTGGTTAAATTATGAGAGAAAGTGTGTTTGTCTGGCAACAAACTTATGGGACTCTTGTGCTCAAATGATTTGGGTGCCGTGTGACGCACATTTTTTGTCTCAAAATACGTTCAGCGACGGAGACCAGCACAGGATGGGGACAGCCAGCATTGATCAACCTTATTATTTGCTGGTTAAACCTCAAGGCATTGGAGAGGTGGCACGGCATTCTTGAATCATAGGTTAGCTATTGCCCTCTTGGCTAATTCGGAATGTGTGGAGGGATAGGGAAGCAGGGCCTTATTTGCATGTGGCTTGTAATGTTAACAAGAGCGATCATCATTTATCGACTAGCATAGATCTAATGAAAGAACGGTTCCATTCACCAGTAGCTTATGTGTCACGCTCGGGGGTTTCAGGCTCTTTTGAATCATTGACAGTTTAGGATCTCTTTGTCTTTGGTATCATGCTTGTACAGACGCTGACACACAAATAGCGAATTGCACTTCCTCTGTGGTGCTGTCCATGAGCTGTGAAGGCATGCATGCTCCATTGATCGCCTCCTTGCCACCTAGTTGGGTGGTTGCCAACAGTATATGCTGCAGCAACTGCACTTTAGACTTATATGTGCAGTATGTACATGCCCACTTTCACGTGCAACAACACTTGTTACTTTGCTGAGTAAAGCCATGAAGGGGTGTTTGCTGCATGCGCATGCTTTTTTTTTTTTTTAGTCACCTACAGCTTCCCTTCACATGCATTTGTTGCGAGATTTGTTTGTCTTGATGCTTTTCGTATCAGGTGCTATTATGCAGCATTTAGTCTTATGTTTATTTTTAATGAGGCAAGAGCCTCAAGACAGGAAAGGAGAAGCCATGTTTTTACACACCAAATGGAATATAACTTTATGACATAAGGAGAAAGAAGAAAAGGAATAAGAAAATGAAACAAATAGTACTGATAAAGTTATAAACAAATTAAAGCTACTAAGACTAGGGAAATGCACTAACTAAAGGTTCTGCGGACCAATCTAGGAAAAGTTCAATGCCACCAGTTGTCTCGATGCTTGAGTGGACTGGAGCGGTGAACTCATTGACGTGCGGCTGCGTTGGCAGCGAGGGGGCTTGTGATGCGGTGGAAGAGGAGAGTTAGCGCTATTGCGCAGCAGGTCGGTGACCTCAGTGGCCACATACTCAGCATGGAGGTTGGCAGCAGTGAATCGTGCTCGTCCTGTGGCAGGCAACCGGCAGCAGGGTCAGCTGCTCGGACCAGGGGTTCGCACATTTGGAGACTCTTTGATGCTGTCGTCTTCTTCTCCCGCCACCGTGCCACCATCTAACTAGCTCTTGTCATTTTCTTGTCTCCTGCTGCCATGCAGCCTTCCAATTTGTCGTGATCCTTTTTGCCGTCATCCATTGACACGTGCGATCGCCCTCGAATGTCTTCATTTTCCATGCTCCGCATGTGCTTGTTCCACGGTGCCGCTCTAGTGTCCACGCCACCGCGTTTGCCGCACTGGAGACACCACAACACAACACCGAGAACATAGTACTGTTGTCCTACTGAAGCCACACTCACTCATCACAGGGGTTCTCTGATGGGACCTCTGACATAGACACCTAGGGCAGTTGCTTTTAAATGATGTCAGATGTCAGCACTTATCATCTTTGTTTCAATCGTCCACTTCTGCAATGTTTGGGAAGCAGGTTTTGTTAACATGTTTTGGTAAATATTTACATGAGCAAAAGCATATGTATGGCAGGTTGCATACGTAAATATTTGTGAATTATTGAATTTTTTTTCTTAAAGGAGCAGAGACACCACCGAAGTCGCCAACATCTGTGCAAGAGTGGGTGAATTCACTTCCAGCTGATGAGCCAGATAAGTGAGTCTACTGCAGCTTTTTTTTTTCTTTTTTCAGTGGCTTGATTGTTATTTTGTCTTTGTCACTTTCTTTTTCTCTATGGTGACCAATGTATATTCGAAGATCTTATTGAAATGTTATGAAGGAAACTCATACAGGTTTTCTGTGAAGCTTTGTGCTTTTGTTGGGTGGGTGGCAGTTTTACCTTTCCTGAACCTCTCAGGTTTTATTTGTAGCTTATGTCTTCTGTTGGGCAAACAGCAGTCATCACTTTCACGAAGTTCTTAGGCTCCTTTTGTCGATTCAGGTTAGTATCAGGTAATTCTCTTGTGCATAGAAGTTCTAGGTGCACCTTATATATGTGATGTCCTTAACGGCTTGCTCTAAGCCAGTTATTGTAGACTATTTTGGGTATTTCTGCTATAGCTCCTCAAAATGTATCTGCAAGCTTTATCTTTGGTCAGTTTATGTTGTTAAAACTTAAAAAAGCCACGGCTTGTAGGTCTTTCTTTGTTTCATTTTTTAATGCGATCTTCATGAACAAGAAACTGGCCCCTTGAATCTTTGAGGCTGTTGCAAATTGAAGGCAATCTGGTGTGCATTCTGGAATTCTCGGCTATGTATGCGCTTAAAATTTAACAGAGTTGAGCTTGTTGGTTCACATTTATTACAAAAAGACAGGGCTGGCAAGGCATGCGAGCATGGACACAACGAAGAAGATACGATTCCACAAACACCGCAAGGCGTTTGTGGTGTCCTAACTTCTTTTTTTTTGTCCATATTTGCATGCCCTGTATTTATATTATGAATATGTATGTGCTGTGGTTCAAATGAAATTTATAATAGTGCTATAATGAGATGTCTCTTATAAGCAGGGTACCTCGTATGCATTTTCTTACCGATGCGTATTTTACTGTAGGCACACCTGCATCTCTCATATTCACTTGTCTCTTATATCAGTGTCTTCTATAAAGGGGTTTGATTGTAAAAAAGCACCCCCAGCTATCACAAGTAGGGAACAGTAGCAGACAAAAAAAAAGTAAGATGTTGACAAATTCACCACATCATTTGATAGCCCGTTCCACTCAACTATAGTCTTCGAAAAAAAGGAACTGTTGTACCTATTTGTTTTGCATTTGAGGTACCATGATGGTCTTGTTGAGTTTCGTCCAGGTAGTTCGTGACCTGTTAAATTGCATGTATGTCCGGAAGTCCAGTTTATTCTGGCTGTTAATGATGTTGAAGATTGTCTTGCGAAGGTGCAACTTCTGCTATGATTCGAGAGTGCAAAGACTAGATTGCATATATAGTCCCGATGCTGACACGTTCCTACCATATTTATTGGAAATGAAACGAAGTGCTTTTCTCTGAATACACTTAAAAAAATAGGCGTTTACAGGCACTATAAAGGCACTATGAAAACCTTTCCGAACCTCTGATTTAGGCTCATATATCAAAGGGGCGCGAATAGGAGCGTGAGGAACAAAATAGGCATTTGCCTAAATTCAGTCTCGAGTGATCACACCCACAATCAGACGCTCAGTGCAGGCCTAAAACAAGACTAGCAATGCTACAAACCAGGTTACAATAAACAAACAAAGTTGAAATAATAGATCTAGCATAGAAGTTATTCGTACAAATAATTTAAAATCGCTAAAAGCGTTTCGGAAACCTGTAGCTGACTGCAGTGCTTTGCAGAAGGGGCCACCACCTCGGCAGGCGCATGATTCCTCCTTACACCAGCACTTCTGTAGCGTCCAATGAGCATGCATAGTTTGGCAAGCGCACTAGGAAAGACAGCGTCGACGCCACTCAAATCTCAAGCTGAAGGCTCAGCGAACAGCCGCTGCTTGACAAGCGCGACCAGCCTAGCGAATTCCGTCTGTGCCTCGCCAAGTAAAGGCTCATTGAGAAGCTATAGAACGTAAGGAGCAGAAACAGCAGCCCGGAATCGTTTAAGGTCAGACCGCTGTGACTCGTCGGTGCAGGAAAGCCAATCTTAAACTCAATTCAAAGCAAGCACAAGTAGAACGCCTACATCGCCAGGCTAATTCAGCCATGGTGTGTAAGAAGGCAGCTGCCATGCAGCATCAATAGTGACAGAACAACCAAACTGCCTCTCCCGTGCACCAAAACGCAACCACTGTTTCACAGTATCTAATCGTCATTACACATTGCAGCACATCACATGACGTTAAAACCACATGATACAATAATATCAAAACTGCAATAGCAGGAGTCGTAGCACCAATAACAATAGCAACAAAACAATAACAACAGCCCAACGAGAATCGCTGGGTGTCTATGTTATGCACTTCCTCAGGTTTCGTAGTAGTGGAGCTGCGGCATTTTTTTCCCTACATCCAATGCCTTGAGGAAACTAGTTTGCTTTGCTTGTGTATGCCTGAGAATTCCCGCATGAATGATTCTGTAATATTTGCTCTTGTTTTCTCTATCTTGTTGAACTTAAAATAAGGGAGGAGTCAAGCAACATACAGCCAGTTGAACTGGCATCTATGTTGCACCAGGATAGTGGCTACCAGGGTCATATGGAATGCCCTATGCTGGAAGCTCCTGTCAATGAGACACAGGATGACAACCTTAGCCTCGGTGCCGAGGGTAAGTCTTCCTTATGCAGCTCACTCATGCATGACTTGTTTTTACGTGAAGCTTTTATCACTCACATTTTTCAGTGATGGTGTTGTACGTGAAAAACCCAGAATTGACAAGCATATTGTAAATTAGCATAATTTCGGTCATAATGCACTGCTGCTTAAATGGCTCTACTTGAGTAACCCATAGTTGGATGCAGTTACGCATCCTCATAACACACTTGTGCCTATTAACTTCGTCGTGTTTGCATACTTCTGACATGCAGTACACGATCAGAAATAATGCTCTTGCCTTGTATGCCTTGAAATGTGTTATCAGGGCCCGAAGGTCTACTTTTATTTCTTGCAGCTCGAACATTGGATAATGCAGCCTTGCTCCAGCCCAAGTCGGTCCAGTCAAGGTAATGAGTGTGCTAATTTGTGGTGTGAGATTTTCAACTGAATGTAAATAAGTGTTAAAGGCACACTAAAGAGCAAAATGATGTTTCGTGTATAAGTAAAGTACGATTTCACAATCCCAAAAGCACCACTTTTACAGGGGCATGGCACATTGTAAGCGAAAAAGTGTGCAAAAAGAAAATACGATGAAAATACATTCAGAAATATGAAAAGAAAATACCTTGAGATTCCCGCACCAAACACCGTGCCATCATAGATTTCAAAGGCATCTACTGAGCCCTATGTAGCTGCTAATCGATAAAAATTAAGTACATTGTCATCTGTAAGTGCTGTAAGTGCCATGGACCTGGCATATGAAGTTTCAGAAAATTTAATAAGCCAATGTCACGAAAATATGATTGATTGATTGATATGTGGGCTTTAACGTCCCAAAACCACCATATGATTATGAGAGACGCCGTAGTGGAGGGTTCCGGAAATTTCGACCACCTGGGGTTCTTTAGCGTGCACCCAAATCTGAGCACCCGGGCCTACAACATTTCCGCCTCCATCGGAAATGCAGCCGCCACAGCCGGGATTTGATCCCGCAACCTGCGGGGCAGCAGCCGAGTATCTTATCCACTAGAAAACCGCGGTGGGAAAATACGATGAATTCATTTTTAAATTTCTGTCCTTTCTGCCGTGTGTCTTTTCTCAACTAAATCCACACTCTCTTAAACAAGATGAAATTTCAAACCTCATGCATGGAGATTTCGGTGTGAAATTTAAAAATTAAACTTCTACCATGATTTTCCCCACTAATAATGAACTTATGATAGTGAAACATATGGCATTAGAGTTTTCAGATAGAAGTGCATCAATTTAAACCAAGTATTGTTTCTCTTTAATGTCCCTTTAAGCCTTGCATCAGGAAGTAGAAGAATGGCATGAAAACTTTTTATGGCTGAACAACACCACAGGTAATAATAATTGATAGGCTTTAACATCCCCAAAACATGGTATGATTATGAGAGAAGCTGTGGTGGAGGGCTCCGGAAATTTAAACGACCTGGAGTTTTTTAATGGTGCACCTATATCTAAGGACGCAGGCCTCAAGCATTTTCTCCTCCATTGAATATGTAGCGTCCGTAGCCGGGATTCGATCCCGCAACCTGCGGGCCAGCAGCTGAGCACCATAGCCACTATAGACCACCGTAGTGGTTGGGTCACCGAAAACTGCTTTGCATTTAACCTAATTTTTACAAATCGAAAGTTTACTGGTCGTGGTGCTCTAGTGGTTACAATGCTGAACTGCTGACCCAAAGATCATGAGATCGAAGCCCTTATTTTCAATGGAGGCGAAAGTGCTAGAGGTCCATGTGCTTTGATTTAGGTGCACGTTATAGAACTCCAGGGTGTCGAATTTTCTGGAGCCCTCTATTATGGCATCCCTCATGATCATATCATGGATTTGAAGAGTACAACCCCAAAAGTTATTATTAATTATTAGAAATGTATAGTTTGAGCAGTGGCATAAAAAGCATACTCTTATTGAAGTTAGATTTAAGGTACTGCTATGACCTGCTAATCTAACTAAAGGTTTTCAGAGACCTCAGACATCTGTTACTGTAGTATGCTTAAATATCTGTGACCCAAAATAATATAAATTTATGGGCATTAAAACCAAAATGCAGACATAAAAATGTATTGAAGCCGCATGGCACAAAGTGTTCCTCTATACTAGGCTTGTGCGAATAGTAATATTTTAGTTCGAAGTGAATTTGAAGCGAGTAGTGATTTCGGCAAATAATTTCAAATCGAATTTGAGTAGTGCATTTCGCATATTCTAAAAAAAAATTGGCATATTTGTTTTGACCCAACAAACCTTCACAATTCTTTTTCTGATTGACACAAGGCATGCACCAGTGTCATTCTCTTTAGTTCAAAGGGAAGTGGAAACAACTTCAAATTGTAGCAGGATTTGACTTTCAGTAGAATGCAAGCTATAACCCATAATTTGCATTATGTTTTAAAATTTACCATAGTTAGAGCTTATAAGTTTGTATAACAAGCTCTTAAACTTAGTAAAGGACTTGATGTGAGGGTCAGTATAACAAGCTCTTAAATGTAGTAAATGATGAATTAAATCGAGGGTGATAGGTTCATGGAACCTTTAAGTTGGGCTGTGCGGTAATGTGATTTTCTTTGAGTGGGTGTTTTCACAGTGTAGCACCCCCGCCCACTGCAGTGAAACCACCATTATAGGAGGTCACATTCGTTTTTTATATGTTTATTTGTTCACTTCGAATACAATGAAACATCGGTTATACGAATCTTGTGGGGTCATGAAAATATTAGTATCATCTGAAATTCGTATGACTAGAAAAAATGTGGAAAATTAGCGTACAACAAAGGAAAGCTGGGGCATGTTTCGATTCATTGTCTGTCAGGCCAGCAGCAATGTCACGGAAACACTCCTGAATGATTGACACTGAAATTTTTAGGCATATGTGATCTTGCTTACACTAATAAATATATGGCCCATGCACCCATGTGTATTTAGTAAACCTGGGTGTGTGTGTGAGCCGTGACAGCTAGTATGCTAATCTTCGTACGCATATTGCATGACACTGGAGTACTGCGGCGAAAGCAACTCAAAGATTGCTTTCCATGCGCTACATTAAAGACATAAAAGTTTTAAAGCGAAAGACTTCAATGTCTCATGCTCACTCACCCCAGTCTGTTCGTTCGTGTCCTGGTCTGGGCCAGGAGGCTGCCGTGCTGCGCCAGTGGATGCTGGTCGTGTCGGACTCTAGCGCTCGTGCTTTGCTTGCGTAGTGTAGCTGTGCTCAACATGCCCACTCATGTAAGAAGGGAGACGCGCACACTGCACTCTATTCTGACCAACCCTGTCTCAACAGGCACAGGCGTTCGCTGAACACGCTTTGAAATTTACGAAGGGTCCTTTTTTTCAGAACCGCTGTCATTTATTGTTGTTTTTTATCGCAGTGGTGCTGGGTATGTGCTTCGACCGTGCCTGCACAATCAAAGTTGGAAGCTGTGTGCGTCTCCAATAATTATCCATGTTGACCATGCGAGGCTTGGCTCCTTCGCCAAAACCATGAGGTTCCTCGTGTGGGCCTTGTCCACCCTTCATAGGATGACTGATGCGCAGGGACATGGCTTGCGTTAATTTGTAAACACAGCAGAACTTGAAGAGCACGCATCAACACGTTTAAAATTAAAAAGTGCGACATGAGCACCATCTGTAACTACGACACCAGCACCATCTGCATACAGGCCTTCAAGATTTACACACACAATCATAAAAAAAAAAGGGGATGACCTTAATTTTAGGTCTGGCCATGTTGCCAATTTTTCACGGGGTGAGTGCCCTTCCAAGCGACTACAACTTTGTTCTGCCAAGCACTAGGCTCAAAGTGTGCTTGTACCTATTTAGTCAGTAGGTACCTGGTGGCAGCAATTCCCATCCTCCCACAGCAGCAGCAGATGCTCGACTGTTTCATCAAGGCTGTGGTGGGTTAAAGCACGCCCGAGGGCTTTTGCAGAACCTTATGAAGCTACCTTTCGAGATGAGTACCCAGAAACAACCGATTGCTAGGTCAGTGTACTCTTCTACACATCGGGTAAAACCGGTGGGTTCTCGGTCAGCACTGGGAATCGAACCCGACATCTCCCGCATTGGAAGCGGACGCTCTAACCATGTAGGCACCGCTGCGTTGGCTACATGGTTAGAACCTGGCATTAGTGTTCAATAAGGAAGGTACAGGGTATAGAAGAACTTTGGGCTGGCTTCTAATTCTCGCTTGGCCTTTCCACCCTTCTCAGTAGCGTAGATGGGTAGGCGCAGCCCGTCCTCATGACTGCCTATTTGAGCAACGTAAGACAACATCAGGGATTACGTCATCAGCATGCGTCTTACAACCATGCAAGGCTTCCTGCACATGTATTTCACGTCAGAGTGGCGCTAGGTTCACTCTAGTAATGTGTTGAAGAAGCATGGTAAATGCGCAGCCGAAACTGCACCACTGCAGAGCCTAGGCACTGTTTTGTTGTGCAAATCAATGAAGGTGGTGGCTATGTAAAGTATCCTATGGGCAAGATTACGTCCTTGCGCATGCAGGGATTGTGCAGGCACTGTAGAGGGGTGGAGAATCGTTTTACTGTTTTTCAAAATTGTGTGCAGCACTGTGACATTTATAAAACATAATCACCATGGCTTTCTGCATGAATTGGCAAGCTTGTTTGGGAAAGATAGCAAAAAAATGTAGGGGTCTATTTACTGGCCCTTTAAACGTACATGCTTTGTCAGATTGTCTGGCTGGGTGAAGGAATACTGAATGCTGGAATGGCTCCAGCCACAGTTTTTCGGTGCACTGATTCAAACTTGGGAAGTGGAATTCTACTACTGCAATCAAGCCTGGATATAACAAACCTGGATATAACAAAATGTCTGTAGTAATTGAAGAATATGATATAGTGTTATGAATATACCTCCATAAATAATTTTCAGACGTAACAAGGCTGTTTTTATGTAAGATGTAACTTATAATTAGGTTTGAGTGTGGAGTCTTGGCACATTGAGAATACTGCTAGCAACATTAACCACTCTTGGGAAATGAGGCCCTCTGTTTTGTCCGACATGGTGGTGCAGTGGTTAAGGTGCTCGGCTGCTGACCCGAAGGTCGCGGGTTCGAGTCCGGCTTTGATGGTTGCATTACGATGGAGGCGTAATGGTAGAGGCGCGTGTGCCATCCAATGTCAATGCACGTTAAAGAACACCCGATGATAGAAATTTCCGGAGCCTTTCATTAAAGGGCCTCTCGTAGTCGTTTTGGGACGTACAACCCTAGGTATTATTATATGCCCTCTGATTACGTGCACAGCCTTTACCATGTGATAGAACAAGGAGCAGAGGTGGAAAGATGAGAATCTATGCGATTTTCACAATTGATAAAGTTAACCGCTGTGGAAGGGACCAAAACTTTCATAAATGTCGGTTCTGTGTAAATACTTTGGGTAAACCAGTTCAGCATCTATTAAATTGCCCTTGTTAGTACAAGGGCCAACAGAACCACCCTTATGTGAAAAGTCAAAAATATTTAGAAAGGACTAAAAAAACTAAGACAGTGGCAACACTGCCTTGAAGATTCTGCATGAGCTTGTCGTGATGTCATGGATTTTAGATGCTGTTAATAATTTATCCATAAAAATAGACTTTACGTACAGAAGATTCAGACAGAGCATGGCATGTTTTGATAACTTTTATTGAGCCGCAGTGGATTGAATAATGCTATAAAGTATAGATCACACTGATTTACCTGGCATTAGTATTCAAATGTTTCATTAACCCCTTGCAGTTTGTTGTCAGTCCCTGCATAACAGCTCAACACGATCACAGCAGTCCATGTTCGGGCACTGCTGGACAAGTTCTTGTGCAGATATTTAAGTGTGCGTTTTCTTTCTACATTATGCACCATCTGTAAAAGAATAAGTAAACTTATTTTACTTGAACTTTGAGTTTTACTTTTGGGCCAGGTAGATGGAAGATAGGAAAGGGTTGTGTAGTGCAAAGGGTTAAAGAAAAAAAAAAAAGGTTTAATTCATGATGGTTGGCTAACGAAGCTGTAGTGTCACTGAATATTATTGTCAATTGTAACATAGCCTTAAGCTATTGAGGAATTCGTGACATGAAATGATTGACAGCATGAAAATTGAATGCGCTGTATCACGTTCAAGCTGCTCTTCAAGAGTGCCAACTATGCCTGGCCTTCCCATAGCACTATCTCCACATAAACAAAATCATTACTAGGCGGGTTCTTTTCCACCTGGCAACTTCTCTGCCCAGCCGTGTGCACAACAAGCTGCGCTCTTTGTCAGCAATTTTAACTAAGCGTGGCTTAGCCATGGAATGCTGTCTAAAGACTGAGTGTAATGTGCACACCTTTTCTAATGCGGCAGGCATGCAAGTGGCCATGCACCATAGCAGTACTACATTGCCACACATTGCGGTGAAGGGCGTTTTGTTTCTACTGACAATTCTCCAGTGTTGGTTGGTGTATCTTCATATCTGGATGCATCTTCTGTCGATGAACACTCAAATTTTATGGAATCCTAATCATGACAGCTTAGCTGTAAAATCAGAACTTGGACCTTCATTATAATGAAGGGCCTCTTATAATTGACCTATTTTAGCTGAGTTTGGAGAAGGCAGTCTTGAAACAATATTTTATAAGTCAAAGCCAATTCGGTGTTTCTTTCTAGTAGTCCTTTAAATTGAGATTTCATCGGCATATACAAATATGGCTCTCATGTTTGTGTGTTGTACTTTTTCAGTAGTGTGTCTGTTTCCTTGTAAAGGAAGAAATGGGATATTTTGGATTTCTAGACCATGCACTGGTTAGTGGGTGGTCTGGTAATATTAGACCGCAAATTATTTTCATTTTTTTGAGTCACTTTGGTGAATGCCTTTTTTTTTTCTATTCAATCTGTTTAGTTCAGGGAAGGCAATGTTGGCAGAACTACGAAGCAAACAGAGCAGCTTCAACTCTGAAACTTCTGGGTTCTCAACTATATCAAGCATGTCCAGGTTTGTTCTCATTTCTTGTGGTTTTGTTTGTTTTGAATTTCAAATTAATTTTTTGGTACAATATGCAAATAAAAATTGTTAATGTCAGTGGCTTTTTTTAACTTCAAAGCATAGATTCCTTAGCTCAGTTACATATTATGAGAAATGAAAATTCAGCTGGCTACAAGGAACAGCACTGGCAAAGGCTGACCATTTCTTTTTACTGTCCCTGTGAGGGTAGAATTTTTTCACTTAATGTGACTCACCAGGGTAAATTTTTGTATTGCTGATTTGAAAATTTCACGTGGATTTATTTAAGAAAAAATATAATTTTTTAGGGTGACCATAAAAGGGTGACCATAAAAGGACAAAAAAATTTGTGTTGCTACATACACATGGTTTAGTCATCAGTAACATGAAGATATATTCTGAGATAAAGCTTGTGGAAATGTTAAAAAATTATTCATTGCAATAAATATTTGTATAGTTTACAGTTATACAAAAATAAGTGCACAAAGCGAAAACACAGAAAGAAAAGTCGGTTTTAATCAAATTGGCATTGTCTCACCACACGAATTTTTGAGATGTCGCTCGTTGATTAAAATTTGTGTCTTAACTCATAAACAAATCCTCGTATGGCAGGCTGACATCCAATGAGTCAGATTTTTATTCACTAGTCTAATGGTGATTCAGACTCACTTGCAGCAGAAAAACTGGCTTGCACTTACATAGTGCAAGCGTACTTCGTTGCGTCAGTAAAGCAAGAAACAAGTCGAAAACCTATGATAATTATTTGTCTTATCGCCCACAAGACGGAAATGGTTTTTGAGATTCCCCAAGGCGGGAAAGACCCCCGCAGGGGCACCTGCGCAAGCAGGCGTTTGGTGTGTAGCGACACCACGGACCCGAGCTAACGGGGGAGTTTCTACTCCCTCCCACGCCTAGCTGTGCGTGGCTTTGCCGTGTCCGGGGATAAGGGGATCCTGGGGGTTGAGCCGACGCTGGGTAATTGGACCTTTAAGGCCCCCCGGAAGAGGCAACACACCCCTTTGGCCCCGGCTTCACGTAGACGGCACCCCTGGGCTGACCCACCCAGGGGAAATCGGCAGTCCCCTTTTCCTATCTCTCTCTCCCTATATCTTCGTCTTTTGTTCTCACTTTACATCTTTTCTGTCTTCTCCTCACTTCATTATACTTCCAATTTTCCCTGGCGGCAAGGGTTAACCTTGTGTGGCTATCCAAACTAGGGTAAACCATATTGGGTTATAGTAACTGCGTACTGCTGGCGTTGCGCAGACATGCCCACATGCTCTGCCACGTCCCCTTGTTGGACTCCGTGGTGGGTGGTAGGCGCCGTTACCGAAAAATACACATTTTCCCATGGGATCCTCGACCCCCTCTCTAACTGATCGTGCCTCGAAAAGGGTACGCACCGACGCAACCTCACTACTTTGGTCGAAAAACAGAGAAACTTTCCCAAAATACCATGTCCTTCACTGCGAACAATCATCTACAAAAGCTAGAGCAATCTCACCCTTCCTTGTGGCCAAGTGCTTGAGAGAGACCATTGGAACCGGTTATAAGGCCACGAAGATGGCAAGTGGAGATCTGCTTCTCGAATTAAAAGACAAGGAACAGTACAATAAACTCTCGCACCTCGTAGCCTTTGGTAACATCCCCGTCTCTGTGAGCGCACATCGTACCATGAATACAGTAAAGGGCGTGGTATCGGACGAAGATTTGATGACACTGAGTGAAGAAAAGCTTCTTGATGGATGGAAGGACCAAGGTGTAATACATGTCCAGCGCATCATAATCAGACGCAACAACAACGAAATAGCAACAAAGCACTTAATACTCACCTTCAACTCAACCACTTTACCTGAGACTCTCGAAACTGGCTATATAAAACTCCATGTCCAACCCTTCATTCCGAACCCGAGGTGTTGTTTCAAATGCCAGCGATTTGGTCATGCATCCCAGAGCTGCCGAGGGCAGCTGATCTGTGCTAAGTGTGGCTCAACCGGCCACAGTGCTGATGAATGTAGTCATGATGAGGTCCTCTGTGCTAACTGCGAAGGTAGTCACCCCGCATACTCCAGAGCGTGCCCAGCCTGGAAAAAAGAAAAAGAAATAATAACTATAAAAGTAAAGGAAAATATCACATTCAGGGAAGCAAGACAACGGGTCTCACGAACATTGGCACTAAAAACACCTTTCGCCGAAGTGGTGCAACGAGGGGCGGCACCACAAAGGCCCTTGGCATTTGCCCGGACCTCGCCTAGCGTGCCGAGGCCAACGCCACAAGCCCCTACGGCGGGAGCAGCCAGCGCTGCCCTGCCCACATTCAGCCTGTCCACACCAGTGACCTCTACAAGCTCTGGCAGCAGCCAGGGCAATCACGAGGCCAAGGGGGCTTTGTCGACCCCCAGCTCGGTGGGGACAAAGACTTCGTCGATCAAGGCGAAGTCTAAGCGACGCACAGATCGCTCTGTAGAGAGGGCGTCCAGTGTCTCGCAAGAGGCTATGGACACCACTTCAAGCCAAACGGCGCAGGAAGCGCCGAAGGAGCGGCGAGCTTCTCTCGACCGCCCCAAAAAAGACAGAATGCCGATTACAGGGCCTGACAAAGGCCCTGTAAAATGAGCGAATCTCTCCGTCTTTTCTGCACACAGCACTTTTTCCCTTTTTTTTTCCACTATGGACAAAATCATACAGTGGAACGTAAGGGGATTACTTAGAAATTTAGATGACGTCCAAGAACTTCTGAGTAAGTTTAACGCGAAAGTGCTATGTGTGCAAGAAACGCACTTAACTCCTAAGCACAAGGACTTCCTACGACAATATATTATTTTCCGAAAAGACCGGGAGCATGCTGTCACACCATCTGGCGGTGTAGCCATTATAGCTGATCGTAGTATAGCATGCCAGCATTTGAAGCTCCAAACAGCCCTTGAGGCAGTGGCCATTCAAGCTGTACTTTTTAACAAACTCATTACCATATGTTCTGTGTACATACCACCGCATAAACAGCTACACAGACGTGATCTAGAATCATTAATAGATGAACTCCCAGAGCCGTTTCTGGTTCTAGGTGATTTTAATGCACACAATGTCCTGTGGGGCGATGCTCACTGTGATGCACGTGGACGTCTTATTGAGCAGCTCCTTTTCTCTTCTAGTTTATGTCTTTTAAATATAAAGGAGCCTACGTATTTTAGCCTTGCAAACAACACGTACTCCTCCATAGATCTTAGCATTTCATCACCGTCCCTTTTACCTGTTCTTAAGTGGAAAGTTTTTAAAAGCCCTTATAGTAGTGACCACTTCCCAATCATCCTGAGTGCGCCGAACAAAGATGAACTCCCCCCGCAGGTTCCTCGATGGAAGATTGACTCAGCTGATTGGGAAGGGTATAGAACTCTTACACACATGACATGGACTGAGCTGTCTGCCTTGACCATAGATGACGCTGTCACATATTTTACAGCTTTTATACTTGATGCCGGATCTAAATGTATTGCCAAAACGAGCAGCATGTCTTCTAAACGGCGAGTCCCATGGTGGAACGACGCATGCAGGAAAGCATGGACCACTCAGAACAAAGCTTGGGCGTTGCTTCGAGATTCCCCTACAGCAGAAAACCTGGAAAATTTCAAGTGGGTCAAATCGCAGGCAAGGAGAACGCGTCGACAAGCTAGACGAGAGAGCTGGACAAAGTTTATATCGAGTATCACCTCATACACAGATGAGGGAAAAGTGTGGAATAAGGTAAAGAAAATTAAGGGCCAACAAACCTAATCTCTTCCACTAGTAAATAGCCTCGGGCAAAGCTTGGAGGATCAAGCCAACTTTCTTGGCACACATTTCGAACAGATATCGAGCTCCTCACACTACTCCGAATCCTTTCAGAATTACAAGGCACGAATAGAAAAACAAAAGTTAGAAAGAAAATCCACAAGAAATGAGGCATATAATCAACCATTCTGCTTAGCAGAACTGCGAACAGCACTCAGCTGCTGTAATACATCTACCCCAGGTTCTGACAATGTAATGTACGTGATGCTGAAGGAACTACCCTCCGAAACTAAAGAAACCCTCCTCTGTCTTTATAATCGCATATGGTTTTCAGGTGTGATCCCCTCCTCCTGGAAGGAGGCTGTTATAATTCCAATTTTGAAGCAGGGAAAGGATCCCTCTACTGTATCAAGTTACAGACCTATAGCGTTAACAAGCTGCCTCTGCAAACTATTTGAAAAAATGATCAATTGCCGCTTACTCCACTACTTAGAAACAAACAAATTGCTCGACCCATACCAATGCGGGTTTAGAGAGGGCCGATCTACCACCGACCATCTTATACGTATCGAGGCACACATACGTGAGGCTTTTGTTCATAATCAGTTTTTCTTATCTGTGTTTCTCGACATGGAGAAGGCCTACGATACTACGTGGAGGTTTGGAATATTGAGAGACCTCTCACACATAGGTATACGCGGTAATATGTTCAGTGTCATTGAAAGCTATCTGTCTGATCGTACCTTCCGCGTTAGAGTGAGCAATGTTCTGTCCCGAACATTTGTACAAGAAACCGGAGTGCCACAGGGTGGGGTCCTCAGCTGTACGCTGTTTATTATAAAAATGAATTCTCTCCGTCTGTACATCCCACGAAATATCTTTTATCCAACATATGTCGACGATGTGCAGATAGGTTTTCAGTCGTGTTCTCTTGGGATCTGTGAGCGACAGGTTCAGCTCGCCCTTAACAAGATATCCAAATGGGCTGATGAAAACGGGTTCAAACTGAACCCACAGAAAAGCACCTGTGTCCTTTTTTCACGAAAAAGAGGCTTGCACCCTGATCCTGAACTAGTCTTTAAGGGTGAGCGTCTACCCGTAAACACAGAACATAAGTTCCTAGGTATAATTTTAGATGCGAAGTTAACCTTTGTACCGCACATAATACATCTTAAAAATAAATGCTTGAAAACAATGAATATCCTAAAGGTGCTATCACGAACAACGTGGGGCAGCGAGAGAAAGTGCCTCATGAATCTGTATAGAAGCCTTATACGCTCACGTCTTGAGTATGGGGCAATAGTCTATCACTCTGCCACACCAAGCGCTCTGAAAATGTTGGACCCTGTTCATCATCAAGGCATCCGCCTATCCACAGGCGCCTTTAGAACAAGCCCAGTTGAAAGCCTTTATGTAGAATCGGACGAGTGGTCACTCCATCTGCAGAGAACATATTCCTTCATATATTTCCTTAAAGTAAATGCGAACAGTGAGCAACCTGCATATTCCATCATCAACGACCTGTCTAGCTCTCAACTTTTTTACAATCGACCCGCAATGGCACGCCCTTTCTCGCTGCGTGTTAGAGTCCTAGCTGAAGAAACTGATGTCCCACTGCTTGAATACCACCTCAGCCCCCCCGCTCTGCGGCTCCCGCCATGGCAGTGGCAGGTTATAGAATGTGACACATCTTTCGTAGCTGTCACAAAGCATGCCTCCCCCATACACATTCGGATGTATTTCTTAGAGCTGCAACATAAATATGACTGTCCAGAATATTATACTGATGCATCGAAATCCCATACTGGCGTGTCCTATGCGGCGGTCGGCCCATCCTTCTCGGATGCCGGCGTTCTGTCCACCAGCACAAGCATTTTTACAGCCGAGGCTTACGCGTTATTCGTAGCCGTTAAACACATCAAAGAATTGAATACGCCAAGGGTAGTTATATACACCGACTCCCTGAGTGTCGTAAAAGCGTTGAAAAAATCTTAAAAAACACAGAAACCCTATAATTATATCCCTCTATTCAATACTTTGCGCGGCCTATACTTCCAAGCAACATATCGTCGTGTGCTGGGTGCCAGGACATCGCGAGATCGAAGGAAATGTGTTGGCCGACCAGCTCGCCACGTCAATTAACGGAAGCTCCGCCAACTCTTCCGTTGCTGTCCCTATAATGGACCTAAAACCAAACATACGGAAAAAGCTCAGGGCTTACTGGCAGAAGTTATGGGATCAACAAACTCATAACAAGTTACACTTGATTAAACTATACCTCGGTAACTGGCCACCCACGTCGAAAACACGCCGCACAGAGGTCAGTCTCTGTCGGCTTAGAATAGGACACACACACAGCACGCACACACATCTTTTGTCTGGTGGTGACCCACCCAGCTGTCACAGATGTGGCCGTCCACTTACCGTACTTCACATACTCCTTGAATGCTCTGAGCTAGAGGCTTACAGGAAAAAACATTTTACACTAGCGTACAAGGAACACATACCCCTTCACCCAGCTATGTTTATTGGTCACGAACCTCTTTTTAAGTATAATGCATTGAATGCATTCTTAAAGGAAGTAAATACTTTCCATGTTATCTACTCAAGTGATCGGTAGCACGGCCTCCGAAAGGAGGCTGCTGCTGCGGATGCTACATCCAAAAGAGCACCTGTCTCCCGGCCCTTGGGACCAAGGGCGCTGGCGAGAAATCGGTGCTAATATAACGCTCCTATTTTATGATGTCATGACAACTAAAGACCCATTCTCACCAGGCATGCTTCACTTCCCTTCCATGATTTTAATAAATATATGTCTTACGCATCTTTAGAGCGCAGAACTTTAGGCCCTTTTACAGCCATTTATCATAACCATTGCTCTCATCCGGTATCATTTCCTGGCGCTCTTTGGCCACCAATGGCCCTTGCGCCATTGAACAACATATATCATCATCAAGACGGGAAAGACAACCACCATAGCATTACTGTGTATCAGTCAGCAGCTGCATGAAAACAGGCATAATTGCACTTCAGGGTGCAACAAAGGAGGGAGGAACAAAAGTGTCATCCTTTAAGATATTGTAAACTAGACAGCATCAGTTCTGCGGGTGTGAAAAGCAGGAGCAACCTAAAAGACGAATCCGAAACTTGCCGGCGCACACTCTAGTAAAGCATTAAAAAAAAAGACATTGGTGCAAGAAAAAATTTTATATATCTCTGCAACGCGGTAGCGCATGCCGAGTAATAGAAATAAATGATTAAAAAAAACCTATTCTTTTTCAACATACGAGCAATGATGCACATGTACGTCAACCATCTTCAAGATGTTTCCCGAGGGTTGCACATGTTTGTCATTGACCCTGAAAGGGTTTCACTTGCTTCTTCAGATGAGCTGGGCCTGTCTTGTCAGTTTTGACTTCTGTAGCTGAGATGGAGCTCAGTTACTTCATATGATTTAAGTGCTGACGTCTGACACTTGGGACCAGCACAGCATGTTTATGTATCTAAGGTCTTCCTTTTTTTTTCTTGTGGGAAAGATTGCACTGCACTTAAGGTAGTATGTTTGTTTAGAGATTGCGGTGGCATTTTTTCATCTTAGGTAAAAAATTATTGGCATTCTGTGAATGGAAGTTATAAAAAAATGTGATACTTTTTGATGTTGAAAATTTTGTTAATTGCAGTGTTTACTTTCGCTTCGGTTCGCGTCGTATTGGCGTGATAGGTGTTACACATCAAAGCCAACACCTATAAGTGGGTATGGTAGTGTGAACCGACCAAAAACAAAAATTTATATCTTTATTTAATTATTTAAAAGTATTTCTTTCTGAGGCGCAGCACCATGCATTCGCTAGCGTGTGGGAGTGCTCTAGGCCATTTAAAAGTAGACCTCCTAACACATACATGGGTGCCCTATGTTTATGCATGTGCACATTTTTTTTTAGTAACTATGGCTAGATCAGTTGACTACATTATCTTCCTATCATTTTCGTGCCTTTTGATCTCAAATTTTCCCACCAAAATGCTTTTTTCAGTGCAAATATTTCTGTGGGTTGTAAGTTCGTTCTGCACGTGTTTTTAACCATAACATTGTGTCTTTTTTAAAATCAGTTTTTTGAAAATTTTTCAATCTGATGTATCTTTTCTTCAAAACTATTGTGCTCAAATTTTCTTAGATTGCACATAATTCCTTCCAAATATTCTGACCTAGAACATTGAAAATCTGCCCAAGTTAAATAAGAAAATAAAAAAAAAAGATTAATTAGAAAGTTCTTCTCATAGCACAGGACAAGTGAGGACAACATTTTTTTTCTTGTGAGGTAAATGTAGGAGCCCATTTTTATAGGTCAGAATTATCATCAATATTGTTTTGAAAAAGTGTGCCAAATCTAGTTGTTATATTGTTTTTTTTTTTTGTTTTTGAGAAAAGGTTCATTTAATTTTGTGCCCCAGCCTGAAATTCGGCACTTCACTAGAAGCAAGTAAGAAAACATGGAGGGTAAAAATTGCACGGGCTGAAGGCGACAGACTCTCTTATTGGGCACACAAAATTTCACGACAAAATGTGGTGTTTAGTTCGTGAAATTTAAAAGTGAAACCTAGATAACCTGTTTATCCTACCATACTCTCTTAACTCTCTCGTTACCGCGCGAAAACGGTTATTTTTAATATATCTCTGGAAGAACGTTTTTGCCAGCTTGAAAAGTACTCCGGCATGCATCAGGATACGAAATTGTGCACAATAAAATGCCCTTTCCAAAAAATATAGCTTGTAGCACAACAAAAATATTTTAAATGAATAAAAATAAAGAAATTGTGTAGTTTTTGGTTGCTATCTGGTAAACAGTGCAATAGAAAACACTATATCTTCAAAAATATTTGCAAGAAATTAAATTAAGAATATACATTTTGAAGATAAATGACTCAGCTATAGTATAATAAATAATAAATGTTGTACAGAATGTCTCTATTCACGTAGACAAAGAAAATCGATGCTGCTTCATTGTTTGTGCCTGGCCGTGAAGTATTGCTTGCTTTTTCATGAGACATGAGTGAACACGTACGCTTTTCTCAGTAAATTTTTGTTTATTGCAATAAGAGCCTGCAGGTGTTCCATTATAGATAGATGCCCGTGATGTGATGAATTCCTCTAGAAATCAGATGTCCAATGAATTTCTTCTAGCGTCACCTTTTTTCATGAGCCGCCTCACTCCGCATAGGTTGGCGTTCGAATAGTATTATACGTATGCAAGCATATTTCTTTGCATTTCTGCACATCGTATTAGAAAAATCAATATCGTGCGCTGTCCTGAAATTGTTCGCCCTGCTCCGTAGTCAGGTCCAATATGTGCTCCTGTGACTTTATTGTCAGCACACCGTGCCTTAATGATGTGTGGACCTCGCACGTAACCAGAGCAGCTATAAGATTGTGCACAAACGTCAGCTGCTACGCACCTGTGGTGGAGGAGACAACTTGAGGCTGTAAACAGAACAAACCCATAAACAGCTGCGAATGTCTCCGGCTGACGCAAAACATCGTTGCCATGATACTTGAAGCTGAGGTACTGTCATCTTCAGACTTCGAAGCCCTTTCTCACCCAATTTTGATGTGTATGCAAGACAGTTTCGAGCAGTGCTTTTTCTCAAAAGTAGGCACCAATGCGGGTGTGACCACAACTATAAAAGCGACTGGTGACACTAGACGCCGCCTTGTGTCTTATATAATGATACAAGCGAAACCAGAGCTGCTGGAAACTGGCTCAGAGGGCCACACGCACACTTTACACATGCGGCGGACCTTCGGAAATGTTTTTTATACAATAAATTTCCTCCGACTCTTAGCAACAGCTCTCTATTGAATAGCTGGCATATATTTCTGGCAATGATTACTGCTCAACACTGTCAGATGGCGAAGCTAACTCCTTGAATCTATATTTGGCTTGAAAAGATTATTTTGATTACAGAACTTTGATGTTACTGTAACATAACTGCGAGGGGTAAACACTTTTGTCAAGTTTGCCAGCCAAATGCTTTTACCCAACAACATGTGCAGATTGGTTCATGCGAAGGTGTGTCAAAAATCACTGTGTTGCCAGAACGGGCAAATTCAAATTGATTCTTAAAGTTAAGTGGCTGGACTAATTACTAGAAAGTGTTGGGTGCAGGAGAAAGAAATTCAACATCCCAAAATCGACAATCCAAAGCGTCGATCACCGGTGACCAGTTTCAATAGGTGTGGTAACGAAAGAATTTAAGGGTCACTAAAGACAAATATTAAGTTTAGGTTGATTATAGAAATAGTTGTCCAGAAACATCAGAGTGCTTCTTTCATGCCAAAAAAAATGCTTATTTTGATATAAAATCACATTTTAGTGGCCTTCATGACATTAGAGCTTCAAATCATCTGTCTGAACGGGCCTGATGTAGCAGTTTCCTTGCCCAACGTTGCCCGCCTTTACTGCATGGCCGTTGACATAAGTAAAAGCAGAGTGAAAGTAGTGGGAGCCACAGCAGCAACATGGGCCATCGAAGCTTGCACACAATGGATGTCGTCAGTAAACCTGGTAACGAGACAGCGGCTTGTGACGCTGGTGCAGAGGCATGGCACTCGGCCACTTCGAGAGGAAGGGTTTGCTTCATGGCACCAAGTAGAAAGTTATGTCGATTCCTTTGCTGCGGCGCACCATTCAGGCATCCGGCAACATTGCATGCATGCAGCATTTTTTTTCCTACTTTCATGAGCGTGCAAAGCACACTGCATTACGTGATACCGAAACTACCACTGAGACGCGACTGTATGAGTGAAGCACCACGTGAGCGAAGCGCTTGAGTGAAGCCAAGTGGTTCTTTTTCTATGAATCGAACAGAAACATACAAGCAGCGTTTCAATATGTGTTGTAATGCATGGAAGGTTTTTTCTTTTCTTTCAACTGGTTTGATTACTAGTGATGTCGTTGGCGCTCTGGACTATTGGTGTCGCTAGGACGATTCCGAAATATCCCTTTTGTAGTGCATATGGCGTCGTACATACACCTAAATTTCTCGATTAGTAGAGTACTGCTGTTGATAATATTGATGTTGAAGATTTTTTCAAATATTGGTCTTTCACTGTGATGTAAATTGTTATTTGCCTTCAGTGTTTCTTTAATGACCAGATTCATAGTGATACAATGATAGTGATACAATGTGGTTATCTCGAGCAGTAGTTACACTTGATTATGATATCATGTTTCACTTGGTAAGCACTGTAAATTGGTCTCCCACTTGTGTTATTGGGGCCGCTGCTCTAGTGGCCATTTATGCATGCATGTGGCCTGAAACATCAGCCTTTCTACCGTGGTATCTTAGGGGTTATGTGATGTACTACCAGCTAAGCCTGAGGTCCCAAGTAGGATTCCTAGCCACGGTGATTGCATTTCAATGAGGGTGAAATACAAGAATGGCTGTGTAGGCTCAAGTGTAGTGTAGGCTCATGTTAAGAACCCTACTTTGCCAAAATTACTTCGGAGTTTTTCATTGTGGTGTCCCTCATATTCATGTCTTGGTTTCGAACCCCAGAATAATAAGAAAAATAGCCATACCAGCTAGTAGTCAGTGTTGTTTCTTGCTGTGATGAACAGTGGCGACATTCTAATACTGACAGTATTGTATTAAACTATGGGCTCCACATTTCAAACCTTTACGTCTCTTTACCACATTTCTTATTCCTGACTTTTGAAAAGCGAACAACAGTACTGTGCAAATTATTGCATTTCAGCGTTGAGTCCTTGCTTGAAGCCCGTCGGGAGGATCCTGAAGAGCTTCTCCTTGCACTTGGCTTTGGTGGACCTGTGCGAGATGAGAACCCAGTCTCACGCATTCCTGAGCGCTTCTTGGCACAACCATCGCAGGCTCGTGGTGTCGATATGCGCCGTTTTGTCACCCACCAGGAACAGTTAAGCCAGCGACATGAGGCCGGCCTTCCAGGTCAGTTTGGTGAGGATGCGCGTTCCTGCTTTTTGCTTCGCGATGCCCAGATTCGCTGGCTGCAACGTCGTGCCGTTCAGCGTTTGCATGCCCAGCGGTTGGTTGCTCGACAGCAAGAGGCTGAGGAGGGCACCGGGCATGTTGCTTCTGACCAGACTGCTTCGAGTGCCAACTGGTCCCCTGCAAACCGGACCTGGGGCAATAGGGGTGTGCCAAGCATTTCTGTAACCTATGGTGGCACTACAATGACGTGGGAGACCTACTTTGAAGGTCTGGAGCACCGCAACATAGTTGTTGGGGAGAAGAGTGCGGCACTTCCACTTGGACATCGAGCTGTGCGGTCGAGCTTGGTTTGATGAGTGTTACCATTGCAAAATGCGATGGAAGTTGACAGCTTTTTCTGGTAGTGTAGTATGCAATTGACTTGCACTTTTGTTAGCTCGTCGTCACACTTGGTGCTGTGGCTGTTACATACTAGAGAAAAAAAGAAAGATTGCTATTCAGGTTCTTTTTCTAGACGATGGTATGCACTCTGGCGTTTACAGAAGTGATCATTGCATTGCTATAGAGCATTTTTTAATCTATCTTGCTGTGGAAGCAGAGATGAATTACTAGCCTATAGCTGTCAGTGCATCTTATGCTAACTTTGACACTTCCATGAAAGATTTGGTGTGGTGATATTCAGCCTCACTAGTAGTGAAAAGACTCCTGGTGTGCAGATTTCCCGGGAGTGATTTAAGGTAAAAGATATGAAAAACATTTCAATAAGGCCTAAAGCTGACTCACAGTAGCTGATATAACTGCACTGTCGGGGAGCTCCTATTTGAAGGAATTGCTATATTATTCTATTTTCACCAGCGCATGTGTTGGTTAGTTATGTTAAAACAAAATCAGATTGGCATATGCATATAGCATATCTCATTCTGTTTTGAACCTCGCCTTAGCCAGTGCTACTACACCTGTGGCTTGCATCTCCACTTTTTTGTCAGCACTAGACGGATAATGTGAGAGACACATGATAATTTAGAACTGGCTATACAGTAGAATCTCGATGATACGATTACAGTTCATGCCAATTTCACGATGATACGAAATTTAAGGTCGCTTCGGATATACTAGATTATAGAAAATACACCATGATTCGGTGTTATACGAACAGTTTCCCAGCTACCGCGGATGACACGAATGCGTGATTGACCGCTGCACACAAGTGGTGCAACGTGGCTTTTCTGTGGGAGGAAGGCCCGTTCACACTTGACCTCGAACGGAGTGAATGCAGCAAAACTCACCGGAATTTCCCTGGCTTCGCTGCCGGAAAATCTTGCTGCGAGGCCGACGCGAAAAAATCTGTCTGCGACTAATTTTGCGGTCACGCGATAGCGGATTGCCTTTCTGCTATGGCTTTGGCTTCGCTGGCTGCACTAGCACTCATGCCACATGATGTAAACAACCAGCCGTACATTCAACATGGTGGCAAAAGCGGTGCCGGTGGCTTGCGTCGGCGTAATTGCGAACTACTTGTGCAGCATGAAAAAGCTTATGACCTTGAAAAGGACGCATTCGTTGCGAGCCTGGTTTGAATTACGTTCACTGCAAACTCTAGAAGTAGAAAAGGTGCAGCAGCAGCGAGTCGTCATGCCCTAACGTGTCTCGTTTTGCACTCCTGGCTGAATCCGTCGCTGCCTCTGCCGGTTCGTCACTTGTGTCGTTTGTTCTAGTGTACATCCTGAAACAATGTTTGGAAAGGTGTAAACTGTTTCTTTTCAGTGATTCGCATGCATAACTAGAACTCAGTATGGATTTTAATGCTCAAGAATGAATATCAAGTGGTTACGGTGGTGGTGGCATGTATCTGAGGGGAAGAACAGATGCGAACATTTTCGACAGGTGTGGACATGGTCTTGCGGCCGCTCTGGCGTTTTCGCTTGAATTATCTTGTGTGAATTCTCCTGCACTGACTTTCTTCATGTCGACTATGCAATGTGTTTTTTCGGCCGCTTAAGCGGCAAGGCGAGTGAATTTCCAATAAGTTTTGCCGCTTTCGCTCCCTTTGATGCCAAGTGTGACCGCCCCTTATAGCGCCAGCAGCATGAATGAGGAAACCGCAGCACTTTATTGAGAGCCAGTGAAAGCAGGAAAGGTCAAAAGAACATCATGGACATTTTTTTCAGCAAGAAGTAGTAGACCCCAATAAAGTTCTTGTTCATATGCAGTATCAGCTTTAACTTGTTTTTGTTTCATATGAATTCAGGATGATACAAATATTTTGCTTGCTCCCTTCAAATACGTATCATCGAGATTTTACTCTACTATGCTAAAGCTCAGCTGAGATCAGGGGCAAATCACATAAGGTTGTTTTCAATTACATGCTCAATGCAAATCAAAACTTGCGTTAGTGAAGTGTACATGTGAATTACATAGTGCACTGAAATCTTATTTTAAGAAAGTTGCATCTTGCACGAAAATAAGTTTGTTATATTTGAAAATTCATTATAGAGGTATATTCTTATCATTATGTTTAATGCAAGGCTTTTCCTCATTTACTTCGTTATATCTGGGTTCATTATATTGAGGTTTGAGTGTACTGATGTCTATCAGTAAGGATAAAGGGGCTCCTGCAAGGCCTTTGCAGCATGGTTAGAAAAAGCTGCCAATTGGTAGTCGAGGCTCCTGTGAGCATACGAACCAAACATAGCACAGCATGCGGCCTGAAACTCAAATTAATTCTCAGAGTTAGCTAGAAATTTCTTCTCTCTACAAATGATGCCATATGCCCAAATAGCCACGCCATATAGCCGAAGTCTACAGCTGTTGCTGATTTGAGCATTGTGAGTGGTGTAGGTCCCATGGCCGCTGTGGGATATCACATGCATGTGCGCATTTTCGCTATCATATTGAAAGTAAGGTGCACATTCCAAGAAGAATGAAAACAAAGGGCTCAAGGTCATGATGCGCTCTGACGAAGGGATGCACCTTCGTGCCTCCTTGTCATCCTCCCCCTGCATAGCTTTCAGCGTGCTCACTGGTACGAAAAGAGAGAGATAGAGTGCTTAAAGCGTGTGGCAAATCTTTGTGACTCCGTGCATAGTTGACAGACCCTGAAATGATTTCCAGCTGTCTATTCGTGAGGCAATAAGCTTTTTCAGAGCAACCTATAAGGCCTGTCCACGTGCTTCTGGCACAACAGCCGAAACGAACCTGCTGAAACACCTGTCACACCCAAGTGCGGGGAAAATGAGTGAATCGGTCATCACTCTCCGCTTAGGTGCGGCAGGTGTCTCAGCATGTGCATGACGGCTGTCTGGATAGCGTGTGGACAGGCCCTTAGATCACTACTAGGAGAGGTATTGCAGTGCTGTTTTAATTGCTTTACATTCAAAGTTGTTCATGACATGCATCCTATGGTTTAAATGTCAGACTGCTGTGGTGTCATAGTTATGTAAGCCTAATTCTGTGAAAAAAATTAAGCTTTTTTGCAGGTGTGTCGCACCGAGATACACAGTCTGTCTATGGTAAGATGCTATGGTAATACATACTCTAGTCCAATATTTCGGTTTTAAGCTACACAACTGCTTTAGCGCATCAAATAAAAAAAGAAACACACTGACCTCTCAAGCACCGCGCATGCAAAACGCGGCAACCCCCACACACCAGCGGCGCACAAATGGCGGGTGTTGAGGGAGGGGGAAGAAAATTCACTGTTTCGAGGCTACGCTCCTCCTCGCCGGGAAAACGGTCTATAGCCACTGCTAGACGTGACTGTAGCACTCAGTTAGCCTGTGCCGACCTGCATGTTTCCAAGCATATCCGCTGAGAGGATCGCAAAGCGCACGCTGTGGTTACTGATAACCTTATTGGCCACAATTAAAACATTCTGATTTTTGTCTCACCACATGACATGAGCCTATAACCACGGTGGCAATTACAGTTAAACCTGCTTATAACGAACCTCCTAATAACGAATTCCTCAATATAACGAAGTATTTCTATTCCCCGCTGTCATTCCATAGAAGCACATGTATTTGCGACCTCTATGTAATGAAGTAACACCGGGAAATAACCTTAATGTAACGAATTTTCCCCTTGCAGAATATAGGAATTTCACTCCGCGTTTTGGTACAAGCATGCATCTTTCGCAGCTGTCCCACCGCTCACGAAGCGTGAAAATGAGAGAAAGCGCTCATTATTGTGTGCGGTATTGTGTGCGGTGGGCAAGCGGATCTGCGCCCCACGAACCAGTATTGCCTTCAGTCTCGTTGCCACGGGCGCATGCGCGAGTGTGCCCCCCCCCCCCCTAAAAAATTACTTTTGCGCGTTGGCAGTGTTACGTGTTTAGTTACCGTTGCTATGTGGGGTTGCGCTGCACATGGCGGGCGCTTTACCAAATAGTTTTCTGTGGTATTTGTGCCTGTGTCCGTGTTGTTCACTCATAAGCAAATCCTCGTATGGCGGGCTGACATTCAAAGAGTCAGATTTTCATTCAGTAGTCTAGTGATTCGGACTCACGATGCCGTGTGCGCGGCACCCAACGACGTTCAGCTTGCTTTTTTTTTTTCATGCGATAGCAATTATATGGACAGTCTCAGCTGTTTTTTTTTTTTGCCGCCGCTGCGATTCACCGTATCTATATATACGAAAACTTGAGGGGAAAAAAAAAAGGCCGCCCGCGCTCGGCGCCCAGCTCGTCACCATGCGCGGACGCCCGCTTATCTCTCACGCGTACTTTTCCCCATGAATGGGGGGGGGGGGGGGGGGGGTAGATGCTTGTTTGCGCGCGCTTATTCTTAGGTGGGGAAAATCGCACACCTTGACTTTGGGATTGTGTTTAGTTGCCAGGCACACAAAGATAATTTCGCTCACTGGACAGGCGCCGTTTGCTAAAAGAGTGTGCTTTTCAAACACAGCGAAATAACAACTGGGGCAGTTGTTAGTTCGCACTCATATCTGTGCCTGTGGTTACATTTCGTGCGTTAAGTGTTGAGTGGTAAACATAGTTCGCTCTCGTCCTGTGTATGTTGTTTTTGTGCATTATTTGTGTGTGAGCAGTGCGCTGCACGTTTCGATCTGCATGCCGTTCTCAGCGTTACATTCCAAGTTGTTGCTTATCGCATTCATTGCTTCGCCCTTGCGGCAAAACTGGGACTTTTCCTGATTCCGGACAACCGTGTCGTCACCACCAAGGGGATGTCAGATCAGGCGCTGATGGAAACTCTGAGACCACGGTGACGACGAATATTTGGAGGTCGACTCGTCTCGCGCTTCCGTCTTGCGCTTTGCCGCGAGGTCGCAGGCTGGTAGCTTTCGCAATTAGCCGATTAGTTCTGGCAACACGCTGGTGCGTTGAATGTAATGCAATGAACGCGATAGCAAAAAATTATAGTGTTGTAAGAGGTAAGGCTGGCAGCCAACTCGTTTGGATCCAATATCACGGAACTCCTACAAAATGCTGGTGTGAGCAAATACAGCTGCTCCAGGGAGAAGTACTCTTTTCAGACAGTCTCTTCACGTTAAAATTGCACTGATACTCTCCGAGATAGCAAGCGCGCCAGTGATCGCGCCTGCCCTTAAAATTCAACTTCATTACTGCTACTCGAGCGACGTCCCCTCCCCTCCCTCCGTTGTTTCATGCTCGTTCAAGACGGGTGGTTTACTTTCTGTTTGAGCATTCGAGTGTAGTTCTAACACGCTGTGTATGTTATCTTATGCACTTTCCAGGCGATAGTGATGGGCCAACACATTTGATCTCCGATTCATTAGCACTCGTTCACTTTTACCCGCTCGTGAAAGTTACGGTTTGTGGTGGCATGATGTCAAATCGGACTTAATGCGGAACATGGTGGCGACAACAAAAACCCGCCTAGTGTCCATATAATTGCTATCGCAATAATAGCGCAGCTTTTTTAGTGTAAAATAAGTGCTTTGGGGTAGCTCTGCCCTAAATCCCCCTTTTGTTTAATTTACATATTTATTTTTCTAATTTTTGTACCGAACCTGTATATGATGAATTTTTCTTTATAACGAATTTTTCCGGAAATTTATCGATTTGGTTGTATCCAGGTTTAACATGTTATATGGATACTCGAGGCACATTTTTTCCATAGCCGTCAGGTTTCGTATAAAAGTCTAAATCGATAACATTGACCCGCACATCATGTGTCCTATATGTGAGTTAAATTGAGCAATGGTTGCCAATGATTGCAGTTGAAGCAGAGCTTAAATGAGGTGGTTGTCACCTTCAAACGAAAGTCGCCTAGAGATTGTGGCGAAACAGTGCAGACGATGGGACGAAGAGTATACAAGACGCAGGTGGTGCTGTGTTCTGTATATTCTTCGTCTCGCCGTCTGCATTGTTTTGCCACAATCTCCATGATCCAATTTGCCCACCTAAAAACTATTGCGCCTGGAGGGGGCTGTGCCAGAGGAGGGACAATATGGCTAAGGCAGGGAACGCATGCTTAGATCGGCTGATGGCTCATACCTTTGCACATCTAAATTTCTCATTGCACTGCAAAGTTTGCTTTGAAGCCATAAACAGCACGAAAGTCACTTCGCTCGCTTTGGTGGCTGCATTTCCTTATAGAAAAAACATTGAGTTGCACCAGGCCACATGCTGAAGAGGTGAGGTGCTAGTATTACTTCGTGTAACTTTTCAGCTTGTTGCTATTGCATTGTTTGCTTCGCCACCAAGGCAGAACTTCACCTTTCTTTTATTAATCTTGTCAAGCTTTGTGTTGATCAGAATCTTCTAAATATTATAAATATATGTTGAACTGAAAGCAGCAAGGGTGGTGAAACTGACAAGGCACTGATGGAAGTGAAAGAAAAATGCTGACTGCAATACTGGCCTAGTTTGGGAATCTCTGCTGTAGTGTGTATCACACGCTTAGTCAACTTGCGGCCTCGTATTTGCTTGTTTTTGTTTGATAGTATTTATTGTGTGTATATTAATAATGTGTATATATGGTACAAGGTGGTTTCTTTCCCATTGCTAGTGTGTTGTGTTCTCTTGTTCCGAGTTGTTTTGCTCGTCAGGGCAAAAAAAAAAAAAGAAGAAAAAACTGGTAAAAGTAGCAGTGCGGTGTGTCTGTGTTCGTGTTCTTTCATATTGATGTAGCCACTAACATTGTGTTAATGTTTTCTTAGGCCTTAAACTTGTTTTATCACTGTGGAATCAAACTCTTGCTCAGTTTTATTGTAATAGTACCTGCTATATAGTATATGCGTGTCACATTTCTCTTTGCACACTGCATCATGTGCATTTAGGATATGCATTTGTTAAACTAAGGGCATGATAACTAGTCAATAGACACTGATGCACTTGTCTATTGTTCTTCACTTAGTCTCTTTCTTTGCACTTTTGCTGTTTATCAGCAATGACTACTATATGTGTGTGTTTGATGGTCAAGTCAAAGAGGCATTCACCTTTGTGAAGTGTAACGCAGTAGGCTGAAGTTAAGAATCAGAAAGAGAACATATGCATTATACTATCGGCTGCCTTTATTGTTTCCTTTCTCTTCATTAAAGATTTGTGGGTTTGATATGATGCGTGGATTTAAGTGCTTCAGAAAGTATGATCAATAAAGGGACCTGCAAATTTAAGAGGGTATTGTTTTCAGTAGCTTTGTACAAAGTTTGTCCTTTAATCACTAGGCAAGAGCAGCTGTTTAGAGAATCCATAGAAATTATTTTATTAAATAATGCTCCAAAAAGAGTCCTGCTCCAGTTTACATTCAAAGCACCTGCGGAGCTGTTTAGAGCTTTACAATTTTTGCATTGTAGAGTGTTGCAAGATAACCTCGTCTTGGTTGTGGCTACGGATGTGTTCAACCGTACCTTCTTTCAGAATGCTGTCATGTACTAGGCCGTTGAACACATAACCAGTGCAGGTTGAGAAAAGCCCTGATATTCTAACCTCTTCTGTATTTTTTACTGAAAAAAAGCATTATACTTACAGTTAGATATGATTAGATTAAAGCTAAGAGAATATAAAAAATAACTATTACACCATATTGCTGCTATAGATAACCAGTTTCTGGAACAAAATAATGGCTTTGTAATTAAAATGGCGACCATAGGCTAGGAAGACTAATTTACTTACCTTGTGGTGAATCTTCTATGCCTCAATGCTTTTTCATGTATTATCTTGACATGTATCTACTTGGAAAATTTTGCTGAAATTATTCTTTATAAAGGCTATCCATCTTAGATTGAATGGGGTAGCAACTCCAAATTTTTGTGCTTTTGTTTTTTTTTTGCCCACAACACCTTTAATAGAAACTAAGAGGAAAAAAATCACTGTGTAAAATGAAACACTAAACAAAACTTCTGCATATATAAAAACCGAAACACAGGTTCTGTAAAGCGGGTCAACGAATCAACTTTTGGAATGTAGTAGACCTTGGAATTGGTAATTGTTGGAATCTTACAGAATTTCAACAAGGCTTCACTTCACAGATAATTGGGTACAATAATCATATGGCATTGCAAACTGCAATTGTTTTCTACTAGTCAGCCTAGAGCAGTGGTGTGAGGCCATACCATTTTGTCAAGAGGTGGATGTCACAATGGGAATATGCATCGAGTTCTGTGCAATGCTGCTAAATTGCGCTTTCCCTTTGGGCTGCCTGGAGTTTCTTTGCATCCAGGCTTTTATTGGCGAGTTATTTCCTTTTATTTCCCTAGGAGTGCAGTATGTTCCTGCCAGCTTCTCTCCTCTTTTCGGGTGACTTTCTTTTCATGCACTTTCTCCATCCTGCAGGATTCCGCCGAACCGATTTACAGTATTCAGTGTACATGTGCTTCAATTTGTCCATTGAAACACCTTTGCACTGCCGATTCCTGGCCTCCTGGTTAGCTCTGCTGGTAGAGCGAAAACACGTTGGTTTTTTTTTTCTTTTCAGTTTTTTTTTCAGTTTGGGTTCTATGCTTGGACCAGGTTGAATGTTAATAGATTTAGAAGCTGGAATTATTTGTAGCTTTGCACTGCAATTGTGGGGGAGGGGGGGCAATTTTTTTATTCGATGTGTCAAATATTTTCAACCTATTTCAAGTTAGATGGATTTAATGGTTGACTTTGTTGACAGGAGAAATGTATTTTACTATTTTATAGTAGTTTTTGAACATGAATAATGTACATAGGCTATATTTTAAAAAGAAATGATGTCTGTAGCCATCAGAGAGACAGTACATGTGCAGCATCTGCGCTCTTGTCACTTTTGTGCTGCCAAGTCACAAGAATCGACTCGCATAATAGTGTGCACATCTTGCTCACGATTGTTCTGTTAGGAGACTAAGGAACAATTCTCTCCTAGCTGGCACAACTGAAAAGAGAAAGTGTCAGTGGCTTACAAATAAAGAACAAGCGCCCAGTGGTTGTTAAACCCTATCGCATATAGCCAGAAAATAGTATGATTAAAGGGGCTGGCTTGGAGAAATGGGGAAGGCAGTGTGTATGTAAGGGTTGTCAAATTGGCTACCGATTGCACTGATGTCTGCTGCAAAGGATGACTTTGCTGTTTTGATTCTGGAGGTACGGAGTGCTGTTGCTGGGGGGGTGGGGTGTCGTTTTAACAAAGACATAGGTCCTTTCTCCAGCTGTTGGAACTGCTTGGGCTCTTGAAAAAGCTCAAACACTTTTTTTTTTTACCACAAAAAATGCTCACGCTGCTGCATTCTCTGATTGGAGAGGAAGCATAAATTAATGAAAGGCAGGGATTGCAGACATCGTGTTTTATAGTTTCTCGAACACCTCAGCTATTGCATTTTGCATAATCAGTCTTTCCTATGGAAAATTTCTATGCATTGGGCAATGCGTCATTTAGGTGTAAGCACACCAAATTTCTTTATGTATTTTGTATTGCACTCTTATCATGATAACAACTGCAGTTTATTATACCTTTGAATGACAAGCTTCAAGGAGGACTGACCCTAAACATTTTTCGCCTTTATTTTTGCTTTGTTAACTAGCTGCCAACTGTATGGTCACAGTATATGAAGACAGTTCTTCAAACACACTGCAAGTAACGAGCTATACCATCTTCTTATGTGACATATTGTTGCACACCAAGTTTAATATGGCTAAGGCATGAAAACCCTCTCAAGGGTATAGCCATACGAACACGATATTACTCAAATCGAGGGTGGCAGCCGTGATGTGATGGCATTGCTGAGTGGTTTAAATGGCAGGATAATCATAATTACTTGGTTTATAAGTGCAAAAAACCATGATACAATTGTGAGGCACACCAGTGGAACATGCTGGATTCATTTTGACTACCTGATGTTCTTTTATGTGTAACTAAATAGAAGTATGTGGGTGTTCTTGCATTTCGCCCCCATCGAAATGAGGCCATAGTATGACGATAGTTATAGCGCGAGAACAAAATGAAGACACAGAGACAAGAAGGACACGAAAGACACGTGTCCTTCTTGTCTTTGTGTCGTCGTTTTGTTCTCACGCTATAACTATCGTCATGCCATATCAACTAGCCCAAGCTGCCACACTTCTGAGGCCATGGTGTTTGGGAAACGAATCCATGTCCTCAAGCTTGCCAGGGCATTTTTGTGTACCTTACCTGCTTACCAACTCCGCTGATTTTTTGACCGTGTCAGGATAATGGTGCTTTTATGTTCCTTAGATTCTCTTCTCATGCGCCCGATAACTGAAATGCTAAAAGAATTTGAAAATAAAAAAAATTACTGGAAAACCGCAATACCGAAACCCAACCGAGTGCGCTTCTACGTGCGACGTTATGATTTGCCTGACGCTGGCGGAACCTGCCTGATTGCACATAATGCCCGCCAAATGACACTACGTGTCCAGGCTGTCCGTGGCGATTGGCTAAAACGCTTACACTGTCATGGTGAATATATGGCGAATCCTGTGTGGCTCACAACGCAACACCACTTGGCAGCTATCGCACGCCCAACAACACAGAAAAGGAAATCGCACGCTCAACAAAGAAAGCACCGGCCAAACCCACAATCCATAGCATAGAAGCAGACGCTGCAGTGGCAGATCAGTTCGTCACTTCCGCCAGCCAAAACTCAATGTCATACACACAATGTTGCTATTAATTCTGGCAAGTGAGGTGAGCGTTTCGAGGCAAGCTATAAAATTAATTTTCAAAGAATCTGCAAAACTCTCAAGCCTGCAATTGGGCATGAATGGCGCAAACGTGCAAATGAACGTACCCAGTGAACTTCATTGATATCCACTGACCTGAAAAAATTGCCTGAGTTGGCCTTCAAGCTACCAGGCAGGTTGAATAAAGGAGTAAAAAAGAGCATGTGAGGAGGCTGCTCTTCAACCTAGGGGACTACTACTAATTTTTGTGATGTATGGCTCTGCCTTGCCTAAAATTCCCTGTGTCCAAAGCTGCACTTCAATTTTTCAATGGGTCAAATAAAAAAAATAACTATGGTTTGGTGAACTTTTGAGGATTTATGACGTCATGCCATTGTTGTCAAGTCAGCGGCCATTAAAAAAAAAAAATAGACGACGGAAGGGTTAAACACTGTGCCTTTAGCCCATTTAGAATTGTCTAACATACAATGTTGCTGGACCCAATGTTCCAGCAAGTTCGACTGGTCAAAATGTTTGCCCCAGCGACATTTTGTGTTCCACAATTTCTCATCACTTCAAGCCTCCATCTTCCCTTAAATCCTTTTTGTTTGGATGTCACGGTTATGTATTTTGTTATTCATTTTTGCTAATTGCAACATTTATTTACACACACAAAAAAAGAAAGGCTATTACTAGCAGATATTCTTTATCATTTTGAACACTCAGTTTTTGGGTATTTCATGCCATTACTAGGGCACACTACTAGAAAAATTGGTTGTAAAAGTTATGTTTACAGGATCAGTCTTTTTCCTTTATATTTTTAAGGTGTTCACACAAATGCACATATACAAAGACACGCATGTGTGCCCAAATGTGCGCATGTACCTGTACACATGCACACACACAAACAGCCTCTGCATTTTATATGTTACTGCACTAACGAGTTCCAGGGATCTGTACATTTTCATACAACCTAAACCCCAGCCATATGAATGAACAAATGTTTGCGGAGGCAATGCTCGAAGTGGTCATTAGAACGTTGCACCAATTAATTTGCACTGCCTCTGTGGCAATCCATTGAAAGGGCTTTGCAACATTCATTTTCACTACATAAGATCTTTTGAACTGTTTGATTTCAATGGAAGAAGAATGGCAAATACTGGCATGTGGGAACAACGATTGTTTATAAATTTAAATGTAAAGTATTTATAAAATACCTTACTGGCCCGAAAGCATTGAGTAAGGGCGGTTACAGTGAACTCAGAAGTAAACTCATAACGAACAACGCTACAGTGTGTTGTTCTACTTGACCTCAAAATTAATAGAGAAGACAAATAGAACTACCTTCACTCACGTTTGGAGCATTGTGTGCTTGCAATGCTACCAGTGCAGGCAGCACCTTAATAAAATTATGCTGCAACATTTTATATCAAAGTAACTTAGTCAACGGTAGTACCGATTTCGAAAAGTGAATTCGAGCACGAAAACTTGACACGATCACTCACACACGCACACACCCATGCATCAAACACACAGCGCTCACTTCCAACTGATTTATTCATAGCTCGAAGGCTTGAATATATACAGGACACATTGTGCGCACACACACACCAAAGAAGGCCAACAGCATACATTATCAAAACGTACAGTTAATCAATGTCATAGCCTTAGAGCGATAAACTGAAGTTCGCTTGGTAACAACGAAATTGAAGGGGCGCTTACACAGTGATCTTTATTTTTTTAAATGAAAAAGGCCTCTAACACTTCACGTGCAGTTTTACGTGCGCTTCTGCCTAGAATCTTCGTCTCAGAAAATCGTGCGTCACAACCACACGAGATGACATGCGCAACCAGGTGCGCATACTTGTCATCTCTTTTCGTTAATTTTTGGGCGTGTTCCCTTAATCGGTCATTAATACACCGTTCGGTTTGGCCAGTGTTCACTTTTCCACAGGATAAAGGTATGGAGTACACAACCACCATGGAACACTTAACAAAGGCCCTCTCATGTTTCTTCTGACAGCCGCGCTTCTTTCTATCGCACACACGTTGGCACAATCTTCCAATTTTTTCTGGTGCGGAAAACACCATCGGTACGCCGTGCCTGGCCGCGACTTTGTTAAGGTTGTGCGAGACCTTATGGATATATGGCACAACTTGTGGCCTAATCCTTAAGGGCTGGGTAGCAGTCATCGCTTCCCGTGTTCCACGTTTAAACTTCTGCAGAAGTGATTCAGCAACGGCCGTAATGACCGATCGAGGGAACCCAGCGGCCTCTAGTCGGCTCACCTGATTAAGGTAACTAGGTTTCATGCTGTGTGGGCACGACCTTTTTAGCGCTGACTCTGAGCAAAGAGACGCAACGCCCCTCTTCCCAATCTTTGAGTGGGCAGAATCGTACGGCCACAGCTGCTTCTCAACACGAGGATGATAAGACCAGCAAAGATGCTCTTCGTTCCGCGTGAGGCTTAAGTCTAAAAACTGCAGACAAGCTTCTTGAGGCAATTCAACAGTAAAGGAAAGCCCTCGTCCTATTCTTATAAAAACATTTAAAATAAAATCAGGGGATGTAAGGTCACCCTGTTTATCTAAAAGAATTAAAAAATCGTCAACGTACCTAAAAACCTTTAAAATCTTCCCCCCTTTAAAAGCATTGTCCAAGTCCCTATCTTCATCCGCTAAAAAAATATCGCAAAGGACCGGTGCGACACAGGAACCAATGCAGATTCCTTGCCGCTGAAGAAAGGGCTTTTCGTCAAACATAATAAAAGTTGCATTGAGATAAAATTCTAAAAGCGATAAAATATTGTCTACATTAACGCCCGCGTCATTGATAAAATCGACGTCACCATTCTCTTCTATGCAGGATTTTACAGAGGCTAGAAGCTTGTCATGCGGCACGGAATAATACAGATCTACAACATCCACAAAAAAGGCGTTGCCTGTGGTAACACGAGACCGCAAAAAGTCGCACACATCACTTGAGCCCTTCGTACGGAAAGGGTCATTCACCACAAGATTCTTTAACTTGCTCTGAAGAAATCTGCTAACGTTAATCTGCCAAGACCCTCCTTCACTAACAATAGTGCGGAAAGGTACATCCAGTTTGTGTGTCTTGGCCGAGAAAAAAACGTTCAGGTTGCTCCCTTTGCTGTTCTTTATGTCCTTAGCTAACATTGTAAGCCCAGCATTCTTGCAAAAATCAGCGAACTTAGACATAACGCGAGTCGCTACCAACTTAACTGGGCGGAAGTTCTTCTTGGGACTTGGACAATGCTTTTGAAGGAGGGAAGGTTTTAAAGGTTTTTAGGTACGTTGACGATTTTTTAATTCTTTTAGATAAACAGGGTGACCTTACATCCCCTGATTTTATTTTAAACGTTTTTATAAGAATAGGACGAGGGCTTTCCTTTACTGTTGAATTGCCTCAAGAAGCTTGTGTGCAGTTTTTAGACTTAAGCCTCATGCGGAACGATGAGCATCTTTGCTGGTCTTATCATCCTCGTGTTGAGAAGCAGCTGTTGCCGTACGATTCTGCCCACTCAAAGATTGTGAAGAGGGGCGTTGCGTCTCTTTGCTTAGAGTCAGCGCTAAAAAGGTCGTGCCCACACAGCATGAAACTTAGTTTCCTTAATCAGGTGAGCCGACTAGAGGCTGCTGGGTTCCCTCGATCGGTCATTACGGCCGTTGCTGAATCACTGCTGCAGAAGTTTAAACGTGAAACAGGGGAAACGATGACTGCTACCCAGCCCTTACGGATTAGGCCACAAGTTGTGCCATATATCCATAAGGTCTCGCACAACCTTAAGAAAGTCGCGGCCAGGCACGGCGTACTGATGATGTTTCCCGCACCAGAAAAAATTGGAAGACTGTGCCAACGTGTGTGCGATAGAAAGAAGCGCGGTCGTCAGAAGAAACATGAGAGGGCCTTTGTTAAGTGTTCCATGGGGGTTGTGTACTCCATACCTTTATCCTGTGGAAAAGTGAACATTGGCCAAACCGAACGGTGTATTAATGACCGATTAAGAAAACACGCCCAAAAATTAACGAAAAGAGATGACAAGTATACGCACCTGGTTGCGCATGTCATCTCGTGTGGTTGTGACGCACGATTTTCTGAGACGAAGATTCTAGGCAGAAGCGCAAGTAAAACTGCACGTGAAGTGTTAGAGGCCTTTTTCATTGAAAAAAATAAAGATCACTGTGTAAGCGCCCCTTCAATTTCGTTGTTACCAAGCGAACTTCAGTTTATCGCTCTAAGGCTATGACATTGATTAACTGTACGTTTTGATGTGTGCTGTTGGCCTTCTTTGGTGTGTGTGCGCACAATGTGTCTGTCCTGTATATATTCAAGCCTTCGAGCTATGAATAAATCAGTTGGAAGTGAGCGCTGCGTGTTTGATGCATGGGTGTGTGCGTGTGTGAGTGATCGTGTCAAGCTTTCGCGCTCGAATTATCTTTTCGAAATGCTCTACCAGTTCGCCCAACAACAAGTTCTCTTAGGTAGTACCGATGTTTTTTCTCTCTTTTTTTCTTGGATGGTGTCATGTTGAATGCAGATAACAATGCTACTGATGTTGCGGGCAGGTTAAAAGTAGGCTGACCACAATTCCGGGATCTTGGCCTTCACTTTTGTGAGGAAGAAAGTGTAGATGGTGTTAGGGCCATTCATTTGATGGAATTTAAAAGCAGGGTTATGGATAAAGTGAAGTGTAGGATGGAGCAGCATCAATAGAAAGCAGAATCTCAAGCTGAAGAGACTTGCAGCGTCCTCTGTCTTTGCACCCATGTTACGATTTCATCATGTGGATATTGCAAGTTACATTTTTCGTATGTTTTCAGTGATGAAGCAGTAGAATTTTTTTGCTGCTGTTCTTTCTTCTTTCTTTCTTTATTCAGTACTGGAGAGCTTATACAGGTCCAAGTAGGTTGGGGGCAAAAAAAAAAACAACAGAGTGAAACAAACACAAATATAGTTAATACAATTTGCAGTTATCCCAATGTGAATAAATGCTACAATGAATCATTCCAATCTGTTACGGTGCATGGGAAAAAAGAAAATTTGGATAAATCTGTTCTTGTAAAATAAGGTGTCAAAGAATTAGGATGATGGTGGCGAGTAACTCCCGTATTCAGAAACGCTACTTGACTTGAACTTGACTTGAAACAGCCTTCAATGCAGCGCGTTCGCAACACGTCTATGCATTTGTGCTGCCTTGGCACCGACTAAAGACAGAGCGTTTGAAACGCGTTTGTGCTGCATTTGAAGTCGGTCGCAGGTCAAGATCAAGTTTCTGAATATGTGGGTAAGTCTTGATGCTGAAGATGACAGATAGAGTGAGGGGTTAATTGCTAGTTTCCGATTCCAAAGGAGGTAAAGGAATTCTAAGCGTGCAGCTTTCCATTTTAGTGCAAGGCATGGAATGTTGTGTGCCTGCATTAGTTCAGTGGCTGAGTCATATGGAGAGTGGAGAGGCTGATGATGCAGCTGTTGCAGCTGTTGCAGCTGTTGAAGCATCACAAAAACCCAAGCCGTGGTTAGACTGAACATAAAACTTCATTATAGGGCCCCTTAAGCTGGGTGAGTTTGTGGAACGAACTGCAAAACGGCCACACCAATGGGTACTGTTACTTTTTTTTATAGCTATTAAACCATGATAATTATGTGCATTTTTAAAATGCAAAATTTATTGGTGAAGGAACAAATAACCCTGTGATTCCCAGGAACAATTATATGTCTTCACAAAATTTGCGAGATAACGCTGTTTTTTCTCTTCTTGTACAGTTCATTTTAAGCAAAATGCGTATAAAATTTTGTTTGAGGCATAGCCTAATTAGTACTAATTGGAAATAATTACTGTCGTATAATGTGTAAGTCACTGTACCTTCTTCATAACATGTCAAAGCTGAAATAGCTGTTTATCATAAAACCTATACTAGCTTTTAGTAACGTTATTGAGGTATCATATTCAATGTATTAAATATGATACCGTGGGCATTACAGGGTTTTTAGAACAGAAATTGCAAGTATAGCGGAGGCAGCAACACGCTGCGCTGCTATACTCTTTTTCATACCAAACTTGTGTTTTATTTCTTGCATGCCAAGCCACTATTTGGTTTCATTTTTGCATTGTAAACTGCCATTTCAGTACGGTTCCTTTTGATTCTCGCGTGTTACCAACAGCTGTTCTATCTTATTATACATTTTCCAAGGTGTCGAACCGAACCCAAATTGAAAGTACTACCAATGCCAGAATTTTAGATGGAACTGGACTCAAATCCAAACCAATTTTCTCAGAACGTGTTTTGAACTTGAACCAGGCCTGAATCGAAAAAAATAATGGTTACTGACTTAGCATGAAACAGCAGGAGTGGATGTAAAATAAGGGATTCTTCACCGGCTACTACCACGAGCAGTTTGTGATGGCTCACAAGCAGCATTCTGTATGAGAATGGCAATATACAGTTATATGCTTAAAGATGAATGGGTAGCTATGCCTAGACACTTGCACTTCTGAACTTGGCCATGCGACTATCATTCCTTTGCTGAAACATTTTTTTAAGGGGCTTTATAATTTTCCAAGCCTTCAGGTCATCTCATCGCTATAACTAGCAAAATTTAAATTAATACGCTAATATAGACAGACAGCAGAAAATAGCATTGTCAAGCTCTCTAGTATGTCCTGAATCTGTATTTAACTTTTGTTTCCATTCTTTAAGTTGGCATTTATATTATGCTGACTTTGTGCTGACTTTGTGGCTCCATGTGGCACATGGGGGCTCCGTGCATGCAGCCACACTATACAATGGTTCAAGCAAACTGCTTATAACTATGTGAAACAAACTCTTCATCAGAATAGTCATGCCTTCAGTGTGTAATTCTGAGGATTCTGCCTTTTTTTTTTCGTAATTCAGGTGCAGTGTTCCTTAAAAATGAAAAAGTAGTGGGACCATTTAAAACATGAATGTCACCCTTAATTGTACTTACCTTAAACCTCCAGGCTTATGAAAGGAAAATAAAAGTAATGTCACAATTCCTGCACTTAAATCAATTCGTGATACGAATGACCATTTTTTTTTAAATACTAAAAGGAATGCCGTTTGATGGGGGAAAGCTGAGAAGGCATGGAAGAGTTTATGTCTGCCGTTGGTAAGAATTTGCTAGTAATACTCTATGTGAAAAAGAAGACCATATATGCTAGCAGGTATCTAGACCTGCCCCATCCCAAAATTTGATACTACTTTCCACTAAGGCAAGATGAAAAAAATTTGGTGGTTTTGCATGAGGTGCTGTAGCTGCTGTAGGTAAACTTTTCACTAGCTTCTAGCTCAAGTTTTGCTGGGACATGGCCTTATCCAAAAACCCATGAATTGAAAGGAATAGATTCTTATTTAGTGCTTCTTGCTTTACATTAGTCATGGGACATACAAGGGGCAAGAAAGGCAATGTCATAACCAATATGAATAGGATAAATGAGGTGGCGGAGGAGTTTTACAGAGAGCTGTACAGAAGCTGAAAGAACCAGGATGATATTGTAAGCAAAAATAATAGTCTAGAGGAATTCGACATTGTACCAGTAACGACAGGGGAAGTAAAAAAGTCCTAGAAGGAATGCAAAGAGGCAAAGCCGCTGGTGAGGATCAGGTAACAACGGACTCGCTGAAAGATGGCGAAGAAATTGTGTTAGGAAAACAGGCCGCGTTATACACGAAGTGTCTCTTGACGGGAAGGGTTCCAGAATCTTGGAAGAACGCCAACATAATTTTAATCCATAAAAAAGGAGGTGTCAAGGACTTGAAAAATTACAGGTCCATCAGCTTACTGTCCGTTATTTACAAACTTTTTACGAAAATAATAGATAATAGGATTAAGGTGACATTAGAGGCAGGTAGTAGAGAAATGCCTGGAATACAACCAACCCCTATACATAGCCTTCATACATTACGAAAAGGCGTTTGATTCAGTCGAGACATAAGCAATAATGCAGGCACTACGAAATCAGGGCATCAATGAACCCTACATAAACATACTGGAAGAAATCTACACAGGGTCCACAACCACCATAGTTCTCCATAAAGAAAGTGACAGAACCCCAATAAAAGAGGATGTAAGGCAGGGAGATACGATCTCTCCAATGCTATTCACCACGTAAAGTTAGGGATAAGAGTTAATGGAGAGTATATTGGTAACCTGTGATTTGCTGATGACATTGCCTTGATGAGTAACTCAGGAGACGAATTACAGCTCTTGACGACTGAACTGGACACGGAAAGCAGAAGAGTAGGTTTGAAAATTAATATGCACAAAACTATAAAGTAATGGGCAACAGCCTCGGCAGAAAACAGCATTTTACAATAGGTGGAGAGACGGTGGAAGGGTTAAAGGAATATGTCTACTTAGGACATGTAGTGACTGCGAAGCCGAACCATGAGAGGGAATAACTAGAAGAATAAGGATGGGGGGGATCACATTTGGCAAGCATTTTAAAATCGGGAATCGTAATCTACTACTAACCGTCAAGAGGAAGGTATATAACAGCTGCATCTTGCTGGTACTTACCTACGGAGTAGAAACCTGGAGGCTTACAAAGAGGGTTCAGCTTGAATTGAGGATGACGCAGCGAGTGATGGAAAGAACAATGATAGGTGTAATCTTAAGAGACAACAAGAGAGCTGAGCGGGTCAGGGAACAAACCTTGGTTAAGAATATCATAGTTGAAGTCAAGAAGAAATGTACATATGGGCCGGGTACGTAGCACGTAGGCAGGATACAACCGCTGGTCATTAAGAATAACTGACTAGATTCGTAGAGAAGGCAAACACACGAAGGGGAGACAGAAATTTAGGTGGGCCGATGAGATTAAAATGTTCGCAGGTATAACATAGCAGCAGAAAGCACAAGCCTACGTTGATTGGCAGATCATAGGAGAGGCCTTTGCCTTCAGTGGGCTTAGTGAGGCTGATGATGATGATGATGATGACTTCACATTAGTTGCTATCAAAGCTGTCTATTTTTGTAATTCTATTTTTAGAATATCTGGCTTGCAGGAGATCTTGCCATGTGTGCCTTTCAGTAGAATGAGAAATTAATGTTATGTTCTTTTTTCTGGATGCTTTTGTAAATCATCGTAAGGTACCAGTAAAGTTAAATGTGACTTAGGTGATAATTAGTGATGAAGTTGGTAATGAACCTGGACAAATTTAAGTTTAACTGCATGGCTTCCTTCTTAAGCCTGTTGAGTTTTCTTTGTAGCCTAATGCTGCAAGTAGGTGGATTAGAATTGTCGTCTTCTAAAATTTTTTTCTCATTTGCAGGTTTTCTTTAGAACTTATTTGCCATATTAGGCAATAATGACATAGTATGATTGGTGATGATTCTCTCACTGATTATCAGCAGCTTAGAAGTACTTACGAAACTATGCAAGCATTTTATGTTGTTAGATAAAATGTGTCACAAGGAGCAGCTCTTGGGCTTTTATGTATTGTGCATCAGTGAAATTATTGTAGAATCCCATGTAAAAGCCTCAGTAGTCGCAAGTAATTGCATCATTTACCCTGTCATTAAGTGTGTAAGTTACTGAATGATGTAAGTACTATATATAATGACTGTTTTTTAATATTAAATAATATGTAACTGGTGGCACAGTTTTTATGACTAATACACTCGAGTGCCAGGCTTTGGAACTGCACATTGCCATGCAGTCTTGTGTTGTATGGACGAAAAAAATTCCTTCAGTGCTACTGTAACATTGTGCTTGAGCTGGACCTTGTGTATTGATGCCATAGTTGGAAAAAGTTAGGAACGAAGCTTAAACCCAACTTTTTTAGATGCTTGTGTGTCCAGTACTGAAGTATGTCTCTAAGGTGTCGGACCCCTGTAAGCCAGGGCAGCATTAAGCTTGCTTTGTCTTGCTGGAATGCATATTGAGTCCATATTGAAAGAGGTGATTCAGCACTTGCTAGCACACCCCCTATTTTTTATTTGTAGGTTGTGTGAATGGATGTATGGATCAATAAATGCAGCAAAAACATCTGTGGGGGGGGGCATGCAATCTGTAGTTGTCTAGCATAAAAAGTAAAAAAAAAAATCCTTTCTCAAGTTTTGCTTGGTCAGTTGTTCCTGTTTCCCTCACACGCTGACAAAATGTTGTGCTGCCAATGGCAAGAGCTGTAATTGCTTTGGCAGTGGAAGTTTACACTCCATAGTTGTCTGTTCAATCGAATGTACTGTTACGATACTGGCGAACAATGTGGAGCTGCACTTCAATGTAATGAATGTGGCAGCAACAATGCATGGAGGCGAGGAACATTCACAGCTTTGTTCATGCTCACATGTGTGCAGAGCGTACATGAGATACACAAGACAGATCAAACGCTTTCACATACATAAATACACCGCCCATGTCCTCATTTCTCATTGCATGGAGGCCACAGGTGACAATGTAATGAGTGTTCCAGCTGTAATCTGTATTTTTAGTGGTCATTTTTCTTAAGACTTCACCTTGGGCTTACATAACAGTACAGCAGACAACTATAACCACCTCAAGCTAGGCTTCGTGCAAGTGAAATGGTTTTCGGCAACATAAAGTAGCGAATTGGGCTAGTTGGAACATACTCATCACGATCAGTGCACAAAAAGGACACAAAGTGCACGACACGAGTTCTGTTTGTGCGCTGATCGTGATAAGGTCGGCAACATGGTTCTCAACCAGTCACAGCTGAGCAACTTGTTACATCATTTTTGCTGCAAATTATTGCATGATTAGAATAAATGGTTATCTGATTTATTACTAAATATTTTGATTACAATGCATTTATGTATACTGAAGGCATCTCCAACTATCAGTCTATGCAACCTGCTAATAAAAAATATGTGCTTGAAAAGTGCTAGATGGCCCCTTGCTATGAGCATACTAGGGCTCTTGCTGATCTGCTGTGCGGCGGTACTGTATTTAGAATTTTATTTTTTTGTCTGCCTGATACACAATGAACCCACATATGCTTTTTGTAAATCACACTGGTAAACTGGGATAAAATTGCAGGCAGTCATGTTTTAAAAAAATAAAATCGTTTGTTAATGCTTATTCTAAATACTGCATTAATTTGTATAAAGCCAGCTCTGCTATATTTATCTATTAATATACAGCACAGAGCACTGATAATGTAACTGCTTATAGTACAGGACCGGTTACAAGGTGGACTTTTTTGACTCCCATTTACCCTCCAATAGAATCGGTTTATTGTGCAGTCCTCCAAGATTAAGGACCGGTTATAATGGGGTTGCAGGGAAATCTTTGTGACAAACGTGTTAGCAAGTGTGCGTCTGTAAAGAGGCTTGCACCATTGCTAGCGTAGGGGACACTTGGCGTTTGCAGGTCAGAAAGTTTCTGTTCTGCCATTTTAAAGGCTTTAAACGATCCTTTTATAGAGGAAAATTCATATGAGGTTATCAGTTTTCTGCAGGTCAATAGTTTTGTCGACCTTGGATGTTCATTTGATGTTCAGGACCTTTTTTTATTAGTTCCCTAGCACTAGTTGTTTAAGGAAGTATGAGCTTTTTCGGGATGAATGATGAAATTGTGTATGCAAATGATGCTTTCATAAATCTGAATGATTTTATGCCACTGTTAGGATATTATCTCAAGGTCACATTTGTATTTTACCAGAATTACATGCTTTTGCAAAAGAAAGAAATTCCTATTAGTTCGGCAGTGGCACTTGTTCTTTTTGTGACAGTTTGTTTTAGCTGGGGAGGAAGCGACAAGGTCGTTATCGATAGAGGAGGAGGGGACATGGAGTGAACGAACGAATAGAGGGAGGAGAGAGGATAAAGAAAAAAAAAGACCATGGCACACTTCACGGTTTTGCCGAGTGAGGGAAGAGAGTGGTTGCCTAGGCAACGAATAAGCATTTGCACTGGTGCCGGCACGGCTACAGCTTACTATAGCGTGGTCGCGGGGCTCCGGCCACTTGCCGGCCGCTCAGCGCGCACGCAGCTCAACATGAAAAGTGCGATCCCATTTTCAACAACTGCACTTAGTTTCCTTATGGTCTGAGTTTCCTATTGGAAAAAGTGTTGTCATTATCGAGCTGGCTACAGATATTGTGTTTGCTACCTAGTTCGTAAATTTAAGTTTAATGAATTTGCCTTTGCTGCTAGGTCGCAGTCTTATATAAGCTTGGCAGGCTTTTGTCTTCCTTGATCTCCCGGCCACGAACGCACACTTTATATCATGCATGCTGTTCTTGGTGCAGCGCTTGAGTACCATCTTTTGAACGGCCGATTTTAATCTTTTGAACAAACTTCCCCGACAACATACCGAATGGCCGGCTAGACCTAATCTGTGTTTATTGCAGTTAGGTAGCAGTTGCATGCAATTTAAGTTGTGGTTTGGTACAGAATCAAGGAAACTCTGTCGTGGCTGTTCTTGAAGGGCAGGGATACATATCGTTTATGAAAATGAGGGTGGCACATGTAGCACTCGTTTAGTGGTTTGCGATTAGGTTCCAATATCTTGAAATTGTGTGTGTGCTTGTGAAATCGAACGATCAGGGTCTTTTAGCACGAAAAATTTTTGGCATGACTCAAGATAGTTTCTGTCTAATGCACATAATGGAGAGGGTCTGATAAGTGGTCGGCAAATTTTATTGTTTGGGTATAGCTGATGTCTAGCTCTCTGCTACTTTGAGTAAATATCCGGTGTGCCTTGACGCTGATTTTTCTCTTCTGATAATTTCTACATGCGGCCTGAGAATCTGTGATAATTGTCAGCGAAGCATTAGTGCTCGATGCCTTCTCTTGTAGCTAAGGCAGTGCAAATCTCTTCTGTTTCTATAATGGTTGTTTGATAAACAGAAACACAGGCTGTGATCTTACCTCTTCGGTTTATGACAACCATCAGCATATTTTTTGCATTGGCCCAGTATGGCAAAGCAACGACGAATCTAGCATTATTCAAGAACTTTGTTGTTTCGTCGATGTATGCCACTCTAGGTTTTTCTCCACCCTGTGTACAAGGTCAGATTTATTGTTTTGTGGTAGATTCGAACCCCTTTATAAGACATGCTGATATAAGAGACACCAGTGATCCTACAGTAAAATATGGGTTGATCAAGAAATGAATACGAAGTACCATGTTTTTAAGAGATATCTCACATGAAAGACAAGAATTGTTGCCTAGAGCATGCCTCTTGTAAAGGGGTTCAACTGTGTTGGTCATACTTCATACAAATCTCTGATCTGGCAGGGCAGCTCCTTGGAGAGTGTGTATACACTCTCAGAGGCTCACTCTATGAAGAAGAGCTCCGCATGTTGGACTTAGTGCCAATAGACTCCTCTGCGCTATGAGTTGGGGCTCAGCTAGCTCATCAAATGTGTTGTGGAGGCTCAGGGATAGAAGCTTCTCGTTTGAAGTGTTGCACGGCAACCTCAATGCTGTCTTATTATGTCATCCTTATTTTTTGGTCAGCCTTTTCTTGTTCCTTTCTATTCATGACATGGTAAGGAATTGATTACATCACTCTGCTCTAAGTAGTAACTTTCAAATTTTAATATCATTTTCACTTAGTTTATATGGGCATTTTCTCAAAATGCCCACAATGGGGGCAAAAGAAAAAATTATACGGGCATTTTCACAAAATGCCCACAATGGGGGCAAAAGAAAAAGGTGTGTCTCCTGACTTTGCCCTACAAAGGTGTGTCTCCTGGCTTGGCAGTTTTAGTTTTTATGTTACCATGTTATCTAAACATCATCCTCAGTTTTATTGAACTATGTAATAGCCTTTGCAACCAAGTGCTCTGTGCTACATTTACATGTTATCGCACAGGAATTTTTTTCTTCGAAGCATTAAATTATATAAGTCATGTCCTTTTAATGTCCTTTGGCTAAAATAGTGATGTAAAATGAATGTCTGCTTGTTACGTATACCCATCTTGTTCATTAGTCTGTTAAAATAGAGTAGCAGCTACCTACCTGGCAGCCATCAGGGACCAGATGTCTCGGGCTGTGCACCAATAGTGTACAGTTGCCGCGATTATGAAATTAAGCCTGAGGTGCTGTTGCAGTCTTGTGTTGGACCTTGGATGATTGAATTGGTATGTCAGTGTGCACCTTGGTACCTAATCTGATGCTGAGGGAGGCAGGCAGTGTTTGGCAGTGTTGCATTTAGGCCACTAGAGACAGCAAACATGTAATGTGATAAGGAAGTGTGTTAAGAGTTATGGCTCTGTTCGGCCAGAAAGGGATCAATGCTATGTATCATACAACACTTCGAATGAAAATGAAAATATTTATGAGTTGTTGGTTGGCTCCCTGTGATAACTTCTAAAAATGTTTTGCTCTACCTCGTTGATTGTGGCAGTATGTGAAAGTTCAAGTGAGTGTGTGGAAGTTCACGTATGCAATGGGTTGCCAAACATTGAGAGCAGTAAGATTTGTTGCTGTTGTGTTTTCTGGTTGTGGAGCCATCAAGAGATGTTGGACTGAATTGTAGATAAAATCTTACTTTCTGTGTATTCAGCCGTGATCTATCGGTATTCATTACTGATATGTCCTGTTTGAGTCAATGTGTTTAGCTTGTTCTTCATTAGAGACTGGTGGTAAAACAGGAAGTTAACTATCACTGATTAGTCTCGTCTATCACCCTGCTTTTGCTTTTTTCTGTGCTGTTTAGTACTATCTGGAAAATTGCGGGGCATACAGCATAACGTGATACATAAAATTTTAGCAGGTCTTTTGAATAAATTAACCACAATTTAGATAATTTATTATTTATTAAATACATAAATAAAGGAACAAAAAGGATGGCATACTCTTGCTACCCTCACCGCTAGCAGCATTCTAGCCTTCAGCAGCACTGTCTTGTGCTATACTGACAACTGAGTAGTAGTTATCAGTTGACGGAGATGGATTATGAAATAGAAAGAGAAGGAGACAGGATGGCAATCGTAGAATAAAATGACTGCTCAAACTTCACTGATAGAAAGTACATAACTGATAAAATGCAAAACGAATATGTATAAGCACAACAATTTACGTCCTCCTTGGTGTTCATTCCTGGCTTGTTCTAACACCTCTTGCATATTATTGTCCTTTCAACCAATTTCTCTTTTGTTGCTTTCATTTGGAGGACGAACAATTATTTTGTAACTTGGTGTATCTCAATGTATCTTGAGACCAATATTTCATGAAATGATAAAACATAATCATGATACGTTGACTACTATATGGGGCTTTGTTATTGTAAAGAAACAACTGACATCTGATATGGAGTTGACCTTGCTATTGTATTTTCTATAAGTATAAATAAAGCCAGCATGGGTGTCTGAAAAGTGCTGTTAGGAACTAATATCTGTGAGCTGGCCAACCTGTTTAATGGGCCTGAAGCACTTTTTTTCTGTACTTACTAAACCTTTTAACTTGCAGGCAGTATTGCCATAAATATCAGAGTCTGACATTATTCTTCTACTCTCAGCATAAAGCTTGGAGTTTCTGTGAATATCCAGTAGAATAATTACCGGTATATATATACATATATATATATATATATATATATATATATATATACATACATATATATATATTGTGATGCCTACAATACATATATATATATATACACACACACACACCTACATGCACACACACACACACACACACATATAATGCTTAATAATTTATGTTAATTTATCAAATTCAATAATTTGGATGTGTTCTCTCTTCCCAGGCCACATATATACATTGTTTTAGAGTGCAAATATCTCGTTAATTTGGTCATATTTGGCTGCAATCTGGCTTCTTCGGACGATCCTGGGAGCCCAGTGGGTGCACAGTGCTGCAAATTTGTAGTGCAAAAGAGCAAAAAGCAAAAACGCCATTAGCGTCTAGCTGAAATGAAGCAGGGCATTGTGCATTGCCATCATCATCATTTCGAACCATACAGTAAGGACATGAAAGCCAGTACGCATCATGTCTCTTTTTTTACCAACGCGAGGGAACCTTGTTGGCTGCGAGCATTCAAAAAGACGATAAGCATGATAGGAATTGGGGAAATGTTATTGCATGTTATATGTCAGTGCCTCCAGCATAGCCAAACGTAGCAATGTCCTACCATGAGCTGTCAGTGGCAATGTCTAGTGGGGCAAAAAGCTGCTGATTCACAGAGATTGGCTGTGGGACTGGAGCTTGGAGAAAGAAATCCTGAGCTTATTACGGTCACGAAGTTCAGTGCAATGATAAGCATAAGACCGCAGACAATGTACCATCCAATTATGGTATCTTAAAGCATTGTAGGTATGAAGAATAGAAAGGGCGTTGGGACGAGTTTAAGTGCTGCTAACTTTTTTCACAAAGCATGCATTAAAGACTAGTTGAAAGATTCATAGAGGCATTCTTTACAGTCTCAACACCTTCCCTAAAAGGGGTGCGGGGTCCCTAAAATCCCATGATATTAGCACTGCTTTTACAATGTTATGTGCAAGTCTGGAGTACCTCAGAATGTAATTAAGGCACAATAAGTAAGTGCATAACATAGATGTATAATTACGCAAAGAAAAAAAGAATTTTATAGCATGATTCACCATGTATCTAAACCTCAGTGTGATCAGCTATTGGCAGCCTCTCTAGCAGTGGGGTTGTTCATGGTTCAATTGGTCTATTATGTATTTTACAGTTGCATTACGGAGCTGTTGTTTTTAATGTGTGTCAAGTTGGTGGTTATTCGATTTCTGCTTTTGTCATGACCGTTGTGCCTCTTGTTAAAGATTTACCATGTCATCCTGTTGTGTCTACATATGACAAACCATTTCCCTAATTCAGCATGTCTGATGCTATATAGTATTTGGTGCCTGAGTAGCCTATCATTCTTTCAAAGTATGCAGTATGTTTCCTTCTTGTGTACGGTATTCATTTATTTGATTGAAAGAGCAGTGCAAATATTCTTTTAGCAATATCTTTTACTTGGAGGCAAAATATTGGGAATAGCTCATGTAGTGTCAATCTCTGGGCACTATTTCTGGCTAGTCTTGCCTTGGAATATCCTTGTACCTGCTGTAATGGGCACACTGAGTTCTTTAGCATTAAAATGCTTTGGACCTCATTTGGTAGCACTGTCTTTGCTCACCTGTGCTGGCAATCTTCAGTGCTTGCCAAAGCTTTCTGCAATTATCTTCATCTTTATACGGTCACTGTGGTCTGTCCAGTACCTTTCCATGATGTGAGTATGTTATCTCATTCTGTGGAACTGCATGCTGTTATTCAAGTGTTCTTTGCACTTTGCAGTAGTATAGTTGACAGTGCATGTTTGCTGTTGTTCATGCACTTTTCTTTTTACTTAGTTTTTATTGTAACCCTATTTCACCTTGTAGTTATTTTTCCTTCTGTTGATCCTTGGTTTGCAGTTTTCAAAAACACACCTGCAAGTATTTGTATGGGCAATCAATGTACTGATAAATGAATATGAATAATCTGAATGGGAATGCAATGAAAAACAATATTTTAAGTTTACTAGGAATGCAGATGTGAAATGGAATGCTCATGTAAAACTATATTTAGTGCAGATGTACTAATTTGGACATAAATTGATGAAGACCCTTACTGATTTAGCTCTGTTCAGAAAAGTGTGACATGGTACAGTTTCATTTCATTGAGAGAAACAAGGGCCATGTCACAAGTGGAAATGTCAAGCATATAAGTCTTCCTTTTTGTTTATTCATATATATGCAGTACAATGCACTGATCAAATGTATTTTTGTTGTACTCGCTTTTGTGTGTTCTGATTTTTCATGCTTGCTTTTGAAAATATTTAAATATTTTATTATGTTAGTTTTGTTAAGCTGTATATCCTCCTGAGACCTTGCGAGAATTTCGGTTCTTGTTGTAATCTTTCAAAACTGCCTTTGCTTTTAAGGGCGAAGGTGAAAAGTGTCGCGTAGTTTTTCAATAGATGATGTTACTTGGCTGCAGCACGTTGTTCAATTAAACCCCTTCAGGCACGAATAATGATGCACTATTCGTAAATGTCTAAATTTCACACAACATAATTCTAAGACACTCGTTATTACATTATAGAAAAGAAAATAAAAAAACTGCCTAGTAGTTGTGAGCTTTGCTGATTTGTCTTATTAGTGCATATTTAAATATTTATTCTGCAGCCTGTCATGTTCGATTTTTTCCCCAAAATGAGGAAATGTTATGCCCAAAGTGCAAACGCAGTTCATTTTAGGCTCATGACGTTAATCCTGAAACGCGGCACATCGAGTGACCGCTCGAAGATCGCAGGGTCTTCATCAAAGTGACTGTCGGCAGTCATATGCAGCACATTTGGTGTTAAGTCAATATGCGTTGCGGATGCAAAAGGTTCAATTGATTCTATGAGCAATGTATGTTGCCCTTTCTTTCCGACTAGTCTGAGGAACAAGCAGAAACTAGTCTCATCCACATATGTCGATGCTGCACCTGAAGGAGATATTGGACATTGGGACTCTAGGGGGACTATATTGGAGAACAGAAAGTAGGGCATAGTTGAAACCAGGGATCAAAAAAAAAAAGACATCTCCCAGAGCAAATATACTTTTATTTGCTGCTTCCTAACTGAGAATACAATTATTTATGGTACCATTTTCTCAGCTGTGAAATCACTCACACAGCATGTATTAGCTACAATGGAAAATATGTGAAGGTTAAATGTAAGAATTATAACGGCAGCAGAAAACATATTACTCTCACAAGCATACTGGCATGTTTTTGTTGTCATTGAAACACAATGTATATTAGATAGGACATTGTCAAATATGCAATGCATAAAAAAAAAACTACCAAAATTTTGCTCACATATGGATTTCTCTGTGTGCTTCAACCTCTTATGAACACAAATCAATGCCTAAATACGCTTTAAGACATTCAAGAATAAATATAAATCCACTTCATTCTTAGGCAACATCCGTAAAAGTCGTTCCTGTTCAATCCCTTCATTTTAAGTTCTCCTGAGAGGTGGGAAACACACTGACTTTGACCATATACACTAGGTGGCAGCATGGGTCTCACAACAGTCAAGAAAATGCTTTTTGGAAAGAGGCAAGCACTTTGAAAGCTGTGGTGCACTGTGTTACAATGCCCAATATATGGGACTAATTTCCCATTGCTGGGTATCAGGAGGATATAGTTCCTAGAGGACTTTTGTGTTTTGCATGCATGCTATATCATCAAACTAAGGGCAGGTTTTATTTCTTGTAGGCATTTTGGGTATTTTACAAGCTTTCATTCTGTTGTCTTTAATCTTGTATAACCAATTTGTATACTATATGGTCAGTGAAAGTATGTAGTGATCGCTGAAATAGTGTGCAGATTCATAACATGCATGTAATCTATTTGCATATATTGTTTGTAAAGAGTGGCTTGCATTTTGTCTATTTATTGTTTTGTTGCACATTGGTGGGGGTGCAGAGTACTGTTGCCAGGCAGCAGGGTGCTTGTTGTTATGGCGCAACCACCATGGCAGCTGGCATTCGCTTCTGCTTTCGTAGGGCATCTTGGTAATCATTGTCTTCGATTCCTCCTGAAAAATGGCTTGTAAGAACATTTCGCATGATTAATGCATGCTGTACAAAGATGTGCTAACTGCACCCTAGTAGACATAAAGGGAAGGTAAAAAGGGGATCCTACGAAAGAAGCTAGAAATTAGAATCTTGCTTAAAACTTCAGCTGCAGTGATTTGTAATATTTTGGTGTGATTGTAGGAATGGATTAGGCATCTACAGAACAGGTGCGGCAAGGGGACGGGGGACGGGTTAGAAGATGTTTTAGTAGATTGTCACAGCGAATGGGGCATGGAACAGAGAAGGCAATTTTCTATGCGACTGTTTGACAGGGACCGTTTGCTGCTCTTGTGCCTTCTATTGTCAGTATGAGAGTAAATGGAAGCACACGCTTGCTCTACTAGGAGGCAGTTATGTAAGGCAGTACAACATAAAGCACTTGTAGAAAAAATGGAAGACTTTTGGCTAAATTTCGGTCTGCACTGTAGGGGATGTTTTGGAGCACAGGCTGTGCATTGATCCTGTTTGGTAATGAACATTATATAGAATTATATTTGCATCCATTTGGATTCTTGGAGCATATGAAGCTGAAAACCAGCTTAACCTGCACTATTACACATCACTATACTGCTCATCAGTTTGCGCTTACTTGTGAATATAAGTGTGTTACATATTATTTTTATTGTTCTCTTCTAAGATTATTATAAAAACATTATCTTGATGCACCAAGCATCTGGGCCTATCTTACATGCCTGGCTACATTATAGCTATCTCAAAGGGCTATATATGCCAAGGCCCAAGTGATTATGGCATGCGCAGTGATAAGTAATCCTTACGTCTTCCTACCTGCCTTTGTGGGGATATTTTATAGTGGAAATGTTAACCTTTCTTGACTCAGTTTGCGTCACCAAACAAAATGAAAAAAAAACTTTATTTGGAGTTGGAATCAAACCGAAGCCGTCTCATGGCAGGCAGGTCTTCTACCACAGAGCCATACCAGTAATTGACAATGCTTCGTGGAAAAAAAAAACACTATACACGAGTAATGTAGTGCAAAGTGGGAAAAGGAAGTGAAGATGAGCAGGATTGCTGTGAGGATGAACACGAGAAAGAAAGTTAGTGAGAAGGACAGGAATAGGTATACGCCCCATAAAGCTGGTATGTGCCTAGCAGCTCATATGATAGCATAATATAGTATAGTAGAGGGGGGGGACAACGAAATGAAGATAATGAAGATTGACGAAAGGGTGATGAGAAATAAAAGAGGAGGTGGCCACAGAATTGCCGCAGATACAGACGAAAGATGATGATGATAGAGCCAATATGAGTTTGCCAGGGGGGTGTTGGCTTACCAATCCAAGTTAATCCTACATTTTCTAAGGAACGCCGTCCAGCTCCACTTTTCTTGAGGTTTGGCACCAAATTAGTGCAAAGCTGCCTTAATTTTTTTTTTTTTTGTAGTAGCTTTTGATAAAAAACTGACTGGAGACTCTGGCTGAAATATTTGCCTGTACTACAATATAAGCGAACAAAAAAGGCTAAGTAAAATGCACGCTCATAATGTCATGGTGTATCGCAGATTGTAAAAGCACTTCGAAACATACTGCAGCAGCTTGATTCGAGGGCCTTTTGTTTTTGTAATTTTACTGATTGAATTTATGAAGTTAATGAGGTCAGAATCTAGTGATTTTTCGAGAGTTAGTTATTGAGAACATTTTTCTGTTCTACAAAACACTTCAAAACTTGTTTAGTTTTTTTGGATAATTGCTTGAGTAAAAGTAATCAACAGCATGTCATCTATGAGGTGTAATGTACACACGGGTCCGCGTAATGTACACACGGGTCCGCTGTTAAGAGACCCCTGGCAGCGAAAGTCTTGTTTGCGACCTTTTTATAGAGATTTGTAGCTTTGCGTATGGCAATGGCGAAATTGAATCGTAAATGCTCTAACACGTCACATAAGCTAGAATCATTAATTCAGAACGATTTTGCATAACTTTGAAACGCCCACCCAAATACCATAAGAAACTAGCTAGCGAGGCAGCGCTTGAGACTACGTGCGCTCAAGCTTCAGTGACACTGAACCCACTGTTTTTAAATACAGGGCCCGCAGGTGGTGAAGAGTGAAACGATGCGAATGCTTTCAGCGTGTCCCACTGAGGAAAAAAAAAAAAAACAAAAAAGCTCCTGGCTCAAGCAGCCATAACCACCTTGAGAGCAGCAGCTCCATAACAGAGCCAGAGGGGTGATAAATAGTAGTCCTTGTCAGGTGTTGTTGGTACAATAGCTGCGCCAATTGTGCCAATTTGATACAATTCTTGATTGTTGCGCCTTGCTGTGCCAAGACGGTGAAATTTGATGAAATTGGGCCACGCTGTGCCGAAATGCCCAGCCGGACAAAAACTTTTTTCAGGTCCACTAATTTCGGCAAAAAGTGCAGGCCATGTCGGCCACCTGCAGTTTGCGTCATCAGTCAAAGCGCGCTGCCCCTAACTATAGTGCCTAGATTATACTTAAAATATTCTAGGCAACCGCCCTACACTCGCGAGACGTGATCGACCAGATAATGTAAGAACGCTGCATGCCCATCTGTTCGCTGACCACAACGGATACCTTTCAACGGGACAACGAAACTTCATGACAAAAGTGCGTTGCTGTAGCTACCAACTCTTCGCGGGAATTGTAAATTTCCTAGCCTGAAAACGCGGCTATGGCTTGTTAAGAACTAAAGCTGGAAGCGTATGCCGCATTTTCCTCACGCGAACAAGCTCGACATGCTGCGAACGCCGGCGTTGCCAGCAACCACGTTGATTGTCTTAGCAGTGGCACATAAAACATTTATTTTTGTCTTGAAGTTGCGTCGTCCCGATCACGGTCCTGGCGATAAATACTCGGCACTGTCGCTAGGACAATGGGCGTGCGCTGTTGTTATACCCCTGTCACACGGGCACCAGTGAAGACCGTTTAACTCCCTCGTCTTTACGACAACGAAGATACGGTTGGTGTCACACGGCCACCCTTATGCAAACGAAGGTGAACGGAGCATTTCGCAAAGGACGTTCAACGATCTCCCTTCGCAGCGAAATGAGGTACTCTTGTCCTCAGCAGTCTAGAGGTCAGAGAAAAATTTCGAGCACTAAGTGGCCGCAGTGAAAGAATAATACATTTTAGCAATATTAAACGTTCTTTCGTTGTAGTACTCATTCACAACGCGTGTTTGTTTACAATATTTACGCCCACCAAAGTTCACTTACTCTCAACACCGACGCCCTACACACCATGTCTCGCGAGTCGGGCCGGCCGGCGCCAGTCGATCAACGTCATTACCAGCGCAATATCGCACCACTTCCTCACGTCGTCCGCTGTGTAACTCATGGCTGAAGAACACAAAATGTGCGCTCACGAAACAAGGAAGCATAAGAACTTTCGTACCGGGCATGTACACAGGCAACAAAACAACTAAAAGCACAATGTGGCCAGCGTCACTAGCACCATTGCTACATTTAGCAAATGCGTTTTTATTTGAAATTATTTTTAATGATTTGTTAGTCCCATACCTACTTTATAGTGCTTTTTTGTAAAAACCGCATAACGAGGATTCACAAAAAAATCAATAGGGACAAAATTAGAATACTTTTCCGAAAATGAAACAGCGCCAGCTGAGCCCCCTCGTGGCAACTGTTACAACCTTGTCATTGCCGTGTGACACTGCCACAACTCCTTCTCCGTTGAACCCCCTAGGGGAGATTTTTGTTGACGGTGTTCAACGGAGTTTGGTGGTGGCCGTGTGACAGGGGTATTACTTTACCTGGTCGAACGTGCCTGGCAAGCGAGCCGAAGCGGCACCTAACCTATGGTGGAAAAAAAAAAAAGGTGGGAAGAGGGGGGGGGGGGGGGGTGAGGTGCAAAGAATGCTGCTTAACTTTTTTGTTACCGTGCAAAAATGGTTGTTTTTTATATGTCTCGGGAAGGTGGTTTTTGCCAGTTTCAAAAGTACTGCAGCACGTATTGCAGTGTACCAAACTTTGCACAATGAAATTCTCTTAAAAAAAAAATATAGATTGTAGAGCAACAAAAATATTTCAGACTGAATAAAAATGTAAAAAGTGTGAAATTTTTCGTCACCAGCTGGTAAAGAGTGGAATTAAAAAAAAAAAAAACTCTATATATGCAAAAATATTCAAAACAAAAAAAATTCTACAAAAACTATTTACGAAGGTCCGCCGCGTGTTTAAAGTGTTGAGGTGGCCTTCACTGACAGTTTCCAGCAGCTTTGGTTTTGCTTGCATCGTTAAATCAGACACAGGGTTGCATCTGGTGTCACTAGTCGCTCTTATGACGCCGCCGTCACGCACGCTTGGGTGTGCACCAACGCTGCAACACACATGCCCTGCTCGCAACTGTCTTGCAAGCCCATCTGAATTAAGTGAGGACGAGCTTACAGTTTGAGGATGACAGCGCCTCAGCTGCAAGTCTTATGGCGACGATGTTTTGCGTCAGCCTGAAACACTGAGACATCCGCAGACGTTTATGGGCTTGTTTTGTTTTCATCCTCAAGTCATCTTCTTCGCCGCGAGTGCGCATAGCTTCTGAATTTTGTGCACAACTTATAGCTACTGTGCTTATGTCCGATAGCCACACGTCGCTGGAGCGCGGCGTGGTGGCGTCGGCTGCAGAGCTTTTTGGCACGATAATAAGGTCGCCGGAACACACCTTGCCCGTAACTACAGAGCAGCGCGAGACATTTTAGGACCGTGCGCGATATTGTTCTGTTCCTATTTACGATGTGCAAAAATGCAAAGAAGTATGCTTGGATGAGTACCGTATATTGGAACTCCAACCTACGCGGAGGGAGGTGGCTCTTGGAAAGAAGCGACACTAGGCGAAATAGTGAAGTTCATTGGACATCTTATATAGCGGGATAATCACGGGTATCCATCTATATTGGAATGCCTGGAGACTTTTATTGCAAGATAAGAAAAGTTTACTGAGAAAAGTGTACGAGTACATTTGTGTCTCACGAAAAACCATGCAATGCTTCATCGCATGGCACGAACCAGCACCTCGGTTTGGATTTTATTTGTCTAATATGAAGAGAGGCATTTTGTACATCAATTATTTTTATACTGTTCCTGGGTCATTTATCTAGAAAATGTATATTCTGAATTTTTTTGTTTGGAATATTTTTGCATATATATTTTTGCATATATTTATTCCACTGTTTACCAGCTGGTGATGAAAAATTTCACTCTTTACATTTTTATTCAGTCTAAAGTATTTTTGTTGCTCTACAATCTATGTTTTTTGGAAAATTTCATTCTGCAGAGTTTGGTATGCTGCAATGCTTGCTGGAGTACTTTTCAAACCGGCAAAAACGATCTTCTTGAGACATGAAAAACAATCCTTTTCGCACAGTAATGAGAAAGTTAAGCCACCTTTGCAGCAGTACACTAATGCCCTGCGAAAAAGTGTATTGATATTTAGAAGGTGGCTATAAGCGCTAGCCATGGGACACTGCAGGTTTTGTCCAGTTACTCATGCGTTCCTTCCTCGCATAATTGAGAATAACAGTATAACCACTAATGCCTGAATACGGTACTGGTAATCATTTGGAGCAGTGTATGCTAGTGAGGTGGCTTTTCTGCTTTCCTAAAGAAAACGTACCAAATTGTGTGCCAGTTTTTTTTTTTTTTTCACCACCGTTACATCTCGGTTTCAGGAATCTCTTAAATCTCAAGACCGCGAGCTTGGTAGATCTATACTTAGATTCGCAGTCTTTCAAATAATCTGACAGGCGTAGCAAATGCTAATGTGGACTTTATTATTGTTTGCACAGTGGGGTGGTTCAAAATTGAAATAGTACTCACGTTCACACTGCACGATTCAGGTGATGTTGAATGGTTTATACATATTTTATTTTTCTAAATATAAGCCTTCTTTTTTATACTGCTCCAAATTTGGTATTTCATGATAAAAAATGATGTTTCCCCCGTAACCTGCTCTGAATTTGGATTTTAGTGCTTCAAAAGTAACATTTCGCTGCTCCGAAAATTGCTCCAAATTGTATTTCAGTTGTTGAACCCCTGCAACAATACTTGCTTGACCTCTGCTACGTAACGATAGGGCCCCATGTTTTTGTCAAGTGACAGAAAATGTCGATTGCACCTGACTACTTGGACGACGACGCACACTTTCTTTAAAACCAAATAAAATATCTTATAGGCAAAGCTTGTCGCTAATAATCGGTCAGACGTGCCCCCTCATGTAGGACTTTGAAACAACACAAGCATCCGGTGTTTGCAAATTTTGTTTCAGGGGTTCTTGAAAGGGAACACTTGCATGCACAGTATGTTTGAAGTTCACCCTCTTGCAAAAACATAGTAGTTTAAATTTAGTTTTGACTTAGTTTTGACTTAGCTTAGACTTAGTTTTGACTTCTCTTGGCAGACGGGTGCCGTGCATGAACATTCTTTGTTATGCACTTGCTGTTAGAGGGCCGGTAATAAATACAGTGCTCATTGCAGTGTTCCCTTTAACAGTGGACAGTACTGCCCTTCACCGTTGTATGCTACTTACGAAGTGTTTTTAATTAGAGCTTGCACTCATTGCATTCTTATTTACAGTAAATTAGCGAACCTTTCACGTTTGCTTTTCTCATGTAAATGGGCTCTGAAAAAAGCATGTTTAATTGCCTAAGGCTAGAAAAACTATTGTAAACAGCACATTGGAAAGCTGATTATTTTTGTGCGTTAACCATGAACTGGCTCTTTTATTTTAGTTTCTGCGGTTACTGCACTGTCTCATTTTTGCCTACTTTTGAAATACAGTATCATGGTGCCATTACGTGACAGTGACAAAATAGTTGGGGTCTGATTATCTTTGTTCTGGTGTTATTAGAGCTCACTGGTAGTTTTTCTGAGCTGAATAGCGACATGGTGATCATAGCAGCAGAAGTATGCTGTTCAGAGTTGTTGATTGTGCCTTAAGAGCGGCTGGGCTGTTCACTGAACAGTGACCATAATGCTCACACAACTCAAATCCCTGTCAGAGTACTCTGTTAATGGTTGACTACACTTTGCATTTTCCGGATGCCAGCATTTCAGTGAAGGAATTGGGCCTAAAGCATTCATATCTTTATGATTGCTTTCTGCTGAAGATACCTTTAAAATAACGAAATACTGAACATTTTGTGTTTATACATACAAAAGTGGAAAATTTTAATGTAAAATTTTACTTTTCTAAATGCTTAGTCATAGAATGACTATGTTTTACTTCCGGATTGATAGCTCTTGCTTGAATAAAACGTCATAATCAAATTTTTTTTATTACAGTTGCACTTGCATGGCTTTTCTTTATTTGAAATGAATCTATCTCACTTCACCATAGAAATGAGTCATCTTTTAATGAAAAAAAAAAAAAAAACCTGTGGTATTTGTGAAACAAGACCTCTTCCTGCATGATATCTGCATGCCTGAGAATGCACTAGCAACTGAACAGTGTGTAGTTTTCTTGTTTGGTATAAAACTAATGTTTAGTACTGTGTTTCTTGGTATGGATTCTGCATGTCGTTTAGATAAAATTAAAGCAAGTATTCTATAGTCTCTAGGCAATTATTTCTCATTACTCATCTTTTGACCTGGCCTTGTCTAATGTCCAGCCATACAGCTCGGCCAGGGGCCATATTTCATAACAGTTCTTTTAATTGTGCTCTTTTTCAATCACTCATGTTGGGTGGCTGATTTCGGCAAAAACATGGCAGCTTCATGAACTTGTGACTTGAGTGCATGTCACAAAGTCTGAAAGTGAATTGTTATTAAAAGATCTGGCTCAAGAGGCACAGTTGTTAGCTACAATTGGCTTACTCTTATGTAAATTGCCTGTTCTATTACAGCTCCAGTGCATCAGTCCAGCCCACCATCTGCAATCAGCTCCAAGATTATTGAAGCGATCGAGCAAAACCAAAAGACTCGGTCTTTTGCTGCCACTGCAAAGTTGGCGCGAACCAGCAGCCTTTTGCTGAGCAGTGCTAGCAGAGGAAGCTCTGACAGCATTTTGGAGCCAGCTAACCGAGAGTTTCTAGAGCGACAGGGCATTCAAGACAAAATGCCTGGCCACAAGAGGCTTGTCTTGGGGCACCAGACCTTCAGCTTTGATCTTGAATCAGGCCTTATGCTTCTCACATCTGAACGTCGTCGCATGCGGTGGCGTTGGCGGCGTGCTGTGCGCATCATCCTTGACAAGAGACGGGGCTCACATAAGGTCTCGTTAGGTAAAATGCAAGGGGACTGTGAGCACCCATTGGCAAGCTTGGATGGCCCGTCAGCTGATTCGGGGCTCGGAGAGTTGATCAGTGTTAATGGTGGCAGTGTGGACTCAGCTTCATGTGATTCTTATGCTGCAAGCAACAATGGTCACAAAAACTTGTCTGAAAGAGACCAAGTGTCACTTGCTCCTGATGATAAAGGGGATATTGACAGTGTGCCCACAGAGCGTCACAAGAGGCCACTACTCTACAGGCAGTCAACCATATCGGAGGAAGTTGCTTCGAGCCAGCCAGGAGATCCCTTGGATACAAGCAATCAGGATGGTAGTGAGGAATCGGGGGTGAGTTGACAGGGTTATAATATCCTTGACTAAACTCATGGACCTGCTCCATGTTTGCGAACAACGGCTGGTATTGTCAATACGCAGTTGAACCTCTTTATAGGAGACATGCACTGGGGAGCAATTCGTGTCTTGTACACAAGGCGCCTCTTATAAGCTGGGAACCAAATATGCGTATTCTTATGAACCCCTATTTTAATGTACGTACATTGGTGTCTTTTATATCCAATTGTCTAATACTTCAGTGTCTCTTATGAAGAGATTTCACGGTGTTTAAGAGCCTGTAGTGACGTCGTGGCATTTAGGCTTTGCCCAACGCTTGCCCCCACTTTTTGTGGTCATGTGACAACTTGCGCAGCAGCTGCAAAAGCTGCCTCCGAGCACTGAATGTGGGGGTGCCTCTAGCGGGTTTACAAAAGGTGGCTTTGTCAGAGGAAGTTATAGTGGCTCTAAGAAGTACTCTGAAATTAACATACAGTGAACTCCCGTTAAGATGAACTCTGTTAAGACGAATTCTTGCTCAAGATCAACAACACGGGAGCATTTGCTTGGTTTGGCATAGACTCAATAAAAAAAAAAAATATAGACGAACAGTGTATCAGACATCTTCTGTTAAGAAGAACACTCACAGCAACCTACAATGACAGTGATTCTGGGCAGCGAACATTATACTCTTGACAGGGGCAGTTAGTCTCAGAGTGTGTGAGCTTCTTAGAATACGTTTTCGAGCTGTAAGGTCGCAGCAGACGCAGACTCGCGGAGCCAACGCCACAGGGGGTTGTCGGTAGTGGCAGCTTGAAGAGACGGTTTCCCACAATCAATGCATTGAGAGTTTCTGCCGGGGAAGCGAACCACCGCAGCCGATTTAGTGACAGTCAGGCAAGCGCCGCTGTCTGGGCCATGTGGCTGACCGGACCGAGGAGCAGAAGTGCGAGATCAGGTTACGGTCCGTCGGTGATAAAGGCCAATGCGAGTAATGCGGCCGAAGGAGAGCGTCCTGCGAATTCCTCTTCTTTTTGCTGAGAGCAAAGAAGAGGGGGTGCACATGCGCTGTTTTACTTATGATTGTTTTTCAACTGCCCGGGAATGCGTGATTGGAAGATGGAACGAGTTCGGTGGCCGTGGCCCGAACAGACGGACGTGAAATCAACGCTGCCTTAAACCAGACTCTGGCTCTTGCTTCGCGTTGCAAGTGTGCACTTGGACCACCAAGGGGATTTCGACATCAAAGCCTAACTGGGCCATTCAGGCTAACAAAAGAAAGCAAAATAGAAAAAAAGATTTCCTGATGGAAAGACTCAAACCAAATTGAAAGTAAATTGCAAGATGGAGGGAGAAAGCGAGGTAAGTTGAAAAGAAAAGTCAGTGCGTAAAGCTGGTATCTCCCTCGCTCCTAGCCTGTAGAAAGAAAGCAACAGAAAGCGTTCGTCTTTTCGTATTCTCCTCGTGTTTGTCCGTTTTCCAACAGGAGAACAGTAGAGAACCGAAGAACAAGAGCTTAGATTGAGGGGAAAATGCAAGGGAAGGTGGGTGAAAAAAAGCCAAATTAAAGTGAGAACGGGAACAAAGATTGTCTGTACATTATAATCACATGTAACTGAAACCACATATGCAGCACTAGCACTCCTATCAGAGAAGTCAGATGCATTGTCATTTCCGTCGCCCAATGCCGCCTGAGCACATGTTGTGGACAGTTGGTGTTGTTTCGCATAGGGCCCGTGTGCATTGTATCTGTTCACAGTGAAATATAGCGAATTATGATGTAGCATTTTCATTATGAAAGTACATGACAAAGAAAGGTCATTTTGCACAGAAAATATAGCTGTATCGTGTCTTCTTTTTGTGTGCAAGAGGCTTGTGATCGTGAGTAGCGGAAGCGGAGATCTTCAGATGGGATGTCGTTCAGGAAAAGTTACTGCGGGATGAAAATAAGGAAATATCCGAACATCAAAGAAAAGTTCGCACACTTTCATAAGCAACTTGGCGCATATTAGCTTTGTCAAGGTAGCGGTATGCAGTGAGCGTGTATCCAAAAGTGATAGCAAAGCCTGTAAAACAGCCTCTCGGAAGGGGAACAGCCAGAAGAATATATTTTCCTCTCTTTAAAGGAAAGTTGTGTCTGTCTCTCCCTTTTTATCTTTTTCTAATCGTCAAAATAGGGTCGTGCTGCAGTTTTGTTGTTAAAATATGGTAGCAATTTATTCATGAGTATATTTATTATTAACTCGCAAAATCAAGTACCCATGAGATTAGTCCAAATACTCTACTTGAAAGCATAGTTTTTATCAAGCTGAGCCAAATAAACGCTTTTTCTTGTTTCTTTTCTCCCCATTATAAATATACCGCATTCAGTGTTTTCAAGCAACATATTTGGGTGTGTTTGGCATGATAGCATTTTGTTTTGGGGGGCACTCCTGATAAGACGAACAGATGATCATGGTCGCTTCGAGTTCGTCTTAAAGGAGTTGACTTTATAAGAGCTTGGTGGACGTGCTACTCTAAACCACTGCGAGAACATTAGCCAAACACCAGACATCTTAATGTCATGAATGTCACTGATTTGTAAAATATCATCAACGTTGCTGTAGTCGAAGTTGCACGTGTACAATTTAGTGTGTGAAAACAACTTGCCCAGCCCAGCATGATGCCTTTAAGTGCAATCTCACAATGTGCATATTAAATATATAAATATGTGTGAGTTCTCTATTGCTACGGTAAATTTTCTGACTTGAGCAAATTTTTTGGGTTCACAAAAATGAGATTGGCAACCTTGACAACACTTTCTTCTATTAAATATGGGACAATAAAGCAAATAATTATTATGTGCCATAAACAAGGCTTATACATACCTGTCAGGCTCGCTAATGGTGCCATTCAGACGACGGACTGAATCCGGATGTGGCGTCACGTCACGTGACCTCACATCAGCGATTCCCCTCGTCCGCGACTCGTCCACGTGGCTCGCAGACGGATGACCCCAACCTGTTTCTCACATCGGGATTCTGGCGGGAGAAAGCTAATACTTCAGTGGATTAGCTTGGGGTTCATGGCAACCAGTACACTTTTCATCTGCTACCGGACAGCTGCATGACTGGTTGGCATCATCTACGCTTGAGCATGGTTTACTTAGTTTCTGGGGGCGTTGTTCTCAGGTGATTAAATACGCAGAGATCACTTTTGGTGGTTCGGGAAATGTCGCCACCGTCGTTTGACTCGCAAGATTCTTAGCCGTCATGGTGGTTAAATATTCCAGCTTCGGCAACTGGCGAAGTGCCGCTTCTAAAAAAGGATGGGCGACGTGTTCAGAAGTTCTACAAGTGGGGAACAATGCAGTTGAAAGAAAATTCTGCCAGCAACTCCCTTTTCTCCCGAAAGAATAACACTCCTCGTTCGTTTGTCACAACGCAACAGACATTGTAGCCAAGTGTCGCTTCTTGCGGGCATCCATGTTGAATTCTCTCAAACCGGTCTGCTGCCAGCGGGCGCAGGTGAGCGCCAAATCTGCTGTCGAGGGTAATCCGGGTGTTTTCTCCTAAGACACTGTCCGTCATGTGGATGCACCTGCAGGCGGATCATTCGTGGATTAGCCATCTGCGTCCACGACAAATCCGGATTCGGTCCGTCGTCTGAATGCACCATAACCACTGGCCGCAGCTCTCTCTGTATGCTTAAATGTGAACTCCAACAAAATTTTGAAGACCTCTGAAAGCTGATTTATAGGCAGTCTAGCTAGAGCTAAGTAATCACAAGGATGAATACTAGAACATTTCTCACATCTAATCACAAACACATAAAGAAAGTCGTGATGTCCAGTGCGCAGGCACTTTGATTACGCACTTCTACTCAAGTTCACTCGTTTTGCACGCACTGTACGCTGCTGTTCTGCCGTTGCACATCAAGGACTCTTTTATGGCTGCCAGAGCAGGGCCACGCTACAGTAGCCGTGCAGAGATGTTGCGCTAATTCAGCCTCAAGACATCCTTTATCCATTGAAAGACAGTTTCCATTTTTATCCATTGAAAAGCAAAGTGCTTTTTGGGGCCAGTTGATACATGACGAAGTGAAGGGTTCCAGCATGTTACAACAATAGCACAAGAAGAAAAGTGCAGAAGACAAAGACTAGCATTTTCCTTGTGCACTTCTCTTGTGCTCGCGTTGTAATGTGTTAAAACTTTTCACCTTGTTTCTTGAAACACGCTGGCTGCTTTTTTGCTTTTGGGTGCTAAAGCAAATGTAGACTGAAAAAAAAAAGTTATACTTGAGCAAGCATGTTACTGTGACAGATAAGCTGCATGGTGGCTAGCTGTAATTAAAGTTGAGTAAACAATGGCAAAAGTGTTTTTTTAATGTTGGTGGTGCCTGCTTTCAGGAGTGCTGGTTCACAGCTTCATTAACATCTTTTCTGTAAAATTGAATTATGTGCATGTGCACAGTAGATTCAAGTGTAAAATTCTGCTTAGTTTTGTTACCACATCACAGAGTTGTTCAGGTAAGGGCACTTTTTGCAGGGTGCCCTTAAAATGTCCTAAGGTGGATTTCTGAAAAGCATCCTTGTTTCTTTCACACATTTACTTAAAGGACCAGTAAACAACCCCATGGTCCAAAAATTGATTGATTGATATGTGGGGTTTAACGTCCCAAAACCACCATATGATTATGAGAGGTGCCGTAATGGAGGGCTCTGGAAATTTTGACCACCTGGGGTTCTTTAATGTGCACCCAAATCTAAGCACACGGGCCTATGCCAAAAATTGTAAAGAAAGTAATTATGCACACTTTTGCTATGTAAACATGCTGCTGCAAGAATTTTGCGAGAAATAAGGAAATTACAGGAGTTAGAACGTCCGTTTCAGCTGATTTCAAATTTTCGCGCCCGGCCTCGCCACCCTTTTCTGCCACACAGAGAGAAAGGCATAGCCCCTTGTTGTGACTCCGCCCACTTTGGCAACGTGACAAGATGTTACATTATCGGAACGCAGCCAAAGGCCCCGCATGAGCACATGTCAGTGGCGCGAGGAGGAAGTGCGATGCGAAAAGCACCCTTCCACTAGCAGTATAGTAGCGAGACAAATCTTCATTTCGGAGGCTCTCTTTCTGGCAAAGCTGCTTCTCCTGGTAGTCTTGGGGTCTACAAAACTGCAGAGGGCAGCACAAGAAAATGAAAATTTGGACTGTGAGGCTAAAACAGCATCACTGCAAGGCCAAGGCGTTTTTTCGTAGAGGAAAGGACCAATCGATGAGCTCAGTGGTACGTCAATTTGTCCATGGGCAAGTTTGCATCACTGTGTGTATGAGTGGGATTAGTCAGGCGAAGGAAAAAATTCGACTTGTCTGTAAAGTGTGAATACTAGAGACATTTGCACCCTGTGCAGAGAGAAGATCAAAAAAATATTTTCTCTGCCCCTTACTTAGGTACAGTAATTTCTTGTTAACTCGAAGCCGTCAAATCTGGGAAATATTTCGAGAAAAGCAATATTTCGTGTTAAGCAAAACAACAAAAATGTTTGCCCAGGTCTATTTAAAAGAAAAGCCAGTGTTGTCGGAAAAAGCGCCACTGCACGAGACAGGTACCGCAGTGAAGGCAAAAAAATTGACAGGGAAAAAGAATTTATTACTGTGGACTGAAAAACTGCGTGATACTCGCCTGTTTCGCGTTTGCTTTTGGTACGAGGAAGTTTCTCAACACATTGCATGAGCCGTTGGTCACCACCGCTGCATTCGACCTTCTTGCGGAGTAAGTGCAGCAATGTTACGCGTTTCTGCCGTCGTAGGCACTTCTCGGGGCTCTTCCTCTTCTGCGTGGTCATCTGCGTTGTTCACGACCATCTCAATGATATCCGCATCCGACAGCATACCGGTAATGGGGATGTCCGCCTTGTAAAGCGCGTACTCCTCAAAGGCATTCTCGCCATCTTCAGTATCGCTCACGCAGCCGGTTGCCTTGCTGAGCACACTTGACTGCACAGCTTATCACAGCCACTGAATTCCACGCCAATGTCTTCTTCAATCGATGCCGGAGCCTGAGAAAACCCCGCATGAGCGAAGCAGTTGGCAATCGCCATCAGGCATAGTTGGCGCCAGGCTATGGCCATCAGATTGATTTCCACCCACAGATCGATCTCATACTTCTTCCCATTGTCGTATGACAGCAGAATACGGTGCAGCAGGCTTTTCCTATAATATTTCCGAGCCATCTCAAGAGTGATGGCCGCGACGGTATCAAGCACCGCGTACTGATCTGGTTTCCTGCACATGTTGGACAGGTCCAAGGCGCTTCCCTCAACCTCAACGAGTCTGCCCACGAGGCCGCGCGCGCGCTAACCAACCGCGCGCCGGTTCAGGGCAACGATTCGGGGCCAGCGGGATTGCGGAAAACAGGGACGCGCCTGCCACATACAACTAAATAACAAAACATTTTTACCTCGCGCGAAGACTATATCCACTCACTCATCCAAAACTTAATAGGCCACAGGCCTTTACACTCAGACTACTGCAGACCGACACGTACCCTAACCTGAGATCCTTTCACGCTATTTATCCTGAAGTGTTCCCCAATGACGCTTGCTCCGCATGTGGGGATGTATCCACGCTGGCGCTCATGCTCTGGGAGTGCAAGGCAATGTACACTAACCCCGACACTACATCGGTCAGGTGGGAGGCGGCCCTACGCAGCTCCCTCCTGGCCGACCAACTTTGGGTCGTCCAGCGGGCCCGCGGAGCGGCCGATAGGCTTGGCCTAACGGTCCCGACGTGGGAGTCAGCCGCTGCACGCTGACGCGTGCCTTGCAGGACCACAATAAAGTTTCGCAACCAGCCAACCAATCTCAATGACTCCCTGATCCATAGGCTGGAGAACGGACGTCATATTAGGCGGCAGGAACTACAGCGTAGCAGCCGCTAAGTTGTCGATTTTCCTTGACTGGCGCAGTTATCCACAACAAACAACACTCTCCGACCGTCCTTAGCCATTTTCCGGTCAAGCGCACGAACACGCTCTTCAAAAAGTGTCGCCGTCATCCAGGTCGTTTTTTTTGCATGGTAGATCACATCCCTCGGGAGCCATGCAATTCGAAAACACCTGGGATTCAGCGACTTGCCAATGATAAGAAGGGGCAGCTTTTCATCGCTGGTAGCGTCGGCACCAAAAAGAATGGTTATTCTGTCTTTGCATTGCGTGGCACCTGAGCATGCTTTGCTTTTTGGTGTGTAAGTGCGGTTAGGTAACGTGTCATAAAAGATTGCGGCTTCGTCGAGATTAAACGTGTCCTTGTCTGCATACTCCTTTCGCACCGCGGCGAGGCGTAGGTTGTGCCATGCGTTAAACCTCTCGAACCAGCCATTGCTGGAGCTTAGGTCCGCGTGACCCATCTGCAGTGCCAATGCATCTATTTTTTCCATCATCACTTGGGTTGTCACCAGAAGATTGGCTGCTCAAACGTTGTAAAGCCACAACAAAAGTGCTGCTTCGATGCCCGGGAATTCAGAAGCTTGAACGCGCTTCTGCTTGCTCGAGAAGCTTTACTTGAAGCCTTCCAAAATCATTTGCTTGTTCTTAAGCACTGTCGAGAGGGTTGACAAAGGGATGCCGAATTCTTTGGCGATGCACGACTTGCTTCGACATGCTTTTTCCACTTCCTTGATTAAAGCGACTTATCTCTCCAACGTTAGCGATTTGCACTGCTTTGAGTGAATATCGATCTTGGTCGATATTCGGAAGCGTTCGTTGCACAGGCCACGCACTGGAGATTCGTCGTGCGCAGATAGCTGGGAATGCAGACAACCACCTCGCACATGCAAGGGCTAACTTACGTACTGACGGTGCTCACGGCGTGCTGCACACTGTGCAGAAGTCACGCGCAGGTGCACACACATGATCACTTCCATAGCTGCTTTACAAGGCAGATAGCAAATGACTGCGACCGCAGGAATGGCAAATTCACCCTTCACGACTGCGTTCGGCACGTATATTAAGAGCTAAGCGTTTGCACAATGCCCTTATTTCCTGTTGAGAGTGGGCTTTGCCTTCTTCCCTCCCGGTCAAGATTTCAAGATATGCGCTCTCCCCTCCGAAAAACATTTCGATTTAAGAGGGGGCAAGTACATGGCACCTATGACGGGTTAATGCATGCAAAAAAATGTTTTGTCTTAACCTAGATTTCGAGATATGGGAGTTCAAAAGTTAAAGAGGGTCTACTGTAATGAGTTACATGACGGACCTAGTAATAATCCTTGGCATTCTCGTATACATGCAATAAAGTATACTGGCTTGCATTTGCAATGTTGAAGGCTATGTTAAGAGTGGGTGTAAGTGGCAGTGCGAGTAACAACTATTTTACATAAAACAGAGTTTCTACATGCTGATCTTTCTGATCCTACCAAATTTGTGTGTCAGTGCTGCTGACTCACTATGGAGCCAAAGGTTACACAATGACCTCATGAAATGGACTTTCACACATTGGCCTCATTTTAACTCAGTGAAACTTACTGGCTTCTTTTTATTGTTTCTGATGCAGGAGCACACACTTACCGAGCTTTCGGATTTGCATCGAGCCCTGCGAGAGTACAAAGCAAAGCACCTGCGGTGTGGGAGCTCACTTGTTGGTCTGGTGCGAAAAACACAAGAAACAGCGTGAGTTTAACATGGCTAATTTACTCAGCTCTTGCCATTTGATGGCTCATTCTAAGATATTTTTAAAATTACAGCTTTGTTATTTCTTTCTTCATAGCATTCACATGATAAAATATCTAATATTCAATTCAATCAATGAGAATTTTGATGTTCTTGTTTGTGCATATCTTTTGCATATACTTTGTGTGCTTATGTTTTGTCTTCCTTGTTTCGTATTTATAAGTTTACTCTAACAATGCAATTATTGAAAGGCCACCACTGCAATGTTCGCCTTGGCCTCTTCAGAGTCTGTGAATAGCAGTAGTATTAAGATGCAGCCTTAGGAGTTGCCATGCACTCTTTAACACTGTTTCCTATGACCACTCTTTAACACTATTTCCAATGGCCACATAGTTTGTTCTGGAACACTGTGTTGGATTTTTCAAATACAGATCCACGTTGAGAAAAGGAAAATGGACAACCACCCATTTGTAAATTGAAGCCACAAGGAAATCCGTTTGGGTGGTTGTCTTTTTTATCTTTCTTAACACGGATCTATATTCGAAACATCTGACATAGTATTCCAGTGCTAAGAAAGTGCATCAGAACTCCCTACTTAGAGATAGCCCAGTAGCCTAGCATGCAGTGACAAAATTCTGTTTGAATCCCGATGCCGGACCATTCCCAATCATATATTTACTTAAATCGCGGAATGATTGAATTATTAAAAAAAAAAGAAATGAAAAAAAGAAGGTCTGGGGTGCGGTCTCACTGGCGACCACCTGCAAGTAATGCACTCCCTCACCAGAGCAAGATTGGCCACTCTGGTGCAGTACTTGGCCACTACCTCCCATGAATACAGCAATTAATAGTCCTCAGCAGTTGCAAAGCAACTGTCTAAGATTGCGGTCAGACCTGCGAGGCAGCGGAGGGGGCAAAGGATCTCTGTGTCCGAAAAAGCCGCCATTGAAATTTGAACTTTGCTATGTTCAACGACAGAATGCTATATAGTGAGGCTAGTCTAGCTGTGTTATTCGAAGAATTAGAGTTTGTTAAATGGGATGCAATAGGACTCGGTGAAGCTAGGAGGACAGGTGAGGCTTATAGAGTGATGAAGAACGGACACGTCCTATGCTACCCTGGATTCGTTCACAAAAGAGAAATAGGGGTGGGGCCTCTCATACACATGAACATCACTGGTAACATAGAGGAATACTAAAGCATCAGTGAGGGGGTGGCTAGTATCGTAACTAGGGTAACAAAAGGTACCAGGTGAAGGCGGTATAGACATATCTACATCGAGCCATGATGATCATTTGGTTGAACGCTTCTATGAAGACGTAGAGTCAGCCATTAACTCTTTTGTTACCACGCGAAAATAGTTGTTTTTTATATGCCTCGGAAGATTATTTTTGCCAGTTTTGAAAAGTACTCCAGCATGCATAGCAACACATTCAATTTTGTACAATATAATGCTCTTTTTTTAATGCTTTTTTTTTGTAGAGCAACAAAAATATTTTAGAATTAATAAAAATGTGAAAAGTGTGAAATGTTCGGTTGCCAGCTGGTAAACAGTGCAATAAAAACACTATATATGCAAAAATATTCGAAACAAAAAAAAATCGGAATATAAATTTTATAGATAAATGACTCGAGAACAGTATAAAAATAGTTAATGTTGTACAAAATATTTCTCTTCACATAGACAACAAAAATGAGAACCGATTAAGGTGCTGCTTTATTGCTCGTGCCATGCGGTGAAGCATTGCATGGTTTTTTTTTGAGACAGAAGTGTACGCGTACATTATTTTCAGTAATTTTTTGCTGTCTTGCGATAGGAGTCTCCAGATTTTCCAATATAGATGGATACCCGTGATGTGAGTAATCCGTCTATAAATGAGATGTCCAATGAACTTCGCTATTTCATCTAGCGTCGCCTCTTTCCATGAGTCGCCTCACTCCGCATAGGTTGGCGTTCGAATATGTGCATCTAAGCATATTTCTATGAATTTTTGCGCTTATCGTATTGATAAAGGACAATATCGGGCGCAGTTCTAAATGTTTTGCACTGGTTCGTAGTCAGGGCCACGATGTGCTCCGGGGGCCTTCTTGTCATTAGGAGAAGCTCTGCAGCCAGTGCCAGCGCACCGCCCCCAGCGAAGTGTGGACCATGCACCAAACCAGAGTAGCTATAAGTTTGTGTACAAATTTCAGAAGCTATACGCACTTGCGGCAAAGGAGACAACTTGAGCATGTAAAAAAAAAAAGATACCAAGAACGGTCACGGATGTCTCAGGCTGACGCAAAACATAGTCGCCATGAAAGCTGAAGCTGAGGTCCTATCATCCTCGAACTTTAAGCTCTTCCTCACTCAATTCACTTCACTTCACTTCACTTTATTACCTTAAAGACCCCCAGAGGGGGTATTACATAAGGGGTGGGAAATATACAACAAATGTAATACATATGCAGGATGGGTACAAGTATGAACAGGGGCAACCAATACAGAAATAAAATAATACATGTGCAGGATCAGTATACATATTCAGGTGGGGTTTCAAGACAATTTCGAGCAGTGCATGCATTTTGCAGCGCTGGTGTGCACCCATGCGTGAGCAGCGATGATGTCATAGGAGCAACTAGTGACACTAGATGCGACCTTGTGTTTTATATAACGATGCAAGAAAAACCAAAGCAGCTGGAAACTGTCAGAGAAGGCCACCTCGACACGTTAGGCACGCTGCGGATTTCCATAAATATTTTTTGTAGAACAAATTTTCCCTGACTCCTAGGAAAAGCTCTCTATTGAATACCTGGCAATGATTTCTGGCAATTTTTACTGCTCAAGATAGCTTAATTGTCAAGCTGACACTTTAACTCGACATTTGGCTTGCAAAGGTTCTTTTCATTATAGAACTTCAATGTTACTGTAGCATAATCATGAAGAGCACGCACTACTGTCAAGTTCGCCAGCCTAGTGTACTTTTCCAACATTACATGCACATTGGTTTGCGCAAAGGCCTGTAAAAAATCACTATGTTGCCAAAACGGTTGAATTCAAATTGATTCTGAAAGTTGAGTTGCTGGATCAACTATCAGAAAGTTCCGGGTGCACGAGCCAAAACACGCCAAAATCGACGATCCAAAAACGTAGATCACCAGTGATTAGATCACCAGTGATCGATCTAAATGGGTGTGGTAACGAAAGAGTTAATAAAGTAAAGACACAGTATAATATTCTGATGGGCAACTTTAATACCAAAGTAGACAAGAAAAGACTGGAGATCATGCAGTGGGGGAATATGGCATCGGCTTTAGAAATGCGTGGGGGGAATTATTAGCAGAGCTTCTAGAACGTAATAATTTATGGATCTTGAATGCCTTCTTCAGAAAACGGGCTATTTGTAAGTGGACGTGGCAGAGTCCTAATATTAAAACAAAAAATGAAATAGACTACATTCTGTGTGCTCGCCCATGCATTGTACAGGATGTAGAAATAGTTGACAAGATTCGCTGTAGTGACCATAGAATGGCAAGAGCTCGTATTCACCAAGACTTGAAAAAAGCAATGGCATAAACTGATACGCAAAAAGCCAATTAATGAGCTAGGGGTGAGAGAAAGTACAGGAATTCAGAGTTTTGCTTCAGAATAGATTTGAGGCTCTGAACGAGGTAACCGACGTTAACATTACCACAATGAATGAAAATTTTACTAGTATCATCAAAGCATGTGCAATGGAAATTGGGGGGTACAGTCACTAGAGAGAACACTGGCAAACTATCTCAGAAGATGAAAAATCTCGCTAAGAGACGACAAACCATGAAAGCCTCAAATGCAACCGACAAAGTAGAGCTAGTGGGGCTTTCGAAGTTCATCAGTAGGCGCAAGGTAGCCGACATTAGGAGGTATAACATGGAGGGAATTGAGCAGACGGTCAAAAGCATGAAAAGCCTGAAAGCTGCGAAGGTAAACTTGTGCATTGGCAAAAATCGGATGTATGCATTAAGGAACAAAGAAGGCAATGGCATAACCAATATGGATAGGATAGTTGAGATGGCAGAGGAGCTCTACAGAGAGTTGTACAGAAGCCAAAACAACCAGGATGATATCGTGAGAAACAATATTAGTCCAGAGGAATTTGACATCCTACCACTAATCACAGGGGAAGTAAGGAAAGACCTAAAAGGAATGTGAAGAGGCAAAGCTGCTGGTGAGGAGAAGGTAACAACAGACCTACTGAAAGATGGCAGAGAAATCTTGTTAGAAAAACTGGCCACCTTATAAACGAAGTCTCTCTTGAGGGGAAGAGTACCAGAATCTTGGAAGAATGCCACCATTATTTTAATCCATAAAAAAGGAGATGCCAAGGACTTGAAAAGTTACAAGCAGATCAGCTTACTGTCTCTGCAAACTATTTACAAAAATAATAGCTAATAGAAAATAAGGCGACATTGGAGTTCAATCAACCAAAGGACCAAGCCACATTTCGTTCAGGCTACAGGTGATAGAGAAATGCGCGGAATACAGTATTGTTCGTTTTAAGTGGGGCCGTTATATGTGGGCTCGACTGTACAACCAACCCCTATTCATAGCTTTCATAGATTACAAGAACGTGTTTGACTCAGTCGAGACATCGGCAGTGATGCAGGCACTACAAAATCAGGGCATTGACAAACTCTACGTTAACTTTGACAGAATTTTTGTAGCACAAAACGAAAAATGAAAGCAGGAAGAGATATACTAAGAGGACAGAATACTGCTAGCAAAAAGATGTTTATCTGAGTGAGTCCACGTGCTTATCTGTCTGCCTGACGACTATGGCTTAAAAGCGACTTTTTGTTCAAAAATAAACATGTTGCTGGTAGTGCTTTGTCCTCTGGGCCTATCCCTTCCTGTTTTCAGATTTTTCTTCGCTCTACAAAAATTATTTCAAAGGCATCACCAACAAGCCCACATTGCAAGAAATCTACAGGGGATCCACAGGCGCCATAGCTCTTCATAAAAAAAAAGCGACAGAATCCTAATAATGGAGGGTGTAAGGCAGGGAGACATGATCTCTGCAATGCTATTGACCACATGTTTACAGGAGGTTTTCAGCACCCAGAATGAGAAGAGTTAGGGATAAGTTAATGGAGAGTATCTTAGTAACCTGCAAATCGCTGATGAGAATGCCTTGATGAGTAACTCGGGGGATGAATTACAGCTCATGATTACTCAACTGGACACAGAAAGCAGGAAAGTAGGTCTGAAAATTAATGTGCACAAAACTAAAGTAATACGCAACAGTCTTGGCAGAAAACAGCACTTTGCAATTGGTGGAGAGACTCTGGAAGTTATAGAAGAATATGTCTACTTATGACAGGTAGTAACCGTGGATCCGAACCGCGGGAGTAAATAACTAGAAGAATAAGGAGGGGGTGGAGACATTTGGCAAGCATTTTCAAATCATGAATGGCAATCTGCCACTAACCCTCAAGAGGCAGCAGGCATATAACAGCTGTATTTTGCCAGTACTTACCTGCAGAGTAGAAACCTGGAGCCTTACAAAGAGGGTTCAGCTTAAATTGAGGACGACACAGCGAGCAATTTAAAGGAAAATGGTAGGTGCAACTTTAAAGGACAAGAAAAGAGCAGAGTTGGTCAGGGAACAAACTGGGATTAAGGATATCGTAGTTGAAATTAAGAAGAAATGGACATGTGGGCCGGGTACTGTTAGGACCGGCGCCAGGTCTGACAATGGATCGGCGTTCCTTTTGATGTTCCTTTTGAATCGCCAAACGGGTTGGCGGCCTGTGTCCGCCATGTATTGTTCCCACCTGGCCGGAGGGTGCGGCGTCCTGCCGCCGCGGCGCCGTGAGCAGTTCGGGAGACCACCGGTGCAGCTTCTTCTTTGGAAGATGACGGCGGCGGCGGCGGCCGGGAATCGTCCCGCTAATTGAACGAATCGTTCGGCACCATTTGAAGCTTGTTTACGGCGGCCCTTTCGATGGATGCAGTCATCAACTTCAGACCCCTCGCCCAGCGACACACCTTGACGGGGGGGGAGCCGCGTTCGTGCCACATGGCCGTGCGGTGACCACGCTTCAGTTTTGAACGTTCGCGTGGACCGTGCGTGCTCGTCACCCTCGCGGGTAATGTGTGGTCCGTGATTGGACGGTGCCCTCTGTACGCGGTCCCCGATCTAGGGATCTGGGGAGGACAGACCCTTTATAATGAGCCCCCACGGCTCATTCGGTGTGCTTTTTCGAGTGGAGAGCTCGCCATGTACGAAGAACGCCACTATATATCTAAATTTTCTTATTGACCTCTCTCTAATGTAAATAAACGTCTGTTCTCTGTTTTCCCATATAAGCATTGCTTCTCGCTATAAGGGACGAGTCCGATGGGAGCCAGCTACCAACGACGAGACCCACAGGACTCAGGTCCCAACAACTGGATGGCAGCGGTGGGATCGAGCTCATCGACCAGGAGGCAATGCTGAGACCTGCTGTCTGGAGGACCTAGAGTCGGACAAAACTGCTTCGTGGCATCACTGACAACACTGGAAGGAACGCGTCCGAATTCATGACTGCATAGGGTGAGTGCACTGCTTTTCTTTGCTGAGATATCACCAGGCTTTGCGTAGGATTGTAAACAAAGCAGTGATTTGGTAACGGTGGACGGAAGTATTGATAGTACGTCAAAGTTGTTTAGTTAAAAGAGTTAGCAGCACCAAGGACCGCCATGAATTTGAAGGGACTAAAAAAGCCAGAGTTGTTAGAGTTGGCCCGAGAGCTGGGCCAGGTAATTGCCGAGACGAAAAGAAAGCAGGAGATCATTGACGCCATCGAGAAGATCGGGGCAGATGACGAGGAGCTGAGCGAATGCTTGGAGGCTATTACGCAAAGGAAAGAGGAGCAGAGGCTCCGTGAGGAAAAAGAGGAGCAGAGGCTCCGTGAGGAAAAAGAGGAACAGAGACGTCGTGAGGAAAAAGAGGAACAGAGACGTCATGAGGAAAAAGAGGAAAGGGAAAGAGAACGTATCGATCGTATGGAAATGAAACGCCTAGAAATTGAACTAGCAAAGGCTCAATCAATGAACGGAGCTAGCGCAGTGGCACGAGAAAGAGAGCGCCGAATGACAGATTTGATGCCATCCTACGCGGTAGGAGGGGACATGGGTCTTTTTCTGGTGCACTTTGAGCGCACGTGCGAGAGGGAAAATTTTGCTAAAAACACGTGGCCCCAGCGCTTGCTTACGCTGCTGCCGTGTGAAGTAGCTGACATTATAGCCCGTATGGGTAAAGAAGACGCAGACGACTATGACAGAGTCAAAGCGAGTCTGCTCAAAAAGTACAGACTGTCAGCGGAGGCGTTCAGGCGAAAATTTCGTGAGATCGAGAAAGCCAAAGACGAGTCATACCCAGAGTTTGCGTACACCTTAAAGGTAAATCTGGAGGAATGGCTTAGAGAGGAGGGTGCGCTTGGCGACGCGGAAAAGACTCTGCAGTGTTTTGCGTTGGAACAATTCTTTCGGCGTCTACCTGAAAACATTAGGTACTGGGTTCAGGATAGACAAGGAGTAGATACTATCACGAGAGCGGCAGAGCTCGCAGAGGAGTACGTAAATCGCCGTGCCCTCGAAGGCGAGGATGTCCCTAGGAGGGAGATTAGTAAATATCGGGCCGACAAGCCTCCGCGATGGACAAAGTCGGGTCGGTATATGCCAAAGGAGGGTTTAGACTCCAAAGGAAGCGGTGATGAGAAAAACAAGAGAAAGGAAGAAGCACCCGAGAAAAGGGCGGAAGGGCAACAGAAAAAGGCGTTCGAGGCCAAGAAGCCGATAGTTTGCTATAACTGCCAACAGACGGGGCATATTTCTTTGGGTTGTAAGAACCCGAAAGTTGTGTTAATGTCACTCTGTAGTAATGACGAAAACATGAAATTGCTAGAACCATACATCCGAGACCTAGTCGTGAACGGCCAACCGTGCCGCGTGCTCCGCGATTCGGCCGCCACTATGGATGTAGTGCACCCGTCCTATGTCGAGGAGAGTCAGTTTACAGGAGAATGCGCATGGATAAGACAAGCAGTAGAGACAAACAGTGCATGTCTCCCAGTAGCAAGAGTCCGCATCGAAGGCCCTTTCGGTGTTCTAGACACTGAAGCTGCCGTTTCGGCACATCTCCCAGTGCAATACCCGTATTTGTTCTCAAATAAATCAGAGTACTTGCTGCGACAAAAAGGAATTGGGTTCAGTGAGGGTATCGTACAGGCCTTAACTCGATCCAAAGCAAGGGAGCTCGCCGCTCAGACAGTTTATAAAGATCCGGTGGCAGACGAAACAGCTTCAGCGGCAGAGCCTTCTTTACCTGGCACGAAACTGGACCACCCTATAATGGAGCCTCAAAACACAATATCTAAAGAAAGATGTAAGAAACCGGATGAATCCGAGGCATCTCGAGAAGTAGAATGCACTATAAAGCTGTTAAATGTAAGTCCTACAGAACTGATAGTGGAACAGGAAAATGACTCCACCCTCCGTAACCTAACGCCAGACGCGAAGGAAGGGGTGGCTAAGCAAAACATTCAGTTCACCAAGAAGGGGGGCGTCTTGTACAGAAAGTACACGAGTCGAAAAGGAGTTCGGTTTAATCAGCTAGTCGTACCGTATCCTTTCCGCAAGGAGCTGCTGCACCTGGTCCACGGAGGTTTGTGGTCAGGGCATCTCGGCATCAAAAAAACAAAAGAATGTTTGTTACGGGAGTTTTACTGGCCCGGCTGCTTTCGGGAGGTGGAGGCATTTGTAAGAAGCTGCGACACGTGCCAACGCGTTGGCAAGCCAGGGGATAAGGCTAAAGCACCTATGAAGCTGGTCCCCATTATCACAGAACCGTTTCGCAGGCTAGTTATAGACACAGTGGGTCCACTTCCTGTAACGCAGTCCGGGTACCGGCACATACTCACAGTGCTCTGCCCGGCCACGAAATTCCCGGAAGCAGTACCGTTAAAGGAGCTCAGCTCGGAAGAGGTAGTTAAAGCGCTTTTATCTATCTTTGCACGTGTAGGCTTCCCTGCAGAAATTCAGTCCGACCAGGGATCTGTTTTTACAAGTGCACTAACCTCGACATTTCTAGAAAAGTGTGGTGTTAAAATCATCCACAGTTCAGTGTACCACCCTCAGTCAAATGCTGTAGAAAAGGTACATTCAGTCATGAAACGGCTGCTACGCGCCCTTTGTTATGAGCAAAAAGAGGATTGGGAGGCTTGCTTGCCCGCAGCTATGTTCGCGCTTCGGGTCGCTCCTCACGAATCAACAGGGTTTTCGCCTGCGGAGCTAGTTTACGGACGTGCTCTTCGCTCCCCACTTCGCATTGTTCGAGAATCTTGGGAGGGCCGGGCGGACGACCCTTCGGTAGTAGCATACGTACTTGAGCTGTTGGACCGACTTCACGCAGCTCAAGAACTAGCGGAGCAGGAAATGCGCAGAGCTCAAAACAACGCTAAGCGCTATTATGACAAGACAGCCCGGACGCGAAGCTTTCGAGTGGGGGAAAAAGTGATGATACTGAAACCCTCACTGAAGAATAAACTTCAGGTCCAGTGGGAGGGACCTGTTGAGGTAGTTCAGAAATTGTCAGACACAAATTACTTGGTTACTGGACTGGGAAGGCGTAAAACGCAACAGGTGTACCACACTAATCTGCTCAAACCGTACCAGCAGAGGCATGCCGTTGTAAACATGTCGCTCAATCAACCGGAAGAAATGCCTATTGATTTCCCGGAGTTAACAACAGAAAACAAAGACATTGGCGAGACTATTAGTAACCTGGTAGAACAGGCGGAGTTGGAGCCAGATCAGAAAGCGGAACTGAAGGAACTATTGTTTGACTTTAAAGAAACATTTTCAGACACACCTGGCAGAACCAAAGCCCTAGTTCATGATATTGAGCTGACATCTTCGGAACCAATTCGTTCTAAAGCTTACCGCGTTTCCCCGAGGCAACGGGAAATAATGGCCGCGGAGATAAACCGAATGCTCGAGCTAGGAGTGATCGAGCCAGGAGAGAGTGATTACACCTCGCCTCTGATCTTGGTTGAGGTCCCAGGGAAAGAGCCGCGACCGTGTATTGACTATCGGAGGCTCAACTCGATTACAAAGGACCAAACTTATCCAATTCCGCATATTGAGGAAAGACTTGAGCAAGTCAGCAGTGCCAATTTCATCTCGACTTTGGATTTAGTCAGGGGATACTGGCAGGTGCCTCTAACTGAAAGGGCTAGTAGGCTTGCGGCGTTTATTTCCCCGATGGGAACATTTCGGCCGAAGGTCCTTAGTTTTGGATTAAAGAATGCCCCTTATTGCTTTTCTGGCCTAATGGACAAAGTGTTACAGGGTATGGAGGACTTTGCCCTCCCGTACCTAGATGATATTGCTATTTTTTCTTCTTCCTGGATAGACCACATGAAACACTTGCGAGCGGTGCTATGTCGTCTGCGTGAGGCCGGCTTAACAGTGAAGGTTGCGAAATGCCAATTGGGGCGCGCTGAGGTAGCTTATCTAGGGCATGTAATAGGCCAAGGCTACCGCCGGCCGTCAGAAGTAAAGCTGGCCGCAATAGACAACTTTCCCCAACCACGAACCAAGAAAGACATTCGGTCGTTTCTTGGATTGGCCGGTTATTATCAAAGGTATATCCCGCGTTACTCTGACATTGCAAGTTCCTTGACAGACGCTCTTAGAAAGACTGAACCCCAGACCGTAAAATGGGATGGGGCCAAGGAACATGCATTTTCTACGCTAAAGAAGGCACTAAAAAGTCAGCCAGTGTTGAGCGCGCCTGACTACTCTAAGCCGTTCATTCTTCAGTGTGACGCCAGCGACCGGGGTATGGGTGTCGTGCTTTGTCAGAGGGGAGAGAACGACCAGGAACACCCTGTACTGTATGCCAGTAGAAAGCTTTCTGTTCGTGAGGAAGCATACAGTGCCTCAGAAAAGGAATGTGCCTGCGTTGTTTGGGCTGTGCAGAAGCTAGCTTGTTACATCGCCGGTTCTAGGTTCACAATAGAGACTGACCACTGTCCCCTCACATGGCTACAGTCCATGTCATCGAAAAACGGCCGTCTTTTGCGCTGGAGCTTAGCTCTTCAACAATACACCTTTGATATCCATTACAAGAAGGGTAAACTCAACGGCAACGCAGATGGTCTGAGTCGTTGTCCCTAGTACCCCGAGGGCTTCAAAACGATTTTCTGCTTTCTATCCTCGATTTGAGGCCCACTAGTTTTCTGTATTTATCCAATCATGTGTCAAGTGTTTTGTTTAATGTCTTCAAAAGTGGCTGATGTGGTGTTGCGACTCGGCGGGGGCCACAGGAATAAAGTTGAGGTAGAAGGAAATGACTTCCACAGGTGAATCTGAGTCTGGTGATTCTGAGTGGAGAATTGCCGTGTGCTTGCTTGTGTGTGGGTGTGCTTTCGGCGCAGTTTCCGCAGTTCCTCGTTTGTGGTGGGCGGAGAATATGGTGGAGGGGTTCACCTCATCCCTGCGAGCAACGCCCTCTTGGTCGATGATCATCGGATCCAGTGTTCGGGACAAAAGTAATAGAGGAAGAGCCGACAAGCTGCAATACAGATCCCGCTGCACAGTACCTGCTGGCCACTGCACCTCGGGATCTTCTTTCCCCGGCGGAGAGGCTGTTAGGACCGGCGCCAGGTCTGACAATGGATCGGCGTTCCTTTTGATGTTCCTTTTGAATCGCCAAACGGGTTGGCGGCCTGTGTCCGCCATGTATTGTTCCCACCTGGCCGGAGGGTGCGGCGTCCTGCCGCCGCGGCGCCGTGAGCAGTTCGGGAGACCACCGGTGCAGCTTCTTCTTTGGAAGATGACGGCGGCGGCGGCGGCCGGGAATCGTCCCGCTAATTGAACGAATCGTTCGGCACCATTTGAAGCTTGTTTACGGCGGCCCTTTCGATGGATGCAGTCATCAACTTCAGACCCCTCGCCCAGCGACACACCTTGACGGGGGGGGAGCCGCGTTCGTGCCACATGGCCGTGCGGTGACCACGCTTCAGTTTTGAACGTTCGCGTGGACCGTGCGTGCTCGTCACCCTCGCGGGTAATGTGTGGTCCGTGATTGGACGGTGCCCTCTGTACGCGGTCCCCGATCTAGGGATCTGGGGAGGACAGACCCTTTATAATGAGCCCCCACGGCTCATTCGGTGTGCTTTTTCGAGTGGAGAGCTCGCCATGTACGAAGAACGCCACTATATATCTAAATTTTCTTATTGACCTCTCTCTAATGTAAATAAACGTCTGTTCTCTGTTTTCCCATATAAGCATTGCTTCTCGCTATAAGGGACGAGTCCGATGGGAGCCAGCTACCAACGACGAGACCCACAGGACTCAGGTCCCAACAGTACGTAGCACGTAGGCAGGATATAACTGCTGGTGATTAGGGGTAGCTGAGTGGATTCCCAGAGAAGGCTAGCGCACGAATGGGAGACAGAAATTCAGGTAGGCTGATGAGATGTAGAAGTTTGCTAGTATAACGTGGCAGCAGAAGGCACAAAACTGGGTTAATTGGGGGATCATGGGAGAGGCCTTTGCCCTGCGGTGGGTTTAGTAAGGCTTATGATGATGATTATGATGATGGGCAACTCTGCGCATTCTTGACACTGTACGTGTATTTACTTTAGACTGAACTCATGCTGGACCTGAATCAGTCTGGCCTGTATGTGCGGCTTGTTGGATTCTCATGTTGGATAAGTGTGGTCTCAAGTGAGTTGCGATCTGTGCATCAAAATCCTCATAGTCAATTGTGGTAATAGGCTATTCTCTGCATCATTGTCTGCGCCGGCTGAATAAAATCAACATACTCGTCACACCATTGCCCAGACATGCATGGTTTTAGAGAACTCAGGGCAATTACCGCACTTAGCCATAATAGTAAAATTACACTTCTATATAATGAAAAAAAAAAATGACAGCATGCGCAGTAGTGGTATCACCTGTTGTTATGCATTATCAGCCGCTTTAAAGTTTCCTTAGGCGATGCTATGAAGCTTCTTTTAGGCAGTAACTAAGTTTGCGATATTGCCTGAAGCAGCAGCTGTGCAGGTTTGCCAAACAAGTCATTTGCTATACACCAGAACACAGCGAGATCAGTGCGTGCTGCCATATTGAAAAGCGCGTCGCGCCGTCTGTTGCAAGCGTGGCGAAGCAACACCTTGTACAGACGCTCCACAAATCAATCAAACGCAAAACTTTACAACCCGAGACAGGCTATAAGCATGTTTCGCACTCTTTCTCTTCTGGAATTTCGCACTGATTTCATGTGACACGTCAAGGAGGCCTTCCTCGACAGTCCGGAATGTCTACAGCATGGGCATTGCAGACTGCGGAAGCAACTTTATCAGGTATATACTATCAGGATTGAAAGAAATGGAAACAGCAGAAAGCGTTGCTTTTGGCTCAAACTGCGGCATGCCTTGGCTGTGGCAAAGCCAAATTCGTGCTGTAAGGCGGCGTCAATGTAGCGTAAAAATCTCACTCCAACTTGTGTTTATGCACCGCATGTGTTTTATTTGTTTACTTTTACATATTGCCAGTCTCAGTGGGAACTATTGCAGTTGGGCAACCAAAATATACAATAAATACACTTGTACTTACATGCGAAAATGCGTGACCACAGATATTCTATAACATTACATAAAGAGTATAAAATCGCAACCTATGTCAAAAAAAAAAAAGTATGACTGATATAGGTGAATGTAATGTACTGCGTATTCCACTAATAAAACTGACATATTCAAAAAGCACCCAAGAACTGTACAAGTGAGAAAAAAAGCATTGAAAAAAACATCATTTCAGCTATGAGTGGCACAATATGGTTTTCAAGTAAAGTTAAAAAGTATTCAGATCCTTACTATTAGTCATACAAGCGGGCAATCTATTCCTTTCTCTAGTTGACTGTGGGAAGGAGGAATACTTGAAGCAGTTGGTGTTGAAACGGTATTCCTGTAATGTTATTGGATGTTTGTGGCATGACTGTCTTGTTTCTGAAATAGATATGAATTTAAAGCTGCCGATGTTTAGATGTGTATGAATAAGTTGGAAGAGCATTTTTAGGCGTGTGAGTTTAGCGGGATTTCGTAATGTTAGCAACCCAGCTGTTGCGATTACTTCAGTGGGTGAATCGAGCAAACTGTATTTATTGTAGGTAAACGTAACTACTTTGCTTTGTACACCTTCTAGCTTTTTAATTAGGTTATTTATGGCCGGGAATCAGACTAAGTCAGTGTATTCTATTAATGGGTGGATTTAGGTTTTATAGGCTGAGTTTTGTTTGAGGTGGTGGGGAATGTCGTCGACTTTTTAGGAAAAATAATTTTTTTAAGGCTGAAGATGTTATGTAGTTAATATGCGCCTCCCATCTAAGGTCATTAAAAATCACTAGTCCTAGGTACTTATGCTATTTTAGGGGAGTTAGTGGTGTGTCGTCAATAGTATAGTCAAAATATGATGGGATTTGTTTTTGCGGTATTCTTAACAAGGCTGATTTTTTAACGTTTAGGGTCATCTGCCATTTCGTACACCAATCAGAAGACACTGATAATAGGGTATTGCTTAGGACAATATGGTCCAAAGAAAAATTAATTCTTTTATAACTGATGCAGTCGTCAGCAAAAAGCTTGATGTTCGTTCTAATGGACTGGGGCAAATCGTTAATAAAAATAGGAAATAGAATAGGGGCTAAAACGCTGCCCTGCAGTACATCTGACATAACTTCTGTTAGTTCTGGTGTTTGCTAGTTTATTTTTACAAACTGCGTTCGCTTGGTCAGATATGCGATAATTCATTTTGTGATTGGTTCTTTACCTTTTGTCGCCTGAAGTTTATTTATTAACTTTTGATGCAAAACCCGGTCAAATGCTTTTGAAAAATCTAGCGAAATAAGGTCGATCTGCTTTTGATGGTCAATGGCCGATAACAGTTCATGTATTCATTTGGCATGTTGCATAATGGTGGAAAGACTTTTACGAAACCCATTCTGAAACGGTGACAAAATGTGCTTGTTTTCAAGGTAGGTAATGATATTCTTAAAAATAATGTGCTCTAGTATTTTACGAATTGTGCTCCTCAAGGATATCGAGCGATAATTAGCGACATCAACTTCACTACCCAATTTGTGAATTGGTATGACACTTGCTGTTTTCCAGTCATTGGGCAGTGAGCACTTTGTTAGGGACATGCGAAAGATGATAAGCAGATATTTGGAGGAGGAGGATTGAAAGAGGAAGGACAGGGAGGTTAGCCAGTTAGCAGATATTTGGTTATCCATTTGGTGTAATGGGTGAGAAACTGATTTGGTATATTATCAGGCCTTGTTTTTTTTCATCTTAGTTTTTGATCAAAAGTCACATATACCTGCTTCGCTTAAGTGGACAGATTCAATGGGATCAGCACTATGAATTTCGAGAGGTGGTGAGATGTGGTTGTCTGTAATGAATACTGAATGAAAGTAGTTATTGAACAAATTAGCTTGTTCTCTGCTTTCATCTGGAGAAATTTCACTATCTTTTTTTATTTTTTGAATTTAGATAGATCCAAAACTTTTGAGGTGCATCATTTATAAAGTTAGTGAAGTGCAAGGATAGTACTAGTTTTTGGCTGCTTTTAATTTGAGACTTCATAGAACTAATGGCTTCCGTAAGGTTCTTAGTAATTATGACATTCGATGTTTGTTTTGAAGACTTTCTTGGGTGCTTTACTTTACGATTTACATGAATGTCTTGATTTATCCATGGATGAATTGTCTTTCCCTCTTTGTTTTAGTTGGTACATATTGAGAAATGCAATGCAGTACAATTTCTTTAAATTTCTGCCGCAACGTTTCCATATCATTGTCCGGATGACCGAGAAGCTGCTCAAATGAACTAAATTCATGTGCTAAGTGGTCCAGTATACTATGGTCATCTGCATTACTGAGGTCGAGATAAGGCACAATTGAGTTTGAATGCCTGACACACTCACATAATGAAATCGAGCATGATACTATCTTGTGATCGGATATGCCATCTATTAGTTAGTTCAATGGTGGCCTTATCTGCGGGAACGTGGTCACTAATGAAAATTAGGTCAAGCACATTTGAAGAACGCCCCTGTACATATGTGGGCTCTTTAACAATTTGAAAGAGATTAAATGTCAGCATAGTAGTATCAATAATAATGTCGGACGAAGGTGATTGATGGTTCATGGTGAGGCATCGATATCAGGAAGGTTAAAATCACCGACCAGTGTGAGTCTACCTTCAAAAACGTGAAGGTGCAGGTATTGATACAGGGAATGCATTGCTTCTAAGGGTCATGAGGGACTGCGATAAATGCAACCTATTATCGTTGGACAGGCGGTTAAGTGGATTTTACAGAATACCGCTTCCACTCTTTCGACATCGGAGAGTGCCGTAAAGGTGATATATTTTCTTAATAGAATGGCCACACCTCCCCCACCTGTAGTTCTGTCGTATGTAAGATGACATAGTTTGGCGGCATTTTCTCAAGGTCCCTGACATAACTTCACAGCCACGTTTTGGTGATAGCGACAAGGTCCGGATCTGTGCTGAGTAAAAATAATTCTAGGCAGGTCGTCTTTAGAATAATGCTGCGAACGTTTGTTTGCAAACTTTACTTTGTGCGTTTCTCGGTGTCGCGTGGTCGCAAAGTGTGCAGTTGGGTTTTTTCATTTTTTTGCTGAGGGTTGGGCTTAATACGCCAGATGCAGTTTGCATCCTCATTTCATCCAAATACTTCATTGTTGATTTTCGATTTGTCAAACACGAGATTTACCTTTTCACCTGTCATTTGCTTTGCTTTAGCTGTTTGCCAGTTTCTTTCTGATGTCACGCGCTCGGGGAAAAAAAAAATCTCCCACCACGATCTTTGATCTCTTTAATTTATAGCAATTCTTCAGAATAGCAGTGTTTTTCCAGAAATCTAGAAGCTTTAGTATTATCGGCCGTGAAGCACTGCACAACTTTAATATTATCGGCCGTTAATGCACTGCATGTGTTCATCAATTCGCCAGTCATACCTTGCACGCAGAACACACAAGTAGTATGAAAGTGTCAGCCAGTGAAAGATTTTATAATTCTACGGTGACGCCGGCTGAAAGCACAGATTCGCCTAGTGACAGTCAAGGCATGTCGCAGTTAGACTGGGTCGAAAGCCATGCTTTTTGCGCCGTTCACGTCTCTTTGCATCGCGACGGTATGCCATTACAATTGTACTAAACGTGCGCGGTGCGTGCATCCGCATGTGAGTCGTAATATATATTTTATTATGGGCATACAGCCTGTGAAAGAGTATGGCAATGATTTGGTGTCGCATACTACAGGCATACTGCACGCAAATCACTACGATAAAGCAGAGCAGGTTGCGACGCGCTTGAAAAAACACAATAGTATACTTACTCGTACACTTTTTCTGGGCTTGCTGTTTTTCCTGCTGATTACGATTATCGACTGGTGGCAAAGCTTAGCGCTTTTCGTTGTGGATGGGAATCTGTGCAATCCGAAAACACCGTACGGGCACGATTCCCACATCGTGTTGTGATCTTCTCAGACAGTGCTAAGTAATGTCGTCCTCTTGCTCTGATTGTTTTCGCATCCAAAGATGATGCAGTGGTGCCCAGACGTCATTTTGTAGGTGGTAGCGACGTGAATAGGCACTTTCCCATATTTTAAAGTCCCAGAGAAGCTGCTTGCTGGGTTAACTGGGTGCCACAGACACACGTTTTATCAATTCTCATCATCAGTCTCTGAATTAGTTGCCAAAGCGGGATTCAAACGGACTTCAGAAAGAAATAGAATTTCTCGTTTGTTGTTCTTCTTTAAGATAGTTAATGGTCGAATAAATAGTAACACAGGTGAATACTTAAAGTTCTCTTCCGGTTACTCTACCAGACAACGTCATAAACACACTGTCGTTCCTTTCCAGCCCAATAATAATACTTTCAAGTATTCCTTTTTTCCGCGCACTGCCAAAGAATGGAATGAGCTTGACAGCAAAATTATTGAAACAGACAGTATCGAGGCATTTGAAAAATTTATATCTGACTAGTGTTTTTTTTTTTTTTTCTCTTCGTGAAACATTTTTTATGTTGTTTGAAGTGCTTTGTTCTGTGTTGACTGCAGTATTGTACTGTTGATTTTGTTGTACTATGTACACCCACTCTGCTATGGCCCCAAGTTGGGGCTAGCAGTATTGCTAAATAAAAATAAATAAATAAAATAAATTCACGTGTCTTGGTGTGAGTGTATGTGCCGGCAACCTAAGCACCTTGGTGCAATACCTCCCTGCCTTCCTGTTTTTCTCGTTTCTCTCTCTCTCTTTTATGCTCTCTCATTTCTTTAGAACTTCAAATAGTTTCTTCTTGACAGCTCCATCCTCTTGCTTTCTCATTTTTTATGTTTTTTATAAAGATTTTGTAAATACAAGGTTCTGATTAGTTTTTGGTATGGTTTTGTCTTGTTGCATTATGTCCAATAGAAGTTCTGTCAAGCAGTTGCATCAGGAGTATGCTGTAGAGGGGAAGTATAACTGCAACAAGTCATGATTAGTCTGTTACTCGGAAAAGTATGGGCTGTACATATATAGTGGACCATTAGCCATATTTGTATGTTGTGATTTGAAAGGTGTATTGACACAAATTTTCGAAGTTGAGTTTCCTCTGATATACAAACTTCCTGTATACAGAGGTGGCTGTGAGCAAGTGGGAAGTTAATCAAATGCTCATAAGATATTTTATTTTGATATTAAGTCTATTTTTCCTTTGCACACTCAACTGACATCGACACTTATGACATCAGGCTACAGTGTTGATTCCAGTGACTTCCATGCACCAGATGACAAGTAATGATTATGTCAGGTACCAAAACATTCAGAACCTTCAAAATACTTCATTATAGAGGTAATTTTATTGTAAATGTTGCACCCTGTTACGCTCACAATATAAACTGGATTCAAGGAACCATTCATTTTAGAGGTAATTTCGTTGTAGACAGTAAACTCTACCTGGCCTTGTGTGGTTGAGTATATCGGTGATCTTTGTGTTATTCTTTTACAAGTAACGTTCGAATAGTACTGTGTGCCAATGTATTACATTCTGCTGCACATTTTAGAAATGTTCATTTTGAAAATGACATTGTGCTCACTAATTCTGTAGTAAAAGTCAGTATATACTGCAACATAACTTCATCAACCATTATGGCATGTGTTGGGTTTTATGCTGATCTTATAATAATGGGTATGTCGCTACAAAATTTATTTCTTTATACTGCAGTGTCATGAATTTTGTGGGGTTCGTTGAAGGTGTGTTTTGCATTCTTTTCACCCCAATTAAGTTTTTATGTTGTTCTTTAAAAGGTACTTCAGCATTTTTTCAATATTCACCAATTTAAATAAAACTTTGAACGTGTATTTTTGTTGGTACCGTGGTGATATGTGCCAAATTATACAAGCGTAAGTCGTTTAGTTTTTTTAGAAAGCCAATTTTAATATCAGTAGCCGATTCTGGAATCACACTTGTAAATGCGGGACACCCTGTGTAGTTACGTAAGGGCCAACTCTTTTTCGAAAACCCTGCCTTTCCCAGCAGACAGATGCAGCGTGCGCTTTCTTTTACAAGGCGACGACAATGCGAGCACAGTTCAGATTTGTCAGGTGCATACAGCTTGTGAGTCGTCGTCGACATCAGGTTTTACAATATTGAGCAACGAGTAAATCGATTCGGGGCATGTGAGATGCTTCATGTGCCAGCGAGTCGAAGTCAAAAAGCGATGCTTTCGTGCTCAGATAGTAGCTGCAATCTCTCAACTTGTCACTGGTAAGTTCAGACGAGCTGACACAGCTCGATTCCACGTCGGATGACATCGCCAACTTGCTCTTTGCTCGTCAGAATAGGCATGTGAGCTATTTTACCCTGACCAGCCGCGACAGGGTGTAGCGGATCTTGTGACGTCATCGGCGACGGATTCTCATGACGTCATCCGATACCCACCATGGATGGCGGCGCAGCTCCCTGTCTCGGTTTCTGTTTTGACTCGTGGTTTATTGCTTAATTCAAATTATTGACAAGTGTCGGGACAAAATGAACCACCCTAGTTTTTGCAGGACTGTCAATACTATTTGAAAACAGCATAATCTCAGTATGGTCGAAAATGCACCAGAGTTCCCCTTTAAACAAGCACGAACATTAAATTTTGAATTTTTTTTTTGTAGCAATAAGTTGTTAACAACCCTCTTATCACGGCTGGAAAAGCTTGTTAACTCAAGACCACAAATATAAATTATTTGGAAATTGTTTTATACGGCCCAGTCACAGTTTTAGTGTCTGAGAGAGCAGTGAGGCCGGACACACAGTGCATTTGATGTAAACATAGCTAGCTATGTCAGCACGATAACTGTCACTTTGACAGCTCTTTTCAATGAAGGCTCCTTCCGAGACTTAAATCCCCATGACACCCCAAAAATTCACAGCTGAGACAATAGCATTAGCCTTTGTACATCCATGAAAGCCTGCCCCTCTTTCCATTGAAAAGATCATCTAGGAAAGAGCCCTGCTCGCAAAGATTGCATCATGACAGACAATAGAAACTCATGATGTGCGTGGCATTTGGTTGTATACAAGAAAACCGAAGGCATATTTCGCTTGCGGTGCCGCGACATGCACTTCGAAATAGATTTTAAATACGTTTTAGGCTATATTATTCGTTGATATTTCATAGATGTGTAAATGTCCGCACAAATCTATCCCACAAGTTATCTCCTCTCCAGAAATTATCATCAGAGCTCCTTTAAAGAAAAATAAAAAAACTAATTGTTCACACTCTGTGGTGCTTTAGGAGACGAAAATGTAGCTATTTATGCTTTCTGGCTCTTCGTGCTCCATTGAACTTTAGATGAGTTCTGCTTGTCTTTTCAAAAGTGGAAATAAGGCAAGCTATTCTCATTGAATCATTTTCATTTTGCCTATTTTTGTCCATGTGCAGGCCTGACCTTGAAGCTATTTGGCAGCTACGGGAAGCAATATCACAAGAAGTGAAACGAGCAGACAGCATGCTATCCTCACATGAGATGGCAGCTTTGTTGTCTCAGCCTTGCACAGACTGTGTGAACTATACTCTGCTCAAGGAAAAGGTACTGGCTGTGCTTTTATACCATTTTTTGGTTTACTGTAACCAGAGTTATCGGTAACTATTTCGACATGCCACTTTTGCAGTTGTCTGAGCTCCTGATCCTGCAAAAAGATTTATGTTCTCGGATTTCACATATTCTTCAACAAGGTAAGCATCGTAATATTGAGCGCTTACCTCATTTACTCTAATGTAATGCGAGTTTTTTTTTCCAAATTTTTGCTACCTTAAGCACACCCTCATGTTTGCAATCGAATACTGAAATTCAAGTTATCTAAAAAGTGCAATGATGCACTCAATTATTTTATTTTTGTTTTACTATTTCTTTTTTTTCCTGAGTGCAATGAAAAATCACTCCCTTATGTTAGAGAATCCTGGTTGCGTTACAATAGAGTAATTACGGTAGTTTTTGAACGATTGACGTGTTTAAAAAATTTGAGGTGAGCGTCGGAACATGTGCCTCCACACCCCCACGTAACATAAACTATGTGCCATCAATATTAGTCTGTGTGTTATCTCTTACACTGTGCTTTTATATGCGAAAAACATCCTACCTTGTACGCTTTCCTTCTCCTCTCTTTCCAATCCCTCTCCCGGCAGTATACGAAGCTCAGTATACGAAGGATAAACAACCATACTGCACGAACGTCTTGTCTAGCAGTCAGTCAATCCGCCGCATGCCCTCTGTAAACTTAAGCTCCTTTTAGAGTGGAGGCAGCAGCACTTTTTACAGGTGCAGAAGACATATACTTTGTCCTTTCTTGCTATTTTGCTTGAGTTTGTGATATCAAGTGTGCTTGGGTTTGTTGTGTCTAGTTTTCTAGCACACCACTTGGAAGCCTTGTTTAAAGGCTTAATATTTGGCTTGCGAGAAATCTCTCCTATTCTGCATGATTTTATGTTTCCAAAGGGCATCATAGTGAGTATTTAGGTACAGTAAACTTACTAAGACAGGGAAAGTGAGCGATTCTTCATATAAATTTTGTTATATCTCCTCCCCCTTTCTTTTCCCTTTCTGCACTTTTCAGGGGGTGATTAAAGCTCCGAAGGGCACCCAACATGGTTTCTGCATTGGTTCATTTTGTCGCCTTTCATTATTTAGTGCAACCTAAGAGAGCAGGTATTCCATCTCTCTGCTTGTTTAGCCTTTTAGCAAGTTTTTCAAATTTTCACGGATTAGTGGCATAAGCAACTTCTGTGTTATTGTAATGAAGCTGCCCACAGTGTCTGTCTCGGCCTAGTCACTTTGTACGACTTATTACTATTCCGTTGTGTCCAGAGGCATCTCAGTTGCATGCTGCTTAAAATTTTAAATCATTTTAGTGTGATTACATCTGCACCTTTCATGTGGTTTGGGCTAGTCAGTATTTCTGCACATGTGTGCAAGCTTAGAGATTGCATAGTGTCCAAGCATCAGGGTGCATTTGTTAATGGACCACTATATTTTAACATTTGCTTTTGATAACATTTCATATCAGCAGGTGTGATCCAATGAGACCAGCCACAACACTAGCACTTTGCATGTTGCCGTAAAGCATGATATTTTTCACTACAGATATTTATGCTTCCAATATTTATATTTGTTATGTGCACAACATGCTGTGGCTGTTATATAATAGGAATGAGCCCATCACTTAATTCAAGTACCTTGGTGTGTCACAGGCTTACATTGTAACTATTCCCAGTGTATTATACTACCATAGTTCAGCTGTGGTGTGAAAGTCAGAGAAGTATATATGAGAAGCATTGCTGCAGTGCTTGATGCAAGCACAAGTTTGTAGCACTCATGGGACAGTTTTAGGGAGGGCAGTGTCTTCTTGCTAATAATAAGGCTGTCTTTGGGTTTGACATTTAGAAGACAGGGTGTACTGCTAGTGCCGAATTCATATACAGGGGAGGGGAGAGGAGTCAGAAGTTCGCAGAGCACTATCCCATGTTTCTATGGAAGCGTGGCCTGCAAACTTCTGACCAGCAGTGTACATGGTTTTCTTATTGTTGTATTTGTGTAAAATTCCTACGAGTAGTACTGTTTTTAGGGATGTTTGTTATATTTTGTGTATAAAACTGAATTTGATGTCTAAATGTAAATGAAGTTTGGCTTGGTTGCAAGGTTTAGAAAAGGCTGTGTTTTACTGTCACTACTAGAAGTTTGTTTTACAGTGTTGCGTTTAGTTGCACCTGCCATGTAAAAGTAGATATCACTAGCTGCTGTGAGGTTTTATGCTTCAAGTTTCATATGTTTGGCTTTTGTAGAGGCAAGAACCGAACTTTTTTGTGGTTAAATTAGGCACTTTTTTTTGTACTTGCCAGTCTTATTAAGCAAGTGAGCATATCTCGTGCAGGACTTGAGAACAATACCGACTGTCAGGTAACCTTTGATGCTTTGCTTTGCCCTCTTCCACACATGAAAATTTTACTTGTACAGAAACGTGCATGCATAATTTACTGCCATGTGATGAAGCACAGATGTTGTTTACATTGAATAAAATGTGTTAGTTTGTGTAAGTTTTGTTATCTTTTTACACCAAAAAACAAATTTTTTTTTTGAATTTTCACACATACACATTCACAGTCATTAGGTGAGTAGCATAGGTCGTTAGGATTTTTGATGAGTTGATCTGAGGCACAGAGCTACACATTGGAATCAAGGAACCAGTACGAAAGTAAAGTGACTTTATTCAACATAAAAATGCACATGACCAATTGAAAGACAGTGATTTAAGCCTTCAGGGACACAACTCTACCTTTTCAACACACAATTTGCTGCAGAGAATGTAGACCCGTCAAGCATATTTCGCAAGACATACAAATATGAACGCAATACTTTTTTTTTTCTTTCTGGAGCATGGCAAGAGCGCAGAACATCAGAAGCGTAACTTTTACATCACACATTGCACAACAGAATGAATGAAGCCTGTGTTTTGATTCTAAGATGAGTTTCGTCGCACCTGCCATGTGAAGACTACAGGCTTTGATATCACAAACTGATCACCAGTAACCAGTGGCTGCTGACTCTACCTGGCAGAACAGCAGCAACACAAGAAAGTCGATGCTTGAAGTATGACACAGTGTTTTGTACATTAGTGCATATCCCACTGTGCTTGCAGCTTCTGCAAGGGCAACTTGTGCACATACCATCCAGGTGACATGCACTTTTGAGGCTTCCATTTATCTTGCCACTTTCATTATGGGCTTCTTCCTTGAGCAGGCAATGGGGGAACAGGAATTGGTCAGATCAGCTGCATTTGTGGGGGCTGCTGTCACTTGTGATGTCGGTGTGTAGTCATAAATGCTGCATGGACCAAATTTGGTGAATAGGAAAAAAAAAGTATAATCCTATTAGCAGCTTGTCCTCTAATTAGTGTCACTTTCAGGAATGCTGTAGGTGCACTACAGGCTTCATAAGCATATCCACAAGGATATTTCAATCTGTTCACATTTTCAATATTGAGTTGCATTATGGGTATTACACAGCTGAAGGCAGATTTGATATATCAGTTGTATTGAGGCACTGATTTTGTTAAGTGTGCTATCAGTAATGCTCAGTGAATGACACATTATCAGATGAAACTTTGGTGTCAGTCTTTCTCGTACATATTTACCCAATATATATACTTAAATGCGTAGTAAGGACTGACTCACCTCTTATAGCTGATGAGTGGGTTTGTACAAATGCTGAATTTGCATGCTAACTACAGTGTAGCAGCCAATGTTCTCACCATAAAGCACGCATGCTGAGGTTGCATGTTTTGTGTAATGTTTCTTTAAAAATGATTTTAGTGCCTGTTCTGCATAAGTATGCTGGAACCCAGTCATGCTTGGAAGCTAATGGTCTCAATAGTAAAGAACATTTATATTTACCACAGAAGAAAAGCCACAATCAAGGCAGAATTGAGCATGTGAAACAATGTTTCAATAAAAATACTGGGAGGCGTTGTGGTGTCTTAAAGGGCTTAATCATTCGTCATTATTTTCTTTTAAACCTCAACCTGAAGAAGATTTGCTCTGATATCATAGCGACTGCCATTTCCAGGTACTATTAGTAGAGCAATATACTGCACATGCATCTAGTGTTCCTGCTGGAAACTGTGCAGGTGTAGAGCAGGCTGTAAGGGGTAACTGGAAAGGCGTCGATGACATCTAGTGCTAGGGTCTTTTCATTGGGCATTTTTAAGGGCAAAGTGTGTACTCTGTTCAAACAAGGAGCTGGGAGTTGTCCTTGCCGAGCACTGAGAACTGCATCCGGAAGTGTTCCTATTTGTGATCTTTGTGATTTGTGATTTGTGATGTAGCGGCAGCGACAGTCTTGAGGATGAGAGCTACGCATGCCATTTGGGAAAGCTCTCCCCACAAGCTTGTAGGAAGATAAATGCCTTCAAGAACACGTCTTGCAAAAGTTTCTTGGTTGCGCAGGCATGTCTATGCAGTTGTCACTTTAAAGTTGGCAGCACAAGGTCCTGTGAGAGTATCTCGCCAGAGGGCAACCACATGCATGCCTCGTCAGCATGATTACTGATCGGCAGCCGGTAGACGAAATGCTATGGCACTGATGCAAAGCATTAACGAACTTGGCCTCAGACATTCCACGTGACTGAAAGGAACAAAACCCTTTGTTCATGCCTTTCAGCATTTTCTTTTTGGTGCCAGCATTTTCCTGTCAACAGAAGTGACACGAAATAAGCTAGTTTCAGTATTTACCACTATGGTAATCAACGTACCTCATTGATACAAAATAATTTCGTTACTATAATTTCTGAGATGTGGTGGTTTTACATCAGTGTCTTGCTTGTTGTGCCACAGCTGAGTCATTTAAATTTTCTTTTTCATATACTGCAGCAATAACATTTGGACTCGTTCAAAAAGGAGCTCTTCTATTGCATTTTAGTAACAGGTCAGTTAGACTTCGATTTAACAAAGTTGTACTCTGACTAAAGCTTTCTGATATCGTACATCTGTAAACATCTTTTGACAGGTCATGAAATATATCATGTTTTATCACTTGCCAACACTTGCTAACATTATGTAAGTGAGCAGGAAGCATAATAAAGTATGGTTTGTGGCAAGGTGACTGCTTTGTCATGACTTGAAGCGTGCAGTCATGTGAGATTAAGACATAGAACAATGTTTCAGGCATTGAAAAAAAAAAAACTCTTGCCAGAGTGCTTCGGACACATAAAAAGGAACCCTGTTTACCCACTAGGCAGCTGTGTGCTATGTATGCTGATGTCACAAGTCCTAAAGAGCATATGTGGAGCCAAAAACCCTATTCTGTAGTATGCTAGAATGCTGTTGCCTCGATTATTCAGTTCTGAAAAGAGCAGCATCAGTAAAGGAATTTATAGCTATGGATGCTTATGTTGTTTTGTGCCTAGAGATGTCACTTACTAGTTCTTCTGCCCAACTTTTGTTGCCTAGCCTTTGATAAACTGCAACCAAATGCTGAACCTTAAAAAAGTAGCCTGCTGTCAATCTGACTGCAGAGTGCCCTGCTGGATGCAAATAGCGCAGTTGATGTCCAGGAAAATCTTGCAGAGTCTTTTTTTATTGCTAATATTCTAATGGACCAACGTACATAAAATGCCAGCCTTAAGAAATCGCTGTCCAAACTCTCCTTAAATCATGTGGCCATTGTCTTGCTTCACGCTGTTGTTTTTGTAATGGCCATAGTGAATGTTTAACTTTTTTGTGCTTTGCCTAAAATTTCGCATAATATTTCCATATGGCAATCGCTTTTTCATACCTTGGGCATAATAAAAATTCCTAGTGTCAATTCTTGAGACTACAAAGCTTTTTTTGTGTGGGATTCAGTATAAACACGTTATTTGGTGTGCTGTCTATAATACAAATCTGATAAAAAGAAACGAGTATTTAGATGATATGGTGCCTCAAGTCCTAAGGTATTATGATGCAGCATTCTCTAGAAATACTTTGCCCAAATTTACTGGGCTAAAGGTGTATTAGTAGAAAAACTGTCTGGTTTTTTTTATTTGGCACCTGTTGATGCAGTAACTTTTTATGAAACCTCGATTTCTTGCAATGGCAACAAATAATCATGTCATATTTTAATGTATCTAATGTAAACTCGCAATAAATGCAACTTGGCCTAGGGTATGAAAAAGTAAACTAATCTCACCAGAACCTTGTACTATGTTGGTCTAGAGGTAAAAGATATACAGGCGCACATGTATGAAAATGCATGAAGAGTTCATTAAGTTGAAACTGCCAGGGCAATTTGCCATGTCTAAAGTAATCATGCATATTTACAGTGTTCCAAAGGAATTTTAGGAAAATTGTTTGATGTTCCAGTGCACAATAGTTCACCAGCCTAGAAACCACTGCAACTCGCCGATACATGTTTTAATGTAGCTAAATGACTCACCATGGTAAGAGATTGTATATTGGTAAGTGTAGACTTATGTGTATTGTTTAGTAGAACAGTACAAAGACTGCACAAGGGGAATAGCAAGCATGCTCATTCTGTGTTGTAGTGTTCGCCAGTCGCTATGGTCCATCTTCTGCTTTCGTTCATTCAAATATGTGCCAGGGGTGCATTGACATCTTTGCTGGCCATGTTGGGATTTCGTTTTGTGCACTGCAAACTGTATATCATAACTATTATTCTTTTTAGTAATATTTCATAGTAAGCTAAGGATTGCATTAGCTTTCTGATGGGTTGTGTAACCTAGGGCAAGCGCTGACTTGTATCTTTAGGCCATCCGATTCTACGAGGACTCGCAGGTCAAAATACCATTTAATATACATTATATTTCTGGGACTGCAATGGACCAGTCATTTTGTGGAAGGAGGCCTGGTAAGTTTTAGTTCTGAACTACAGGTTTGCCTTGATATAGGACATCTGGGGCACATTTGCTTGGGGCTAGTATATCCTTATCAAAGAAGGCAAAGTCAAGTGAATTAGCTACACATCAATGGGGTAATGAGCCAGTTCATGCTGCAACTTGATAATCAAATAAAAAAATTCGTGTCATTTTGTTTTTTCAAAAATTTTTTTGTGCCCAACATCTTTCTGACCTTGTGAGACTCTGTTGACACATCCTACTCATATGAAGCCATGTCTGTGAGGCTTGTAAAGCACCTGTTTGAGAAACTACTGCGGAGCACTCGTCTATCGATGAAGAGTGTCTTGTGTGCTCAAGATATTGGTTTTCCAAAGGAACTATAGCTTTTTATTATAGTCGTATAGCCATATAGCTTATATGGCTCATCAGTTGAAAAGTATGTTTGTGGCAGTGGGAATGGGAATGGTAGCAAAACTAATGCTAAATAGATGTAATGATGCCGAATTATGAGGAGTTAAGTTATAGTGCAAGTTCAAAGTGAATCAAAAGGGAATAATTTTACATTAAATAGAAAAAGTGTGAATCAATGTGCATTAAAGTTAATCAAGAGTAAATTATCTTAAAGTGACTTAAGGGTAAATCAAGTGACTTAGGCAACGAAAAATTAATCAAGCGACCTATGTGTGAATCTAGGAACAAGTGTGAATCAACTTGAAGTGACTTGAAGGTGATTCAAGTGAATTAAGAGTGCCTTGCAGATTAAGGCTGGCTGTGTCATAAGAATTAGCTGAAGGAACCAAGTGACTTTTTTACTACTGATCTATTTTAGTTACTAAGGCCATGGGCAAATCTAATGCACAACTTTGTAAAGCTTTATGAACACTTTTAGATAAAAAATTGCAAAGCAGATTGCAATGTTATACCGACACCTGTTGTCATGGTATAGGGAGTTTAGTTCTTTTTTAATCTATCTTTTCTTCATCTCACGTATAAAACTAGCTAATTGTGTACTTGAACTGTATACAGTGACTGCAAAACTTGCCTGTATGAAAGAAAAGCAAAAACTAAATATGATAATGGGCGTTTCATAGGAAATTACCGAGGTCATTGACCAACGTATCTGCAGTCTAACAGCTGCAAGGCTGTGTGGCGTTTCAGTCACGTGGAACATGCTAGCCAGCGTCACAACGACGAGTGCATGGTGACTCAGAGTCTGTCCGTGCTGCCCTTGATCCTGTTTGAGTGGCTGGGACTGGCCTCGGAGGGCGTCGTCTCGTGCCCTTTGGTCTGGTAGTAGACTACCACTGATGAAGTGGAGGCGGCTGAATCTGGCCGCACATTGCACTGAATAGTGGCACTGGAGCGGATGGAGCTCTGGTCGGCCATGCCGTAGCGCATATGCCACCAGCCAGCCTTGGGGTTCTTGAAGACGGACCACTCGCGGTCATCTGTTGTTTCCTTGATGGTCTCCATGATCTGCTCGTCCAGCCGCACTGAGCGGCAGTAGAAGGCAATCACGAAGCACACAGCACAGATGCCTATGCCTGTTCCTGCGATGATCTTGCCCTTGTCGTGTGCACCGGGCTGCTCGCTCGAGATGTGCAACATGAGGCCGGCCACTGCCAGCATGGCGCCGAAGCAGGCCAGCACATAGCAGAAGTAGATACCGTACATTAAGATAATGGCGCATGAGCGGTCCATACTCGTGTACTTGGAGTCCACGGCTGATGAGGGCCGCCGCGACCGGCCGGCCCCGTGCATCGAGCGCACGGTGCCCCGACGCTGGTGGTCCATGACCCGGCAGCAGTCTAGGGGCCCATGCTGAACTCCTTAAGGTTTAGCCATAGCCTGCGAATGAGCAAATCACATGTTATTGTTTCTTGAAATGTGACAATAGTCTCTCTTGTTACTGCGGAGAAATTGGTCACATTTTCTATGTTTCACTTATTAGTTTTGTTATGAATAGGAGATCTTTTTACCAGAAAAAAAAAAAAAGAAAAGTCGTGGTGTACTGGGGCGTGGGACTATAAGGCTGATGTACAGCTTAGGCAGCGCATTTCTTTTTTTTTACGTGAAAGCGAGCTCGTTTCGCAGGAATTCTGGCGTCAGGGTCGTTGGTTGTGAGCGAAAAGTCGCAAACGATGCAAATAAAAAACTTCAGCGTCTGAGTAAGGATTGAAGCCGGCTCGTTTGCGTGGCAGTGTTCTACCACAGAGCCACGTGTCTGAAGGCCCACACCCACTCTGGGTGATAGGCTAAGAATAGGGTAGTTCTGACGAAGTACTGTTAATTTATTAGCTCACGTCTTTTAACTAATGAGAAGGATTAAGTGAAGAAATAAACATGAGAAATTGGCAATTATAAAGATAACGGATATAGAAAATGAGGCAGCTAATTTCAGCAACAGTAAATTAATCAAGATAGCAATTTGAAGAAAAAAAGTAATTCGGACGTAATATTATGTTCTACAGCCTGAATCTCTTCGAAGCTTTAGTAAACTTCTACAAGGAATGGGCATGCAACTTTCCCGTCACTGAATCCTACGGACAAAACCCCCAAAGAAAGTACATTTGGAGTGTTTAACTCCAATCTTACCGAGACGGAAGTTGGCACCCATTTCAATTTTGCGCAATGCGGCGTATCTTTTACAATATATCAGATAATGGTCTGTTGTCTCAGGGACTCCACAAAACCAACAATTAGGGGAAGCAGCCAGACCAGCTCTGCGTAGATAAAAGTTAAGGAGTTTGACACCTCAGCCTAATGCGACTTCAACTGCATGCGTGTGAAATATTTTACTGTTCCAACGATGATTTATGTGTGTTGAAATTCCAGTGTGTTTATTATGGACGGTAAAGCCCCTCTAATGAATTTAGATGTTGGTAATATGCGAATAACCGGGCCATTTCACGATGACTTAAACGCATCTGCCATTTCATTGAGGAAGAGTTCTTTATGCCCAAATAGCTAAACCAACTTCCTCTTTTTCTTTTTAGAAATGCAGTGAAAGTAACTTGCATGCTTTACAAACACATGCGTACATACTTCACAATGCAACATGTAATATGCAGTAATAATGTGGTGAGAACAGTCTGAGCTTTTAAAGCGACAGCACGTTTTTTTTACCTGTGCTCTCGTCGGCCTGTTTTTTTTTTCGCTCGTGGTGATGGTTGTGATGTTACGAAGGCAGGGTTAGCCTGGCCTGAAAGGTCAGCCAATGTTCCGCCAGAGCATCTTTTAAATTATAGGTGTCAGTCACCAAATGCCACTCAGCCTTATGTCTCGCAGGAAAGTCATCAGGATCCGTTGCACGCTCTTCCTCGTCGCCGTGGGTCCTTCAGGAAAAATGACATCCTCCAATGTCCCGTGCTTGTGTCAACCTTTCTGCAAGCTGCGTAGCGTCTCTGTTCTTTCTCTGTCAAACTGCGGGCTCAGCCAAATGAATTGTTCAATGTCAACGATGCCACCACAAACAGCACAAAACGGGGAAGCGCCTCGCCCAGTCTTGAATGACGAAGCCGGCGTGTATGCGGATTCGAATCGGTTCTTATCCGATAAAGCAGCGTTGCTTGTTTTCTGGAAAGTCCGTGGATTACGGATGACTGATGCGGAAACTTGTGGATCGTCCTGAAGTGATTGCGTATTACATTCTTGTTGTTCTGGTAAGTTGCAGGAGCTCTTATTTTTGGACCGCAAGTTCGCGCTTCGCGTGCAAGGGCATCAGCTTTTTCATTGCCTTCAATTCCAACGTGGGGTGGGATCCACTGAAATTTTACATCGAAGTTCCTGCCGATCAAGTGTTTATAGAGCACCAGAGATTGTCATGTGAATTTATCTTGAGGTGGTCCTCGATACAGTCGCTGTAACGCTGACATTGAATCAGTCAGTGCTTGCAATTTTCGCAAAGCCGTGGTGATTGCTGCTTTTCTACTGTTGTGGACGACAAAACATGATCCAGGCGGCCCGACCATGATACGCCCAGGGAGGGTACGCAGAAACCCCCGGGCAGCTATCCGTCTGTGCGCACACCGATCCGTCAGTGTAAACTTGTAGGTGACCACAGTACATGGTGCTCAAATGGTTCAACACCAGTAACTTTGCTTCCTTAGCCAGAAAAGTGTGTTTTGTTGGCAGTTTTGAGACCCTGAAGTTACATGCAACGTCGACAAAGGACCATGGCGTCTGGATAGGGCTATGTTGAGGCGATTTCAAGCCTAAATGTCGAAACGTCTTCAGCACCGCGTGAAAATGTGAGTCAGGTTTTGCTCTTAGCCGCCGGATAAGGGCCGTGCCTGTGGAGGACTCGCCCAGTCTTGATAACTGTGTCAACAAAGTCTAATGTTGAATTCCAATGGCGGAGTCGGAGCAAGTTTTTCTGCTCCTTTCAGAGCAAGTGTGTTCCAATGACAGAGTGAGAGCGAGAGTCAAAAGTTCCAATGAGAGAGTCGGAGGGGATTCAGAGCGGGAGTCCCTCCGTGGAGCAGGAAAAACTGCTCCGCCGAAATCGGTGGAGTGGACCGGAACTCAGTGTGACGCATTTCCTTTGAGACGTTTGCCTGCTTAGGGGCGCGGCTGGCGCGGCGCGAGTTGTGTTGATAATGGCGGATGGCATGGACGGCTCGGCTACCTCGGCAAAGCGTGCGGCAATGCTTCTGCTACTCGATAGCGACAGCAGACGTCGTGGACAATAGCTGTTGCACGCTTGGCGTGATATCCATTCCACACAGGTGAATAGCGCTGAACAAGCAAACGAACGATGCGTCGATGCTGGTAAACCACGTGGGAAACAGACAGCGGAAAAGACCACGCGCAAGGTATCCTGGGTAACGCGGCAGCTTCCACCTTGCTCCAGCAGGGCGGGTTGTGTTCCGATGGCGGATTTGGAGGATTTGCTCTACGCCAGAGTCGAGTGCTCGCTCGCGAAGTCGGTCGGCTGCACCGACTCCGCCATTGGAATTCAACATAAGTCACCAGGAGGCGGAGTGGTAGAGACTCGGCTTCATCGCTGACCTCCTTCTTTGACGCCGCCTGAGGGACTCCCATCGCCAATCGAAGACCCTTCCTATGCACTGCCTCCAACTCAAACTGGCTTGGTGATGAAGATATTACCGGCAGCTGGTAAAGAATGCGGCTTAATAGTTACGAGCACAGCATTTAGCTTAAGCATCGACATAGGATTGTTGACCCAGCGTACACCTGCCATGCGACGAAGAGCGTTGAGTCTCTGCACAGATGTGGCCACAATACCATCAACTGGTCATCGCCATTTTAACTTATCATCGATGGTAACGCCCAGAAAACGAGCACTCGTTGCGCGGCGATGGAGTACGTGGCCTTTGATACTCAGCGACAGGCTCGTTGACTTCCGCCGCACCCCCGGGAAGAGCATGAAGGCAGATTTCTCTGCTGATAGAGACAGGCCAAGCTTCGACAAATGGCGTTCAATGATTGAAATGGCGCCCTGTGCTATCCGGGCCAGACGTTTGTGTTGGTACCCTGAGATTCAGATACAGATATCATCGGCATAGATTGATATTTTAACTACTTTCAGAGCTACTTTCAGAGTGCCAGGAAGGCTGGCTATGGCAGCGTTAAAAAGCAAGGGAGATAGAACACTTCCTTGTGGAACGCCGAGGGAAACGCTTAGCGCTCTTCGCTCATGGCATTTGCAAGCTTAACGCGGACACGCCGGTCTCTGATAAATTCATGTACGAAACGAAGAGCATTTCCAGAAACGCCAATGGCTTGGACTCTGTTGACGATGCCTGTTTGAAGCACACAGTCATATGCTTTGTCAATGTACATGAATACGGTGAGTGTCGAGAGGCCGTTGACACGGTGGTGCTCGATGTGGCTCAGCAGCTCGAAGACACTGTCCTGGGCGCCCAGCCATTGCCAAAATCCCGTCATACACGCGAGCCATCTTCCTTGTTGCTCAAGGTACCAAGTGAGTCTTGTGGATCTTTCCATCTACTTAGATACGCATGATGTTAGCGGTACCGGTCGATATGATGTGAGGCTCGCAGGATCTTTTCCGGGCTTCAGCACTGGCACCACCCATGCTGTCTTCCATACAAATGGAATCTCTCCTGTGCTCTAGACAGGATTAAATATGCCCAAAAGGGCGCGCTTTCGATTATATGGCAGATTTGTCAGCATCTAATTGTGGATTATATCGGGACCCACCACACAGCGTCTCTTTAGTTTGCTAAGCGCCATATCCAGCTCTCGAAATGTGAACGGCGTATCCATTGTATGGGATAATTGAGGTGGCAGATGTACCACTCCTGCTGATCTACCAGATGTGTATTCGCCTTTGAAATCTTCTACAAGGGTTAAAAAACTCGTCCCTGCTTCAAAGTGAGTGCTTCGAATGGTCTGTGAGAGGGGATCTTTCTAGAATGACTATATATGACTCCATATTCTTGTCAAGGTTTTTTTTTCTCGCCTTTTCTGCGTGCCTCCGTGCGCGCAGCCCTTTTAAGAACTAGACATGGCGACTCACTGGAAAGCCCGAGATTTTCTCAAGGACTGAGACTACCCGAAGCTGCCCCGCACTCGTGCGCAGCTTCAAGAGGTGGTACAAGAAGTACGAGTTGTCATGGGAGCTGAGCCAGCTGCTACACCCCAAAAGGTGAAGAAACAACTTGAAACACACGGGGATGGAACGTGACGCCGCATCCCAAGCGAAGCATGCGGAATAGGCGGCTGCTGCCAGAGCAGCTACCACTGCAAGGAAGAATTATGCAGACACTTCACAAATGGTACTTGCAGTAAGCATTCAATTATAGTTTGAAAGGGCCGATTTACAAACTCGCAGACGTGTCTTTCCTAGAGGCGCGGTCTACCGAAAAGCGAGGTCAGGCCGCGAGATCGAGCAGAGTCACCAGCTGGCGGCAACTGTAGATTTCTCCGTGCGTCGTCTGCTAGCCACGTCGTGTTTCTATGTGCGCGTACGTCATGCACGTTCTCAAAGTTTGGTTGGTCCGGTCATGTCAGCGTGAGTGTAACTGTTTCTACGTATGCCTGAAACTACGTACGAAAGCATTCAGTCTTGCTCGGCTGCTAATGCATTGTAAAAAGATCGGCGAGTGCAACTTTCCAGAGTTCTGTTTATTGTCATCGTATACCCTCCATTCACTGCCTCGCCGCGGGTGTCTAATGGCTAAGGTACTCGGCTGCTGACCCGCAGGTCGCGGGTCGAATCCCGGCTGCGGCGGCTGCATTTCCAATGGAGGCGGAAATGTTGTAGGCCCGTGTGCTCAGATTTGGGTGCACGTTAAAGAACCCCAAGTGGTCGAAATTTCCGGGGCCCTCCACTACGGCGTCTCTCATAATCACATGGTGGTTTTGGGACGTTAAACCCCACATATCAATCAACCCTCCATTCACCAGAATATTTATTATAAGAGTGGGTGCCGCTTTCTGTTTCAAGCACATCGCAAAACGCTCTTGGCGTCCTCCCAGACATGAGGACTATTAAATGGTGTGTGAATGCAGCGTTTTATAGCGACTTGGTTGCAAAAAAAAAAGACAAAGAGAACACGCTCTAGGCCATGCACATGCGCGCTGTTGCTATACGTGTACAACTACGGCACTGTAGTTTATCGATCATGCGAGGACCCTTAGTTGTGTTTATCTGGCCGTGGTATTTCTACATATAGAAATATTACTATCACATGAACTGTGACACTTCGGTGCTTAAAACTGTACTCCATCATGTACCAGCTTTGCAAGAGATATCTCAGTGGTCACGTAGCGCAGCAGAACGGCATGGCGCAACTTTGCTTGCATGCACAGTGCTCTCAAGAGCAACAGCAGTACAAGGGGAATAAATATTTATATTCTCGTGGTCTGCGACACATTTTACCTGGCAAAAAGGGCTTCTTGCTTACTGTTACTGTTTACGAACTGTGCAGTCTGCGATCTGAGCCACTAGACAAGCTGCGCTACGGCGAAAAAATAGCAGCAGCATACAAGGGAAAACTGATGGATTTGGTTTTTCGCCAATCAAATGTGGAATGCAGTCCGAAGATCACTTTGCCGGCTGCCACTAGGTTCCTTCAGCCCTATAAAAATATCAATTACCTTCCGTGGAGAGTGAATTCACAGCCAACTAGCTACAGCATGTACTTTATAAACATAACTACCGGATCACTTGCTTTACTTAAACTGCACTTAAAGCTGAGTTACCGTGCGCAACCATGTGCTTAGATTTAAGAACGCTCTAAAGCGTCCAGACGTTAAAAACTTATTGAGATGGCATGCTTTATATGCAATGTCGTATAATTTCACTGAAAATTTGATCTTTTTTACATTTTCTTCAGCGCTTGTGTGGCATTGTTAGAGGCCGACGGAAAGCAGTGGTAATTTTTTGCCTGAAAAAAATAATAAAATGCTTGTCTCATTAACCACGCCTTTGTTGTGGCCCTCTCATGCACGTAATCTATCGACGAAAGCTTTGTGCTGAACTATTATATAAGATTTTTATATTTTCGCTGGTGCAAGAACATGTGCGTACACGTGGTAAACGCAGTGTAGTGAAAAGCGCCGTCAACCACTAAGCTTTCCTGACTAGACTTACCGAATGTCTTACATTTCATGGTGAACAGAATGAGAGAAAAAAAAATCATTCGTACAAGGTGCGAACGGTGGTACTGAACTAATCGCACACATATGCGGGCTTTCTACGATCTTTTTTTTTTGTAGTATGCAGATGACAGAGATGTAAATAAGTAGTTCAGGCACACTACAGCAGTGCGTAGCACGTGGAACACAAGCTAACCACGTACATACAACACAGTAAAGGCGTGAGTTAGTGCGAAAGTGTGAGTATCGAGAGTCACCCAGGGCGAGCTGCTCGCCCTGGGTGACTGCTCGCCCTGGGCATTCTACCTTTCACATATGGAAGGTAGAATGCGCTTTACTTGCGGGTAATGTTAACGTTGCATAGGCGTCGTGCCCTGGTTCAGTAAAAGAGCGTAGATATTAACAGTACACTGTAGTCAACGGATTTTCTCCGCCGACAATCGGCTCAGACCGCACGCATTAAAGCGCCGCTGTGTGTATTCGTATACGCGCCGCCGACCACCTATCCACAGTTACGCGGGGTGGTGCTGCCACCCATAGCCCGATGTCGCCGCGAATAGCGATTGAGAAGGCGATGCAAATAGGATATGATTACGCTATCGTATTCTACTCCTGAAGGCTAAGCTCTAGCGTCCGCCAAGCCTTTTTTTCTATTTTGTTATTAAATAAATGTGAAGCATTTATTTGCGTACTACAAGCACTTCTGGCGTCTATCTATCTATCTATCTATCTATCTATCTATCTATCTATCTATCTATCTATCTATCTATCTATCTATCTATCTATCTATCTATCTATCTATCTATCTATCTATCTATCTATCTATCTATCTATCTATCTATCTATCTATCTATCTATCTATCTATCTATCTATCTATCTATCTATCTATCTATCTATCTATCTATCTATCTATCTATCTATCTATCAATCAATCAATCAATCAATCAATCAATCTATCTATCTATCTATCTATCTATCTATCTATCTATCTATCTATCTATCTATCTATCTATCTATCTATCTATCTATCTATCTATCTATCTATCTATCTATCTATCTATCTATCTATCTATCTATCTATCTATCTATCTATCTATCTATCTATCTATCTATCTATCTATCTATCTATCTATCTACTGGCTAAACCACATGTAACCATATGGTGCTCCACAGGGTCAGATGGCTTCGTTGAGTCTGCCCTGCAAGAGGCCATCGACACCGCCGAGTCCTACCTCGACCACACCGGTCTCAGGTGCTCACCTGCGAAGTCGGAGCTGTTGATATATTTGCCCAAACGCCTAGGTGCCAAGTCCAAAGAGTGGAAACCTCCGGCGGAATCCAAAATACACCCTCCACACCAGAGATGGTTGTACAGTCCCCAGGGTAAACACCATCTAGGTCCTCGGCATGGTCATCGAGTCCCGCGGAACCAACACCCAAAAAGTACGCAAGCTCAGGACTAAGAAAATACCGTACGACTCGTAGCCAACCGGCACCATGACCTCAAAGAAGACAACCTGCTGCGCCTTGTACACGCGTTTGTTTTGTGCCATTTTACCTACGCCGCCGCTATACACAAATGGCTACGTGCGAAGTCTACGACGTGGAAACTACCACCAGATGGTGCATCGTATTAATGAAATTTGTCATCGCGCTGCTGATCAAGGACACGACATTGTTTTACAATGGTTGCCGGGCCACTGTGGCATCAGTGGTAACCACCTCGCCGACGACGCTGCCCGATGTGCCCACGATGGAGCGCCCACACAGTTAATACCCTTGTCAAGAGTAGACGCAGCTAGAGAACTTCGTCGCTTCGCACATAATGCCACGCTTGCGCACTGGAATTCTCCACCTAACTCCAATCAACGCCCTAAGAATCTGAAGTCATTACTTCAGAAACAACTGCCATCCAAGATTTCTCGACGTGACGCTACAATGCTGTGCCGGCTGTGGACTGGGGTAGCGTTTACTAAGTCATTCAGCCAGCGCATGGGCATGGCGGATTCATCCATGTGTGAAAGCTGCAACTGTATAGAGACTATTGAACATCTCTTGTGCCACTGTGCCCAATTTGATGAAGATCGCCGGACTTTCCAGTGTGCCTTGAATAGACTCGATGACCGGCCATTTAATGAAGCAAAGATCTTAGGAGCCTGGTCGCGCAGCACATCAGCACAGAAAGCCACACGAGCCCTCCTGAGATACTTGTCAACAACTTCATTGAGGGACCGCCTGTGAAACTCGGCATTGTGTGTGTGATGTGACATGTGTCTATCCTTCTCTTTCTCTTTTACTCCCCTCTTCCCCTCCCCATGTGTAGGGTAGCAAACTGGATGCATAGTCTAGTTAACCTCCCTACCTTTCCTACATTTTTTCTCCCTCTCTCTGGCTATGTGCTGAGCGCGATCAACTCAATGCGCTTATTCGCAAGGTGGTCAAACGAGCCCCTGGCCTCCCTATCACCACACCAACGAACAATGTCCTCGAGCTTGGCGTACATAACACGCTAGAAGAAATCGCCGAAGCTCAGGAACGCGTACAATTGACCTGACTCACCACCACCAAGGCGGGTCGCCATATTTTGTGCGAGCTCGGCTTCTTCTCCTCGACAGCAAGCCCCCCCCCCCCCCCCCCCCAGAGTTTACGCTAATTCCCCGTGAAATCCGCGACCTTATCACGATCACTCCCATTCCTCGAAATGCACACCCCGAATACAACAGAGGCAGGCATTTTGCGCGGGCGACCACCATTCTCCAGCGCATAGACATGGAAGCGGACAACGTCTCGTTTGTGGACGCCGCTGCCTATCACAACAACCGAGCCTTCGCCGCGGTCGCGGTATCATCCGCGCAGCAGATTCTTAACTCTGCCACGATCCTCCCCCGAAACGCCGAAGTAGCGGAGTAAGTAGCTTATATATATAGCTATAGCTATGCTCGACAGCAAACGGGAACTCATCTACAGCGACTTCAGACCGGCCACCAAAGCCTTCGAACGCGGAGTCATCTCTGACCAGGCGTTACGTATCCTGCGCCGAGCGGACCCGAGTGCCCTGAAGCACCACACTGTCATCTGGTTCCTCGCCCATCTCGGCCTGGTGCCGGATGCCTCATCCAACCTCAACGAGATCGCCCATGATGCAGCGCGCGCACTTACCGACCGCGCTGCCACAGGTCAATCCCATCTCGCTGAGTTAGAGACCAATCGGGATGCACCCACTACGTACAACGACATAACAAAGCCCTTTTACCTTGAACGCCGCACTTCGCGCCAAGGCAGTGGCACATACCCGCGTGCGGGTATGCCACTGGTATGCGCCACGTGTGATTGACACGTAGTATCTACCCAGGAACGACGAGAACACGCATGGGCAATTTTAACGCGTGAGCGTTAGAAAAAAGCTGACATCGGCAGCGTTGATCCGAAAAATGCAAAGAATAAAAGCCAGGGTCCTGCAGCAGGAATCGAACTCAAGCATTCTGCGTGACAATCTAGCGTTCTACCACAGAGCCATGCCAGGTCTCTGAGCTACTTTTGAAATCAACCTTGATGTTCGTGAAACGTCAATTGAGGTTGCAGGGTTGGCTATCGAATTTTATGAACATTATATATGTACTCCTATGATACAGCCAGCACGTCAGCATAACGTCAATTGTAGTTAGGTGCCAAGCGCTGAAGTTCATTTATGTAGCAGTGCTCAGGCAATGCCACCCATAGATGATTTCAGGCCTGCTCATTGGTTCTGTTGCGGGCTCTGACGTCACTCTGTTTAGACTGGTGTGTTTCGCTGCACAAACGTGTCTACACTTGCTCTTGTCGCTCGACAGACCTGGATTTACAAGCCTGACGAACGTTTTCGTGGCGTGCGATTGTGGTTGTTGGCGACTCGAGAAGACGATGTTTTTCTGTGTCCGTTAGCTGCAGCGTGGATATGGGATGGGCTTTGTGCGCTGGATATTCGCAATCTGTACGACTGCAAATCTGAATGGTTGGATGATGCTGCGTGGCAAATTGTCGCGGCAAAGGGATCGAAGTTGCCAGTGTTATCGTTTCCTTAGGACAACCGATGAACGAAATGGGAGCGTGTCGTCGAGATCCGTTTTCTTCTGATGACCCGAAGGTACGTGTATCCGTACTGCATATTTCTAAGTCATTCCAATGACACCATATCCACCATGTTCCGTTGTTGCTCAAAAATACAGGTGTCATGTGTGTTTCTGACTTGTTGGCTTAAGCCCTGGCATTAAAATAATAAACGCGCGGGGTAGTACGTTTTCAGAACAGATGTTTTTAAATGCCAAGTATTTCTTAACAAGTTTCGGTGTCTAGCCGCCTACGGCTTTTAGCTCTCCTTGCTGTTTTGATGTTGAAGATCTATACCAAAATTGGTATGCCATAACATGACCGTATACGACGAGCATAAGTGACTACTGACTAGTCATAACATGAAAACTATGACATGTATCTCATGATATACAAGTCATGGTCTTGCTGCTCTCGCGTTAGTTTCATTCACATCATCATCATCATCATCAGCCTGACTACGTCCACTGCAGGACAAAGGCCTCTCCCATGTTCCACCAGTTAACCCGGTCCTGTGCTTGCTGCTGCCAATTTATACCCGCAAACTTCTTAATCTCATCTGCCCACCTAACCTTCTGTCTCCCCCTAACCCGCTTCCCTTCTCTGGGAATCCAGTCAGTTACCCTTAATGACCAGCGGTTATCCTGTCTACGCGCTACATGCCCTGCCCATGTCCATTTCTTCTTCTTGATTTCAGCTATGATATCCTTAACCCCAGTTTGTTCCCTAATCCACTCTGCTCTCTTCTTGTCTCTTAAGGTTACACCTACCATTTTTCTTTCCATTGCCCGCTGCGTCGTCCTCAATTTAAGCTGAACCCTCTTTGTAAGTCTCCAGGTTTCTGCTCCGCAGCTATGTACCGGCAAGATACAGCTGTTATATACCTTCCTCTTGAGGGATAGTGGCAATCTACCTGTCATAATTTGAGAGTGCTTGCCGAATGTGCTCCACCCCATTCTTATTCTTCTAGTTACTTCAATCTCGTGGTTCGGCTCTGCGGTTATTACCTGCCCTAAGTAGACATAGTCTTTTACAACTTCAAGTGCACTATTACCTATCTCGAAGCGCTGCTCCTTGCCGAGGTTGTTGTACATTATCGTTTTCTGCAGATTAATTTTAAGACCCACCTTTCTGCTCTCCTGGTCTAACTCCGTAATCATGAGTTGCAATTCGTCCCCCGAGTTACTCAGCAATGCAATGTCATCGGCGAAGCGCAGGTTACTAAGGTATTCTCCATTGACTCTTATTCCTAACTGTTCCCATTCTAGGCTTCTGAAAACCTCCTGTAAGCACGCGGTAAATAGCATTGGGGATATTGTGTCCCCCTGCCTTACACCCTTCTTGATTGGTATTTTGTTGTTTTCTTTATGAAGCACTATGGTAGCAGTTGATCCCCTGTAGATTTCTTCCGGAATGTTTATATATACTTCATCTACGCCCTGATTCCGCAGTGTGTGCATGACGGCTGATATTTCTACTGAATCAAACGCCTTCTCGTAATCTATGAAGGCTATGTATAGTGGTTGGTTATACTCTGAGCATTTCTCTATTACCTGATTGATAGTATGAATGTGGTCAATTGTTGAGTAGCCTGTTCGAAATCCTGCTTGTTCCTTTGGTTGATTGAATTCTAATGTTTTCTTTACTCTGTTAGCTATTACCTTTGTAAATAGCTTGTATACTACAGAGAGCAAGCTGATCGGCCTGTAATTCTTCAAGTCCTTGTCATCTCCTTTCTTATGTATTAAGATGATGTTAGCGTTCTTCCAAGACTCTGGTACTCTTCCCGTCAGGAGACACCTCGTAAACAGGGTGGCTAGTTTTTCTAACACAATGTGTCCTCCATCTTTCAGCAGATCTGATGTTACCTGATCCTCACCAGCAGCTTTGCCCCTTTGCATGCTCTCCAAAGCTTTTCTGACTTCTTCTATCATTACTGGTGGGGTGTAATCTGGGTTACTGCTAGTTCTCATAGTATTAAGGTCGTGGTTGTCTCGGCTACTGTACAGATCTCTGTAAAACTCCTCCGCTATTTTAACTATCCTATCCACATTGGTAGTTATTTTGCCTTCTTTGTCCCTTAGTGCATACATCCGACTTTTGCCTATCCCAAGTTTCTTCTTCAATGCTTCGACACTTCCTCCGTTTTTCAGAGCGTGTTCAATTCTCTCCATGTTATACCTCCTTACATCGCATACCTAACGTGTATTAATCAACTTCGAAAGCTCTGCCAGTTCTATTTTGTCTGTTGTACTTGACACTTTCATGATTTGACGCTTCTTAATTAGGTTCTTCGTTTCCTGGGAAAGCTTGCCAGTGTCCTGTCTAACTACCCTGCCTCCAACTTCCACTGCACACTCCGTAATGATACTCGTCAGATTATCATTCATTGTATCTACGCTAAGGTTGGTTTCCTCACTAAGAGCCGAGTACCTGTTCTGCAGCGACACTCTGAATTCCTGTACTTTCCCTCTCAGTGCTAGCTGATTGATTGGCTTCTTGCGTATCAGTTTCTGTCGTTCCTTCTTCAAGTCTAGGCGAATTCGAGACCGTACCATTCTATGGTCACTGCATCGTACCTTGCCAATCACTTCTACATCCTGCACGATGCCAGGGTGTGCACTCATTATAAAGTCTATTTCATTCTTATTTTCGCCATTAGGGCTCCTCCATGTCCACTTGCGGTTTTCTCGTTTTCGGTAGAAGGTATTCAAAATCCGCAAATTATTGCGTTCTGCGAATTCTACTAGTAGCTCTCCTCTGGCGTTTCTAGTACCGATGCCATAATCTCCTACTGCCTGGTCTCGAGCCTGCTTCTTCCCTACCTTTGCATTAAGTCGCCCATCACTATAGTATACTGTGTTTTTACCTTACTCATTGCCGATTCCACGTCTTCATAGAAGCTTTCAACTGAAGCGTCATCATGGCTTGATGTAGGCGCGTAAGCCTGTACTACCTTCATCTTGTATCTTTTATTCAGTTTAATTACGATACCTACCACCCTTTCATTAATGCTATAGTATTCCTCTATGTTGCCATCTATGTTTCTGTGAATTAGGAACCCCACTCCCAGTTCTCTTCTGTCTGCCAAGCCCCTGTAGCAAAGGACGTGCCCAGTGTGTAGCACCGTATAGGCCTCATCTGTCCTCCTAACCTCACTGAGCCCTATTAAATCCCATTTAACACGCTCTAGCTCCTCGAATAGTACAGCTAGACTCCCCTCACTAGATAGGGTTTTAGCATTAAACGTTGCCAAGTTCAGGTTCCAATGGCGGCCTGTCCGGATCCAGAGATTCTTAGCACCCTCTGCTGCGTTGCAGATCTGACCGCCGCCGTGGTCAGTTGCTTCGCAGCTGCTGGGGACTGAGGGCCGTGAGTTATTTGACGTAAGCATGCGGGAGGTAGTGGCCAGACACTGCACCAGGGTGGCCAATCCTTCTCTGGTGAGGGAGTGCGTTCTCGGCGGTGTTTGCCGGTGAGGCCGCACCCCAGGCCTCTTAATGCAGTTCCATCAACACGCAGTTTTTTTTTAATCCGGTTGGGAACTGCGCGGTACCGGGATTTGAACCACGGACCTCTTGCATGCGAGGCGGATGCTCTAACCACTACGCCATCGCCGCCACTTGTAAAACATTGTAAAACAGTTATGCTATGATATGACTGCATGGCCAACATAAGTGACGGGCCCTAACGTGGAAGTCATGACGACGCGCCACGCTCATGGTGCGCTTACGGTCATTTCGCTAACTTCACATGTACCAAATTCGGCATTATGTGACGTCATTGGATGACGAAGGAATACGACTCGTGCAAAGGTGATAATTATGACATGCGTGTCGTTTAAGAACATGACTAGATGTCACGCTCATGAAGCGCCCGCAGCGCTTCACATGTACCAAATTTCGCATTACGTGAAACGAACGGAAAACGAAGGTAAATGACACGTCCAAACATGATAATCATGGTATGCGTGTCGTGGAAGAACATGACTACATGCCACGCTCATGATGCGCTCGCGGCCGTTTCACTAGCTTCATATATACCAAATTTGTATATATGTTCTGGCATATATGTATATATATATATATATATGTAATTTGTTTTCTTGAAATTTAGATGCGTGTAGACACTTACGATAAAGCGCTTTCTTAAATGGTTTTCAGGTGTGTGAGCTCTACTTCAAGATAAAATAGTTGGGAATCACTACCAAATACATTGGTCCAAGAACCGGCAGTGCACAGTAGAAGTGCCCACGGGGGCTATACGATTTAATCTAGACCCAGTACTATCATTTTTTTCAAGCCCTAAGTTGTACGAGCGACTACGCACCACTGCGAGAGGGGCAAGAGCAAGAGAGAAACTCCGCTCCTTGTGTCGCTCACGGGCACGGGAGATGTTTGTGAAACAAAAGATTTTGTTTTCTCTTGCAATATTCATCACCCTGATGATGTTCTGAATAACATATTTGTGGCAGCGGCACAGACTTTCCTCAACAACTACGTGTCTATGAAGGCAGATGTTGGAAAGAGTACAAATAAAACTGCAGAAATATTGAAATTGAATAGGAACAGTCCCTCTGTATGTTCTAGTGTGTGTGTGTGTGTGTGTGTGTGTGTGTGTGTGTGTGTGTGTGTGTGTGTGTGTGTGTGTGTGTGTGTGTGTGCGTGTGTGTGTGTGTGTGTGTGTATGTGAAGAATGAATAACATTTACCTCATTTATTTTGTCCCTTTGGTGGTCCATGAAATTTATCTCTTTTAGATCGACCACTTGCACAATCGATAGCGCCCAATCTGACTTTTTCGTGGAAAAAAATGGCTCACATATAAATCTCTAAACGCTTTCCAGCCTAATAGATTACTGAAACCAGCGCCTTTTTTGTCGCAAGAGGCAGAATAAATATATTAAGCTTGTAGAACTCGCCGCGAACGCTTTATCTTTTAACAGGAGACAATGGTGGCAATCCATGGATTCACAGCCTCTCGCAAGCGTGCCCGCTCGGGCAAAACTAATGACGTCATGGCGGTGGCAGCGAGCAGGTCTGAAAGTACTTTCCTAGGTGGCATTGATTCGCTACCATCCTCGTGAAGACCATCGCTTCATATCAGCTTATCGCTTCTGGTGTTGCTAATACTCATCTTCCTGTTGGCAACGTTGGGCAAGTGCAAATAATCAGTTATATAACCATGTAGTACAACTCTTGAACATATGTCTGTGCGTGCTACATTTATACATGTATTTAGCGTTATTTCATGACGTGTCGCTAAGTAAAAAATTACAACACGGTCACCTTCCCTCCGCATGACGTTGATTCCCAGGGTACGTGGGATCTGCCGAATTTTAGGAGTAAAGCTTGTAAAGCTTAGCTCAGATGTCAAGCGTGAGGGAGGGTGCAAAACTTTATCTGTGTCTGGCAAAATGCACGTTAGCGCAGCGGGCTACTCCCACGTTGAGACCGCCAGCGATAGATAATGAAATTTGGGTTTACTGTGTACGACGTCTGTTCGCCTCTTCACGTTGTGCTAATTGTGATGATTGATATGTGGGGTTTAACGTCCCAAAACCACCATATGATTATGAGAGACGCCGTAAGGGAGGGCTTCGCAAATTTCGACCACCTGGGGTTCTTTAACGTGCACCCGAATCTGAGCACACGGGCCTACAACATTTCCGCCTCCATTGGAAATGCAGCCGCCGCAGCCTGGATTCGAACCCGCGACCTGCGGTTTAGCAGCCGAGTACCTTAGCCAATAGACCACCGTGGCGGGGCAGTTGTGCTAATTTTAAAGTGACATATATCAACCTTTATCATTCGTGCTTCGCATATCATCGATTGCCATTATACGTGGAATCTGGCTTTTTTTGCACCCTAGATTTCTAGAATTTCATAGAAATCGAGCTGCTGACTAAGGTACACATTACAATATTAAATGTCATAGACACAGAGAGAAGATAAGATCCGGACGAAACGAACAAACAAACAAACAAACAAACAAACAAACAAACAAACAAACAAAAAACTAACTTTCTCAGACTCGTACTTTATACTCGGATACTCTTCCACTCGAACTTTCACCCTGCTGAATTCAGTGAAAATCACAATATTTTTACGCATCTTGGCTCAGTGGGGCTCACACACAACAATCAGGTTCGCTGCCTGTCAGACTATACTTAGAATTGAACACAAAATAATAATACTTTATACAAGTGTAGTACACAGCACAGAGAGATGAGGGATTACAAGCGCTAAACATTAAATAAAATTTCCTAAATTATCTCTACCGACAAGACATCAATGGTCGCGTGAGCCACGAAATTTACCTGCAGTGAGCGGTTCAATCTTGCGGTGTAAAATCTTGCCTGAAAATTCAAAATAGGGAGGGAGGCATTTCATTTTGCTTGATGAGCTTTAAAGACATTTAATTCTGCTTGAATATGCGGGGTGATCGTGCCTAAAGTAGTACAAGATTACGAGGTTTTCGTCCCGCCCTCACGCCCCATCGTCCAAGGAAGGGTGCTTTGTGTTGGGAGGACGATATCCAGCGACTAACGACGCAGCAGCGGCGCCGTCACGTCTTCCCTATACCTGTACTGAAAGAGGCACACATGTGTTCGAGGAAAAAGAAATGACCTCAAGAAGGGACGGGACGTCCCGAAAGACGATAGTTACAGCGCGAGAACAAAACGACGACACAGAGACAAGAAGGACACGAAGGACACGAGCGCTAAAAGGACACGAAGGACACGAGCGAAGGACACGTCCTTCTTGTCTCTGTGTAGTCGTTTTGTTCTCGCGCCAGAACTATCGTCATGCCATTTCATCTAGTCCAAGCTGCCACACTTCTAAGTCCCGAAAGAGTTCTGACTGCTTTGAAATTCGGCAGTTGACGTGCAGCCAGCAAGAAGCGTGGTCGTCGGTGTTGCGAGGCTCGAGTAGGCGACGAGCATGGAGTGACCCGCGCAACGTATTGAGACGGCTGCAATACTGGGCACCCTCCTCGTCTACTAAGCTGGCGAGATCTTCAGCGGCACCCGTCAACTCCCCTACGCGTACCCAGAGTTGGCCTCGTCCATTTGGAACTTTTTATTATGACTTTTTTCCACTATATATATATATATATATATATATATATATATATATATATATATATATATATATATATATATATATATATATATATGGGAAAGAAGTGTATACCTAAGGGCTCGTTTTCCCGTGTTTTGACACAACATTAATGAGATCTAACAGACAGTAATGCCAAGGAATGTACAGGGGAAGTTATTATATATATATATATATATATATATATATATATATATATATATATATATATATATATATATATATATATATATATATATATATATATATATATATTTCAACCACCACAGCCGGAAAATCGAACCCCTGTCCGTCGGGTCAGCAGCCCAACACCGTAACCGATGTCACGGCCGCTTGATCACCCCCCTTTCGTGCGGCAGGTGATGGGTGCGGCCTGCCGAGTCGTCTCCCTAATTATCGTCTCCCAGGCCACGACTGGAGGTACACATAGGCGAAGTAATCACCTTTGCACCTGATTGCATCGCGTCGCGCGAAGACGTATTCCGCGCGCACATCCTCCCTATTTCGTTACAGCCGTAAATTGCCGTTGTACGGTCAGCATGCATGGTATTGTGTTCTTCCATAATGCTGTGAGGTTTAAAAGCCCGCGCTTTCTGTTAAGAAGCTACTGAGTCCATTCCTTGTCTACTGGGTGGAATTCTTAGCAGCTCGCCATTAAACATACCTACTCATTTATTTTCTGAAACCACCTTTCCGCGTAGCCCTCAGCTTGTGAAATTTCGCAACATGTGAGTAATAAATGATGCGTATGCAAGTCAATTTATGAATAATCATTACTGATAATTGTCCGATTCACATTATACCTATAATTATGTCGCGGAAATAAATACATCACGACGCAAAAGTTCGCTAAGTACACCTTTACAAACAAAATACACATTAACCCCGGCTACTTATTTGACACTGAATTTGGACTCACTATACGTTTTAATTGTGCCCAATAACATTAATATTGCAAAGTTGAGTTGCTTTACGAGCGAGAGTAAGACGAGGATTGCGTACTTCCTCGTTGCTTCAATCGAACAGCCAAACTCGCCGCGTGCATCTAATGGAGTGCATGTATGGAGAACCATCTACCTCTAAGAAAAATCATTGTTGAGCTAGTTAGTCGCGCATAACTGGCTTTGATATGTTATCGCAAGCATATTACACGTTGGTTCACTTCATACACAACAGTGGTTTAACGGCGCAGATCTAACACACACACACACACACACACACACACACACACACACACACACACACACACACACACACACACACACACACACACACGCACACGCACACGCACACGCACACACACACACACACACACACACACAGAGAGAGAGAGAGAGAGAGAGAGAGAGAGAGAGAGAGAGACAGACAGACAGAGCGTTTCCGGCGGCTCTCCGTCGCTCCTTTCTAGTTCCTCTCCTTCTTCTGCTTCTTGTCTGTTGCTACCTCGTTCGCCCGTTTGTCTCGTTTTTTTTTTGGGGGGGGGGGGGAGAGGGTCTTCAAACTGTGAGGGTGACCCTCTGCTACGGAAACTTGTACCATTTCACTTACATCCTCCGAAGAAGGCTGATCCAACAGCCGAAACTGTTAGGATTAAAGAAATATTTTATTGTTTTGTTTCCTATACTTACTGCACTATTCTCGAAGTTTATAACAATATATATATATATATATAGGAGAATAAAAGGAGTTTGACTCACAAGTGAAAAGATTTTTTACTTGACGTTTCGACCGTGGGCCCGGCCTTCGTCAGAATGACCGTGGGCCCGGCCTTCGTCAGTGGTTTCATTCTGACGAAGGCCGGGCCCACGGTCGAAACGTCAAGTAAAAAATCTTTTCACTTGTGAGTCAAACTCCTTTTATTCTCCTATTATTCCCGGATCCGGCGACAAACGCTCCTCCAATATATATATATATATATATATATATATATATATATATATATATATATATATATATTAATGAAACTGAGTTGAAATTAATAGGCAACAATTATTATGTACAGTAAATAGTAACCACTTAGTGCCCCGATTGGAACATAAGGGTGAAAAGCGTCTGTCCCTATATTACAAGCCGCCACTAGCACGAGCCATCCGTTAAGCTCTTCGGATCAGTCGAAGCCGATGCGGTGGGTTGAAGAGGAAGTATACCGCTCTCACGGGCGGAGAGGAGCATTTGGCCGACTGATTTTGCTCGAGGTACTATCAACCGCTCAAATATATAGCCAACCATTACCGCGTCGTGACGTTTTAGGGGCGAAACTCATTAGGGCCCAGCCTTTCTGTCTGCGTCTGTCACGCTCCACAAAGCCGAAACTGGAGAGTGAACACTGACACAGCGAAAAACAAAAATATCTGTTTAAAAACAGACTTTATGTGTACATTAATCAAGTGTATCACATAACTATACATGATCACCTGCGCCAGCCGTCTCGTCTGTTCGTCCGTGTGTGCGTCCGTCTATCTGGCGGTCCATCCGTCTGTCCACCTGTCCGCCCATGCGCCTTGCTTGCGTCCATCTGTCCATCCTTTATACTAGTCGGGTACTTAAACGTAGGAGCTAGCTTCGTCCACTCGTCTCGTTCACTTCGTGGAGACGGGTGGATGTGTTATTGCTTTACGTAGTAGGAGGCAGCCTATCGCCGGCGTGGAACTCGCGACCAGTGGGCAAGCTATACGCATCCGCGCTGTCGTATTCCCGACAATCGCAGTGGGTGCGAGGGAGTAGGCGCATGGATTTCTGTTGTCAATTGTTAAATTGGATGTGTCAAAGATAACTTTCCAACATCAAGAGAAAGAGAAGGACCCTGATCTTAAAGCTGTCAATCAATCGTTTTATTGATCTCGGACCTTGAAGCCTGCAGCTCTGGGCTGTCCATCGGGCCCGCGACGCGGTGGAGGGGCAAGGTCTCTCTGTCCCGACGTTGGAGCGGCCCGCTGCGCCTTAAACGCACGCACCGAAGGACCATAATAAAATTATTCATCCATCCATCTATCCATACATCCCTACTCATCACTTGATTTGAGAGCGGACGAAAATAGAAACGACTTGCTTGATGGCATAGTCAAACGTGCTTGCTATTGAGTTCTTGAGTAGTACATATAATAGTTAAACTTTGCATGATTTTCATCGTACATGTCCGGCACTGCCTCGATGTTTGAAAGGCGCGCCTTTTTCGATAATTTCTCTTGCTTGGCATCTGCTGCCACACTTGAGGAATTTGTGAAATGTTTTTTTCATGCGCCGATGTTTTTTCCGAGATGTTTTTTTTTTCCTGATCCGGTAACCGCTTGCGTAACAGAGCGCGCTCGGGGCTCACTTGGTTTAAAACGCGCGTCTTTTCAAGGAATTTTTTTTGCTAGGCATGCGCTGCTGGCATGCTTCGCAAAACGATGAATCATTTTTCATGGGCCATTGTCTCTAGGTTGTTGCTTTTTTATGTTACGCTAGGTGGCGCGCCGATCGAAAGTCGCTTGCGTATGCGCTTGCGCAATCTGAGTGCGCTTGCGGCGGGCTAGTTTAGAACACACGCCGTTTTCGACGATTTTCCTGCTCTCATAGTTCAGTAATTCGTCGAATTTTTTCTTTCATGGGCCGATGCCGCTCTGTTTTTTTATTATTTTGCGATTCGCAAAGTGGCCCTTTGGCTATCGTTTGCGCATTCGAGCATGCACGCGGTGCGGCTTGTTTAAAATTCGCGCTTCAGAAATCTGTTCTTGCTTGGAATGTGCTGCCACGATTCGGGAAGGCGTGCATTTTTTTTTCAGGCGCCGATATACCTCTGTTGTAGTTTTGTCAAGTATATAGGTGTTCTGTGGTTTTGTTGCTTCGCAAAACGGTACCGGCACCAAAGCGCGCCCGCGGGGCGGATGGTTTATTAAAACACGCGCCTTTTTTGATCACTTCTCATGCTTGGCTGCACATGATGCCATGCTACGGGGCACGTGGAGTTTTTTGTGTTTTTTTCATACGCCGATGTCTCCGTAACTTTTTTGCTTTCCACAGCGGTGCTGCGGCTTTCGCTTGCACACCGGAACCCGAACGCGCGCACATGGTGCGGCTGGTTTCGGTTTTGTCCTTCGGGTGGTTACCAGTCACTTCTTGCGCCCGCAAAGCGCTTGGTTTCCAATCTCTCAAAGGGTGACCGCTTGCTACACCCGTTTATTACTCCCCCGGACGCGATTACAGCTGTTTCAGTGCGGTGCTATAATTTACACAAACGACGCTGCCGTTGTTGCCTTTCCCGTTTAGGAGACTCGGAAAAGCTAATCCTGTCTCGTTGGCGATAAAATGAAGGTATATTCTAGCCTTTTCACTCATTTTGTTTTCAGTATAGACGCAGAACAACACGATTTGCATCCATGCGTTCACATCACGCAGTTCGCACGCTGCCGAAGGGCGCGCCGACGCTGCTCTTATGCTATAGGGAGTCGAGCGGTGATTCTTCCGACATGGGCTATTCCCCAAGTGTGGAATCTGATTCATTTGATCTCAGTTCACCAGACGAGGATGTACCCACGATTTCAGACTCAAATGATTATGGAGGAGCGACACCTCGAAGGCGCGCGCGGCGAGAGAATCAAGATTGGATCAAAGGGGACTGTTTCCAAGTGTTATGTGTAGGGGAAAAACATTCTTGCCGGAAAAGTAGTCTGGTGCGCTTTTTTGTGTGTCTATGAGCTGTGTTCATTATAATGCATACTGCGTATAAAAATCGTAAAAGTGGTTTCCTTTCACTAAACCATATGTATGTACCAACACAAATCATTCTTTTGTCACCAAACGGTCACCAAAAATGTTTACACATTTTTTCCTGATATATAGAATGGTCTAAATATTTTATTTCAGCAATAAAAAATTCTGAATTGTTGGCACGCATTTCCCGAAAACATTTAATGCTGACAGGGTTAATGTTTGAAAATTTAGGCTGAAGTTTCGTGACATGCCGTATTGCATATCCCTGCTGTCTGCAGGCGAGGAAACAAAAACTAGTTACAAGAAGATCAATTCAACAAATGCAGTTCCTGTTCTTCGTCATTATGTCTCAGCACATGTCAAATATTTTTCCATTCGTTCAACTCCTTATCGGCGATGCACGCTTCATTCTTTTGCTGTTTCGATGCGCTCATTTGTGCATAATTATTTCAATAACATCGACGAAGCAATCTTGTTAGCTGAATCATCAGAGCTATACTGCGCTTATAAATGACAAAGTTTTCGCTAAACATTTCGCTCGGTTCCGACTCGCAGGGGGGGGCTTACTGTGCAGAGTTCTGTGGCGTGTTAGAACACGCAATCGATCCAAGCACGCACTTCTTCCGACTGCATGCACAAAACGAGAGCCTGCTGAGATTGTAACATTGACGTGCAGCATTATTCCGTTTGTCCTGGAACCATTCGTATCGGAAGTCGGGCCACTATGCCCCACAAGACAGCCCGAAAGGCGGTACGCCGCTGTTCAATCTATCCCGTTCAGACAATGATGCAAGGTTCATCGGAAGTGGCGTATTGTGAATGCTTTTGTTTCCCAGCTGTCGTTTCCCAGGGGGCACGCCAAACCCAGGGCTTCGGCACGTGCCGATACCCTGCGGCGAGGACGCCGGCTAGCCGAGAACCGGGTCTGGCATATGGACATGAAACGTCTTGAAGGAATGTTGACTGGAGCGTTTTTTCCCCTCTTTGTACATTAAAATACAAAGAAAACGTGAAATATTTTGTTCAGAGTAACGATGGCTTTAGGCTAGTTTTGTCAATAAAAGTAAGAAATAAGCTGTCGGGCATTACGATTCCTGAGGAAGTGAGCAACCGAGCCGACCGGAGCTCTGCGATATTGTTTTAGAGAGTTCTAGGGCTGAGTCGATATATTTGATGTGTGCTTTGGAAGTAGTCAAAAGCTTTGCTATTCAAGTTCTCCATATGTGCATACGATGGTTGTTTTAATTTCCTTTTTTTTCCTTGTCAGTAGTGGGGTGTACAAGGTATTCATAATTGTGAACATTTGCGGCCAACTGAGTATATGCAGCAAGGACAGCGTGCACTCTCTTCACCCGTTCAACTCATAGTACTCCCGCTTTCCGCGTTTCACTGAAGTGCATGTCGAAATTACAGGCAATATCTTTCTAAAAAGATGTCAATTACGATAATATGTTGATCATTGAGAGGGAAGTTGAAAGAAGGGGGGACATAGCAGTTCAACTGAGAAATGTCGCAGCGCAAATTCAGGGAACGGTTTGTGTTCACGGGTGATGATGTGACAATCGTCGCAGACAGATATACAGCCCATGACATCGATTCGTGGGATTTCCAAACAAAGCTAAAATGAGTGTCTTACTCAAAAAATAATAACAAAGAAAATGTTTTTATCGGTTGTTCGTGATACAAAAAGGGTGTTTTCTGGGTCAGTACGAGGTATGGATATATAATGGTACAGCATAATATGAATGCGTGTATATGCCGATCAGCTGGTGAGGTCTAAACAAGTCAAGGCCAGCCAATGTCGGAGTACGTGAACAGTTGGCTCTATGTAGTTGAATTTTTGTCCTAAAAATGTATGCGTAAATGTATATGGTACAGTGAACAAACCTGTTCAACCGTGGTGACATTAAATGATTAATTGGCATTACAAACAGAACTTATTGGGTGACATGAATATAATTTGCTGATTTTCTGGAGTGATTAAAATAGCCGAAACTCAGAACATCTATAGATCGTTGAGTCAAGGTTGAACAAAAAGGGTAGTCGGATATTTTGCGGGCGGGCAAATACAACAGACCACTTGGAGGCGGCTGTAAGCAATACGAAACGCGATGTATGAGGCTTCAAGGCACTGCACACGAAGTTCTCAAGCTGAGGGGGCAGCTGGGATAGCTGAATCGGCTGAAATCTACCTGAATGTGGATTTTTATTGAAAACAGATCATATAATAACGAATTAAGCAGCTCGTCAGTTTTATCAATCTTGTGTCAGGAAGCAAAATAAAAAAGAGTACTATACGAAACTTGGAAGGTGTACGTATAAGTTAAATCTCATTGGTTCAGTATGGCGCAATTCGTTTTTCTTTTCTTTTTGTGTGATTAGTCGTGTTTTCATTTTCTGGTCTTATTGGAGTGAGGAGTTTTTATGCGTTAACTAATGAAGGATCATTTACTCGAGCGAACTAATTTCATTGTGTAGAGCTTTTGTTACAGATTATCCGATTTTAATGCGGTTTGCGGTAATTAACGAACAACCCAATCTTTTCGATGCGCAGTGTCGAGAAAGAATATTGTTTAAAAAAAACTATAGAAACGCACGACATTTATCTTACTTCCATACTGTTGAAGTCAGAACAGTTTGACGTTTTGGATGCTCCATTCAATATCTGCTGTAAACTACGAAATAATAAACATTTATGACCTTCACGAACTTATGCTATAATCATGTTTGGCATGCCACATGGTAATCAAACTTGTTAATTGGCACAAGTCATATCTTGATTGATTGATTGATTGATTGATATATGGGGTTTAACGTCTCAAAACCACCATATAATTATTAGCAACGCCGTAGTGGAGGGCTGCGGAAATTTAGACCACCTGGGGTTCTTTAACGTGCACCAAAATGTGAGTAAATGGGCCTACAATATTTCCACCTTTATCGGAAATGCAGTCGCCGCAGCCGAAATTCAATCTCGCGACCTGTGGGTCAGCAGCCGAGTACCTTAGCCCCTAGACCACCGCGGCGGGACAGTCATACCTTCTTGTGCAGGACTTCGTAGTTTTCGTAATTTTTTCTTTATTTATGCTTTTTTGCGTTGCTTATAAAAAACGGAACAAATCATTAAATTTTCATCCTTCTTGAGTGTTTTGCCGCAAACCAAATTAATACTGGGCAGCTTGTGACAAAACCACGGCCCATTGAAATAAGTTAGTTCTGAAATAATCACCCTGCATAATAATTGCTGCGGTTTCGCTTGCCAAAGCCACTATATATGGTTACGAGGTACGTAGCAGTGGAGGGTTTTCAAAAATTACGTCCATATCGCTGTTATTTGATGGTCACGTAAATCTATGAACACGAGGCTTTTACAATTCGCCTCCATCGAAATGGGCCCGCCACGACCGATATCGCTCCCGCGACCTTCGGTTCAACATGCGGCCGAGCTCCATCAACGCCGGACCATTGTGGCACGCACCGCACCTTTAACGCGAGTGTGTGTTTGCCTGAAATCGGACACTGCAAATGCAGATGTTGGCTTTTGCTGGTGCTCCCAGAACTCCTAGCTTTATATTTCATTGCACAAGCTTTGCTAACATTCTGCCCTCCTACTGGCAGATACTCGCAGTGACCCGCCCTTTTTTCGTCGCTGCATGCGTGCGGATACTTGTCGGGGCTTCATCGCAAATGATCAGCTGAGTGACGAAACGGATATATATATATATATATATATATATATATATATATATATATATATATATATATATATATATATATATATATATATAGTGGGAGTAATAATTCAATGGGCCAGTTAGTCTTCGTGAAGGTATGGGATATGGCACAACGGGAGCGTTGTCAACAAGGATAAATATATTTATTTCCCAACAGTTTCGGGAGGGGACCTCCCTTCATCCCCTGATAACTCATCCCCTGATGAAGGGAGGTCCCCTCCCGAAACTGTTGGGAAATAAATATATTTATCCTTGTTGACAACGCTCCCGTTGTGCCATATCCCATATATATATATATATATATATATATATTGCCACATTATCTCCTCGCGTTATGTTATCGCCCCGTTTTACTGTCAGTAATTCTCTTTCGCAAATCACGCCTACACTGTTCGAGAAGCTTCGGGATGGCAGTAGATAATTTTGTTAAGATTACGCCCGCTTCGTGAACATTACAGTTTATGCGGGAACCTATACGTCACCGCTAGCGATAACGCTGGAATACTCGACGGCAAGGGTATAAATGCCGACACACTTCGCCGCTTGTCAGTTGATCGATGGCCGACGCTCTGTTTGCCGCTATCAGTGTCAGTGTGTTGCTGTAATGTGACTTTCCTCTTGCTTGGCCACAAGTTTCACCCGAATAAACAGTTTCTTCTTCGACCTGGAGTCTGCTCCCTTCGTTCACGTCACGACCCCGTGACAGTATTTTACATCTTCGAAAAAGAACTTTTTTACGGATACCGAAAAGAAAAAAAAAAGTTCAGCGCAAACTGCCGAACTATTTCAGCGTTTCTGAACAACAGTGCGTCGGCTGTGGTTCGTGTGCCGACGTTGCTCCGCATTTTTTTTACGCGGAGGGAAATCATTTGACCTCGCAAGAACCTTTGCTGTTGTTTGACACTAGGTGCGCCTATTTCAATTTTTTTGAGCTGGCCCTGGACGATGCGATATTGGACGATGCGATACATGGCACTGAAAAATTAACTTGAGCGCCCTCACAAATGCGCCTCGACAACTTTTTCGAAGTCTGGGGCGTCTTTTAATCCAGCAATAGCGTTTGCCGGGTAGTTCGTTCGACATTTTTATGACACCTCGCCGGAAAGAGCTTCTAAATGTGTCGGTATCTCTTGATATGACACGATCATGGTTACTTCGAGGGTTTATTTTTCCTTGAGCGCCTTTTGCCACGAACATATCGCTAATTTTTCGCGAGTGAACTGGCAGATGGGTATACTTGTGCATGGCTTACCCAGCGAAAAATGAGAGCTGCATTAAGGGTGCACGACGTCACTCATTCACGCAGTCGTTCACTGTTTATAAGCTGCGTTTGCATGAATGTGGCCCGTCGTGCATGGCGTCGCATTTCTAGAGCATTGCACCGTGTGTGTATACAGCGCCAATGCGCTTGGAAGGCGCATTGCATTAATACGCCAATTTGGCCCATTAATGCGCCAAATTAGCCGGGTACGGCTAATTTGACTAACGCGACGCTCGTAAACGCGATCGCTTGATGGCGTGGCCAGTGCTTAGCCATAGCTCACTTGCTGAAACCGGTTCCGGCTTGTTTCGAATGATGCGCTACATGCAAAAGCTGTCGCATAGTGTCACCGTATGATGCGCAAGGAAACGCGATGGGCTCCACTGTGTCGCACTCTGTTAATGGGGCTGTGGTCAGGGCACGGTGCAAGAATACTTCAGGTGAGCCAACGCCGGGACAATCCGCTGCCCGATAATGTTCTGCTTCGCTAGGAGCCTGGAAGATGGCGCTACAAACTTTTCCCGGCATCTACTCCCCCTTCTGGTGTAGGAAAGCCCCGTGATGTAGAAAAGTAGCGGCACTCATTTATCGTCGCCACAACACCCTCGCCGCATCGTCAACCTCCTCCTTTATCACCATCTCTTTTGCGGCGCCGCTCTATGCGTGTCGCGTGGTTGATATCGCACGATTACCTGCTGGTTCTCTCGTATTTGGAAACCGTCGCTCACGTGCCGGATGTGCTTTGCGGAATTCACAAGCAGCCCGCCACGGTCCTGAAAGCCCTTTGATCAAGATCAAGCGGCTTTACCGGTCCTCAGTCCGGCGAGCCATCTATCGGCACGCCGCAAACGAGAACATAGTTGGTCCCCTCCCCGCCAAGCGCTCGCTTCGCGTCGTTCACTCACCTGATTGATTGGTTAAAACTTTATTTTTGTTCTGAGAAGACGCAGGGGAGACCCCGCGCCACCCGGCTAATCCCACGTTGAGACCGTCAAGCCGAGCTTGGCGGCCCTTTCACGGGCACTCTGGACGGCCAGGGTTTGATCCTCAAGTTCGGGGCTGCGTAAGAGCGCAGCCCACCTGTCCTCGCTGAGGGCGGGGCCGATGGCTTCACATTCCCACAACACATGATTGAATGTGGCTAACAGTTCACAAGCGGGGGAATCCGCACTTGGATACCGTTCAGGGTAGATGACATGAAGAACCGCAGGGTTAGGATACGCACTGATTTGCAATAGTCTTAGGGTGACTGCCTGCACCCTGCACAAGGCCGGGTGTCGGAGAGGGAACACCCTTCTTGACAGATAGAAATGCTTTGTTATTTCGTTGAACGTAAGTAAGGGTTTCCAGCGAGGCAGAGGGACTATGGAGGCGGCGCGGTCAGTGAGTCCTCGCGCAGCCTCGTGTGCGCCCCCGTTCGGGTTAGAGGTAGAGCCCTCAGTCGACCCCAGGTGAGCGGGAAACCAAGTGAGAGAATGGGGCGTGATACTCCTGACGCTTTGGAGAATGCGGAGGGCCTGAGGGGCTACCATCTCGGTTTCGTAGGCTTTGATAGCCGCCTTGGAGTCGCTGTATATTGACTCTCTGCGACTATCTAATAGCATAGCCAGCGCTATTGCAACCTGTTCAGCTATCACGGGCTTCGATGTGCGTACTGTGGCGGAGCATGCAAGTGAGCCTGGAATATGAGTCGACGATGGAAACAGCGAATGCCTCTTGTTGGACATATGGCGCAGCATCCACAAAGCTTGCATCAGTGGGGTTGCTACGAACGTGCTCGAGCAGAGCTCTACCCCAGGCCCTACGCCGACCGACGTTGTGCGCAGGGTGCATATTGCGGGGAATGGGTGCGATGCGCAGTTGAGCCCTGATGTTTCTGGGAACCTGCATAGAATCGGGGCACTGGTCAATAGAGTTGAGGCCCAAATCATCTAGTATTTTGCGGCTCGATTTGGTTCCGGAAAGCCTGAGCAGCTGTGAGCGCTCTTGCTCCTCGATGATCTCTTCAAGTGTATTGTGAACTCACCTAAAGTATCCTTGCACCGTGGGTCAGGGTAGAAGGCTTCCGCTTCCTTCCGCTCTTATTCACCTGATGCTTGCTCAGCGCATCAGGCCTGGGTGAGCTGACGTCATGGTAACGGGCCGGTGACGAATTAGACCTCTTGTGGTCTATACGTTTTGAAGCTTTAGTGTAGCGAGGGAATAATTGGTACTTTCGAGTGTCTCGAGAAGAGCCCGGGCGACAAACAAAATCACGATATGATTATTTGAGGCACGTGGGCGACTAAAGACTAATTCTGACCATCTGGGACTCTTAAGCGTGTATATAAGTGTATGTCACCTGTCGCCACAATGTTTCTTCATTACACCCTTAGAAATGTGGCAGTGACGGTCGGGATTGCATGCTCGAGTTCAGCAGCACGACACCATAACCTACCGCGACCAACGACTGTAATTTCAACGTATATACGCATTCATTACGTGCAGAAGCCATGCACATGGGTTACCGTGTTACGTTATATTCAGCGACAGTGTCCGCAGTAAGCAGGCATTCAACGCTCGTCTTTCATGCGTGCTGTTTCAAATCATGCCTCCGCAAGGACTTACTCGCTGGATTCCGTGCCGACCGGTTGTGCCCTCACGATCTCCGACGTCGGCGTAGCTCTGGCCGACTGGGCTCACCCTACGTCATCTCCTGACGCCGATCTCCGACGACAGCGTAGCTATGACCTACTGGACTTGCTCTACGCCTTCTCCTGACGCCGTCAAAAGCTCTCGCAAGTGGTGCCCCGTCCTCGGACTCCCGTGAACGCGTTTCCATCTTTCCTATTTCTCATCCCCTCGATATGTCGTCGCTCGCTGGCTTACCTCATCTCTCTTTCTTTCCCTCTACACCTTTGTTCCTATCCTCTTAATCCCTTCTCACCCCCATCCCTTGTGAGCTACTGCTGAGGTGTCGCACCCTGATGCAGACAGTTGCGGGGCTCACTTTTCTCTTCTTTTCCTTCTTATACATAAACACCCCCTCCCGCCCCCGCAGTAAGAAGCAGTGCAGAAACTTGAATTGTTGTGGTCCACATGAGGGAGCGAGTCTTGTTTTTTTTCTGTCCTTGTACCATGGGCGCAGCTGCATTATCACTTGGATTTCCTGCGTAACTAATTCGAAAGCGCAGCTTTTAGGTGCCCGTTCTGCGGTCTATGGAAGGATCAAAGACGGCCGCAGAGCGAAGGCGGAGTGCAAAGGAGACTAAAGGCGAGAAGGAGGAACCGAGAAAATAACATGAGCCTCGGAAGATTGTCATTTTGCCGATGACCTCCACGGTAAAGTTGAGCGTGTGCGCCGGAACCGCAATTGGAAACGAAGCGACGTATGAGTGGATGCGATGAATGCTGTAAAAAAAAAAAGCGTTCGCCAACTAACGTAACGTTGCGGTTACTGACCATGTCAAAGTGATAACATGACAAGTATAGAAGTAGTTATTAGACCTGCGACCTTCGAATAACGCGTTCGATGCTCTACCACTGAGCTACCACGGCGGCTATCCCCCAGCCACTTTATTGGGTATATATGTGAATTTATCATTTATAAGGGTATAGCGCACCACGACAAGGACACAAGAAAAGAGACGCCCGCACACACAGCGCTAACTTGCAACTATTGTGTTATTTGCGATCACACAGCACTTGCAACTATTGTTTTATTTGCGATCACACAGCATGTGTGATCGCAAATAAAACAATAGTTGCAAATTAGCGCTGTGTGTGTTCGTCTCTCTTCTTGTGTCATTGTCGTGGTGTGCTATATCCTTATAAATGATGAACCCCAACCAACTAGCCCGGCAACGTGCCTTAGCAAATGTGAATTTAAACGTGGGAGTGTCAGTCAGCGCCATCTGTAGCCATGGCGGCGAGTGTGGCACACTCTTCATGAGCCTGTGTGGCGTCACGTAGCACGTGAACTTATTACGAGCTGGCAGATGACCAATAATCCCTCGTATACAACCTAAGGCACCAAGTCTGCCAGTACGAGACCCTCGTTAATGAATAAGTATTATCAGCAGTATTCATACAATTCTCATATATATATATATATATATATATATATATATATATATATATATATATATATATATATATATATTGCCACAAGGCAGTAGTGGGATTGGGGCATAAAGCAGTAGAGGGTCCCAGACTGAAAGAAAAGACTACGAAGTGGATAGAGACTGGTTCCAGCCCGCCAGTGCGCCAGGCATTGTCATCACGTGTAATCGTTGTAAATATCTGTAAATATACGTTTTCTTGTAAGATTATTGGTGGAGGTGCTGGGTACGCCTACCTCTGGCTTTTCCGGCAAACCAACACGGAACTTCGGAGTGGTCGCCACCTTCATTTTCCTGCAATGGCTCAACAGGCCCACCCACAAGAGCAACAGCAGCCGCAGCTGCAGCAGCAGCAGCACCAGCACCAGCACCAGCAGCACCAGCAGCACCAGCAGCAGCAGCACCAGCTGCCTCCTCTGATTCTCCTGCCTCCACGAGACCCCGGAACCTTCTCGGGCACAGGCAAGGACAAGGTGAATGTTGAAGATTGGGTCGCTTTGTACGAGCGCGTGAGCGAATACTATAGGTGGGACCCTACGTTGATGCTGGCCAACGTTGTATTTTACTTGCGGGATACGGCGCTCACCTGGTATGAGACGCATGAGTCGGAGTTGACCAGCTGGGACGTTTGCAAATTGAAGCTTCTCGAGTTATTCAGCAGGCCATTTGGGCGACAGCAGGCCGCGAGGAAAGACCTGGAATGTCGCGTGCAGACATCGACGGAATCGTATGTATCCTACATACAGGACGTATTGGGCCTCTGTCGAAAGGTGGACGAGAACATGAGCGAAACTGACAAAATCGCTCACATATTGAAGGGAATTGCCGATGACGCCTTCAATTTGTTGATCGTTAAAGATTGCGCCACCGTCGACGCGGTTGTGAAGGAGTGTCAGCGCTTCGAGCATGCCAAGAACCGTCGCATAACCCGCCAGTTTGCGCGTCTGCCTAATACTGCAGCCACTTCGACCTGTGAAGACAGCCCCAAGTTCACGAAAGCTACATCGTCCGAAAATGTCACCCGAATCGTTCGTCGTGAACTCGAAGCAATGGCTCCTGCAGCCATCGCCTCTGACGGTCCTAAAGACAACGCATCCACCGTCTCCCTCATCCAAGCCGTCGTTCGCCAAGAAATAGCAAATCTCGGCATCACACCTGTTTGCGCCGTTCGCCCCACCGAGAGCTCGGCTTCTGTAAACCAGATTCCGGTGTACCCTTCACGCTACCCTTCCCGCTACCGGAACCCTGCTGAATGGAGAACGTCGGATGATAGACCGATCTGCTTTCACTGCTCTCGCGCCGGCCACATTGCACGCTACTGTCGCAATCGTTGGTCATCCAATTCATCTTGGAACACTGGGGCATGGCGTCGCTTTGAAGGCAGTTCTCGCCGCTTTTCTACTCCGCACGATCCACAGCCTGCTCCTACTAACGTTCAGGACCGAAGGTTCAGCCGGTCACCATCACCCCAAGGCCGCCGATCTCTCTCGCCGATGATTTCTCGATCTAGGTCCCCTGCACGACCTGGGCCCTCAACCTCGGGAAACTAGACCATGCAGCTCCCGGAGGTGACGCTGCATTAACGACCCATTCTGCAAATCCTCTATTGACGATTCCTACACGCCGCAATATTTTGGACCTTTTGGTGGATGACGTTACCGTTGCAGCCCTCATAGACACTGGTGCACACATTTCAGTCATGAGCGCTGCTCTCTGTATTAAACTGCGAAAAGTGATCATGCCTCCTATTAAGTGTGCAGTAATGCTTGCCGATGGGAGCACATCTGCCGTTCTCGGCATGTGTACCTCTCGCGTGTGTATTGCTGGGCGTCAGACCGTCGTATTGTTCACCGTGCTTGAGCAGTGCCCACACATGACGTGATTCTTGGCCTCGACTTTCTCTCTGCGCACTCCGCCCTTATCGACTGCTCGACGGGTCTTCTTCAGTTGGAACTGCCTTTTGACGCCGCTGTTGCCCATGATGCTCAAAGTCGCCTTTGTGCCACCGAGTTCCTGCATCTTCCGCCGCTTCATCCGAAATTTCGCCGATATTGCGCGGCCTCTCACCGAGCTTCTTAAAAAAGACGTCCCATTTACTTGGAATTCGCCTCAGAGTGCTGCATTTTCGGCGCTCATTGCAGCCCTCACGACTACGCCAATATTAGCCCACTTCGATCAGACTGCCCCGACAGAAGTTCGTATGGACGCGAGTGGCCACGGAATTGGTGCTGTTTTAGCTCAGCGTCAGCATGGACGTCACTGTGTCATCGCCTACGCCAGCCGCCTTTTATCCCCTGCCGAGAGGAACTATTCCATCACCGAAAGAGAGTGTCTTGCTCTTGTTTGGGCTGTCGCTAAATTTCGCCCGTACCTCTTCGGCCGCAGTTTTACGGTTGTAACTGATCATCATGCACTCTGCTGGCTTTCCTCGCTAAAGGATCCCACGGGACGTCTCGGTCGTTGGTCTCTACGCCTCCAAGAATACACCTTCTCGGTCGTCTATAAATCTGGTCACCTCCATCAAGACGCCGACTGCCTGTCACGGTATCCAGTGGATCCACCAGACGCCACAGAGAGAGCTACGGAGGCTTGCGTCTTATCAATATCAGACTTTCTTGATATCGCTTCTGAGCAACGCCGCGACCCGGATTTACTTCCCATCATAGAAAGCCTGAGTTCCGCTACTCCACCCACTTCTCTGAACTTGTATTTCCTTCATGAAGGAGTTCTCTACCGCCACAACATGCGCCCTAATGGTCCTGACCGCCTTCTCGTCGTGCCTTCCCATTTGCGTGTAGATGTTCTCCGACAGCTTCACGATGAACCTGCCGCTGGTCACCTGGGAGTCACCCGCACTTATGATCGCGTCCGGCGCCGTTTTTTCTGGCCACGCCTATATCACTCTGTGCAAAAGTATGTCGCCAGCTGCGACCTTTGTCAACGTCGAAAACGACCAACATCGCTTCCAGCTGGCCTTCTTAACCCTATTGAGATCCCTGCTGAACCATTCTACCGCGTAGGGCTCGACCTTCTCGGGCCATTTCCCACTTCTGCATCCGGGAACAAATGGGTTGCCGTGGCGACCGACTACGCGACACGTTACGCGATCACCCGCGCTCTTCCAACCAGCTGCGCTACCGATGTCGCCGACTTTCTGCTACATGACATCATATTGCATCACGGCGCTCCTCGACAGCTCGTTACTGATCAAGGCCGATACTTTTTATCTCGCGTCGTCCAGGATATCGTACGTTCCTGTTCCACGAACCACAAGTTCACAACGGCATACCATCCACAAACTAATGGACTTACAGAGCGCCTGAATCGCACTATCACGGACATGTTGTCAATGTATGTTTCTCCAGACCACCGTGACTGGGACGCAACGTTACCCTACGTCACCTTCGCTTACAACTCCTCCAGATATGACACCGCAGGCTATTCCCCGTTCTACCTTCTTTATGGACGGGAACCCTCTCTGCCTCTTGATACACTCCTTCCCGCTGGTTCAAGCTCCCCTGTCACATACGTCCGCGATGCCATAGAGCGAGCCGACGCAGCACGACAGATTGCCCGAGAACGACTCATGCTTTCTCAAGCCTCTCAGAAAGATCGATACGATCGTCACCACCGCGAAGTTTCGTATGCACCAGGTTCTCTCGTACTCTTGTGGACCCCATGTCGTCACATCGGCCTCTCAGAAAAACTTTTATTTCGCTATGACGGACCATACAAAGTCCTTCGCAAGATCACCAACCTCACCTACGAGATACAGCGAGTCGTCGACGAAGCGCACTCAATGCCACCACCATCCACTGTTGTGCACGTCGTCAGACTGAAGCCTTATGTGTCACCCAACACTCCCCTTTCGTGACAAGCGCCGGGTCGGCGCTTTAACGCCGCGGGGTAGTGCCACAAGGCAGTAGTGGGATTGGGGCATAAAGCAGTAGAGGGTCCCAGACTGAAAGAAAAGACTACGAAGTGGATAGAGACTGGTTCCAGCCCGCCAGTGCGCCAGGCATTGTCATCACGTGTAATCGTTGTAAATATCTGTAAATATACGTTTTCTTGTAAGAATATATATGTATATATATATATATATATATATATATATATATATATATATATATATATATATATATATATATATATATATATATATATATATATATATAACACGCTTGGAGAGCTGCACTCAAATTTTGCAATAAGAAGTGCCGCAATCATCGGTGAATGTTTGGGCGTGAGAGTGAAATTTTGTTTCGTCCATTGCTCTAGACCTACTTGCAAAAGCCTCCATTTATTTATTTATTTATTTATTTATTTATTTATTTATTTATTTTTACATGCTGTAACCTCAACAAGGTTATTGCAGGAGTTGGGAAACAACAAGGACAGATCGACATTCATCAACAGGCTTCCAGAGGAAAAAGCTGTTTTGGACATGTCAGTGCGGATGAAAAAAGTTGCAATGTTAAGAGCATGGTCACCCCTCGTGGACGAAGATTTGGAAAATTTCAGATATGGTTCGAGAGTGCTGAAGCGAGAAGAATTGATTTAAATGTGCAAACATTTTAGCTATTCATCGTGGCGACATTTCGCAGGTGTAGTAGACCTAGCTCGAGAAGGAAATTTGTGTCATAAGGATACCAAGGCACTTAAATTCGAACACCCTGCACAAACTAACATTGATGAAACCGTAGTCAAATGTCAACGAGCACGAACGTCTTGTAAATGACATAATGGCCGTCTCGGAGAAAACAATGTTCATTTGCCAAGATTTGAACCAGCCACGAAAATGAGCAAATGAACTGCTAAGAATGGCATGATCCAGTAGATATTTTAGAGTATGATACTGGACGCAGTCATCAGGCAAACTTTCACAGAAGTGTGCAAGGGTAGGTCATTAATATAAAGCAGGAATAACAAGGGTTCGAGCACAGAACCCTGGAGAACTCCTGACGAAACCGGCATAGAAGGCGAGTCAGTAGAGTTGAAGCACACATATTGTGACCGCTGCAAAAGAAAGTCAGATATCCAGTCAACCAGTGATGCATTATTTTGTATAAAAAATTGTGCAATAATTAGGTTGTGATACAATCTCTAAGGCCTTGGCAAAATCAAATTATACAGTATCAACCTGACAACCTACGTCTAAACAGCTGCAGATGTAAAGAACGAATTCTGTCAGTTGAGTAATAGCGCCAAGACCATGTCTGAAGCCATGCTGGGAAGTGTTCAAAATTTTGTTTGTTTCAAGTAATTCTATGATGTGTTTGAAGGTAATATGCTCTAGTGTTTCACAAGAATGTGCTGTTAGAGGTATGGGTCTATAATTGCCTAATAATTGAGCATTACCCGATTTCAATAAAGAAAGAATGGAAGCATGTTTCCACGATGAAGGAAGTGTCTCTTGCGAGAGACATTTCCTGAAAATGATTGTAAGGCAACTGCTACACCAAAAAGTGTATCTAACAAGGAAAGCTGCGAGGATGCCGTCGGGACCACACGATTTCTTGGTGTCTAAGTTTAAAATGAGGTTGAGTACGCCCTCAAGTGACACTGACACATAATCGATTCCAGGATGAGAATTTGAATGAAAAGCAGGAATGTCCGAGTTGTCAGTCGTGAAGACGGAGTGGAAGTTGGTATTGAAGGCTGAAGCGATTATCTCCGGATCAGAAGCTGAAACATTGTTAATTGTCATCGTGTGCGATGAATAACCAGATGCTAGGATATCTTTCCAGAATTTACGGGGATTCGCTTTCATTAGCTTTGGCAAGGAAACCTTGTAATAATGTTCTTTAGCCCCACCGCGGTAGTATAGTGGCTAAAGTACTCGGCTGCTGACCCGCAGGTCGTGGGATCGAATCTCGGCTGCGGCGGCTGCATTTCCGATGGGTGTGCTCAGATTTGGGTGCATATTAAAGAACCCCAGGTGGTCGAAATATCCGGAGCCTTCCACTACGGCAACTCTCATAATCATATGGTGGTGTTGGGACGTTAAACCCCACATATCAATCATCAATCAATAATGTTCTTTAGCGGCCTTCATTTGAGCAGATACTTCTTTTCTGGTGCTAACAAACTGTTGAAGCTGTGTCGAGTCACCAGAGCGCTTTGATCGACGTAGTATGGCCACACGACGTGATAAATCCAAGATGTACCTAGTCATTCAGGGTATTTCAGTGTTAGTTTTCTTTGCTTTCAGTGGAATGAAACGTTTAATGCACTTACTAACAAGGATTTCGAAAAAAGTAGATAATGTGTTGACATCACTGGTATTTTTTAGCTCAAATTCTTGAAATATACTGGGTGTTTCAAAAAAAGTGTTTGAAATTCTGAAAAAAAATTTTTGGAAATGCGATATTCGTGCAGTGCCTTCACAGTTACTTATTCCGCAGTCGTCTAAAGGCGTCATTTGCACCTGTAATTGAGCATGCTAAATATATAACTACTACTTAGTGGAGTTTGGTGGTTACGTCTAATGGGACAACTGAAATCTTTCGTGCGAAAAAAAAACTATTGCAGCTTTGGGATTTCAAAAAGCGGCCTCTAGTAATACTTGCGAAGTAATGAAATTTATCGAAATGCAGGAATGCTGTACATTGATTTTTTTAGGAGTTTGGACACATTTCTGGAATAACCCGGCATGATGTCTCTTAAGAGTTGAATAATATTCCCCCACCCCTACAAAAAGTTCTCCACCGCATCTGTAGATGTCTTTAGCACCTCACTATATCTGAGGTGTCAATACGAAAATGTGTTGACGTGTCTATAAAGAATACGTGGTGTAGCTGTTAGACCGTCTCGACGTGGCTTTGTACAGGGAAAAAAATCGTGTGTTGATTGTTCCCGCTAAGGAAAGAAAACAGAAGGGAAGAGAATTGATTGATTGATATGTGGGGTTTAACGTCCCAAAACCACTATATGATTATGAGAGACGCCGTAGTGGAGGGCTCCGGAAATTTAGACCACCTGGGGTTCTTTAACGTGCACCCAAAAAGGGAAGAGAAAGGCAGGGATGTTAGCCGGTTTAGAATAACCGTTATTCTACCCTATACAAAGGAAAGGGATGGGGAGCTTGGAAGTTATATTAGTATAGCTGAACGAAAAGAAATGTAAGCTTAAGGGCTAGTTTTCTTTGTTAGACAAAGGAAACGAGCTTTTAAATTTACACTTCTTTCCTTCATTCAAAGCGCGGGTCTCGTTTTGGCAAAATCGATGTGTTCAGGCAGCATGCGACAGATTATTGGTAAGCTGCCAGCTCGTAATACGATCACGTAATACGTAACGCCAACAGGCAAAACAGGGTGTCCCACGCTCGCCGTAATTGCTAATGCCGGCGCTGACTGGAGCTCCCACGTTTTAGGACACATACGGGGGTTGTACCAAAAGTAACATTCTCAGTGATCTCTAGTATCGAGGGAAGGTGCTAGCCTAAATCCGACAACAGCGCCGTGCCTAGTGGTTCCCCCTCTCTCGAGCCTGCCCATCCGCGATCCGTCGCTCAGTGTTCGCTTGGCAGCCGTCAGAGATGGAAGTATTGATTGCCGCTCCCGCCAAGTGCGAGGTTCAAACAGTAACTCGTTTTCTACACGCAAAGAAGTTACCATGCATAAAGATTCATCGGCAACCGACTGAAATGTTATGGTGAAGAGTGCATGTCCGTTCAGCCCATCCGCAAAGGGTGCAGGGCTTTTACAGCGAAAGCTGTATATGGCTAGGAGCAACAAGAAACTGTCCAGCAGCGTAGAGTTACTGTATATGCTACCTTTAGGTAGCAGAGTTGCGCCACTGTTTTCCAGGTGCCGCTCGCTCCGCCTACAGGACTTCAGCGCCCCTGTTCGCCGAACGCCATCACGTGGTCATAAGTGGTTAAAATGCACTGCGGAGAAGCCAACGCTACGATGATTCCGGGCAGATCAAGCGTGGTTGACATCGGCTGTTGTATCCCATCAGCTGTCGTGAGTTGTGATTGTAATACGAGCGCAATAGAGAGCCGTGCGTAATATTGGCGTCACACGGGCACTCTCGATCGCTGTTCAGCTCCATTCAGTTGAAGGCGATACAAAAACAGCTAGCCCCCTCACACAGTTAACGAATGAGTCCAACATGACGAAAAAATTTTATCCCTAACTCGTTCGATTGCCTTCAAAAGTGCAAAAGTATTTTCATATTTGTAAATGAGAAAAACAGCGTAAAAGGCGAAGCTAGTGTAATTAACCATAAATATGTATCTTACTGTTTCAACGAGCTACGCACTTTGTTTTATCATTACATACCAAGAACGTAAGCATCAAATCAAGGCTTTTAGGTGTGACCGAAGCAACCGCGTTTCACTCATACTTAAAAAAATTAAAGAAAGTGAAAAAATTAATAAAGCAATGCTAGTACCACAATCCCTCAATATTGAGAGACTATGTAGCACTCTGAAGCGCGAGCGTTGCTCCTCCGTGGGCAGTGATTGGCTTTCCCACAGGACATTTGAACCCACGATGGCGTACCTTGGCGCAACTCTGCTACCTAAAGGTAGCATATATAGTAACTCTACGGCAGCGGTGTCACGAGCGGTCTTTATTGGCTGTACTTTCAGTTACGTCATTCGCAGCGTCGTACCCAAGCACACGCGCCATTGGCTGCGTTGTGAGTGACGTTGTCCATCTTGTCGCAACCGGGGCACCGAACACGTGTGCATCAGTTTCTATACTGAAACCTTTCACATGGGTCAGCCACGGACAGCTGAGGCCGACAGTGGAAACGTTAGATAGCTCGCATTCGCCGGGCCGATGGTGCAGTCTGGGAAGGATGAGTGCCGGCATAAACTATGTCCCAATGATCCGGCAGTCTTCGAAGCCGCGAACGGGAATGCAAGCGCCGATGGCGGACAGATCCTGCAACTCACGCTGCTGAACTAACTCGCGGTGTCCAACGCTTTCTACAACGCAACTTGGAGCAAGCGCCATTTCGGGCACGACAGCGTCCACGTGACGCTGGCGGGAGTGCGTTCGCCGGGGCGAACGCTCACTTTTGGCGGGAGTTTTTCCGGCGTCACTTTGGCTTCGGCTGCGACGTCTGTGACCGCCTGTGGTTCGAGAACAGCCACTGTAATTGACGCACTGTGAAACGCATTTAACTGCTTATTGTACGCCTCCATGACCGTGATGATATTGCGAGGCACAGTGTGCGGCATGTGAAATAAACACTCTAAACCCAAGCCAAACGTGTGTCTAATCGAATTAGGAAGCATGAACATGTAACCAGTAATTTTGAAGGGCTTCAAAGAAGCGTCGTGTTGAACCACTACTAAACGCCGCGGCCACACGCTTCAGCTTTCGCTGGTTGACCATTTGTGCGGAGTGCGTGGGAGGTGATTTTTATTATTGTTGAAGGGAGGGAACTTCTTGTTGCCTCTCTGCAAGAAGAAGTTGTTGGACGCTATCGTCACGGGAGACGGAACGTGGGTGTTTTTCACTACACCCTCAAAACAAGATCGTCAGTGGCGTCGATGTGGTTCACATACCCCTGCCCTTCAAGAGCGACGATGGAGTTCGAGCACAGTTCACACGCTTCCTCAACAGGTTGGCGGTTCAAAAGTGTGTAAAAAAAGGCTATGTTGAAAAAAATATACAAACGTGTAAGCTTTTAAACGATGTATAAATTAATAACAATAAACAATGTTTTATACTTGTAAAAATATGGGAACCTTACTTTTGGTACAAACCTCACATATATCATATACAGTGACCAGAGGGATGATTGATTGATATGTGGGGTGTAATGTCCCAAAACCACCATATGATTATGAGAGACGCCGTAGCGGAGGGCTCCGGAAATTTCGACCACCTGGAGTTCTTTAACGTGCACCCAAATCTGAGCACACGGGCCTACAACATTTCCGCCTCCATCGGAAATGCAGCCACCGCAGCTGGGATTCGATCCCGCGACCTGCGGGTCAGCAGCCGAGTAGTACCTTAGCCACTAGACCACCACGGCGAGGCGGCGGAGGGATGACCGTCGCCGTGTACCTCAGTGATAGAGCATTGGACGCGTTATTCGGAAGTCGAAGGTTCCATCCCTACCGGCGGAACGTTGTCTCTAAAATTTATTTTGAGTGCAAACACACGACACACTCACGCACACACACTCAGACGTCAAACACGCCCAGCGCTCACTTCTAGCTGATTTATTCATAGCACGAACGCTTAAATATATACAAGTGGCACATGAGCGCATTAAAATCAGAGAAGACACACAGCGCACACTATTAGGACATACATTTTTTTCCTCTCACAGCCTTGAACTTATAAACTGAGACTCGCCATAGGAAACAAATATAGCAAATGGACGCTTGCACAGTGGTCCTTATTTTTTTAAATGATATAAGCCTGTAACACTTCACGTGCAGTTTTTTTTTGTGATTTTGCAAATTATCTTATTATCACGGAATCGTGCGTCACAGCCACACAATATAGCATGCATGCGCAACCAGGTGCGCATACTTGTCATCTCATTTTTGTTAATTTTTGAGCGTGCTCTCTTAACCGGACATTGATACATCTTTCAGTTTGACCGATGTACACCTTACCGCAGGATAAAGGTATACCGAGTACACGGCCCCCGTGGAACATTTCAAAGGCCTTTCATGCTTCTTCTCGCAGCCGCGCTTTTTGCTATCGCAATTACGTTGTGACAAATTCCCAATTTTCTCGGATGCCGAAAACATTATCGGTACACCGTGCCTGCCCGCGACTTTCTTGAAATTGTGCGAGAGCTTACGGATATATGGCACAACTTGTGGTCTAATCCGTGAGGGCTGGATAGCAGTCATCGCTTCCCGTGTTTCACGTTTGCACTGCTGCAGAAGTGATTCTGCAACGGCCGTAATGACCGATCGAGGGAACCCAGCAGCCTCTTATCGGCTCACCTGATTAAGGAAACCAAGTTTCATGATATGTGGGCGCGACCTCGTCAGCGCTGACTCCAAGAAAAGAGAGGCTACGTCCCTCTTGACAATCTTTGAGTGAGCAGATTCGTATACGGCAACAGCTTCTTCTTTTCATGAGGATGATAAAACCGGCAAAAATGTTCATCGTTCCACGTGAGGCTCATCTCCAAAAATTGCAGACAAGCTTCTCGCGGTTACCCAACACTGAAGGAAACACCTCGTCCTATAGTCTTTTCAAAAACGTTCAAAATGTATTCGGGGAATGCAAGGTCTTCCTATTTATTTAGAAGAATAAAAAAAACGTCTACATATCTAAAAATCTTTGAAACATCCCCTTTAAAAAACATAATACAAGTCAATATCTACTTCATCCAAAAAATATCGCAGGGAATCAGCGCAACACAAGAACCAATGCAGATTACATGCCGCTCAAAGAAGGGCTTTTCATCAAACATTATGATGGTTACATTGAGATAAAATTCTAAAAGCGATGAAAAATTGTCAAAATTTACACCTGCGTCGTTGAGAAAAGGAACGTCGCCATTCTATTCGATGCAGGACTTAACAGAGGCTAAAAACTTGTCATGCGGCATGGAATAATAATGATCTACAACATCCACTGAGAAAGCGTTGCCTGTACTATCACGAGACTGCGAAAAATCGCGCACACCTCTTGACCCTTTGTTCGGAAAGGGTCATTCACAGCAAGATTCTTTAGCTTGCTTAGAAGAAATCTATATGTATATATATATACTAACAATAATTAGGCAGGATCTCCTTCACGTACAATAGTGCGAAAGGGTATATCCGGTTTGTGTGTCTTGGCCGTGAAAGAATTCAAGGTTGCTCACTTTGCTGCTCTCTATTTTCCTGGCTAGCACCGTAAGCCCCGCATATATCCAACGAACTTCGACTTAACGCTAGTCGCTTCCTTCTTAACTGGACGGAAGTTCTTCTTGATAGCAGCTACAGCCTTCTCGTTATACGCTCATTCAGGTATATGACCACGAAGAAACCTTCTTTGTCTTTGTTATCTTTGAAACATGATACGACATTATCTAAAGCTTTATTGTTAGGTCTACCTAGAGCCTGCGGTGCACATCGGACTTTTCGGATATGTTAATGCACGCATGTGCCACTTATATATTCAAACTTTTGTGTTACGAATGAGTTGGAGGCAGTGAGCGCTGTGCGTCTTTGACAGCTGGGTGTGTGCGTGCGTGAGTTTGTCGTGTGTTTGCGTTAAAATTAAGTTTTTACATATGATCTACCTACTATAGCCCAACAACAAGCTCTGTTACAGGTTATCTTTTTGTCTACTTTTCTTCACTTTTAAATTACAATTACCTCTAATAACATCCCCTATAGTTTCCTTGGCATCATTGTTATACTAGTTCTCAATAATTATTGTAGGGTAGTAGTTCATCGATCTGTGCTATAATCGACGAACTGTCATCACTCGCAGTGGTTATCCCGCAGGTTTTCGGCTCATAATTTGGGTGCACGTTAAAGAACCCAAGGTGGTCCAAATTTCCGGAGCCTTGCACTACGGCGTCTCTCATAATCATACGGTGGTTTTTGGGACGTTAAACCCCACATATCAATCAAGGTTATTGCGTCATAGAAGACGTATAAATCTCGCCTCTGAGAGATAACGGGAACCTGCAGAAAGTTTTGGCACCACAAGATGGGCGTGATCCAATGGCAATCACGAGCTGATGTTTGTGTCATCGCGCAACCTTTGCACAGTAACTCTCTTTCACACAGCTAGAAACGTTTTTTTATCTCGCACAATTCACAATGGAGGGAAATGAGTTTGCGGAACTGTTACTCTGTCACCGTTACGAGCAGACCAGCCCAAAGAATAGCGGGAATAGCAATTATGCAGACGCTCATCTCCGTTGGACGCTTCCGCTGTTGACACTTGTGCGATGAAAGTGTCTGATCAAGCCAAATAGGTTGGGCTACCGGCACATAGCGGTGGCCATTGCCGTCTTTTCCGACGCCCACCGACTGCCGCTGGGCGAAGTTCCCCGCTTGAGCCCGCGTATACTTTGCTCAACGTTTGTTTTTCAGGGTTTGTTCATTAAACTCTCCTGCATTTTTAAAACGCCACACGTAGTGCCTAAATGAGCACAAATCACGCTTCAATGTGAGCGTCGTGCCATATTTGGTAAGCGTGCACACTACCTGCCTCTGCTGTCCTCGAGGCCCCATTGTTAACTGCAGATAATGCCCCGTATGTGTGCCGACGCATTACTTTTCCTCACCCTAATTCAGGCGCACGTTCGTTGGTCTAGCAATGCGGGAAGAAAAGTCAGAAGCAAATCGTATAGGAGACGGACGTTAGCTCGGCTTATGTTCTGCTGCACATTTTTTTTTCAAAGAGAGTCATGCAGATAACCCTAATAGGATGTGTGTCCTCATAATACTATCGCTCACGTGATATTAAAACAAATAAATATTGGACGCCGTACACATCTGATTCTTTATGTCGTTTTCTTCTAAAGAGTACGACGTTGGGCAAGTTGGTGTTGCATATTTAAAAGTGAACTGCAGCGCGAAAAAAATAGGGATGCAGAAAAAAACTAGAGATAACACGAGCACTGATTTGAATAGGGGTCTACGATCTCAAGATGTGCTGGACCCTGCAGATTGAACATCGCGTACGGCCCACAACCTATGCCATTTTTAGAAACGAAGCTCGTGCTTTCTGATGGACGCGCAAACGTCATGCACGATTCAAGCTGTTCGACGAAGGCAGCAGCACGTACGCTCCTTTTTATTTGGACGCGAGATTTGCATAAAGTGGACGGTGACAGCGAATATCAAAACGGGCCCAGAAAGCGTCACCGAGAAAACGTCGTAGAATCATTTTAAGCGTGCCTATATAATAAGTTGTTATGATGGTATCAGAGGTCCTTTCACGTGCAGGTAATCGAGGCACTAAGTATTTTTGACTGTTTCTTCCCGCGTCTCGCTTGTTCGTATCAGCAAAGTACTTATGAATGAAGCCTTATTCAGTATGAAAACACGCGCTATAATGAACTCGAAACTTGTTCAATTTGTTCACAGAGTAATTTATGCTGATTTAACCGTTGAGAATCGAACGAACTAAATTACAGGTAAGCAGAAGCCTCAGTCCGCTGTTCGCCCGCTGTAAAGTAACAAGCGAGAGTGTATAGGAAGCTGAAATGACTGGACGAAAACATTTTGCAGCAATAGTTCAGCAATCGCAGCAATTGCGAGTAAACTACACGTAGTTTTCCGTGTGTGGTGTATCGAACGGAAAATTGATTTAGTTGGCTTACACTTTTACACTAAGTGCGATAGAAGTAAGTGCCACCAAACAGGAAACCATATATATACTTTGTCCGCACAGATGTACAGTGGGGTTTATGTGCGTTTATGCATACGTTCTTGCGACATGTTTAATTTTTAGTGTGTTGGTTCATAAAGCGTATACTGTTCATTTGTCACGTTCTGAATGCAAGAAGTTTCCTGCAAGCAGTCGGTTGCTTTGATCCAAAACACTCAAGTTCCAGGCGCCTCTCTTGCGCCATTGGTCGTCGGGCCGGTTTCACGCACTGCCTGTTGTGTTTAATTTATGCATGTCACGGACGGCTATTTTCGGCGACACCGCGTCACGGCAATTAACTGGCGCCGTACTTCCCGACGGACCGTCAGAAACGGCGGCACATGAAAGGGAACCGATAAGTGCAAAATGGGGGTGCTCTCCTTAGAACGTCGCCGCCGACAGTTAATCCTTTTGTAACCGTGGCGACGTCTGCAAGGTCGTAGAAGGCCGCGGTATACCCCGTACAAGGATTAGACTACAAGACGCCCGGCTGAGAGCTAAGTGGTTGACCGTTCCCACGAAGAAAAGCGTGGGAAACGCTCTGGTGGCCAAGCCGTATGACAACAACCCGACAGGTTGTCACTCTCGCTAGTTGAGGACCCTCTCCCAATTAAAAAGGGGTGGGGTCAAAATATTTTTGGGGCGGAGTTTCCCATCAATTAAACGCGCATGATTGGACCCAGGTAGAGGTCTCTTGTCCCCAAGGAAGAGAGCGAGGAGACACGAGGGGGATTTAAGCGCAGGATTTTGCCCTGCTAGGCAGACTAGTCGCTGACCAAGATGGTGTAGAAACAGATCAACAAGCATCTCTTCTAGAAGTTTTTGGTGTGGCTCTGTATCGGCTGGCCACCTAAACTTAGCCGTTCGTCTAGCTGTGACGCGATATTAACGTCTGCAACGTAGACATCGGGACTTCGCTTCGAGTTAGCTCAACCTGCTCGAAGTCACCTGCAAGCACTAGCCTCCCGGAGCCACCAGCGTTGCAACACCGCCGACATCGCAGTCGTGCCAGAACTCTCTTCGACTTCTCGCTTCCGATCGTCGGGGACGCAACGCTGCCGGTCATCACACGTATGCCTTCACCCGTTTATATCTTCGAACTTTCTCCTCTGTAGTTCTGCTGTGTTAGTTTATGTAGTTTGTAATAGTTCTCTTTCGTAAGCTGATTTATTGTTTCTGTATATATTTCTTTAGTTGTATCAAGCGTCGATGTATTGTATTGAAGTGTTGTATTAGATCCCGTGTGCTGCAATATCACTAGAGTAAAGTTGTTTTGTTTTCTCACGTCTCTGATCTCTTCACTGTCTCTGCTTGCGTGCGGAACGAACCAACCTGCTGTCATTCCCGTCCGCCGACTTCGCGCTGGCGACGCTAGAGTGGCAGCTTGTAACAATGCATAATGATGAGCACTATAAGCACTATGACAGGAGCTTGTAAGCAGAGGGGAATATGTACAAGAAAACAATATACTGCAATAAAAGTTACTGCAGATCCATGAAGTGGATGCTGATGATGGAGCGAAGGTAGGTTCTGCATATGCCAACGCTGGAGTCGCCGATTAGTATATGTGGGACAGACAGAGGGACGGAACCAATTTTTCAAAATTACGCATTTAAATAGAACACAAAAAGTAGTGTTAACCATTCCATGCAATAGTCAGCAACATACATTTGGTCGCAACGTCGTAGAGTATACGTCGCCGTATATTTAAACTATAGAGTCAGCTTGGACCACCTGGAGATATACGCAGCGCGTGCGTATTGAATAATGGCCAGTGCTGCGTCAAAACTTCCAAGTCATCGATGAAAATGTTGACTGAGATAACGGGCGACACAGCACAAGAGAGCTATTCCCTTTCAAGTGTTTCAAAGGAAAATAGACCAATTCCTCCGTGCTGCCGTGGTGTAGTGGATAAGGTACTCGGCTGCTGATCCGCATGGTAGCGGGATCCCGGCTGAGGCGGCTGCATTTTCGATGAATGCGAAAACGCTTTAGGCCCGTGTTCCCAGACTGGGGTGCACGTTAAAAAACCCCAGGTGGTTGAAATTTCAGAGCCCTCCACTACGGCGTCTCTCATAATCATATGGTGGTTTTGGGACGTCCAACTCCGCGTATTAATGTTAATAGACAGATTAAGTTTCACTATCGTCAAGCCGTAGATGAAACTAAACAGGATGTATGTAAGAGTTGTCACTGTAAACAGTGATGGCGTAGTGAATGTGTAAAATAAACACAGCTCTTTCATACAGCTAGTCAAACCAGGATTCCATTAATTACTTGTTACGCTACTTGAAGAAATATGTTGGTTTGTTTTTTCCCTATAAGAATTGACTGCGTTATCATGTTCATTGAATATCGTGCAGTTCTTGTATCCAAACGTCCGAATCGGGGTATTTCTGAACGTTTCAGCAACACATCAATGGCGAACATGCAATCCATCAAAGACATAAAACAGCGCGAATGCCTAATATGCTTTTAGAAACGAAGAAAATCTGCAAACGAACACACAAGCCAAGTGTCGTCGACCATCTTCCGGTTTATGGTCCTGATGACGTCATATTTGCATAATATGATTGATTTTTGGGGTTCAACGTCCCAAAACCACCATATGATTATGAGAGACGCCGTAGTGGAGGGCTCCGGAAATTTTGACCACCTGGGATTCTTTAACGTGCACCCAAATCTGTGCACACGGGTCTACAGCATTGCCGCCTCCATCAGAAAAGCAGCCGTGTCACAAAGTTATGCAATCCTCGTTTCGCCCGCACGCCCCATCGTCCAAGGAAGGGTGCTTTTGTGTTGGGAAGACGACATCCGGCGACTGGCGACGCAGCGGCGGCGCCGCCGTGTCTTGCCTCCACCTGTACCGAAAGGAGAAACAGGTGTTCGAGGAAAAAGAAATGACCTCGAGAGGGGACGACGGGACGTCCCAAAAGAGTTTTGACTGCTTTGAAATCGACATTCGGCAGTTGACGTGCAGCCAGCAAGAAGTGCGGTCGTCGGTGTCGCGATCCTCGCGTAGGCGACGAGCATGGAGTGACCCGCGCAACGTATTGAGACGGCTCCTCGTCTACCAAGCTGGCGAGATCTTCAGCGACACCCCGTCAACTCCCCTACGTGTACCAAGAGCTGGCCTGGTCCATATAGAACTTTTTATTGTGACTTTTTAAACTGTTATTTTATTATAACCAGCTTTTAAATAATTGTAGTTGTGTGCGCTGCACTGCACTAAGAAATTCAGAAGCGCCACCATGATCTTTTTCATGTATTTTTTCTTGTATCTCCTTTGATTTCCATCATGTTGTTATTTTAGTTATAGTCCGCGTATTTGTGTTTTGTCTGTACCGATTGCAGTGTTCTTTTATAGCATAGTTTGTTACGTAGCTGTTCTTTTCTATCGCGTATCAGTTTTCTTCCTCTGTTGTTTTTATTAACCCCTGCTTTTGCCCTTGTTTTAATTAAATGCTTGTTCATTTTGTATTGAAATCACCGTGTTTGCTCTACGAGTGCGTCGGTCAGGCTCACATAACAACACACGTGCAACTCCGCACGGGTCTACCAACCTGCAAATAAATTTGAAATGTGCCACTTCGAGGCCTTTCAGGCGTCGCAGGCCGAAGCGTAAAGCGGAAGCCTGCGAGTCTGCCGCACGTCGATGTTTGATCGGCGGGGCCTCACCCGAAGTGTGTGACAAGCCGCCGCAGCCGGGAATAATAATAATAATAATAATAATAATAATAATAATAATAATAATAATAATAATAATAATAATAATAATAATAATAATAATAATAATAATAATAATAATAATAATAATAATAATAATAATAATAATAATAATAATAATAATAATAATAATAATAATAATAATAATAATATTAATAATAATAATAATAATAATAATAAAAGCTCTTGTGCTCTTTCAAACAAAAAAAAATGCTTGTTGAGTCAACCAGCTGTTCGTACGGGCAGGAACGCGACATTTTAGTATTTGTTTTGTGGAGGAAAACAACATCCAGGGCCCCGCCGCGGTGATCTAGGGGCTAAGGTACTCGGCTGCTGACCCGCAGGTTGTGGGATCGAATCCCGGCTGCGGCGGCTGTTGTAGGCCCGTGTGCTCAGATTTGGGTGCACGTTAAAGAACCCCAGGTGGTCTGAATTTCCGGAGCCCTCCACTACGGCGTCTCTCATAATCATATTGTGGTTTTGGGACGTTAAACCCCAAAAATTACATATCAAAGAACATCCGGGGCAGCATTCTAGCGGCTCCAGCGTTATGAGCAGTAATTTTACGTCGTGGTGCGAGGCAGCACCTGTTGAGCACCTCGAGGTAAATGATGATCGATTGTCAAAGGCTTGACGAGAGCTGCTGATAAGGTGGAGAATACATAAGCATTCACATTTTTTTTCCGCCAAAAATGCGCTTTTTCATTCATCAGAATTACTTTAAAATAATTGGCTCTGAATTCACGATGCTGGACGTTCTAAGAAACCCGCGATCCGTCGTTGAGATTCTTTGGCAATCTTTTATAAAAAAAATACTTCGGCTTTTTTGAAAAAAATGGCTCAAACACGATTGAGACAAGATAGACTTGTCTGTCTAGCATAACTCACAAGAAGCGCAACCGTTGCTGTTGTGTCTTGCGAAAGTTATAAAAATGTCCGGGTCTTCACAAGGCTCGCATCCTCTATACCTATGAGCCCCTGACTACCACCCCGGTCGACCACCTGACTTAGCACGCTGGATGCACAGGCCTTTGCCTCGACCACCTCTGGCCTTCATACGCAAAACTGAACTTTTTATTTTTATTTAAATCATACTGCACGGAATTCTGGTGCTAGTAAACGACAAAAAAATGTTGCGAAAAAGTGGAGCGAGCAGCGCTGAGCCAGATACGTTGACTCCGAACCTGAGTGTTCACCGAGCGCACACGAGCGCTGTTTCCGTTTTTTTGACGCCACAGCCAGTAGGCCTGAGTTCAGAAAACCAAACCTCTCGGTAGAATAAACTAAGAGCAAAATAGTTACAAAGATTTTTTTCTATAATCTGTTATATTTAGAAACAAAACAAGTAAATAGTTGAATATCGAAATATAGAGGGCATATTTTATTAAACAAATTGGGGGCACTCGACTCCATTCGCTACTCCAAATGAACGCTCGCAACCTAGTGGCCACGCCTGGAAACAGTGATAACAGGATCGATCTTGAAAGGAGATACGTTATCAGTTATCACGTTGCGCGAGTTGAGAAGTGGCCTCTTAGTTCCTTTATTCTTGCTACGCGCCGCATGCTGGAGCCCGAAAAGGAATTGATGATTGATATGTGGGGTTTAACGTCCCAAAGCCACCATATGATTATGAGAGACGCAGTAGTGGAGGACTCTGGAAATTTCAATCACCTGGGTTTCTTTAATGTACACCCAAATCTGAGCACATGGGCCTACAACATTTCCGCCTCCATCAGAAATGCAGCCGCCAAAGCCAGGATTCGATCCCGCGACCTTCAGGTCAGCAGCCGAGTATCTTAGCCACTAGAACACCGTAGCGGGGCCAAAAACAAAAAAAAAGAGAGAAAAAAAGTGATGTCCAAAGACCATTGGTACTGCAGTGGAAAGATGGCAACGTATCGGGCATCACTTCCCGAGAGATGCAGACGACGCACGATGGAGAACGTGCAAATCAGAGACTTGTGTATTGGAAAGAAGGTGAGGGACAATACCGCAGTTAGTTATCACTGATTCGCTTGCAATGACCTGATTCTCCTCAGCGGGTACACCTTCATTTAGCGCGTGTGCCTTCTTATCAACATTCGGGCTTCTTTAAGCGCGGAGTATACGAAATATGTCGCGTTGCGTGTGTGAGTGTATACTTCGCTTATGCTTCTTATCTGCGCAAGTCGTAGTTCTACCCATTCTCAAATTAAGCTGCTCTAATCTTTCCCCCAGAAAATTTTTTATTTCGCAAGTATATACAGACACACAAACCCACGCGCGAAGGTCGCGCGTGTGCAGCGTGCGTAAAAAAAAAGCTGTGAAATGTTCTGTGCCCTGCATGGTCATCTAAATCACGCAGAAGTGTGTACTTAACCCCGTCAGCCCCACACGCACGGAAAGAACATACACAGGACACGCAAGAACAGTCAACTGTCACAGCTCGACACTCGCCATATGGTGCTCAAACACGAAGACGGACGATCAAAGAGAACGCACAGGACACACGGGACGAACGCGAACTAATTGTCACAGTTGTTACTACTTGCTTGAACAGCATGCTGGAAGTGTAGACTATAATAGTATCGTCTCTTTGAGGAACACTGCGACGCGTGGACTGATCTTGCACTTAGGGCTCGCTCGGACTCAGACCCACTACATATTTCTTCAACCAAACTCACTCAGACTCGAGCTCACCAGAGTATCACTCACCCGGACTCACTCTGACGCAGACTCACAGTTCAATCTCAGTGAGGCTGAGTGGGTCGAATCATGAGTGAGTTTGCCGACCTGGGCTCGACTCTATACACACAATGCCCTGATACCGGGAATTCACCAGATAACAACCAAAAAGAACCCCCAATATTATGCATACCTTGCACCCACGTCACAGCTATCATGAATGCCAGTCGGCCATTGTGGGGAACCACCTGTACCAGTGATACCACGGAAGCGCTTTTGGTCGATTCCACGAAAGATCGAAAAACACGGCATACTTGATGCCTCCGATTTTCCTTGTGATTTTGTATACTATGCCCGTATGACCGAATAGAAACCACATCCTGCTTTCAAATAAAAAAAAAAACTTTTTGAACCAATGAAAAATCGACAAGCGTCGCCGGATGACGACCGCCGTTTTACAAAGAGTGCTTGTTCGTAGCAAAACCAGACGTAATGAAGAAATAGCCTACTTTATGTTTTCTTACTCGGGGCAACTTGAGTATTTTTAAAAGTTCTCGGAAAGAGCGGTGCTTTCGAAAGTGCTCGTTTTAGTTCGTAATTTCTGCTTCTGTGAATGCCACAGCATTCATATTTACAACGCTGATAGTTTATTTATTTATTACATACTTCAGTCCGTAGACCAAGCAGTTCTTTATGTGAATAATTATCGAATGCATTCGCATTGAGTAATTTTCGAAGTAATAGATTTTGTTGCTCAAAACATAAAAAAGAAACTGTTGGTCAAATTAAAGATCTAAAAAACCCACTTTCAACATTGCTCAAAATTACTCAGATTGTTTTCAGTGAAGTGCGCTATCATATTATGAAAAAAAAAAACATTTTGCATCGTTTTGATCTCAAAAAAAAAAAGCCTGATACAAATGTTCAAACATTGTTTTTTACAATACATCTCTTGTGCCAAGAAAATACAATAACACGCTTTCTCCCCTCTGATTTTACGAAAGAACAGTAATACGGTATTGTCCGCTAGTGTGAAGTGTTCTCTAAAGAAAAAAAATAAAGAACACGACTCCTTGGAAGAAATACATTTGACTATACATCTTGACGATTGTGCCCCCCCCCCCCCCCCCTTAAAAACAGACAAGAACAATCAACAGAAACAAACAGAACTAACAACTCTGGTGTTTATCCCCGTGTTCCTTGCACGCAATCGTTACAATGAAAGTTTTACAACCTGACCGAAGCGCATTTTTGTTTCAGTGCATTTCACTTGTTCACGACACTATTGCAGCGTTCGTAGACGAGCAGCATGCACCGTTTCATGTCTATGCATTTGCCCTTTGTTTCAGTTAACGTGCTAACACAAAACCAGTGGAGCTTGAGAAACTGTGTAGATGAATGTTATCTTCTGACACTGATAAAGTAGGAATCCACTAACGGTGACAGTGCGAGCACCGCAGCGCAACTTGAGGACCACCGCCACACATGCTTCGCCCGGCTTTGCCATTTTGCCGCTTTGCAGCACAGAATTCTTGGGTATAGGATAAGCAGGCTACATGATACATTCTTTTTAGGGGCGAAGCTCCTTATGGCATGGCTTGTGCGTCCCTCGTAGTACGTAACCACCAGTGGCACATACCCGAAATAGCGGTCCTTACGATTTTGACCTCCAAGGTGGTTCCGGTGAGAGATTTATTCTGTGCGTTGCTGAACAATAAAAGATAGTGTTCAATGCACATACTAATGGCTGCTAAGGGGGAATGAGAGACAGGAGCATTCGGCCTTTAGGTAACGCACACGCTGCGATCCCCATTAGCAGCTATTGGCATGTACATTAAGCACGATCTGACAAGAAAGGGTTGCTACGTTATACTCGCTGGGTGTAACCTCCTTGGTTTTAGAAAGGTTTAGCGAGCGTTGGGCCGCATAGCCATGAATACAGTGAACTAGTATATACCATGAACTCGAGGTGGTTAAAGGTGGGAAGTAAACCCGAAGCGCAAGCCGTAAGAAAGTGTGCATGTGCCACCTCCCGTTTAGTCCTTGAAATGTCCGCTGGATGGCGGTGCTTCTATATGGAGAATATATGATGAAAAGATGCGAGATGGTGGTACTTAGAGTGCTAAATAGATGGACGAACGGACACACAGACAGATGCATGGATGGACGCATGAACGGACGCAGGCGCGGATGCATGGACGAACGCAGGGACGGACGCACGAACAGACGCACGCACGGACGGGTGGATGGACGCATGGACGGTTACACAGACGTACGCAGGAACGGACGGAAGCAAGAACGAATGGACGGACGAATGCTTCGCTCCACTCCCCATCTTTCACTCCGTGGATATGCTGCCATTTTTTTTTGGGTATCTCAAGCCGACAAGTTATTCGGATGCGCACCGCATATATACCGATCGTGGGGGAGATCGAGTGCCCGGCCTCCGCGCCTGACTGTAGGTACAGTATAGCGTGCGTTGTGCGAGAACGCACAACGCACAGCGGTTTCATGCGGTCAGCGATTGAAGTGGTTAAGCAATTACAAGGCAAGTCGAAGAAATAAGTGGACCTACCTGCGAGATTGAGTGCTCCCGGAAATAAACTAAAAAGTAGTAGGAACTCTTTACACCCGTGAAAGGCGTCCTGTCATGGTATGTTTGCCAATGCACACCATGTTGGTGAGCAGCGTGGAAACTTGGGCAAGTTGGTAGGACATAACTGAATATACGAACAATGAAACTTAAAAGCAGTTACAGTGTAACTACGGTTGTTGAAAGTCAGCGCTCTTTCCTATTCTTGTATCTTTGCTTCCATAGTTACACTGCAATTACTTTTAAGTTGCGCTGTTCGTATATTCAGTTACACCAGGTTCACAGAAAGCATGCTTCGTCCGTTGTCAGGGCTACTGTCATTGAGATTTACGTTATCGCCGAGTCTCAAGCACTGATAGTGGCACGTGGTTCGAAAATCTGGAATTTCGGGCCAGCAAAAGTAAACTTATTGACAACTACTTTCTAGAATCTCGTTTCTTTTTCTGAAGAGACCAACCTTTTTAAATTGTCAAACAGCACAACAAATGATAAAAAACGCATTGAGAAAGTCCACTAATTAGCATCTAAGATACGAATTCTGTTCTGGCCGAGCAAAAAAAAAAAAGAAGGGCACAACTGGAGGGGCTGCCTTTAAATTGAATAATAACGAACACAAGCGAAGTCACGAACACTTCAAATGCGTTTCATGCAATGGGTTGTTGTTGTTTTTTCTTTAGGGAACACTGAACACTAGCGGAAAGTGCCTGATTGCTGTTATTTCGTAAAATCAGAGGAGAAAAAAGCGTGTTATCGTATTTTCTTGACACAAGAGGTGTAATTTACGTGGTAGCGAACTTTGTAATGTTTGAAAATTTAAAGGTTTGTTCTGATGAAAATGGTGCAACATGTTTTTTTCCTAATATGATAGCGCAGCTCTCTGACAACAATATAAATAATTTTCAGCATAATTTAGAGTGTTTTTTATTACAGATTTTCAAATTGACCAAAACGTTTGCTTTTTTATGTTTCGAGAAACAAAATCAGTTACTTAAAAATTCTTGACAAATGCGAATGCAAGCGATAATTATTCACATAAAGACTATCAGCGCTGTAAATTTGAACAATCTATGGCATTCACAAAAGCAGAAATCGTGCCCTGAAAAGAAGCAACTTACACAGAATAAGAAAATATAAAATGACTTATTTCTCTATTACTCTATTTGTGCTAATCGCAGACATATATGTGATATATATGGCTTGTGTCGGTGTTAGCATAATCGCGAATCGGTGAAAACGCACTCTTCGTAAAACAGTCGTCGTCACCCGGCGATGATTGTCGATTTTTCCTTGGTTCAAAAAGTTTTTTTCATTTGAAAACAAGATGTGGTTTCACGCTATTTAATGGTGCGTGCATAATATAAAAAATACAAGGAAAATATCAGACATCAACCAGACCACGTTTTCCTTTCGACCTTTCGTGAAATTGACCTCGCTGTAGACACAAAGCACTGGAGTGCTTGAAACGCAGAATGATGCATCGACACAGTCAGTGTACAAATCTCCTCCACCCAGCAAAGGTCACGCACAATCAGCGCCACAGCTCAAAGACGCCAAGCGCGAAGCGGAGCAGCTCAGTGGTACGTCGATCTCGACACCGACCATGCCGATGTCTGAGCATGGGGCGTCCACCTCGTATCACGCGAGCCCGAGAAACGTCTTTTGATTATTTTGTGACACGACAAAGAACGGCACAAATTGCATTCCTACGGCTAGTAACTTAAGTCGCGGTATATCAGACGGATCCCTATTGGCACTGGCGTACCAGCGCCGCCGCGTTGGTCATCTGGTGGGAGGCTATGTTCACTCGCGGTGACGACGGACTCCGCGACGGCTACCATATGAGCCTGATTTTGCTATAGGCGAAGTATTTTCACGCGGTTTTAACATGCAATGAATTCACGCCGCGGAGCGCGCTGCATGCGAGCAGAGCATCCGTGCCGAATCTGCAGTGGCGTGGCGAAGAAGCAGAGTGCATCGTGAAGTCACTGGTAAGACAGAATTTCGACGTAACATGAAGAGGAAATCCGGTAGAGGCAAAGCGAAGCAGTGCAGAAAAAAAGATAAGCTAGCAGGGAAATTTTCTCTTTTTCCCTTCCTTTATTTCTTTCACCTTGACTCGGTTCCTACTACCTTTTTTTCCTCTGTTTATTTCTATTTATTTATTTATTTATTTATTTATTTATTTATTTATTTATTTATTTATTTATTTATTTATTTATTTCTCTTTCTTTCTCTTCTCGCTCTTTCATTCTTTTCTTTCTCTCTCGCTGTCTCTCTATTTCTCGCTTGTTTCCTCCTCCTTTCTATTATTTCTTTTCAATTTATCTCTTTCGCTTTCTTCGATTCTCTCTCATTTTTTTTCTGAATCTATTTGTTTGTTTATTTATTCTAGCACCTTTAGGGTCCGAAGGTGCTACAGAAGACAGTGGGTAAGAGTATTTACAATAGATAATAAGAAAAGCAAGAGCAAGAATTAAAAAAAAAGATGCCAAGAGTACACATCGCACTTAACAGCCGCCTTAATAATAGTAACATCGGACACCTGAGTGATAGAGGAGGGTAAATGGTTCCATTCGTTCGAGCTAGTGGGAATAAAGGAATTGGGAAAAAAATAGAGCACTTTGTGGCGATGGTCTATTTGATAGACAGTATGGTTTGGAAAGAAGCTCTTGTTTTAATAGTAGATTGTAGAAAATTTTATAAAAAAACAAAACAACATCAGACACTTTCCTGCGCGAACAAAGAAGTCGAAGGCCCAAGGCTGTTTTCATAGATGATACACTAAATGTACGTGCATAGTCAGAGGGGATGAAACATGCACTACAATTTTGGACGGATTCCAAGGTTTGAACTAGTGCGTTAGTGCCGGGATCCCAAACAGTGCTTGAAATACTGGAGCCTCGGACGACTGAACAAGGGTTTTATATAAAAATGAACTTCAGAGGGGAAAGTACCATTGAGAAGGTACCCTATCAAAATCGATAACAACAGGATACACATTGGGGAAGTTATATTCAATAATTCAGGGAAAGGAAACAGCTGATGATAAAAAAAAGATTTAGAAAATGCACCACTCAGCACATAACAACACCCAGGACTCGATTGATTGATTGATACGTGGTGTTTAACGTCCCAAAACCACCATAAGATTATGAGAGACGCCGTAGTGGAGGGCTCCGGAAATTTCGACCACCTGGTGTTCTTTAACGTGCGCCCAAATATGAGCACACGGGCCTACAACATTTCTGCCTCCATCGAAAATGCAGCCGCCGCAGCCGGGATTCGATCCCACGACTTGCGGGACTCGGGACTCGAAATTGTTACAGCACTGCTGCCACTGAAAGGTATTATATTCCGTTTATGACCACCTATGACATTCCACAACCTTTTTCCGTTCGTTACAATTACAGAGGGAATATTTATTTCTTTAGCATTTTTTTCTTCTATGCTCTGGCTAGCTCTTTCACCTCCTCGTCTTCTTCTTCCTCACGCTAACTCTCCTTCCCCACACTCCGCGGAGGTCTAGTGGCTAAGGTACTCGGCTGCTGACCCGCAGGTCGCGGGATTGAATCACGGCTGCATTTCCGAAGGACGCGGAAATGTTCTAGGACTGTGTGCTCAGATTTGGGTGCACGTTAAAGAACCCCAGGTGGTCGAAATTTCCGGAGTCCTCCACTACGGCGTGTCTCATAATCATATGGTGGTTTTCAAATCAAATCAACCAATACTTTTGCACCATCTTCCTACGCTCTACAATATAAGGATTTGCTGAAGAAATATGAAGGACGCAATCCGCATAATCGAAAAAAAAAGAAATGGGACAGGATATGGCGTCAACTTGCACCTAGTTTTATTTGATAGAAAGCTACTTTTTATACGAGTGCAGACTTGTCCGCAGTTACAGTTGCGCAGGACATGGGCAAAAAAATTCCACGCTTGAAGAGCCACTCACCACTTGACGTTCAAAGACAAGGGGGTGCTTTTCTCCTCTCCTTCGTACATGCTATGCATCCTCCTCGCCTCTTAGCTCTTTAAAAACACGTGAAACATGTCAGCACTAAGCGCTATGATTTAGCGCTTCTCGACTGCGCGCCGTTATCACCGCTTGCGCAGTCGTAAACACCCAAAATAACGTGTGATCGGTAGATCGTGTACGATATCTCATGCGATGCAAGGAAGAACGGATGGGCGGCAGTCTGGCAAATCAGTGCAGGAAACAAATCACATTTCGTATTTTACGTATAAGAAAAAATCGAGAGCATGTACGCTGTAGACGTGACGGGAACTACTGTCTACGTCACAGAAGTGCACAAGGACAAGATATATCAGGAGATTGATAATTGATTGATTGATTGATATGTAGGGTTTAACGTCCAAAAACCACCATATGATAGGGGAGACACCGTAGTGGAGGGCTCCGGAAATTCAGACCACTTGGGGTTCTTTAGTGTGCACCCAAATCTGACTATATCAGGGAAGAATATTGCGGTAGTTTTTTTTGTATTTTCAGAGCCTGATGAGTAGCCCCTTAAGACATCATGAAAGCAAAACGACCAAAAATATTATGAACGTTAAGCGAGATATCTGTATCAGTGACACGTCCGTCAACCTGCGTAAATCTGAAGCGCAATTTTTTGATGTCTTCCTTTCATGATGTGTTAAGCGTGGAATTTTTTCACCCATGTCATGCCAACTGTAACTACACACATGTCACGACACCGGTGGCACGACACCGGGGGCACGACACCGGTTCCGGAATGGAGCGCTTACCCTGTCTGCTCTTACAGGCTTTCCTGCTGATTTCTACTCCAGACGTGCTGCCTGATGCCGCCTTTCTGTGCGGCGTCACTTCATGCTCCGTGGAAATACCAGTGCATTCGACGATACCGCCAGGAGTGGATAATCATCAGTTCCTACACCAGCAACCATGGTCATCGACTACGATAATCAACGCCACTATCTTCGGGGGAGGCACCGCATATAAGCATTTTCCCGAAGAGGCTTGCTTGGGGCACGACACCGGTTCCGGAATGGAGCGCTTACCCTGTCTGCTCTTACAGGCTTTCCTGCTGATTTCTACTCCAGACGTGCTGCCTGATGCCGCCTTTCTGTGCGGCGTCACTTCATGCTCCGTGGAAATACCAGTGCATTCGACGATACCGCCAGGAGTGGATAATCATCAGTTCCTACACCAGCAACCATGGTCATCGACTACGATAATCAACGCCACTATCTTCGGGGGAGGCACCGCATATAAGCATTTTCCCGAAGAGGCTTGCTTGGGGCACGACACCGGTTCCGGAATGGAGCGCTTACCCTGTCTGCTCTTACAGGTTAGTTATTTAGACCGCTCTTGCTGTCCCCGCAGCAGCAATCGTTGCTTTCTTATGGTGTCGTGCCCAAGTGAACTGTTCCTTATGTTTGAACGCTGTAAGAATTGGTTTCGCATGTATACCAATAGCCTGCTTTTATTGCTATCCGGTGACGTTGAATCTAATCCCGGTCCTAACACAAACGAAGTTCTAACTACCGTCCTGGCCACTGTCCAGAGGATAGATTCCAGACAAGAAGAAATACTGAATGATCTGCGCGCCCTGAAACTTTGGCAGACATCTGTTGATGACGAACTAAAGCAGATATCCTCCCGGATGCATGCCGTGGAGGTGGACGTTATGGCTTTAAAGCAAAATGATGGTTCATCGACTTCCTTGTCACAAATTTCCGGCGTCAACATATGCGAAAAAATAAAGGCTATTGAATCGCGATGTGAAGATGCCGAGAACAGGTTACGACGTTCTAACCTGCTTTTCTTTGGCCTACCTGACGAACCGTCTGAGTCCTGGTTCTCATCCGAACAGAAAGTTATTCAATTATGTTCGGAGCACCTTGGCATAACACTTCAATCCTCGCAAGTTGAAAGAGCCCACAGGCTTGGAAGATACAACTCTGATAAGTGCAGACCGATCATCACAAAGTTCGCTTTCTTTAAAGACAAGCACAGCATCATGGAAATGGGCCACAAACTGAAGGGCACGCTCTTTGCCATCCGTGAGGATTTTGCTCCGCAAACACGGTTTGCTAGGAAAAAGTTGTTAGAATTCGGAAAAGCTAAAAACGTGCCTTTCAAGCTTTCAGTCGATAAACTGCGAATCGATAACGTTACTTACGTGTACGACGCAATCAATGACAAAATAACACCTGCATCGCAATAGCTCGCGCGTAGGTCGGCTACGCACACACTTGCAAACAATTTCCTGCCACATGCTGATCCCATTCCGTACAAGAACTTCACTTTATCATACACCAACATACGCAGTATTATTTCAAAGCGTACTGAGTTGTGCTCTTATCTTGAAAACAGCAACTGCGATATCTTGCTGCTTACGGAAACTTGGCTAAACCCTAATATCTCAGATAGTGAAGTTTTGCTTGACTCATCTGATTTCCATATTTTCAGAAAAGATAGGATAGGTAGAGCTGGTGGGGGGGTACTTATTGCCATAAAAAGTCATATCACATCTTTTGTGATTGACATTCCGTCACGGTTGGAAATTGTTTGGGTGTGCTCCTCATCACATGCATCCAAAACAATTTTCGGAGTATGTTACAGGCCGCCAGATTGCTCGGAAAGTTTTGTTACAGATTTGCACGACAACTTGACAAATTTGCGCTCTAAGTTTCCTAAAGCTGACGTTTTCCTCTTGGGCGATTTCAACTACCCTGAAATTGACTGGTCCAATCTAACTTCCCTCTCACGCAATTCCAGAGAGTTCCTCGATCTAACCCTTGACTTCTCTTTTGTTCAATTAATTGACCAACCCACGCGCCAACACAACATTCTTGACCTGCTTCTATCGTCAGCTCCTGAAAAAGCTACATCAACCTTATATCTAGATGGTCTCAGTGACCACCGTCTCATTCAGGTATCTATTAGCTTACCTGCATCCAAGCCTTATGTCTCTCCAAGGCCAATACTTGATTATAAAAGAGGTGATTATCAATCCATAAATCAGAGTTTAGTTGACTTCTCTCACTCATTTATGGCCTCTTTCTTCAACCGCTCAGTCAACGAAAATTGGTGCCTTTATAAAGAAAAATTGTTGAGCCTGGTGCATGAACATATCCCTCGCTTGACAATTCGCGTAAATACATCTAAACCATGGTTTACCCGTACACTTCGCACCCTTCGAAATAAAAAGAAGCGTCTTTTCAGTAAGGCAAAGTTATTGCAATCTTCGGTAGCATGGGCGAAGCATCGTGATTCTGATAAGGTTTATTGTCATGCTGTGCGTCAGGCGAAACACAAGTTCTTTTCACATGACCTACAGTCACTTTTAAAAAACGACCCTAAGAAATTCTGGAAATCAATCGCCCCCACACGCTCTAACACTCGTATCACGATTTTGAACAGTGCCGGTGTTACGGTCTCTCCTGAATCTTGCCCAGTGGTGTTTAATAATTACTTCACTTCAGTTTTTACGAAAGAAAATTACACTAACATGCCTCTGCCACCTACATTTCAGTATCGTTTTATGGATCCTATAGAGATTAATCCTGCAGGTATCTCTTCCCTAATTACAAATCTCAAGACGTCCACATGTTCAGGTGTCGACGGCATAAACTCTAAAATCTTAAAGCATACCGTTGTTCCGTCTAGTACCATTCTCGGTCACATCTTTCAGCAATCGTTACAAACTGGCGAGATTCCATATGACTGGAAAATCGCTAAGGTCATTCCGGTCTTCAAATCCGGGGACAAATGCCTGCCCAGTAATTATCGTCCCATATCCTTAACGAGCATCCCATGTAAGCTACTTGAGCACATTATTTCTTCACATGTTGCATCACACTTAGAACAAAACCAATACTTTTTTAAAAATCAGCACGGCTTCCGCAAAGGACTTTCCTGTGATACACAGCTTATCGAATTCACGCATGAGATCTTTAACAATATGGATGAAAATTTACCAACAGACAGCATATTCATCGACTTTTCTAAGGCATTTGACCGCGTTGCACATTGTCGTTTAATAGCTAAAGTATCATCTCTGAACTTAGATTCACTTACAGTCTCTTGGATTAGGAACTTCCTGTGTTTTCGCAAACAGTGTACTGTAATTGATAACATGTCTTCCCCTCTCTCGGAGGTGACATCTGGTGTCCCTCAGGGGAGCGTTATTGGCCCTTTGTTATTTTTAATTTTTATCAATGATCTTCCCTCAGAAATCACGTCATCAATTCGCCTCTTCGCGGACGACTGCATAATCTATCGCAAAATCACTTCACCATCAGATCATACAGCTCTGCAGCAAGACCTTGATCGTGTAACCACATGGTGCTCAGATTGGCAAATGTCATTAAACGTTGATAAGTGCAATCAAATGACCTTCACTCGAAAGCGCTCACTCTCAACATTTCAGTATTTCCTTGATGGTAGCCCTCTAAGACCTACTTCATCTTATAAGTATCTAGGCATCCATCTGGCATCGAACCTTTCTTGGGCTAGTCATATCAACAAGATTACTGCTGACGCGTCACGAACGCTTGGTTACCTAAAACGCAACCTTCGTGATGCACCTCCTACCACACGCAAGCTCGCTTACCAAACACTCGTGCGCCCTAAACTCGAATACGCTTCTTCTATATGGTCACCTGACCAAGATTATCTATCCCGAAGCCTGGAATCGGTTCAAAACCGCGCTGCTCGCTTTATCACCGGTAACTACAGCAGGCATTCTAGTGTAACTAAAATCAAGCAGTCGCTCTCTCTTTCCTCTCTCGCCTCCCGCAGAAACATTTCTCTTTTATGTCTGTTGCACAGAATCATCAACAGCAAGCACAGTTTTTTCTTGCCACTTCTCAAACCTCATCGATATTCCCGTCGTTTGCAGCATAACCTCAGTTTTCAGCGTCTATACGGGCACACTAACGCCTATAATTCATCTTCATTACCACGTGCCATTGTACTCTGGAACAATCTTCCTGAAAATATAGCAAACGTGAAAGAAACCGAGATCTTTAGAGGCTTGCTTGAAAAACTGCCTCTTGAACTCTAGTTGTGTGCGCCTTACCTATTGTACTCCTGCTAGTTTCTGATTCTTAACGCGGTCGCCTCTAACACTGTAACGCTTCTTGTATTATATAGTTATGTTGTATCGTTTGGAATTGTATAACGTTATTGTTTGCTATTTCTCTCATCTGTATCTTTTTTGCGCAGCCAAGTGCTTTTTGGCTTTTATAGAAAAATATTTCACAATTTTGTATTGTATACTTGCGTATTATCGTTCCGAATTATATAATGTTATTGTTTGCTGCTTCTTTCGTTCTTTTCTATTTTTACGCAGCCAGACTTTTGCATATGTATATATTTTCATCGCTCTTTGAAAATCAAAATGTACCCCCCCCTCACGCAATGTTCCCTCGTGGAACCCGTGAGGTACTTGTATAAATAAATGTCTCCATGCATATAAAAAAAGACCTTTTAAAAAAATAAAGATAGTTGCACGTTGACGCCCTATCCTGCCCCCTTTCTTGTTTTTTTTTGTCTGTGTGAGTTGAGTTTTCATTATTTCGTTTGTAAAAATCAACTAGCCCAACAACATGTTCTAGTAATATAAAAGGGCATGCTATGTTATACTAGCGTACCTGGATAACAAAGGGGTTTGAAACGCCCGCCTTCGGATCGAGGGTTATGCAGGTTCGAGTCCCGTCTCGCGAAGAACCAGGACTTTTCATGTTTCTATTCGTTTATATCCCTGTCCTCGTTTTATTTTCTCTCTCTCAGTCATCACGGTTATTACAGGCCACGCCGAAAAAATCGGCGCACGTATTCTGGCAGCGCAGGAGACGAGGACTAAAAGGACGTACAGTGCACATGTCGGTTCATGACGACGATCAGTTCTGTTTCTGACTGACGAATTACAGCGAGCTTCGACAGCTTCACTGTTCAAAGTGGAGGTGGTTTTGTCAGCATGCACTCGCTACCGCACTTCAGAGATATAAATTATGTGGTACCTGTAGAATATGTTACCAAGCGTGGCTGACAGCCGTATCTTGTCATCTTATGCGTGTACTGATCACGATTTTCCGGTGCATATTGATGTGCAAAACGCAGTAAAGAATGAGTGTTGGTCAGCACCGTGTTTGTCTCCTGTCGTATTCGTACGGTTTATTGCGCTGTTTCATCGTCGCAGTTCGAACTAAACAAACTCTCCGCCCTCCCCCACCACCCTCCCCGCCCTCACACAAACATGCTCGCGCGCTTGGAAAAGTCACGATGATTCGCGATGAGGAACAAACAACTACTCTACAAGGTAGTTGCTTTTGTCTTCGTTCATCGTCTTTCAACATCATCATCATCATCATCATCATCATCATCATCATCATCATCATCATCAGCGTGACTACGTCCACTGTAGGACAAAGGCCTCTCCAATGTTCCGCCAGTTAACCCGGTCCTGTGCTAGCTGCTGCCAATTTATACCCGCAAACTTCTTAATCTCATCTGCCCACCTAACCTTCTGTCTCCCCTTAACTCGCTTGCCTTCTCTGGGAATCCAGTAACTTACCCTCAATTACCAGTGGTTATCCTGTTAGCGCTACATGCCGGGCAATGTCCATTTCCTCTTCTTGATTTCAACTATGATATCCATAAGCCCCGTTTGTTCCCTAATCCACTCTGCTCTCTTCTTGTCTTTTAAAGTTACCCCTACCATTTTTTTCCATTGCTCGCTGCGTCGTCCTCAATTTAAGCTGAACCCTCTTTGTAAGTCTCCAGGTTTCGGCTCCGTAGCTAAGTACCGGCAAGATACAGCTGTTATATACCTTCCTCTTGAGGGATAGTGGCAATCTACCTGTCATTGTCTTTAATCGACGTCAGATCCACGACCAAGTACGACGCCTACAAATTTTCTAACATTATCGAACCACACTTGCCCTACTAGAGGGCATTTTCTTGTCCTTAACGCACACTGCTACTCTAAACAACCAACGCTCGTCTGCTCTGCGAATTATATTATCTTTCCAAGTTCACTTATTCACCTTAATTTAAACTAAGATCCCGTATGTTCCTCTGTGATTCTCCCTGCGACTGCTCTTTTCCTCTCCACTATCGTTACACCGACCATTTTCCCTTTTCATCGTTCAATACGTGGTATTTTGTTCTTACGCCAAGTTTATTTGTTACTTTGCTGGCAGGTTGTTACCTGTGGAATGCGCTGATTGCGTACGTTCGTGTTCAAAGATAATGACAGTGGTAGGTTTTCATCTAGATAACAGTAATTTGTATACGGAAGCTTTTTTGTGGGTTATGCTGTGCATTACAGGCAGGGCCGGAATTGGCCTCGTTTAAGAGTGCGCATTCGCGAATTTTTGGTGCATTCCACGTCTTTGATGCCGAGAACAGTTTTTATCGGAGAATGCAAAGATTCACAACGACTAGAGCGGGTGCTCTAAAATAAATGTATTCCGGTCACGCCCGGGCTCACGCCGCCGACGGCGATTCCATTGAAGCTCCGCGTCGGAGCTGCGAGTGTGCTGAAGCCGTTTCCAACAAACAGACGCCGCCTTCCAGGCGAGCATCACCAGGCCAGCATTGAATGAGGTCAGACTTAAGGGGCTTGGTCAGGCTCGCGAACGCTCTCTTAAGTGTAGCCGCACCTCCCAATCTCACCCCGGCCTTCTTTATTTTGTATAAATGAAAATTCTACAAAAATAACTAGAGAGAAAGAGAGAGAGCCCTCTAATAAAAATGAAATAGACTGGACTGGCGGCACGCCTAGCATGTTTCTAGAGGCTATTGTGATTATAATTAAGCGTAGGACATACAAGGGTAGCTTAAGTGTAAGCGAGTTTATTGTTAATGCTATTTGAAGCTGCACACACCCATTTAAAGAACCATGACATGAAGCAGACAGCATAGACGCTCTTTTCAACAAGAGCATCGACGAATATAAAATGAGGTTAGGTCGGCAGGTTACTTTCTGAGAGTTTTCTCTGACGCCTACATAAACTTGATCCTTACTCAAAGCTCCAACTGGAATCAGGAATTTACAGCCGTAGTGCAGCGTTGTTGTTATGCCTCTAGGTCGGGGTCGCATTGACGATCGAAAGCAGGCTCGTCCGACGTCAGAACGGCTCCGTACCTAGGTATACGACTCCCGATGGACTGAAGAAACTTCTGAACATGTCTTGCGCTCTTGTTTTTCTAACGATGCTTTTTTCGGACGGCATTAAACTAGCATGACTTGAGGCCTTTGTAAGAAGCCAGAATGCTTCGATCATGGCCGCTTTATTTGCTGGTGCAGAAAGTAACAACCGCTTTGCTGCAATAGTTGAATTCTGCAGGTCTCTGGGACCAATTGTAGACCGGACGTGCACCATAATCTCTAAGCACGACTAGGACTCTATCTCTCACTCTCTTTCCTTCTTTCTCTCAGCGCATCACGTTCTCCAGTGTAGCCTAGCGAATCTCACTACATTTGGTCCCTTACCTTGATGCTGATTCTCAGGAAATTTTCCCTAACATTCTCATCAAGAATGTGTGAACATGAGTGTGTGATGCAAAATATTATACAGGTTGTCCCAGCTACCCTTAACGTGAGTTTGAAAATATGCCGTTGCACTATATGAAGACGCGACCAAATGCGTGTTGCTGAATACTGCATGCAGCAAGTCACACTATATTTTCTGTTTAGCGAAGCACGTAAGTAGGCAATATTAATTAACAAACTTTCGAAGCCACGAAGTCAGGTAGAAAATTTCACGTAGAAAGTTGTCGACCCGTTTCACGTCCGACTATAAGGTATTTAAATTTCTGTCTAGTATGTAGTAGGGTTTTTCTATTTGCTGCAGATTCCCACGAAATAAAAAAAGCAGATGATGTAAAGCACACAAACACATGCACACACTATATATATATATATATATATATATATATATATATATATATATATATATATATATATATATATATTTTAAAAGCTCTTTATATATATATATATATATATATATATATATCTTTTATAAAGCTCTTTTTTGCCCCACACCGAACTGCCAGTGCCAGGAGGCGCCGTCTGGTCGGGAAGAATGCGTTAGTGAAAGGAAGCATACACAGACCACTGACATCAGAAAGGTGAAGGGGAGAAAGGGGAGAGAGATGAAGTGGAAGTGGAAGGAAGAGTGGATGGGGGGCGCCCGAGGGGAGTCCACCTTATATGCTTTTTTTCTATTTTTTTCTTTTTTCTTCTTTTTTTCTGTCTTTTTCCTTTTTCCTTTCCCTCTGATTTGAGATTGTATAAAGCTGAGCACCAACAAACTGTACTTTTAATCCTGATGAAGGCCAGACTCTAGGCCGAAACGTCGAATAAACCACGTTGTGACCGCTCACGGAGGATCTACTGAACTATATATATATATATATATATATATATATATATATATATATATATATATATGCAGGCATGGTGGTTGAGTGGCCGTAGCGTTGCATATAGTCCAGTAGATCCTCCGTGAGCGGTCACAACGTGGTTTATTTCGACGTTTCGGCCTAGAGTCGGGCCTTCATCAGGATTAAAGGTACAGTTTGTTGGTGCTCAGCTTTATACAATCTCAAATCAGAGGGAAAGGAAAGAGGAAAAAGACAGAAAAAAAGAAAAAGAAAAGAAAAAAAAGAAAAAGAAAAAAGAAGGAAAAAGTAAAAAAGAGAAAAAAAGATTATAAGGTGGACTCCCCTCGGGCGCCCCCCTTCCACTCTTCCTTCCACTTCCACTTCATCTCTCTCCCCTTTCTCCCCTTCACCTTTCTGATGTCAGTGGTCTGTGTATGCTTCCTTTCACTAACGCATTCTTCCCGCGCCTCCTGGCACTGGCGGTTCGGTGTGGGGCAAAAAAGAGCTTTTTTAGGAAGTTCTAAGCCTTTACCTACTCGGAGCCCTGTCAACATTTCGTCGTAGAAAGAGAGGTACCGCGTATTGGGGCAGAGGCTGGTAAGCGGGCATGTTAGGAAGTTTTAAGCCTTTAACTACTCGGGGTCCCGTCAACATTTCGTCGTAGAAAGAGGGGTTCCGCGTATTGCGGCAGAGGCTGGTAAGCGGGCGCAATGCGAATTCCTTGCCCACTTCTGGATTACGCGTGCAGTGGGGGCCTCCCGGCTGTGCACAGGGTTGCTGTTGGGCATGGCACAATTGATTGGGTAGTAAAATAAAACAGAAAACAGACGACAGCTGCACTTAGGAAGAGTAGTTACACTTGGAATTGTTTTGAGTTTTCTAGTGCCCTTCGCAGCTGCCGTGCCGTGAACTCAGTTACTATTTTCATTATAACCGTAATTGTTTTCTAATGCTTTAATTACTGCAAGTGTTCCAGGATTCTCATTTATTCCTCTATTGGGAGTGTTAAATCGGTGGATAAGGTAAGACTCTCGTTGTTCAAGTTCTCAATTTGATTTAAATCCCGTCACTAAGAGCATTACTGATACTTTGTCGAATGCATGGTCGGGAAGATTTACATGTTTTGATAAAGGTAGACTTGGGGCTGATTTCGCATGGGCTCTGTGATTATTGAAGCGAATCCTAAATGGTGTTTCTGTTTGTCCGATGTACTACATACCACACACGTTGCATTCGAGTAGGTATACCACATCAGAGGAATCGCATGTTAGGTTTCCTCGTATGTTAATCGAAAACTTGGATTGTGTGCTGGTTGCTTTGTGTGTTTCTCGCATCACCTTACATACAAGACATTGTGGCTTTAAACAAGGTCGGCATGAATTATTGGGGGGTGATGTGTTCATTTGAGAGTGGACAACTGTGTCTTTGAGGTTACGTGGTCGTCGGTAAACGACGCCTGGAGCAGATGGAAATGCGCGTTTCAGACGTTCACATTGTTCCAGAATGTTGTAATGTCGTTTAAGGATTTTGTTTACATTGGGGAAGTTTGTGCTGTAAGTCAAGCAGAGGTTTGTTCGTTGTGGGTCTTCTTGCGGTGGTCGCTTCATAAGTAAGTCTTCATGCTTTAGTTTTCTCGCTTTTTGAACAGCGTCATTAATTACATGTGGGGGGTATTTTTTGTTTCTCGAGCATAAGTTTTAGCCTCTGTGAGCTCGTGTCAAAGTCAGCGTCTCTAGAGCAGATTCGCTTAAACCGGATTCGCATACACCACGTTGTGACCGCTCACGGAGGATCTACTGGACTCTCTCTCTCTCTCTCTCTCTCTCTCTCTCTCTCTCTCTCTCTCTCTCTCTATATATATATATATATATATATATATATATATATATATATATATATATATATATATATATATATATATATATATATATTCGCTTAAACCGGATTCGCATACACCACGTTGTGACCGCTCACGGAGGATCTACTGGACTCTCTCTCTCTCTCTCTCTCTCTCTCTCTCTCTCTCTATATATATATATATATATATATATATATATATATATATATATATATAGTCCGTGAAACAATAACTTGCCGTGAGCAGGGATCGAACCTACGACCTTCGAATAACGCGTTCGATGCTCTTATTCGAAGGTCGTAGGTTCGATTCCTGCTCACGGTAGGTTATTTTTTCACCCACTTTTCTTTCTTCTAATTTACATTACACTTGTTCTAATAACTTCCCCTATACATTCCTTGGCATTATTGTCTGTTAGGTTTCATTAATATTGTGTCGAAAACACGGAAAAACGAGCCCATAGGTATACACTTTTTTCCCTGATATATATATATATATATATATATATATATATATATATATATATATATATGAAAGTAGATGCGCTTTCACATAACAACTGTTTATTGTGCCGACGTTTCGACAGGCACCCTGTCTTTTTCAAGGCATTATTATGCCTTGAAAAAGACAGGGTTCCTGTCGAAACGTCGGCACAATAAACAGTTATGTGAAAGCGCATCTACTTTCATATTTATAACCTTGTGGCAACCGAATTTATTCTTCTATATATATATATATATATATATATATATATATATATATATATATATATATAATTTTATGCGTCTTCGTTCCTTCATGAGTTAGTTAAATAAACATATCTAAATAAACAATATTTTAGAACACAAAAAACACTCTAACTCCAGGCAACGGTCAGCAACATACATTTGGTCGTGTCGTAATTGGGCGTGGTGGCATATTTTTAAACTCACGCTTAAGTTAGGTGGGGCACCCTGTAGGTATACGCAACGCTGGTAAATCATGCAGTACCATCTGATGCATTCAACACGAAGAGGCCAAAAGCCTTTGCTACAGCCTTTCGTATGACATTTAGTGCGGCTTTTGAAAGTAGTTAAATCGGTCAATCAATAGAATTATCGCAGCGTAGCCGACAAGAAATGGCAGCTTCAGTTTTCAGTTACCTTAAAGAATCCTTTTATGACGGAGCACTCGCCTAACACTATTTATGTTGACAAGCTTAAGACGCAACGACATACTATATAATGTCCAAAGTTTAAGGCTGCGGCACCAGCTCAATTTCCCTTTTTTACACGTCCTTGAGTTGCAATGCTTCTTGCAGTGTTTGCCAATAAACTCGCCCATCTGTTAATAAATTTCGCCTGATCTCAGCGACGTGTTTTCAAAGGCTCTCCTATTGAATATATTTTTCTTTCATGATAATTTATGAACATTGCTATGGGAAGTAAGCCTAATATATAACCATTCGACCTGTAGAGATATAGTTTGATAATCTAGGATGACTACAACCCCATTTGAAACGTATTGCATGTCTAGGGAGGAAACTAAATAAAAAGTGATGCGGTATATGTAGAATGTAATAAACGTGTGATAAATCTGACCAACAGGAGCTAAGCTTCTTAAGCAATGTTATGAGCCCCTTTCGTCGACATCGCTCAACTATCATCAGCCCAGCAGATCTCGGATCACCGTTTGAATCGGCTCAAGAAACAGACACTTAGCAAACATGCAGAAACCTTCTTGCCTTCTTCCTTTGTATGCATCCATCCTTCCAAGACAAGAAGCTTTTGATTCAGTGCCACATGAGGTGATCTTTTTCGCACTTTTGGGGGCAGGAATTTTGGGACGGCTGCCTAATTTTGTGCGTAACTTTCTATCAGAGTGCAAAATAAAAGTAGTCGTTGGAGGAGCAACAAGTGAATCACACAGTGTTAAGTGCGTTGTCGCTAAAGGCAGAGTTTCTTCGCCGCTTCTGTTCTACAGCATGCTTGCCGTACTTTATGCAAGAATATGAGTTCCCAATAGGCATTGCAATTCGCGCTGGCGGCATCGCAAGCAGTGTTGATCAGGGGTCCTTCACAGCAGGTACAGGATTTTGGAGAGAGTGCCGAATACGTGTTCACACTACTTAGAAGAAGTTGGTCTACAGATTTCACCTGTAAATCAGCCGCCATTGCTTACCATCACTGGCAACGCGCTCGACGAAGCAAGCATGAGCCGGTTGTACGTCAAAGACCCACTTACATATTGAGTGCAACAGCATCGTTACCTGGGTGTAATTATCGATGATTGTCTGTCTTGGCACCCTCCCGTTACCTCCACGAGGAGCAAATCACAGTCACTCCTCAAGTGTGTGGCCGCCTTGACTGATAGTAGCGCTGACTTCGGCCAGACCACGTCACTACATGTGATTGATTTGATTGATATGTGGGGTTTAACGTCTCAAAACTACCATATGATTATGAGAGACGCCGTAGTGGAGGGCTCCCGAAATTTTGACCACCTGGGGTTCTTTAACGTGCATCCAAATCTGAGCACACGGGCCTACAACATTTCCGCCTCCATCGGAAATGCAGCCGCCGCAGCCGGGATTCGATCCCGTGACCTGCAGGCTAGCAGCCGAGTACCTTAGCCACTAGACCACCGCGGCGGGGCACGTCACTACATGTGTATTAGCTTTACAGAACGTTTGTGACTACCGATCCGCTAGTGTCTTACTATTTCTGCGTGCACCGCCAGATCTCCGCCTCGTTCTGACACCACCGCAAGTATACTATACGTTGCAGCCCCCCCGCTGGGAATGGCGGCGTTCACGTCGGCGGTCTCCAGGAAGCTCATTTGTACCATAACACCGCGGACAGTGGTGACACCAATGCCTACTTGCTCAGCAGCGAGGAAAGGTCTGATGACGACTTTCAACTTGTACAAAGCCGTAAGGCGGAAGCGTAGAAATACCGAGTCCCCTGTGACTTCAGGCAAGCCATCTCTGAAATCTACGCGGGAGACCGCAGTCAGTACCATCATTTCGTACCATAACTTACTGCCGATCCCTTCAGACGACTTTACAGGCAGTCGGTCTCGGTGCTTCTCGAAGCAATGGTGCAAATTGAAGTAAATGACGTGAGAGTGAACTCCATAAAGAACGTTCTGGCAATCGACGTTGCACATGAGACAGCTGCGCACACGAAGTAGCATTACAAAACTTGATGGCATAAAAGTTCGCTTGTACATCACTCTGGTGTCATGGACTACTAGTGTCATGGACGAATGGGACTTTTCTATTTCCATCACAGACTTGGCCAGTCTTGTGAGGCTAGTGGTTGATGATATAAACATAATACGTATGTCTCACATGAACAAGTCGCACTGTATAAAACTATAACATTCAAAGGTGAATATCTGCCTTGAAAAGTCAACGTCGGCCACATTCGGCATCCTGTATACGACCGTTAATCTCAAGGTTACTCCAACAGCACAAATGTTGGAGGTTTGGACACGTGAGCGCCGTGTATCAAAGAATGATAATTCGCTTACGCTGCGCCGAACCACACGCCGCAGACTCCTTCGATGCCATGGTAATCAAGTGCCGCAGATTTCTTGGGTGCCCCGACGTTTCGTCAAATGACTGTCCAAAGACAGAGAAGGAAAATGAGATCCATGAGCAGATGGTGCGAGACCATTAATCTCGTCGGGAAGCTGTCGCTGCCGTCGCTGTGGCGCTCCCACTGACGTATCGGTTCATAGGACTCCGTGACATGCAGTTCACAGGTGACGCCTTCTTCTTTGCTTCCTAGACCAGACACGTTCGAGTCAGTTTCTGAAAACAGAACCGCACCAGAGCACATGGACACCGAAGTACGACTGGCATTACCAAAGTTGCAGCCAGAGCCACAGTCAGAATCACAACCATAGCTAAAGGCACAACACAATCAACAGAAACTCGAATATTCGCAGCAGACATTGACCGAGCTAACAACAGCGCTGATTCCCCACGCCTTGCCAGAAAAAGAGCAGGCATTCCTGATATGCTACGATCTCTTCTGGACACCACATTTATGCTTTTGAATAAGCTAAATACACAGACCATCCGAACTGGTTGTCAGAAGAGGTTTTCAATCCAGCTTTTCCAGCTCTTCAGTAATCACCACGGATCACCAGCGACCCTCTCAAAGTCCGCGAGTTCCCAGTCGCACGTCTGAACCCTGATGCAATGTAGGTCAGAGGAGCTCCGGCCTCAGTGCCCGACTTTACTTCTTCGTATGTGCAGCGCTCTTTTTCTCATTCTGTTTTTATTTTGGAATCCCCATTCCCTTATCCCCTTTAATGGGAAGCAAACGTCTAGTTCATCTTGCATTTTCCTCTTCTTACTTTCTCTCTCTCTTTATGTACTCTCCAAAGCTTGATGTATGTTTTTTTAGTCTCGTATTCCCCGCCTAATTTGATGTCTCAGTCTAAACAGGATGATCTTGTTGCCCTCCGAATTACACTTGGTTTATCTCGTGAGGCGCAATCTGTTCCTCTACTCATCGAAGCCCATGCAGTAGTTGCCTCTGACGCGGCATGCAAATGGGCAGTGCAGCGCCATTTGAGGGCATGCACAGAGCATGCCAGATGGTAAACCCCTTATTAGTCACTTCACTCAGCACCCGAGCTTTCGCAAGGACAAGATGGCGGCATTGTTTATTAAGATTGCTGGTATGTAGTTCAACAGATCCTACTACCTCCACAACAACGAAAGAGCATGACAAATGCCACTTCTGCACTTATCTTTCCATATCCGGAATACGCAAAACGTCTGACCATCCCGTTTCAGCACTATTTCAGTGGACCTAGTCACACTTATTTGAAAATTTTGACTCCTATCTTAGAGTATTAACGAACGCACCTGTACGCAACGACAGCCAAGGTGCATCTACACCCTTTTTTTGACCTGCGACTACAATATCAGATGGCCTTTTTGTTTTTTTTTCATTGAAATAATAAAAAAATAAACGAAAGAGTTATTACCACCAGTACTTGGCGACGGCTACCCCTTTTGTTTCGTACACCGCATCCATCTTTATTAACTGTGAAACTTTCAGCGATTCATGTTGCCCTGAACCACGTTCAAGAAGAATTCGCAGCATCGAAGGTTGTCGTACAAACAGAGTCCCGTGCTGTCTTTAGCAGGTTAATAAAAATATTCTGATGGCTCAACTACATGCGGTATCATAGAATATACCACAAAAAATTGATCTCTCATGAGGTGTCCCTCATTTGTCAGTGGATTCCTTTGCATGTGGCAATTGCTGGCGATGAAGAGGCTGATCACCTCGCTACAAGTAGTGCCCACAACGAATGTGACTGCCCATATAGTATATACTTGTTTGACAAGGCTCGTTTGCTGATCCGGGACAACCTTCTGAAGCAGCACCCCGACCAGCGTGTCGAAAGGGAATTGTTTTCTCCCGGTACTCGTGGTCGCGGATCGCCAACATGCATCACATCATAGCACCTGCTTTTATTGTACTATTATTTATTTATTTATTTAATTATTTATTTATTTACTTATTTATCTATTTATTTTTTCAAAATACCTTACAGACCCAACAGGGCAATGTGTAAGGAGAGCATAAAAGAAATACATACACGAATTCATGCAATTTCCATACAAACAATACCACGAACTAATTGTCAATTATTATACAAGTCCTAACAGGAATAACAATGAGAAAATAATAATAATAATTTTAATAGGAATACAACGACAATGAACATTAGATGAGTATACGCGTGAGATAATTACGTAGAGCAAGTTTTAAAAAAACAAGCACAAATTGTGAAAAGACTTTACATTATTCAAAGTAAAACATCACTGAATAAAACACAACAGAACTGAATGGCATGTTAGTATTCAAACAATCAAACAAAATAAGTTTAAAGCAAGAGAAAAAAAAGCGAGATACTAGTAGTGAATAAACGTGTAGGTTCCGATTTCGATATGAATAAAACGAGCAGTTAATCCTAGAAATGGGTGAGTATAAGGTGCCGGAATTTTTCCCGGTTGCGTTCAGCTACGATTTCCTTTGGAAGGCTGTTCCACATGCGGATGACACGGGGGAATGCAGATGAGTTAAAAATGTATGTTTTACCGTATATGCGTGTGAATGAACGATGATTATTTAGTCTCTTTGATGTGAATGTAGCTGTTTGCAATGTCATTGATATGTTTGCAATGTCATATTGATTATGTTAACCATCCCTTTTTTAATAACCCTAAACAGGGTTTTTAAGGTAATAAAATGGAATAAAGAATCGTCGGAAACGTATAGACAATTCATGATGTACGTTTTTTAGCTCTTGTTAGGCACTCGAACACATATTTTTAGAGTGTATCGCATTCGCTATGCAGCGAGCAATGCTCATCAAGCATTATGTACTTGTTCGACTTAAGTGCACGATCCGTGATGCTTGCCTGTTGCCTGGAGGATGTGTGGATCATTGTGACCCATTAAGCCATGCTAACCTTTTTAAACAAAACCGATTTGGTCTCACGTTTGTAGATATTTTCCAACGTGACTAATGATTTGTGCATGCGTCTGTGTTTTTTCCTTCCTCTCCCTCCTCCCCTTCCTTTTATTACCTACTATCTCCCTTTCCTCTTGTGTTTCTCCTTCCCAAAGGAGTAGGCAGACATTGCGCCCATTTAGGTAGCAGTTGTCAGCCTCTTCCTTTCTTAAATATTCTCTGCCTTGTGTCCTTTTTTTTTTATTTGGCGTGTGTATTCAAACCCAGTGAAACCCTTTGCCATTTTTATGCCTGTAAAGCGTGCTTTCATTTTCACTTTACAGTAACGCAACGAAAAAAACTTCACACTCACAGCAGGGCATTTTCTGTTGTAGGGCACTCAATTTGGTAAATAAGTTTTGCGAAAGCCCGAAAAGTGAACGATGGTTCGAAAAAAGCAAAACTGAATTCTCGTCTATGGATCTAATTCACATAGCCAATACAGGGCGGGGTGGAAAGGGAAGACGTGGTTGCACCTCTGTCGATAATTTGCGATTTTGTTTTTGATTGATTGATTGATATGTGGGGTTTAACGTCCCAAAACCACTATATGATTATGAGAGACGCCGTAGTGGAGGGTTCCGGAAATTTCGACCACCTTGGGTTCTTTAACGTGCACCCAAATCTGAGCACACGGGCCTACAACATTTCCGCCTCCATCGGAAATGCAGCCGCCGCAGCCGGGATTTGAACCCGCGACCTGCGGGTCAGCAGCCGAGTGCCTTAGCCACTAGGCGATTTTGTTTTTGTATATACCACACACACACACACACACACAAACACACACACACACACACACACACACACACACACACACACACACACACACACACACACACACACACACACACACACACACACACACACACACACACACACACACACACACACACACACACACACACACCACACACACACACACACACACACACACACACACACACGCACACATACACGCGCGCGCGCGCACACACAAGCACAAGTTGAGGGGGAGACCACCACGAGAGCACCCTGTATGCGGCTAGATAGATAGATAGATAGATGCTAATAGTACATGCAGTATGGAAACTTCCATATAACTGATTTTTAGTAGGTCTACTTTGACTTCGCACAATTAGTTACAAAGTGACAAACGTTTTACGTGCTATGCAGGTGGCATCATCAATGTACAGTGGTGACAACAACATCCAAATCAACAACAATAAAAAACAGCTGACGTCGATCAGTGCACTAAACACACATGATGTTGCAATCGTTCCCAGAAGTCCTTCCCTTTCTCCTTTCCCCGTTGTTTCCTTTCCTGAGGTAGCGTCGTTGCATTGTTTAGATGAAAGCTATGCCCTGTGCGGCAGTGTTGAACAAGTTCCGTCTAACATGAGCGAGGCCAAGGAGGAGGTTGATTGGGGGCTTCAAACCCTCCGCGAAGTATTTCGATTTTGCTTCCTTATGCACACGTACAAACGCACGAAGGAACATTAAATATAATTGACCCCCCCCCCCCCCCAAAAAAAAAATGAAGTGTCTGGCTGTCATCTTGCCTTCTGAGAACGCATTGCATATAGTTGACATTAGCAACCTTTCCTTTTGTGGTTAATTCCTCATTTCTTGCTGGCCGTTTCCCCGATGTAATTTTGTCGCTTCAGGATTCTCGCGTCGTACTTGGAGATGACTCTACACTGTTCGTGTTCTGGTGTGTGATCTTTCGAGTTTTCGAAGACATGTCGCAATATCTGTATGTTTAGCGGACGCAAAACTCTTGGAAATGGTCTTGTACACCTTGAAGCGCATATATGGAGTGAACGTCAATAGAATTCGTCTTCACTGGTTAGGAAGTTTACTTACCGCGACGTGCGTTTTTATTTAACGAATTCTATCATTTAGCACATATTACATGCCTTAGTTTGTACGGTAACGGAAAAATAACGAGGTTTTTTTACCCCGTAATTGTAACTGTAAGAAGTTAATTTTGAAAACTTGGTAATTGTTACTGTAACTAAGTAATTTTTTTTTCTCAGGGAATTGTTACTTCTTACTGATAACGTGGCCCTCACGGCTTGCGGGCTTTCTCTCTACAGATTTTTTTATGGCCTGCTGCTGAAATCGAGCTCTACATTTATAATTTCTTATTATTATTCTGAGCCACCAGTTTTTTTTTTGTTGGTGGAGCCTATGGACAGCTTGCGCTGTACCCAAATGGTTACACCGTTGATGCTTTCAATAAAGTCAAAGTCTAGGTAAGTTGGTACATGGCGCTGAAGCATAAGACAATCAATAAGACTGCGGACAAGGGAGAGAAGTGACACTACGCAAGGTAGAATGCGAAATTTTTCAAGCATATTATGTCAACATGTATCATGACGTTTGTGTCAGCATAAATTTCAATAATGCGGAAGAAGTGTGAGTTTCAGTCACTCTGGTCATGAAATTTCAGCTTTCAAGCAGGCTGATTTTTGTTTTTTGTGAACAGTGCATGCGCCTTGGCTCTTCTAGAAGTTGTTGTTAGCTAGTAAAGCACAGTTGCTAGTCCAGTAGTTATTTGTCATTTCTCTTTTTGCCCTCCGTTTTCTTGATTAGTTTATGCTTTAGCGTCGATGTTCTCAGTCACGCTTTACAGAGCAAAATAATTTGCACCACCACATTAAAAAAGTTATTCTTTTCAATTTCACGCAGTGGTACTTGTTTCAAAATTGATATTTACTTGAGCTGTACATGCAAAGAGGCAAAGCTGATATTTTCTTGAACTGTGCCTGCAAAGAGGCAAAGCTGCTGGTGAGGATCAGGTAACATCAGATCTGCTGAAAGATGGAGGACAGATTGTGTTAGAAAAACTAGCCACCCTGTTTACGAGGTGTCTCCTGACGGGAAGAGTACCAGAGTCTTGGAAAAACGCTAACATCATTTTAATACATAAGAAAGGAGATGACAAGGACTTGAAGAATTACAGGCCGATTAGCTTGCTCTCTGTAGTATACAAGCTATTTACAAAGGTGATTGCTAACAGAGTAAAGAAAACATTAGAATTCAATCAACCAAAGGAACAAGCAGGATTTCGAACAGGCTACTCAACAATAGACCACATTCATACTATCAATCAGGTAATAGAGAAATGCTCTGAATATAACCAACCACTATACATAGCACTCGTAGATTACTAGAAGGCGTTTGATTCAGTAGAAATATCAGCAGTCATGCAGACACTGTGGAATATGGGTTTCGACGAAAGATATATACACATCCTGGAATAAGTATACAGAGGATCAACTGCTACCATAGTGCTTCATAAAGAAAGCAACAGAATACCAACCAAGAAGGGTGTAAGGCAGGGGGATACCATCTCCCCAATGCTATTTACCGCGTGATTACAGGAAGTTTTCAGAAGCCTAGAATGGGAACAGTTAGGAATAAAAGTTAATGGAGAGTACCTTAGTAACCTGCGCTTCGCCAATGACATTGCATTGCTGAGTAACTCAGGGGACGAATTGCAACTCATGATTACGGAGTTAGACAAGGAGTGCAAAAAGGTGGGTGTTCAAATGAATCTGCAGAAAACGAAAGTAATGTATAACAACCTCAGAAAAGAGCAGCGCTTCGAGATAGGTAATAGTGCACTTCAAGTTGTAAAAGACTATGTCTACTTAGGGCAGGTAACAACCGCGGAGCCGAACCACGAGATTGAAGTAACTAGAAGAATAAGAATGGGGTGGAGCACATTTGGCAAGCACTCTCAAATTATGACAGGTAGATTGCCACTATCCCTCAAGAGGAAGGTATATAATAGCTCTATCTTGCCGGTAATTAGCTACGGAGCAGAAACCTGGAGACTTACAAAGAGGGTTCAGCCTAAATTGAGGACGACGCAGCGAGCAATGGAAAGGAAAATGGTAGGTGTAACATTAAGAGACAAGAAGAGAGTAGAGTGGATTAGGGAACAAACGGGGGTTAAGGATATCATAGCTGAAATCAAGAAGAAAAAATGGACATAGGCCGGGCATGTAGCACGTAGACAGGATAACCGCTGGTCGTTAAGGGTAACTAACTGGATTCCCAGAAAAGGCAAGCGGGTTAGGGGGACACAGAAGGTTAGGTGGGAAGATGAGATTAAGAAGTTTGCGGGTATAAATTGGCAGCATCAAGCACAGGACCGGGTTAACTGGCGGAACATGGGAGAGGCCTTTGTCCGGCAGTAAACGTAGTCAGGCTGATGATGATAATAATAATAATAATGATGATGATGATGATGATGATGAGCTGTAAACTATAATTGACCAAATAACGATCAGAACCGCTTTCCCGTCTTCATGGATGCTTCCATCCATCCATCCATCCATCCATCCATCCATCCATCCATCCATCCATCCATCCATCCATCCATCCATCCATCCATCCATCCATCCATCCATCCATCCATCCGTCCGTCCGTCTGTCCGTCCGTCCGTCCGTCTGTCTGTCTGTCTGTCTGTCTGTCTGTCTGTCTGTCTGTCTGTCTGTCTGTCTGTCTGTCTGTCTGTCTGTCTGTCTGTCTGTCTGTCTGGCAGCCTATGACTTTTAGCTCCCCTGGCTGTTTGGATGATGTGATTTATACAAAAATTAGCGAGACTTAACATGACTGCATGACGAGCATAAGTGAGTAGTCATAACATTAAAAATAATGGCATGCATGTCATGAAGGTACTAATTTTCATGTCATGGTCTTGCTGCAAGCTCCTGCGGAGGTTTCGTTCACATGACATATCGCAAAACTGGTGTGGTATGACATCACTGCATTGCGAACATAAGTGACAGGGCCTCACGCGGAAGTTGGGACATGCGTGTCGTGTAAGAACATGACTACATGCCACGCTCATAATGCGCTCGTGGTCGTTTCACTCGCTTCACATACACCAAATTTAGTATTTGATTTGAATAGATGGTGAAGGTATGTGACTGTTGCAAACATGATAATCATGGCATGCGTGTCATGTAAAACATGACTACATGCCATGCTAATGATGCACTTGCGGCCGTTTTGCTAGCTTCACACACACGAAATTCGGTATAACATGACGCGAGTGGACGACGAAGGAAAATGACACGTCCAAACATGATAATCATGGCACGCGTGTCATGTAAAACATGACAACATGCTACGTTCATAATGTGCTTGCGGCCATTTCGCTAGCTTCACATATGCCAAATTTGGTTCTACGCGACATGAACAGACGACGAAGGTAAGTGACACGTCCAAACATGATAATCGAGACATGCTTGTCATGTAAAATATGGCTACACGCTAAGCTCATAGTATGCTTGCGGCCGTTTCGCTAGCTCCTAATATACCAAATTTGGCAGTACGTGACGTGAATGGACGACGAACACAAATGCCAGGCGCAAACATGGTAATCCTGACATGGAAGTAATGTACGGTATAATTTACGTCCGCCTCGTAGCGCTGTGCTGATCTTAATGTGACAATTCAACCTACCTCATTCGCGCTTCGCATATAATCGATTCCCACTGTACGTAGAATCTACCATTTTTTTATTTACCAGCGCGTTAAGCGTCAATCTGTAAACGCCCTTAGTTAGCTCTCGTCTTGTACGTGTGTCATTTGTGCGTGAGCAGCGCGCTGCACGTTTCGATGTACTAGCCGTTTTCAGCCTTATGTTCCAAGTGGTTGCTATCACATTCATTGCTTCTCATTACGGCGAAACTGTGGCTTTTTTGTCTTCTGAAACGTCCATACTGAGCATACATGTACTCTGTGTAGTACAGAGTGTAGCGCGCGAAAACAAGCTTAGGAGTTGTTAGAACGAAGTGGTGAGAAATACCGGGCGTTTGGGCCCAGATGGAAGCGACTATCGTCGATGCGCGCCCTCCACGAAAGGCGAACTGCCTTGAAATGTTTTCGCGCTTATAAATATTCATAATGGTGCCGCGCCACCTCCTTCTTGTTGTAGGGATATTCGTCGTGTGGATGAACGTTTTTTAGGATGCCTTAAAAGAATTTAAAGCGTCTCTAGCGAGCATATATGGGAGGAAGTTACCCGGAGATCTTGAACATATACTGTCGATGAATAGGCTTAATAGATATCACATTCTGGCTTAGTACTATAACGTACTGTGCTTTTCTTTTTGTATGTTTTCTTTAGTATGGTAGCCTGCAGGCGAATAATCCTAATCTTGATAACGTAATTCTTCGTGCGCAAACGTGTTTCGTGGAGGCAGTGTTTTTCACCAAATTTCTAAACGAGTCTCGTGGTGGCATGGCGAACAAACCGGTGAAGGGACGACGGGAACGAAAATAGGTTCCTGCTAAGGAAAAAGAAATAAGAGGAGGGACCACAAAGCAAAGTTTGTTGGGCATCATCAAGGCCACTGGAAGTCCCGATATTTAATCGTGTTGTTTGATGCCAGCGCCAATGCAAAAGTTGTAGGCTAGCGATGCCCGTATGTACTATCTTCGAGCGAAAGCTTCATCGTGAAACGTTTCGAAAAGCAGTTGCATTTTCATCGACCCGTACATGACGGATGTCCGGAGTCAAAGGGCTTTCACTCTGGAAGGTCAAGTTAAGTGAAAGAGCGCCAGGAGATACTTTATGGCGCGGCATTGTCTATATGCAGAGCCGCGTCCTCGGTATTCTGAAAACATAAGCAATTTATGAACTATGAACCATCTAGCTATAAATGCCAGCTTCCATCATCGAAACGTGAGCACCCCTGTAGTAAGCACATCCTGCGACACTTTTGGCTGACCACCTTCCAGTAGCTACCGGAACGCCAGTATAAGAAGCGTGGAAAACCGGATGTACCCTTTTCAGTTTTACTCGTCTCACAGAATGAACGTCGTCAGTAAATGTTTGGATCCTTGGAAAGCGCAGTTTCATGTGCACACTTGTTTAGTTAATTATAGCTCAAATAATCAGTTAGCGGTATTACACAAGGGCTTGGTGTATTCATTCGGTAATGGTTTCGATAGATGCCTTTAAAGATGCAATGCTGGAGTAGTTCACGACATTGGAAGGATGACGGTTCCAGTTATTTGCCGTTCGGAGGACTTAAGAAGAGCAGTATAGTGCGAGATGCAGGGGGAGAAACGACGTTTGGGTGGCTGTGACGGTATGACGTGTGATGTGCATGCTCGATAAAGTAATGATAAAACTCTGAAAAAAAGGCACATTCTCGCAATCTTGTGGCTCTGTTCAAGAGTTCAAAGAGTTCAAGCATATTTTAGGTTCAGTGATAGTTTAGCGTGGCAAGAATAGTCGTGGTTAATAAACCTTAAGCGTCATTTTGCGTGGATTCTCGTGTTAATTTCAGTTTCTTACCATAATATTGCCACGGTCACTCAGTTCTGTATTATTTATGTGATTTGGCCTCACACGCGAAATCTATGACTGCCGCTCTGCGCAGCAATCGCCTTAATGTTTGAGAAACTTCACGATTGTTTCAGACTTTTGTAAAATTTCGCACACGGCGCGAGTTGATGAGTTTGTTCTTGACGCGAACACCAGTAAAAATGATGAAACTTTTAATAGATTATTCATGAAATACAGTGCGTTGAGATCATCGACGACCGACGATTGCTATTGTTGCCGCACGTGTTTCATTTTTTTTGCTGGGCATACGTTCACCCACAAGACATTTTAATCCTTACCGGCTTGAGTTCTGCGTACATCAGCGTCACAAGCCCGAGACATATGGCGGCGATGTTTGACCGCCAATGTACCATACGCCCGACGGGAAGCCATTAACCAAGCCTATGCCGAGAAGGAGAAGGCACCGAAGCCATCGTGGGTCACAGAGTCAGCCGGAGGCAGCAATAACTCAAGCCTGAATGCGGGCTGCTTCCTTCCCGAAAGACCAGGAAGGCCGTGACTTTGACAACGATTGCAGCGGTTATACTCTTGATTATGTCTGGCTTAAAGGGCTGAGTATAGACTGAAAATCGGACATTTCTACCACTTGTATCCTAGATAAAGCCAGTACTTAAGCAGGACCTAATTAGGAGTGTATGACAGCTCCGGTGCTGCCTACATCGATCCTGCTTCGGAGACCCAAGGAGCCGCCAACTTTCTGCAGAGCCTTGCTTGGGCACTCCTAAAGCTGGCTCGAAGCATACGATACGGTCGTTGTCTTCAACAAGACTCGCTTGCTGGATTCCATGCCGACCGCTTGTGCCCTCGCGATCTCCGACGTCAGCGTAGCTCGGGCCGACTGGGCTGGCCGTACGTCATCTCATGACGCCGATCTCCGACGACAGCGTAGCTATGACCTACTGGACTTGCCCTACGCCATCTCCTGACGCCGACAAGAGCTCTCGCAAGTGGCGCCCCGTCCTCGGACTCCTGTGACCGTGTTTCCATCTTTCCTATCTCTCCTATCCCCTCGATATGTCCTCGCTCGCTGTCCCAGTGCATATCTCTCTTTCTAAACCTTTAATCCTATCCTTTTATTCCCTCCTCACCCTATCCCTTGTGAGCTACTGTTGAGGTGTCGCACCCTGATGCAGACAGTTACGGGGCTCACTTTTCTCTTATTTTCCCTCTTATAACCACTTCTCTGTCTTCAACAACTGGAGCTGTGAGCACAAGCTGCGTCGCACCGATTTCACTTCGACAGGCTCAGCTAAGATATGGTTAGAAAATAAAGACTAAACCCTGACAGCATCGGGGAATATTAATACCTAAGGCTGAAATAAAATAAATTTGTAGTCAGGCTGACAATGCTTTATAATACTTTCTAATCAGCGTTTATCTACGTCCACCCGAACTCAGCTGAAACCAAACCAGTAAATATGGAGGAGCCCGGATCGACACCACGCATTCGATGACATATAGAAAATATGTCTTTTAAACAAATTATACCGTCCGACAAGTTGTCCTTTGTGGAAGGCAACAGCCACGCTCTGATGAAGCGTATAGTCAATAATAACTGTTGGGGTTTAACATCCGAAAACCACCACATATCATTATGAGAGACGCTGTAGTGGGAGCCTTCAGAAATTTGGACCCCCTGTAGCTTTTAAACGTGCACCTAAATCTGAGCACATGAGCTTCGAGCATTCTTGCCTTCATCCCATCTGCCAGGGCCGGGATTCGATCTCGCGACCTGCTGGTCAGCAGTGGAACACCATAACCTCAAGATCACCGCGTAGGCAAGCTGCAGAAAACCTCATGTACATATAATACATGTACAACATGTTCATTGAAGAACTCCTTGGGTTTTGCGAACACGACACGAGATTGGCATGAGCGTATAGTGCGGCAGTCCGTATTACCGCCTGCGGTTCTTTGGCGAGTGCCTAAATCTAAGCATCTGGGCGTTATTGCAGCTCTCCCAAATCGGAAAGCCGTGGCCTGGAATCAAAACGACGACCTCAAGCTTAGCCAAGGTTTAGCCGTTAAGTCACCTAGGCGGATAAAATTATATATCCGTCGTACATGGGAAGAAGCAGCAGCACGGTTTTGCTGTGACGTGTTATTGTGTTCTTCTGGGTGGAGGTTCTTTGTTGCACGACAGCGTTACTTCCTTGAGTGAACCCATGCTCGTCAAACAACATGTTCCTATTCATCGCAATTAATTTTTCGGAGGCTTATAGTGGAGAAATATTGACAAACAAAGGTTAATGAGCGATTGCTTGGGCATTGCTTATGTGCCACCCACGAACACTTTTCGTTAAAATTTTGTGCTCTGCGGGGAAATGATTCAGAGATGACCGCCTTCAAAACGCTTTGATTTCATAAATTGATAGAAGCACGAAGCAGACTTATACGTAACAGTTTTAGCGTTCCGCGAGGCGAGTAAGTTGCATTATAAAACGCGCTATTGAAAGTCTATAAGAGATCGAGCTCAAGCCCATCGTTTTTTTTCTTCCCCTGCTTGCTTCCTCTTCATTCTTCGTTTCCTCGTAGCATGCACCCTGCAGTAAAGTCCCTTGCGCTTTAAAACGTCACCTGATCCTTAAGCTATTCATCCGCATCACATCATGTGCCGTTAACTTTACTAAGTTTTCCTTTTTACTTCCACTTTAAGTGCATACATTTCTTGCGTTGTCTTCCGCAATATATCAAAATGGTGACATTATTTGGCAAATCGTACACTTGAAGAATCGGCTTCATATGATTGGTGAAAATACGCGTCTCCCAAAATCATGCCCACATCTCAACTTGCGACTTTGGTAGCACACCGGTATTTTTCTTGTGAATGAAGTTTCGTGCGCACACACACACACACACACACACACACACACACACACACACACACACACACACACACACACACACACACACACACACACACACACACACACACACACACACACACACACACACACACACACACACACACACACACACACACACACACACACACACACACACACACGCCACACGCACACACACACACACACACACACACACACACACACGCACGCACGCACGCACGCACGCACGAAAAGAAAAGAAAAAACGACTGCCTGTGCTTTCTTCCTTTCTTGTCCGTGTTTTTTGCGCAAAATGTCATTCACGATGCAATACCAACTGAGGCCTATCGTTCGGTTTTTCTAAGTGTTATTTTCCCGATGTGAAATGCGGTCAAACATCCTGCGTTTAAATTTCAGTCAAGAACCGAGAAAGACTGGTCGAAAAGGTCAAACTGGATCAAGGTCTGACCCGGGCTCCTTAGCAACGACGCCAATTATCGGAGATTTTGAAGGTAAGCGGGCTCACCCTGCAGAGGAGTCATGCGGGTACTTTCAAGATGATGATTATTATTATACGAAATTTGTTGCGGCACCATAATAAGGCTAGCCAGATACTAGTGAACTGAGTTCATAGACAGCCAATCCAAAGGGGTGTGTTTGTTTTTTGTGTGTGTACTGTCGGAGCTGATTCCTATAATTTTTGACAACATAAGATAAAAGTGCCAATACCAATCAAAACCCATAATAATGGTCGTTTTGTTGAAGTTGTGAATAAGATTATTTACTTATTTCTGTTTTACCAAGTTCATCGAAGTTAATCTAATCTAGGACAAGTTATACAGTTAGTTTACCATGAATATAAATCCTACCGAACATAACCAGTTCTGGTGTATAATAAAGAGAAAAGCTTAATGCCCATTCTTTTATCTTTGTGAATACTTTTTCTTCAAGATTTGTTTTTCAATTTTTCGGCAGCAGGCCACGGAAGTGCATTACAGATTAATAATGAAGGAACAGTTTTGCGTCCAGGTTGCATTGATGATTGATGAATAAGGCGGTATCACGACTCTGCGAAGAATATTTTCTGTTTGTTTTCTGTAATTATGTCCTTCTGGTACTAAAGGGGACACCAATCTGCAACGTCAATGTTTTAATCTATACTCGCTAGGTCGTGACATTTTCTTTACAGCATGCACTACATGCCCCCATCAGAATGTGGCAAGTGGCGGAGCATCAGTGATCGCCCACAGCAACAGCAGGCCACTGCCACTGATCTACTTGTGGCCGATTGAGCTTACGAGCAGCTTGAGTGATTGATATGTAGGGTTTAACGTCCCAAAACCACCATACGATTATGAGAGACGCCGTAGTGGAGGGCTCCGGAAATTTCGACCACCTGGGGTTTAACATGCACCCAAATCTGAGCACACAGGCCTACAGCATTTCCGCCTCCATCGGAAATGCAGCCGCTGCAGCCGGGATTCGATCCCGCGACCTGCGGGTCAGCAACCGAGTACCTTAGCCACTAGACCACCGCGGCGAGGCGTTAGACGAGCAGCGCTTGTAATGCATACAAGTTAGATAAAGACCCTCCATCGCCTTCTGTAAGACACACCAAGAGCACTGAACGGGTGTGATGGCCTAGATAACACGCGAGGAGCGTAGACTTTCTTTTGGAGAAGACTCGAGAATCGTTCAGTCATGAAAGTTATAGATATAAAATGGAACATCGCCGAGTACAAATCGGTCCCATGCTCAAGTTTGCGCAAACACAGAGGAGGAAGAACGGAGACGGTGAGATGAACGGCATCGCCAAGTATTGTTCAAGAGTGGGCTCGATACAGTTGCGTGCGGAACGCATGGCGGCACATGAAGGCAACAGCGGGCGTCGCTCTGAGACAGCCGTATACAGCGCACGGCTGACGTTTTCGCTCAGGTACGCGCTGAAGCGTTCGCTCTCGTTGTGTCTCGTGCGTTGCGTTCCCATTGGCTACTTGCTCGCGTGCCAGAAGTCTGCCCGCTATAGCATTTGCTGTTTGGTTTTGCATGCCCCCTGACCTTTGTTGTGTAGCGAACAAATTTCCATCCAGTCTTGTTGCTACGCTTGCCTTCGCCACTGAGTACACGCATGTATTATGCGAAGTAGTTGCTGAATAGGACCTAGCGTTTGGAGTGTTGCATAGAGACGAAAGATACTGGGGATGCCGACTGTTTCAGCAAACGCCATGCGTACTTTTAAAGGCACATTATCTTCTGTCTGCCGGCCTGAATGAGGTTTATACGTAAAAAGGAGCGTTTTTTTATTTCTATGCAGAAGTAGCAAAACGGTAAGTAGACAATTTTATTTGCTATGTTTGGCTTGCGAAGTCTCAGGTGGTGGAGCCCTTAGCTCATTTGCTGCTGCAACAGTCCCGGTCAATCAGTCTTCGCTGGTCGTCCAGGACTGTGTTGGAAAGAACGGCTTCCAATCGGGAGGGTGAAGGCCGGGCGGTTCGGGGAACTGCCACGTGATAGGATAAGTCTTCACTAGTTCTTCTTTCAGAGATGCGAATGCAAGCACTTGCTGAACAGGGCGGAAGAAAGACTGACTGACAGAGAGGATGGTTCATGACCGTAGCTGAATGTAGATTATAGCCTCGTTTCTTTCTATGGAATCACTCTAGCAAAAGGTTTTGCACCAGGTGTATCTTATCTACAAACATCATATTATACATGACTTCGTGTGCTTAATTCAAAGCGTGCTGGCTGCTTTTCATTCACTGTTGACCTGCCATGTGGCAGGGCTTATGGAAGCCAATATAGAATGCATTTACGACAAAATACTAGCTTTAGTTCTAAGCTTGAAACTTGTACATGTTGCAGTGTGCGTTACTCAAGCAGTCTGCCGGACATGATAGCGCTTTTGTGTGACACAGCCATTGTCGCAAACGTGGAACCGGCCGCGTTGGCCCAGAGGCTATCGGCTAGCGAGCGCGAGGTTCGATTCTCGACGATTACGATGGAGACAAAACGCGAAATAATTTCGCGCGTCCTTTGGATGTACATAAAAAAGTAATGATGAGTAGTAAAAGTGGGATTGGAGCTTTCCAAACACAGCAATTGTCGAAACCCATTGAGCAGCTTTTTAAATATCAGACCCGTTGTTAAAATCATATATATATATATATATATATATATATATATATATATATATATATATATATATATATATATATATATATATATATATAAATATTTAAATTTTCAATTCACATAGTGATAGATAAAGGATGTGCTTAAAAAAGAAAACAGCTGTGCCAGACAGCTTGGCGAAGCCACGGCATCTATTGTTCTACACCAGCAGGGGCAGCAGATTTAACTAGGACTTTGCCTTGCAGAATTATTCTAAGAAAGATAAGTACCAGGTAGCATAAATAGACAAATAGGAATGTTGCAGTGGGACACGGTGAATATAACAAAGAGATAAAGAACAGTTGTTCAAATGGTCATAGTAAGCATAAGAGTACAATGTTATTGTTAATTGTGTCGTCATCGAAAAAGAGATCTAGTTTATTAGCGCCGTGCCTGATGGCCATCAGCGTACGGGGCGATAGCGTATCTGACTGACCAGAAGGTGGCTTTGAAAAATAAAATAAGACAGTGAAATAAAAAAAAAAAACAATGGGCAGATCCCAAGTACCGTGGGAATCGATGATATGAGAAGCATGAATGAGGAAGGTTTATATGACACTTTCAAATCAGCACACCGTTACGAGGCGGTCGTGAATAATGCCACACATGACTTCCATGTCATGCCCATCATCTTTGGACGTGTCATTTATCATCGTTGTTCATTCGTCACGTGATACCAAATTTAATATATGTGGAGCTAGCGAAACTGCCGCGAGCGCGCCTTGAGCGTAGCATGTGGTAATGTTTTACATGACACGCATATCATGATTATCATGTTTGGCCATGTTATTTCCCTTCGTCGTCTATTCATGTCACGTGATAGCAAATTTTATATATTCGGAGCTAGCGAAACGGCCGCAAGCCCGGTGTGAGTGTATATCACGTAGTCATGTTTTACACAACACGCGTATCATGATTATCATGTTTGGACGTGTCATGTACTTTCGGTGTCCATTCGCGTCACGTAATACCAAATTTGGCATATGTGAAGCTAGCGAAACAACCGCGAGCGCACTATGAGCGTGGCCTGTAGTTATAACTTACACGACACGCATGTCTTGATTTCCACGTTAGGGTCTGTAACTTATGTTTGCCATGCAGTCATGTCATACGATACCAGTATTGCAACATGTCATGTGAACGAAACCACCGCAAGAGCAGCAAGACCATGAAATGTAAATTATGGCATTCATGACATGATTTTCATGTTATGACTAGTCAGTTATGCTCGTTATACAGTCATGTTATACCATACAAATTTTGATATTGATACCATTAATGAAACGGCCTCGCCACTTAGTTCTTAAAATCTCGTGAACAATGTCAGCACTAAGCGCTAAAGCCCATCAAGATATCGCGCTTCTTGGCAGCACGCTGTTATCGCTGCTTGCGCAGTTGTAAACACACAAAGTGAAGTGTGATAAGTTGAGTGTGTACGATATTCATGCGAGACAAAGAAGAACGAATCGTCGACAGCCTGGTAAGGCAGTGCAGGAGGCAAATCACGTTTGGTATTTCGCGTATATGGACCATTCGAGAGAGTGTAGGCTGTTGACATCACGGGAACTACTGTCTGCGTCACAGAAGTTCGCAAAAAGGACAAGATATATCAGGAGAGAATATTGCGCTCTTTTTTGTATTTTGGGAGCATGGTGAGTGGCCCTTTTAATGATGGTAGCTGTCTGCATACTTGAAGGAATCCTATAGCTGACTCACGTCTTCAACCATCCAAGGGACCAGTGTCATTGCTTGTCGACAAATAGTCACGACTGGGCCTCATGCATGCGCGAAGGGTTGCAGTGTGGCTGGTCACACGGTTCTCGAGTAAGAGGGACTTGAACAGAACACATGGCACGTATACAAAATAATCACGTTAGACCGCTCACACAACAAGAAATCTGACAAGTGCAGTACCCGACTGCACTTGCGTGCTTAAGTGACGCTTTGATCAGATCGACATGTGCATCAAGGCAGCATTCGTTGCGAAATAAAGTTCGCGCTCTTGTGGAGTGGCTGTGAAGTAGTGAAAAAAAGAAAAGCAGTTGATTTGATGGATGATAGAGATACGCAAGCTTCAATGATGACTTCTGCTACTGTCATGCTGGCATTTTTCTTACGCGTTAAAAAAAAAAAAACGCCCGGCCTGCACTAAGCGCGCAGCACTGTCACAGCGAAAGCTAGAAGCGCCGCCTTTAAGAGCCTTTTTCTAAACATCTTTCGGTAGCTGCTGCAAACACACTTGCAGGGTACCCATTACGTCACTAATCATTGTGTAGTAGCCACAAATTCGCGATTCCGTACTTCGTCATCCTTCAGAGAAGCGTGGTACCTGCTGCACACTTGCAAGGAACTTAGTGCAATTTTTGTGTGCTGTGGCTGACGGCGATAAATAATTGTGCCAGAAGCTTTTGTAATCCCCTCAATCCCCCACAGTAGATATGTGCCACAGTTAATAGGGCCATGTACATGACGCCATCTGCGATGATCGCTATAGCGTCGGGGTCGCCATTTTGAAGAACCACCGTTTGTTCACGCCCTCACGTTTTCCGTGTTTCAGCATGGAGGAAGTGTTCTGGAGGTCCCTAAACATCCAAGCTGCTGTGCAAATTTCGAATACAGCACGTGAAGTGAATTTTACGCGATAGCACTGAGCGCGCGGACCTTCAAAATGGCTACGGTGTTGCCCTCTTGCGGATCAAGGGTCAGTGCATACTCCCTCTAGGTAAACAAGGTCAAACTTTTGTATAGGGTTGGAGCTTTTGGCGACCCACTTGGGTGCGCAATTCGCATGTTCTGACACCTGGTTGTTCCTTTGCTGTAAATAACGCTTTATTACTCAAATTAACGCGATTCCTTTCTCGATATTCAGCCTGCCTAGGGCCAATTTGCAAATGTGTTCGAAGCACCGGCGTGTCTCAGTGGTGGAATACTGGGCTGGCGCACAGGCGACTCGTGTTCGTATCCTATTGCGTCCTTGGTGCTTTTTATTTACCGACTTTTTTTTCTTATTTAGTGCAATAATGGTTACGGACACGAGCGGCGGCGGCGGGAAAGTAGGGCACGCAAGTGACCCGTATCTCATAACAGTTTTCGTTGTAAAATTCGTCTGATATGAAGGTGCGCTGAGCGTAAAGTTGTCCGCGGCCTGCTTTCTGACATACTACAGCGATTTGCACATTTTCTCACCAGTTGCTCATCCAGGCGATAAGCCGTCACCCGAAGGGTTTGCGCAGAAAGCTCCCATCGACCACCCAATAGTTCTTGTAAGGCTAAGGATAGCGAGGGTTTTTCGAACTTTAGCCAGACACAAGTGATGGTGGCATGCACAGCCTAATGATTCCAGGGTGGAACCATCGTAGGTATTTTTCCTCTGCAGAATGTACACGGATCAAGCACACTAACAATGAGGCATTACTAGGCGAAGTTTAACACACATGTCTAAAAAAAAACGCTTCTAGACACCATAACTGTTAAATGTGCACAACATTATGGCTTCGGAAATGCGAATCATAGTGCATACACCGTTCGAGCCTCTACGATAGCTCATTCCTAATTCGGAGTCTTTGACGAGAAAAACAACTTTTTCTAAATATCGCATAAGCTTCATTTCACTGGTCTTCGTTTCCGATATACCTCTTTTCCCCACCAATATTGTCCTTTCTATCCAGCTGACTCATTGAGGTCCAAGCGGCAAGAAGTGGAATTGCTGTCACGCGCTTTCACTGAAATGAAGTCGGGTACCCGGGCGATGGAGTTACGCCTATAAACTGGGCAGACGACGTTCTGGCGGCCTGGTTTTTCCCTTTCTTTAGAGTGTCCTCCCCCCCCTCTTTTTTTTCTTCTGCTCCCGAATGGGATCAGTATCGATTCGGGCTGCATAAACACTGCGCGACAACGCACGCACAGGCTCGGCGTAAATGACGTTGTCTAGCGGCTCAATTGGTTTACTCTGTGAGCAGACCTTGGCAGATATTGTTCCACAAAAAGCAATCTTCTGGAGGCCTTAGCTTTTGCAAGGAACTTTGTTCAATTTTTGTGTGCTGTGGCTGACTACGATGAAGAGTTATGCCAGAAGCTTTTGCAATTCCCCCCCCCCCCCCCCCCCACAGTGGATATGCGCCACAGTGAATATGGGGCACCCTGTTGTGTTTTACTGTTGCAGTTCGGGTGGTCACAGTTTCATTTTACATATTTAGCCACACTTGCGCAGGGAGCGTCTGCATGGGAGAGGCTAATTGTTGCGCGCGGGCGTTCTCTACACAGTATTGAGCACTGTTGTATGCGAGAGTACATTCCATGTTCAGGTTGAACTTATCACTTCACTTACTTCTGACCCTTTGATTGACCGATTGGGTTGCGCCCAAAGGTCGGTTTCGAGAAAAGGAACAGGCAGAAGTGGGGTTGCCTGGTCAAATCACCAGCAGAGCATTGACCGCCAGACTGGGTGAGGGATTTTGCAAGGCCAAAGACGCTTCTGTTCTCACTGAAAGCCGTGCGATCACTGCAGCCATGAGTGGCAGCAGGCAGGAGGGCATACACGCACTCAGGTCTTCGAAGCGGGCGACGGTCGCGGTGGTGGCCCGGACCTCCACCGTCACCCCTCTCTTGCACCGTGCGCCGCCCCTCGTGCCTGGCCTCTAAAATTTGCGCGCAGCACACCGGCCTGACACGCGCGCGGCTCGCTCCCTTGTCCTGCAGGCGCTGCAGTGCGACGGCATTTTGCTCACCGTGGCTGCGTGGCGTCGATGCCTGCTGCCGCTGGCGAGTCGGGCGTACTGCGGGGCTGCGCCGCTCGCGGGCGCCCCGAAACGCGTTGCAAGCGCTGCTCGATCTCCGGCGTGGTGACTCGCTGCTGCTGCGAGGTGAGGCCTAACCAACAGGCGGACATGGCGGTTTGGCCAGCCGGGCACCTCGACGCTAGCGACGCCCTGGTGGCGGCGGCGGCGCCCAGCAGCAGCGCCTACAAAGGAATATCGAATTTTCCCTCTTGCTGTACGGGAGAGGGTCCACTGCGAGGGGCTTTTCTTCCCGGCCCGAGGGGAAGAAGGGCGCGCGCCCGGCGCCGACGATCGTGATCAGCTGCCCTCTCTCCCGTACCTGTTGACAGGGCGCACGGCCGTTGCGTGATCGGGTGCTTGCCACACGCACGCATTATGTACACAGCCGACAAGAGTTCATTTGCGGGTGCTGGAGTGAGTGACTGACGTGCCGCCTATCGTTCACCATTTACGAAAGCGCCGTCTCTGCTTGGAGGGATCACAGCAACTTTCTGTCGAAAGACGTTCTCCGTTTGTGGAAAGGGAAGCTGCGGTTTCGACAAACACCTTGTCTGATGCCTTGGCATTATTCAACATGCAAAAAAAAAAAAACAGCTTTAAGGGGAGAATAAATGTTGTTTAAGGTGCAGTTCAAGAAATATTGTTCAGGACGTCAGTTTCCTGACCACTGCAAGTTTGCCTCCATTGTAATAATATGTGAGCTGCTTTAACTATAATTATGACAGTTTTTTTTGCTCAAGGAGGTCCTGGCGAGGTTATCAGAGTGCAATCGGGGACATCATAGAACAAAATTCTTTAATTATGAATTTTTTTCATTATGTTTTTTATTATATTATTTGTTTTTTGCTGGCACTTGCTCCTCGTGATCACCACGAGAGGACCGCTGTAGCTTTTATTTATCACTTGAGCAGTTGTTAATGCCTGATTTCGCCCCACCGCGGTGGTCTAGTGGCTAAAGTACTCGGCTGCTGACCTGCAGTTCGCGGGATCGAATCCCGACTGCGGCGGCTGCATTTTCAATCGAGGCGGAAATGCTGTAGGCCGTGTGCTCAGATTTAAGTGCACGTTAAAGAACCCCAGTTGGTCGAAATTTCCGGAGTCCTTTGCTACGGCGTTTCTCATAATTATATGATGGTTTTGAGACGTTAAGCCCCACTTATCAATCAATTGATGCCTGGTTTTAAGATGCGTTTTTCTTTAATGATATCTTACGAGCAGACGCTTTCGGTGCCTGCTTCATGTGACGTCGTATGTCACGCTGCATGGTCGCACAAGCACCAACATTTCTGCATGGTTGTGCCACTGAAAGCGAAGCTGTATAGTCCCAGCCACTGTAGAAAATTAGCTCCGGTGTTCCGGTGAATGAAACCTGTTTATGCAAACGGTCTTCCACTACACCACCTCATCGTTCCCTCTGTACCAGATATTCCTTCTATAGGCATAAATTACCGTCAGTCAGTACCGCAAAAGTACGCTCACCAATACAACAGATGTCTAGGTTAACGCTGGTCGTTGAATCATTGTCGTAGATCTTTGCTTACTATGTCATACAATGCCAGTTAATTTGGCCTGCATAGAGTTTTCGCACCTCAGGATTATTCTACGGGCAAAGGGCGTAGTTGTATGCCACTGACCCTGGCGAGTTGGAACGTTCACTTCCTGCAGCGGCTGCGTCACCTAATTCTGCGTTGGCATGGTTACTGTGATATGGGCGTACGTGTGCATTCCGCTTTTGCAATATTATTACGATAGTTATCGTATAAACCATCAGGGCATATTTGTGATGCCATCGGGCTGTCACAGTATCGACGGAGCATGCGCGATCCCCTTCTTCAGGGTCATAGGTATCTGGAAACGCGCGTTTAGCGGCAAAAGCAGTGAAGCCCCAAGTGGACGTCTCGTCACCCTCCGCTAATCGGAAAGTCTTGAGCGGTGCAGCATCTGGTGGTCGATATTGTCCGGAGCCATGTACTGGTGTATCTCATAGACTGAGTCGCTTCGGGACGTCAAACCCCATAAACGTGCCCGACACACAGGCTTGAACATGCGCCGAGGTGTGTTTTGTACAGAGGTGCAGCAAAAGAACGCTAAAGCTTGTGCGCACACGACTCTCTCGCCTGGAGTAGTTCTTTGACGAGCACAAAAATCGCACAGTATACGGTCCTCTAGCAATTCACATTCATAGAAATGCGTCTGTCGCGGTTATGATGGAACCCGCAACGTTCAGCCCAACGCCGGAGCAGCATACCCACTATAGCGTGACGCAGGCTTGAGCATCAAAATAAACCTACAATATAGTCCTTTTACAGGGCACTCAGGACAGTTTTCCGTAAGTCTCATCTCGTGCGTCAGCAGGTGCGACTCCCACGACGCCAAAGTTCCTCGTCTCAAGGCAGGCCTTTTGTGTACCGCATGCAGGGTTATACTATGGTCGAAATTTGTTAAATTGGAGCTGTATTAAACACCGGGAAGAGAATAGACACGCAGCCTTGAAGTTGGCGATGAAGCGGTGAGCATATTCAAATATTATTTATACAAAGCAGATGTTTCCAAGTAGCGGGCTTATAATAGCATTTCTACAGTTCTATGTCCATGTTTTTTTCGTGCAATTTACCTGATAAAGGAATACCAACTTGTCGAGCAGTCCGTTTTTCTTAACATATATTAGCTGTATCGTTTACTTACAGCAGCCAGAGCCCACTAGATTAGTCGGGTTGAATCTCTCCTCCATAGTAAATTGCCAGTCTGTCCTTTGATGCCTCTATGATGCCATGGCTTGGCTTCAGGTTGGTGGTGATTTCAACCCTGTCGTATTCTTTACCTCATGGGTGTCATACCTCTGAAGTCATTGATACTATCGATGCTCGATGGGCTGCCGCATTCTGTTTGACGTTAGCGAAATGCCGTCTTCCTGAGGAATACGGGAGAGCTCGTCGCCGCAGTGACGCATCACAAGTGCTGGGGCATAACATTGGGCTGCAATAGTTTCTTACCATGATGTATCACGTGGATTCTGTGCATTGTTAAAGTAGCATCCGCGGAGCCCTAGCGCAATGTTACACCTCGCTAATACTTAATACAAGGTGCGTTCGAAAAGAAACCAAACATTTTATATAACAACTTTACTTCTTATAATACAAATTTTCAAGCACTTTTTCCTGAAACTATAATTCACTCTACAAGCAATGCACTGTTACCATCGTTCCTTTTATTTTTGGAAAGCCTCTTGAAATGCCCTTTCTGCAATGGCACGCAAGTCTGTCTCGCATTTTCTGGATCTTTCAATGTAGTATTATATTCAGGACAGAATAAATGGAAACACATTTTATAGAATTATCCCAGGCTATAATGCCCACTTAGTGAGCAACTTCTCGAACAGTCTAGTGAAGGTTTCCTCGAATCAAAGCATGAACTCTTGACGTGGTCATCGTCTGCTTTTGTGGAAGGTCGTCCAGTGTCGGGACCATCACTGACCAACATTTTGCCGAGTTCAAAACATTTGAACCACTCGCAACACTGCGTGTGACTCACACAGTCTTCTCTATACAGTTAAATAAGCAATTAAAATATCGCTTTAAAAGTTTTCTCTAGTTTGTAGCAGAACTTCACACACACGCGTTGTTCGGCCAGCTCTCGTTGTCACTTCGGTAATAATCCGAAGAACACCCTGTCCATGTGCTCACTTTAACGGCGGTAGTCTGTGAACTAACGATCAGAGTGAATTGCGGCAAACGACAGGTTCTTCTTTAAGCTTGCCTCTATAGGTACGGTTAGTAGCCGCACAGCGCTCCTTCTGGTGGTTGGCAATTTAGTGGAAAAGTTCGGTTACTTTTTGAACACACTTCGTATTTTGCTTTCGGACAAAACTGCCAAGTTTTCTGTGGGACCAAGTTTCTTGACTAAAGCTGTTTCACAGCAATCAGCGTGTCTGTTTTTTGTACGCGTTCTGAAGTAAGGGTCATGAAAGAGGTGCATGAAATTTTGTGGAGGTATGATTGTTTAGCCAAAACAGTGTTGCTATACCTCTGGCCGCTGCGTTTGCAGAGGGTGCACATAGTCGGCAGTTGGCAAAGATTATCCGCAAAAGCACACTGGGCGACGAACTGAGAAAACTGACAGCATGCGGAGTTTATGTATTATCGATCAGATGAAGGAGTGCAAACGGCCAGCCTCTCCTCTTTTAGGGTCCCAAGAACAACACGTTTTTGCTCAGTTTGTTCTGTAGCATTTGCATGAAATGGGCCTGTCTACCTTTATTATGCATGTAGCAAACAAAACAGAATGTAAGATAACTTTTTTATGGACCCCTGTGTAATGCTACCTCCCACCAAAACTAAATAAATATGGAAGAAAGCAGACTGTGTCAAAAAATAATAATAAACGCACTTCCGCACGCAGTTTTGGAGAGTTTCAAGTGGGTTCCTCACGTGGCAAGCATTACTAGGCTTCCGATGTTTCGCTTCTTGTTATCAAGTAAACCAGCAAGAAGCCCTATATATCGATAAAAATAACATTTCATGGTGTGTTGCTCCGACAAAAAGTAGTCACGAAGTTATTCTTTTTTGAACGCCTTTGTTTGGGCGTGTATGCAGCTGAGTGCTCTTCAGTCCCTGTATGGATGCTATGTTTTGCAGTCTCTCGAAGTATAATTAATACATTGCAATATGTGCCGTAAAACAGCAAGTTCAACTAATGAAGTAATAAAATGTTGATCATTGTGTGATTACATATGACGATTGTTTAGCAGAAATTACTTGCACGTTCTTTATACCTCATTGAGTAACTCAGGTGAAGTATTAGAATTGTACTGTTTGCCTCAGACAAAAACAAAAAAAATCATAAAAGAAAAAGCTGTTCAATGTTTAAGCAGAAGTGGTGACGGCACAGCACGAAGAGGAAGCAGGCACATCTTTTAAAAAAATTAAGGGACCCTAAAGCTTTGGCTTTAGGGGTTGAAAGCGATAGCAACATCCTGTTCCTGGCGCGTATTTCAAACACTTGGGGCATGAAACTTTTTTGAATTTGCTATGCATCCACTATAAATGGTCTCAAGGGAGTAGGCGCAGTGGCGTGTGTGTCTTTTGTAGTGGGGTACCAACTTTCAACCACAAAGCCATTATGATAATCACTTATTCTGACCTCCGTTGGCAATGGACGCTTGTACCATGCATTATTACTGAAATCTTTCATGTCGCATTGTGAAGCATGTGTACAGGACACACATGTATGTGAAGCATGAGAGCTACTTTCACTGAATTTCTTAGCAGAGCAAGTTATTTTCACTGTTTTCGCAAGCAGAGGCATGGTTGTGTGGCAGAACATGCACCTGACATGCAAACGACCAGAGTTCGATCATCCACTTGGACCCAAACAACCCTGGTTCGGCCCCACTCTGGTCTAGAACTTCTTATCATTTACTCATTTTATTTCCTTCGTTCTCGATTTTTCGGTCACGCATAGGATAATGATTTTTTGCTCACAACCAAAGATGCCGACACCGTCACCAGAAATTCTGGGAAACAAGCTCTTTAAAGCTATCGCTTTAAAAAATAAGCTGTGAAAGCATGGGAGGGTAGGCTGTATTAGACTCTGGCTATCCCGACAAAACAGAGTTGATATCAAATTAGTAAAATAACCTCTGGGGTTGAACGTCCCAAAGCCACCGCATGATTATAAGAGACGCCGTAGTGGAGGGCTAAAGAAATTTTGATCACCTGGGGTTATTTAACGTGCTCCTATAAAGTTGGGTATACGGACCGCAAGCATTTTCACCTACATTCAATGATCGCCGCCGACGGGATTCGAATCTGTGGCCTATTTGTCTTAAGTTGACAAAGAAACAAGAAAATGAAAAGAAAGAAATTATTAAAAAACACTATGCATACATGAGATTACCAGAAAAAAAAAAGAGAGAGAGCTAAAAGGAAAAAGAGTACATGCTCAATAGGCTACATCCTAAAACTGGGGAATGATCACCCGCGTATCAAGAACGTATCCGTGCGCTAAGGTCGCTCATCGAGTACGTTAAGCTGATCACGCAGTTTATATGGTTTATGCATTGTTCTTTTTATTGCAGGTACACCCGGTAGCGAACGTTTGCGGGACGTGGGCTCCACTGCAAACGACAACTTCTGCTGTGTTATAGGAAATGACGGTTCTATGAGAACGGGTGCCAATAGCTAGCCACAGACTACAACATTTGTTTGAACGCTTCGTTTGCAGGCAAAGCAGGAATATATAGGTCTTTGACAAATATGGTGTGCCGTAAACCTGTGTTGTTTGGAGTACTTCTGATCATACGCTTGGCCGATACGTCGAAATCATCGCAATAAACAGGTGCCCTGCGGGGAGTTTCTTCGTTTGATGTGGCACGAAAATTCAGACGTGTCTGACATGGCCACGTGCGCGGAGAATGTAGAAGGTGAGCGTGCGGTCAACTTTCTGATCCAGGGTTCAATTGGAGAAATGATCGACCTTGTGCAACAGAAAGAACTTTGTATGTTCATCCAACAATGCGAACTTGCAAAATTTGTAGGCGTGAGGTAGAAATTACGTTATTTGTTTCTCAAGAAGGAAACATCACAGGTGTTAGGGTATCGTTGTGCATAATTTGTCGGCCAACTCACTTTCTAATAGTCCGATGTGACTCGGCAACCATTGAGAACAGACCTCGTGACCAGCAAGAGAAGAGATAGCGGTGGTTGATGTTTCGAAAATTTCATATAGTATTGTGGCGACCACAGGGCACAGACCTACGCAACCACCGTCTCGTCACTGATTAGCCCGGCGTGGCGGAGCCACTTGCTGCAACACGCTTCCGGTAAAAGACAGCGCCACGCAGTTTCACCGGAGGCTTACGTCACCACTGCTGGCTAAATAACCTAAGCTACCAAGCTTGGTTTCATGTTTGTTTCTCTAACCATCTGAAGCGCAGCATCGACATGCTTGGCCTGCTGTTGCTACTACGTTAATAAACATCGTTTCGTTTAATGTTCGGATCCGTCCTTCACCGACTCCGCATCCTATCGTCTACTATTCCATCGTCTACTTGAGAATAAACTTCTTTTATAATTTCTAGGGATTATATGTGCAGTAAGATGGCACCGCACAGCGGTAGTTGTTTCCACCTTACAGCACTGAATTTTGCGGCCGCGAATTCGTTCATGAATGCAAATGGGTAAGACTCCTGAAATCAGAGAATTCGCTGATGCATGGTATGATATCGCGCATTGTATAGGTGCTTCGCTGGTGCCCATAGCGATATTGCTTGTGCCCATTAGTTCGTCTTTGGTAACAATTTTTATATAGTTTTTTCCTTTGTTATTATCGTGTCAGTAACGAATCCGAGGTTTCGAAATGGCCGTCTTTGACGCATAGCCTAGACATTCCCGTGTTTCAACGTCTAAACTAAAAAAAATGAAATAAAGTTTTTTCATTCAAAAATAAAGTTTTTTCATTCCATTCCAACTAAAAAAAAATGTGCGCCATGTTGTCGCTTTTATGAGGATTACCCCCTATCACATTTTTCCTTTAAATATACAAAGTGCTGTGTGAAGATTTGCGGGCCTACTTGGCAAAAGAAAAGTCTGACAAGTTTGGTATTGGCCAAAGACTTAATTAACAAGTAGTGGAGGTGAAGTTCACTGCAATGCTTTGTGTCTCAGCTTTAGAGGTAACATATTGTCTACAGGAGCGTGTTTATTGAGCGGGATACAATGATTCTCACTTATTATTTTTTTCTTTTTCTTTTGGGATATCATTTGTTCTGTGCGACCAGAACGAAATCCCGATGGCCACGTTTCATCCCAATGTTCTATTTGCAAAGAGGCTCGGTCGGCTGGCCTCTGCCGTTTGCTCGATTCGTTTCGCAAGGACGGTGTACCTCGAAGTGGTGCCGTACTTCTCAGCAGCAGAAAAAGGGAGTGAGAGAATTTTATTGAAGAATAGAGAGCGTGTCACCGAGCAAACGCACAGAGGTACATACGCACAGAGGTACGCACAGAGGTACAGAATATAGAGTGTTGATCACCGAGCAAACGCACAGAGGTAATAGGATGAATACATCTCGATCGAAGTGGAGCAAGAGTTCAATGGCAATATGTCCATAAACGGAGAGCTCAGCGCCTTTTTGGACGGTGAGCCGAAAAGAAAGGGCTGTCATTTCTGATGTTTTTGGAGCATACATCCTAACGAACTTTCGTAGTGGAGATTCAAATGGCACACCTTCTTGATTTTCAATAGTTGGGGGGTTTTACGTCCCAAAATCAATGTAAAATTATGTGGGATGCGTCCTCTTTGATTTTGCGCCGTCAGCCCACGTCTATGAAAACCCCTTGCGACACCTATAAGGGGTTGGTGCATTTAGAAGCGTCAAAGTTGGAGCCCTGGCGCTTTCTGTGTAGTGTCGGAAGACACTTATGCATGGGGAAAACCGCCCGGATGATAAAGAAACACACAAAACGAACAAAGTAAATATTTCTGGCGAGACGAGGTATACAACCAGCCTCCGACGCCCCAAAAGCAAGTACCCTAACCGCTCGGCCACATACCCGTGCTTGCAAAAGGGGAATATGTATGAACCATTTCAATGGCCGCGACGTAAAACATGTGTCTTAAAAGGGGCAGTTCTATGCGCCTTGTAAGGGGCATCTCAAAATGCTGACCAACGCTAGAAAGCAGACGCCGTGATGATACTATAAGAAGACAGCGTTTAGGGTCAGGCCGCATACTACAGTAAAAACCCTCGCTTACGCGTCTCTCGGACAACTCTCAATGGAGATAGTATTGCACCTGTCAGCTCCGCTGGTCCCCCAGCGCCAAATAAAGGAATGCCTCCAACTTTCGTTTTGGTTGCGCAGATTAGGTTGCTCACTGATCTTCGCAACCAAAGCAAAAGTTCGAGTCATTCCTTTATTTGACGCCGGGTTACCACTGGAGCGGACGGGTGCAATACTAATAGCCAAATGGGAAGAAGGAAGAAGTGAATAGAAGAAGCCCGTAGCTTCATTTTGCTACCTTAATTCAGTTATTATATTGAGTTCGGGATCTTTTCACGATGTGTGCGGTGGGTGGACTGTCTCCAGAGTGGCAGCTAAACATCGCTGAGTCGGAGTTTCACTACGTTTCGATTTCGAAATCGCCGGGCCCGTGCCACATACCTGGCAAAGCCCGGGTATGGGGAACAATGAGATGCCGCTAGCGCCAGGCAAAGCACCGCTTATTCATCCCGCTCGACTTCAAGTTGCTGCAGGCTCAGCAACGATAGCGACGTCCCATACAGAAAACAGCGAGGCCTCGCAGTGTAAGAAGAGGCGTACAGAGGAGGGAGAAGAGGTTGACAACGATGACGCCACAACGACATACTCTCTTAATGGCATGACACAGATGGATACAGAAGCACCCATAGAAGACGAGGCACGGTGGACACCCATCACAAGAACAGAGCTATGGGGATATCGGTGGTGTTCAGACCAATCGCCGCCGGCGACTCCCTCTGGAAGGTGAATTCGAATGCATAATATCTGAGAAAATATCTGCTATCAATGAGAAAGTGACATCATCAAGAGTCAACAGAGACGAAAGTTTTTGTGTTGGAGTACGGTCTTTGTACTCGGCAAACAAATTGCTGCTGATCAAAAGTCTGGCTAGCTTGCCTCTACATGTGATGATACCCCAGTCTTACATGAAGACCCTACAAAGATAAAGGATGTTCCACTTGAATACAGCGATTATGACCTACAGGAGTATCTTAAAGATGTCGGAGTAATGTCAGTCACATGAAAAAAAAAAGATGGGCAAGAAATGAAGATGGAAGTGTCACAATGCAGCCCATGCGTAATGTAATATTCCAGTTTAGGCATGACACGCCATTGCCAAAAAGAGTTGCTCTCGGCTTTGTATAAGGTTCACACTGTCGAGGAATACATTGAGCCGGCTGTAAGGTGCGACAACTGCCAGAGATATGGGCATATGCCTAAAACTTTCAGGGGAACCAAGAGATGGAAGGTATGTGCGGGCGTATATGATTACAAAAAATAGACCTCGAAGCGTTAACCTGAGTGTGCCAACTGTGCTGGACCACATCCGGCGTCATTTTCAGGCTGTTCTCGAAACCGTTTGGCATCGGCTGCACAAAGAGAGAGAATTGTAAAAGGGTACCATAAGATACAAAGAGGCCCAGTGAAGATGTTTTTGTGAGACAAATAAATGAAAAGCAGTGGCGCCACGACTCGGAAGTATTGAAGTGCTCAGCACCAAGACATAGCGTTGACAAAGAAGTCTGGACCCGAGAACATGCTGAAGTGGCACTTTCTGCCGGGCCAGACACAGCCAAGGAGCCACTGACTACCGAAGAGAAGGTCACAGCAAGCTGCTGAGAAAAAAAATTCATCAATAAATGCGAGCTTGGCGGAGACAGCCGGAAACGAGCAAGTCATGTTGCCAATAATCTTTGCGGCTCTTAAAGCAAATTTTACGATCCCTGCCACAAGCAGGCTTTTTACCAGAAGTGAAATTGCTGCTAGATCTTGAGCATCTGATCTTGTAGTAATCATGGCTACCGTACTATCTAACTGGTACAAAATAAGTGCAATATTCCAGTGGAACTGCAACGGTTTGCAAAATAAGAGTGGAGATTTTTGGCAATTTGTCGCTCAGCATGGGTTTTCCAATTTTGGGTATTTCTGAAACAAGAATATCCACAAGTATTCGCTTGTCTATGGGGTGTATCAAGCAGAACGTCCTGCTGCAAAAAGCAGTGTGATGTTGTGTGGGAGACGCGATATTCTATCGACACTTGTGGGTACTTCAAAAACAGATGCGCCGGAATTTGTTAGATGCAAGGTGAAGCCTGGTAACGTTACTGTAACTGTAGTTAGTGTATACGTGCACCCTCAAGCAAAAGTTTCATACGCAGAGTTGGCTGCAGTGTGTATATCTGATCATGATCCCATAATTATATGTGGTGATTTTAACACGCACCGTGAATTGTGAGGTAGTAAGCATTGTGATGTAAGGAGATTTACTATAGTAAAGATATGCGAAGACTATGGTTACGCTATACTAAATGATGGTTCTCCGACGTTCTTACGGGGGAATAACAGCTGCATCGTACTAGACATCACTGTGTGCTCCTCTGAATTAGCGGCTGGAGCGGACTGGACTACAGACGCTGATACAAGAGAAAGTGACCACTTGCCAGTATTCATGTATCACCCAAAACTAAAGAAAATGAGAGATAACCGCACAACAAGAATGACAAATTGGGCAATCTTTTGAGAACTACAGAGACAAAATCTTGAGCCTTTTTATGACGCAGAAACGTATCTACCGAAGGTAAAACATTTTCTAACAAAAGCTACTCGTGCAGTACCCATTACAGATGGGTAAGTGGGTGTTCACGCTGAGTATGAGTGGCTTCGGGCAATACGACGCCGATATCAAAGAAGATATTGTAGGTCAGGAAATTTAGAAGATTTCAAGGTTGCACAGAAAGTACATTCTGCAATGCAGAACCAACTGTAGAAGCTTTCAACCAAAAGGTGGCCATATTTAAGTGCCTCACTTTCTCTATTTACCTCGGTGCCTCAACTGTGGAACATGGTACGCGCCCTACCACAGCCAATAGTCCACTTGAGACCACTACAGGCTCTAGCGCTGTCTCGGGGAGTTAGCGAACGTGTGATTGCCGAAAAATATTGTGATCTTATATTGAGAAATGGAGAGTCCGTCTAAACTAGCGAATACAAATCCTCAGCTGAATCAGCTTCGGTGGTTTAACGAAGTTCTCTGCGGTCAGTTCATAAAATCTGGATGACAGCTTCACAACAGAGGAGCTCCAATATGTGCGGTCTTCAGTAAAACGAACACGTTCACCAGGAACAGATGGAGTTACATACGATGCACCTGCTAATTTGTGCGAGAAAGGAAAATTACAACTGTTGGAGATCTACATAAATGTTCGCAAAAAGAAAAAGTTCCGGAAAGTTGGAAGATATCAAAAGTAGTGGCGTTGCTAAAGCCAGGGAAGAGACCTATGCAGTTGGATTCGTTTAGGCTGGTTAGTCTGACAAGTTCTTTCGGAAAGTGATGCAGAAAATGATCAATGAACAAATTTTATGGTGGCAAGACATGAAAAAAAAAACCCACTACCAGAAAGCATAGCTGGCTTCAAAAGAGGTAGATGCAAGAATTACTGCATCTACCTCTTCAACAAGCAAGGGAAGCGACAAAAGGCTCTCAGATCTAAATGCACTAAAGGTTACGTAACATGCAAAGACTTGTGTGATAGCACGTGATAATCATCCTCGACACCATCAAACCGACAGCGACACGCTTCAAGGTGCGCTGGACTGTGGTGAAATAAACGGGGTGAATATAAACGTAAGACATTTTTTCGATGAACGTGAGCACTACAATTATGGGCGATGTTTCTGCATATGCAATGTTTCCATGGAGTACCTGGAATTAACGTAGGGCTGTTGCTTTCTCTCCTCAATTTTCTTTCAAATGCTGTCTGTGATCAGTTAATGCTTGAATATATTGGCACATTTTAAATGTGAAGCATTTTTAGCGAACTTCGGTGACTTTGACCGTATCCATCCATCCATCCATCCATCCATCCATCCATCCATCCATCCATCCATCCATCCATCCATCCATCCATCCGTCCGTCCGTCCGTCCGTCCGTCCGTCCGTCCGTCCGTCCGTCCGTCCGTCCGTCCGTCCGTCCGTCCGTCCGTCCGTCCGTCCGTCCGTCCGTCCGTCCGTCCGTCTATCTATCTATCTATCTATCTATCTATCTATCTATCTATCTATCTATCTATCTATCTATCTATCTATCTATCTATCTATCTATCTATCTATCTATCTATCTATCTATCTATCTATCTATCTATCTATCTATCTATCTATCTATCTATCTATCTATCTATCTATCTATCTATCTATCTATCTATCTATCTATCTATCTATCTATCTATCTATCTATCTATCTATCTATCTATCTATCTATCTATCTATCTATCTATCTATCTATCTATCTATCTATCTATCTATCTATCTATCTATCTATCTATCTATCTATCTATCTATCTATCTATCTATCTATCTATCTATCTAACATGAATGTATGACGAGCATAAGTGACTAGTCTTAAGGTGAAAATAATGAGATGTGTGTCATAAAAGTCATGATTTGCATTTTATGGTCTTGCTACTCTTGTGGTGGTTTCGTTCACATTACAGTGATAAACTGGTATGGTATGACATGACTACACCGAGAACATAAGTGACAGACCCTAACGTGGAAATCATTATATGCATGTCATGTAAGTCTTGACTAGACGTCACGCTCATGGCGCACTCACGTTTGTTTCGCTAGCTTCACATATACCAAATTTGGTATTACGGGACGTGAAAGGATGACAAAAGTATATAACTGGTGCAAACATGGTAATGATGAGATGCGTGTCAGGTAAGAACATGACTACATGCCCCGCTCATGATGCACTCGTGGCCGTTTCGCTAGCTCTGCTCCACATGTATCAAACTTAGTATCACGTGTCGTGAATAGACGACGAAAATGAATGACACGTCCACACATAATCATCATACGTGTGTCATGTAAAACATGAATACACGCTACGCTCATAGCGCGCTCGCTGCCGTTTCGCTAGGTCCACATACACCAAATTTGGTATCACGGGACGTGAATTGATGACGAAGGTAAATGACACGTCCAAGCATGATAATCATGACATGCGAGTCATGTAACATATGACTACATGGTAGGCTCATAGCGTGCTTGTGGCCATTTCGCTAGCTTGCACATATACTAAATTTAGTATTACATGAAGTTAATGGATGACAAACACAAATTCCAGGCGGAAACATGATAATCATGACATGGAAGTCATGTACGTCATAATTTACTTCCGCCTCGTAGCGATGTGTTGATTTAAAGGGACATATAAGTCTTCCTCGTTTGTGCGTCGCATATCATCGATTCCTACTGTACGTGGGATCTGCCGATTTTTCATGAATACACATAGTCGAACCCGACTATATCGAACTCAGGTAAATTGAATGATCTTTTGTTGAGAGTATTATCGAACATGGCAATGCATTTAACGCCAATGCATTGAAAAAAATTACGGCTTCATAGACCAAAGAAAGGCATGGTTGATCACTCTGTAATATGAATTGGTATAACGCGACAGTAAAGTGTATCCTTACTAAAATAGTTGAATGCGCACTGTACAATGATGTAAGAGAGCTTGTACATTGTCTTTTGGTGTTTGGCAGCTACATCACCATTTAACATGAATGCACCTTCGCTGTCTTTGGGGGTTATATCTCCATTCCAACGGCTAAAGTACATGACCAATGATTAAACTAGCCTTTGCGGTAGATGCAGTAGTTAACGATGAGAGTAGAATTCGAAAAAGTGAGGTTACAGCTAGAAGAGCGTCCCTAATAAAAGGTAGAAGTTGGGCTAGGTTCACCATTCCATGGCAAGTTACAACAGCCGGGCTACGGGGAAACGTAACGCGCTTCATAATTCCTTCATAGCCCGACCGCTATTTTTCTCGGGGTGAGCGCGTAGGGAAATGCGATGTGACAGCCGGGCGAGAAGAAGAAGAAGAAGAAGAAGAAGAAGAAGAAGAAGAAGAAGAAGAAGAAGAAGAAGAAGAAGAAGAAGAAGAAGAAGAAGAAGAAGAAGAAGAAGAAGAAGAAGAAGAAGAAGAAGAAGAAGAAAACTCTATTTCGGACCAGAGAAGACGCCGGGTAGATCCCACGGCAGCCGGCTAGTCGCACGTAGGGACCACCAAGCCGAGCTCTGCGGCCCGTTCACGGCACACTGGATGGCCAGGGTTCATAGGCGTACCAGCCGGGGGGGGGGGGCAATGGAGGCCCAAGCCTCCTGCCTCCCGAGAGAAGTTGGGGGACTGAGCCCCCCCCCCCCCCCACAATTTTCAACAGTGGTCGCTGTCGGCTGCACGCTGGGGAAAACTACAACTAAGGCAAAATTTTCCTTCACCGCTGTAATCACTTAATTATATTGCTACGAGAAAATGAGAATATTATGAGGGAATCTAACAACATAGGGATGATTTTCAAACATTTCGGCAGAGACAATTTTCTACGAAGGTTCTTTGCGTCGCTTGCTGTAGCACTGCACAGAAGGGTAGCGTTGAACAGTGGCCCTATAATATTACATCACTTGTTCATGCTTTTATTCTGCTGTGACTGGCCGATGCAGTTATAGATGGGAATGAACAAACTTTTTATGGACCTGTCAAAGCGTTTGCTGCTTCAGGAAAATAATTTTTTTTATCGAAAAGGATTAGCATAACCGCTGCTCTGTCGAAGCTGCTGTAAGCCGATGATTGCAACAAATCTTTTTAAATGTTTTAGTTTTGCTGTATTGGAAGCGCCAAGAAAGGTTTCCGCTTTCATCTCCGATAAATGTGATCAGCCTTGTTTACGGCAGCTTGGAGCGATGGAAGCAGCTTGCAAAGCGGCGACAAATAAAACAGTGGACTCGAGCTCAGTGGGAAGCTAAAATAAGTAAATAGAAGTGCTCAAGGTACCTTTGGTTCCGCAAAGAATGCTTCACATTTAAAAACTAAATTCTTTGTGAGCTGTTCTAAGTCAGTTACAATTTCGTTCAACTATGAAATATTTACTGTTGAGGAGGCTGCCATTAACACGATTCTATTCATGCGGAAAGTTGTGGGGTAATGCATGAGAAGCATTGCGTGTAACATTCTTCTGAGCATCATGCATGACCAACATATACGTGTTGTCCCAGTGCATGCTGCTGAAAATTCACTGTCTTTTTTTACGCTACTCAACAGGTGGTGCTGTGTGAATGAAAAATGAGAAATTGCGAGCGTAGGCGGCAACAAAGTTGCCTCTCTCTCTCTCCCTCTCTCTCTCTCTCTCTCTCTCTCTCTCTCTCTATATATATATATATATATATATATATATATATTCCTGATGAAGGCCAGACTCTAGGCCGAAACGTCGAAATAAACCACGTTGTGACCGCTCACGGAGGATCTACTAGACTATATATATATATATATATATATATATATATATATATATATATATAGTACATGGCATGAAAAATCACAGGGTTAGGATACGCACTGGCTTGCAATAGTCTATGGGTCCCTGCCTGCGCCCAGCACAAGGCCAGGTGTGGGAAGGGGAACAGCCGTTCTGACAGACAGAAGTGTTTTGTTATTTCGTTGAACGTGAATGTGGGTTCCCCGCGTGGCATAAGGACTGCGGAGGTGGCGCGGCTAGTGAACCCTGGCGTGGCCTCATGTGCACCCTCGCTAGGGTTAGAAGTAGAGCCTTCAATCGTCCCCAGGTGAGCGGGAAACCAAGTAAAAGAATGGGACGTGATACTTTTGACGCTTTGGGGAAAGCGGAGGGCGCCTGAGAGGCGACCATCCTGGTTTCGTAGGCCTTAATAGCCGCCTTGGAGCTGCTGTATATTGACTGTCTGCGACCATGTAGCACCGCCAGCTCGACTGCAACCTGTTCGGCTACCACAGGCTTCAATGTGCGGGCCGTGGCACAGAAAGTGAGCCTGGAACTTGAGTCGGTGATGGAAACAGAGAGTGCCTCTCTTAGGGCATAAGGCGCAGCATCCGCACAGCTTGCATCAGTGGTCTTACTACGGACGTGCTTGAGCAGAGCTCTACCCCTGGCCCTACGTCGACAGCCGTTGTGTGCAGGGTGCATACTGCTGGGAATGGATGCGATGTGCAGTTGAGATGTGATTTCTCCGAGAATCCGCACAAAATTGGGGCACTGGTCAACAAAATTCAGGCCCAAATTGTTTAATGTCTTGCGGTCTGATTTGGTGGAGGCCCGATCCAGAAAGCCTGAGCAGCTGTGAGCGCTCTTGTGCCTCGATTATTTTTTTGAGCGTATTGTAAACTCCAAGCTTCAAGTCGTTTTCTGTGCGAGTGCATACAGGCAAGCCGAAGTCGCGCTTGGAGACCTTTCCGATGAGGGAATTGAGCTTGGTCCTTTTTGCAACACGATTACTTGTGTGTTACCCCCGAGTACGAAAGGCGGCGGAGCACAAAAGCATGTATAATGTGGATGAGATTGTCTTCCTTAATTCCCCAGTGCATGTTGGTGATCTCCCGGGTGAGGCCAAAAACACTTTCCGTCTTGGTGGTGATCTGTCTGAGTGCGGCTCCGTTAGCAGCGTAGGACTCGATATACATGCCCAGTATTCGGAGCGCATCCACTCTCGGCACTGGGGACCCGTCACCAGTGAAAAGTCGTATTTAGCGAGTACGCCAATTTTAGCTTTCATGGAGACAGAAAAAAGTGAGAGCACAGGTTTCCAGTCATGGTGGCCGCCGCCTCGGAGTATTTTCTTGTGGAGCAGTAGTTCTGATTTTGATGGGGAGCACCTGAGTCAGGTGAAACGAAGGAAACGTTCGGTCACATCGACTACGTGCTGCATGGCTTCCTCATCTTTGCCATCGCTCCCTATGGTGCACCAGATGATTATATCATCTGTACAGATGATATGATTGATTCTTTGAATCTTTGGAAGTTCCTCGGAGAGCCCGATCATCACAATCACCACATCACATCACAGGCGTGCCGCGTGAACAAAGGGTGACCTTTCGTGAGAGGTACCCTTCAATCTTGAGCGTAGTAGTTCTCTGGCCAAGAAAAGATCTCACGAGGTCCTAGATTCTCTTACCTAGCCCTAGGCTGGTGATAGAATGGAGAATGAATTCGTGAAAAATATTGCTGACAGCTTTCTCTAGGTCTAATCCAAGGATGTATCTGGTACTCTCGTGCTCCAGTCGAGAATCTGATGCTTTATCAGCTTCGTATGGCGTCCTGTGTCGAGATAGCCGCTCAGAAACCAATCTTATTGTGGGTGTACATGTGATTGGTCACTAGGTGCACCTTGAGGCGGTTCAGCAGGGCATGCTTTGCGACCTTACCGACACAGGAAGTTAACAAAAGAGATCTCAGATTTTCGGTGCCTGGTTCTTTACCGTGTTTCGGGATGAGTACCGTGTAGGTCGTCTTCCACTGCGCTGGGACGTGCCCATGGCGCTACACCTCATTAATCTTTTCCGTAAGGAAGTAAATAGAGTGATCATAAATGTTCTTGAGCATCTTTCTATTTACGCCATCTGGGCGAGGGGCGGATTTGCTATTTAGGGAAGAAAGAGCCTGTTCAGTTCAGTTCAGTTTATTACCTTAAAGGCCCCCCTTTCTAGGAGGGGCATGACATAAGGAGTGGGGTTTTATTTAGGTTAACAATAAGCAGTAAGAGTTATTTTAGCATTGAAGATGATCAATAATACGGTCTTGAAAGGGAGATGATGATGCGATGTTGGCGATGTCCCGGGGGAGGCCATTCCAGTCCGTGGATGCTCGAAAAAATAACGAGGCAGAAAAAGCAGTGGTGCGCGAAGATGGGCGGGAAACCTGAAATAGATGACTGGTTCGATGAGATATGCGTGCTGCGGCTACTATATAAGGTGGCTGATTGAGGGAAGAATGAAATAATTTGTGATAAAGCACGAGAGTTGCAGTGCGGCGGCGCAAAGAAAGGAGTGGCAGTCGAGATTTCGCTTTAAAAGATGAAATACTGATATCGTATGAGTAAGATGAGTGAATGAATCTGGCAGCACGGTTTCGTACCGCTTCTAATGCTTTGATTAAATACGTTTGATGTGGGCTCCATATGGCAGATGCATATTCAAATTTTCGTCTGATTAAAGATTTGTACGCAAGTAATTTTACATGTAGGGGGGCTAGGTGGAGATGGCGTTTGAGGAAACCAAGTGCTTTATTAGATGCTGAAACTACATTAGCGATGTGGGTAAGCATTGATAAATCATAAGACAAGGTTATTCCAAGATATTTATATGATGGTACTGATTTCATTGCGGTGTTAACGATGGAATAGTGGAAACGATATGGGCTAAGGCGACGAGAAAAAGACACGAGTTTACATTTAGAAGGATTAAGGGTCATTAACCATGTGTTACACCAAGTAAGCACGTTGTTAAGATTGGTTTGGAGATACAGGTGATCATGCTGGTTGCTGATAGTGTGATAAATGGCACAGTCGTCCACGAATATGCGAATGCTGCAGGATACATGGTCGGGCAAGTCGTTAATATATATTAGAAAAAGAAGGGGACCAAGGACAGATCCTTGGGGAACGCCTGATGTGACTGGGAGAGAGTTAGATAGGTGGCCATTAACAAAGACTGACTGAGAACGGTTAGTGAGAAACTGTTCAATCTAACGAATAATGTTAGGGTTTAGGTGCAGTTGTGAAAGTTTTAGCAAAAGGCGGTGGTGAGGAACTTTGTCGAACGCTTTCGCATAGTCTAGAAAAATTACATCAGTCTGCATGTTACGGTCTAGGTTAGTGGGCAAGTCGTGAAGAAAGAGCGCTAATTGTGTTTCGCAGGAGTGACCTTTACGAAATCCGTGATGTAATCGATGAAAAAAATTACATGAGTCCAAGAAACTTGCGATTTGAGAGTAAATGACGTGTTCCATGATTTTAAAGGGTACACTAGTTAATGAAATGGGGTGGTAGTTCAAGGGTGTCTCTGTTACCTGATTTGTACTCAGGAACGACCTTCCCCGTTTTCCAGTCATCTGGAATGATTCCTAAGGCGAGTGACTGTGAAAAAATCAAAGATAAATAGGCGGCACAAATTGATTTACCATTCTTCAGTAGCTTAGAATTAATTGAGCCCATACCGGCTGATGATAAAAGCTTCATGTTATCGATTACGGACGCAATGCCTTCTTCGAAAAATGAGAGAGTTGGCATGAATGTTTCGATGTTAACTGATGGTGACTGTGAAGGTGCGTCAAGTTCTTGAGTAAAGACAGATGCGAATGTGGTGTTAAATATTTCCCCACATTCATGGTCTGTCACTGGTTCATGGGCGTCGTTAGTCAGTGTGATGTCGTGAGTCTGCTTTGGATTTAAAAGTTGCCAAAATTTTCTGGGGTTGCTGGTTAGTAGCTTTGGTAAGTCATCGTGATAAAATGTATGCTTGGCGTTCTGGATCTCAACTAGATATGATTTTTCCACTTCGAAGTATTTATCTCAGTCACTCCGCGTCTCACGGCGTTTGGCCGAACGGAAGAGCCGTTTCTTTTTATTTTCCAGCCGTTTTAAACGTACAGAAAACCATGGCTTATTGGGATTAGTATTTCATTTATTTCATTTATTCCACCTTAAAGGCCCGGAGGCATTACATAAGGGGGGGCGGCGTACAAGGTATGTCGAACAACTCAACAAAACTCGAAGGGTTCCAAAACGTAAACATTCAAAGAACAATGAAGAAAAAAAAAAAGGTACAATATGCAAAGTAAAACGCCAATATTACCAAATGCAAATAAAAAAGTAATGGTACAAAGGTAAGCTTCCAGAGAAAAGTGACGACAGTTTATACATTAGTTAAAAAAAGTATTTAAACATTGGCAGGGAAAACAGCACATTCAGTTAGATTGCGACATGTGACATTTTAGCTTACTGCGGAAAATTTGGCGGTTATTACACGTGACTATATTATCAGGTAGTTTATTCCACAGTGTTATCCCATTGGGAAAGAAGGAAGTAATCATTGCAGAAGTGTGTCCATTTATTGGTGCGATAGGGTGACTGTGGTTTATGCGGGATGAAGTTCTGTGTGATGGTTGAAGGAGGACGTGCCGTGATTGAGGGTGATAATAGAAAGCATGCATCAGACACAATCGAGAAATGATACGACGAGATTCGAGGGACGGCAGTTTCAATGATTCTTTTAGTGCAGTAACGCTGATATCGTTAGAGTATTGGGAGTAAATAAAACGGGCAGCGCGGTTCTGAATCCTTTCTAAATCGTTAGTTAGATATGTTTGTGAGGGTTGCCAAATTGAGCAAGCATATTCTAGTTTCGGTCGGACGTACGTTTCATAAGCTAATTTTTTAATGTCTGGTGAGGCTAATTTTAGGTTGCGGCGCAGGTATCCGAGAGTGCGTGAAGCTTCTGAACAGATTATTTGAATATGGGTTGACCAGGATAGCGACGATGACAGATGCACTCCGAGGTATTTGTATGATAGGGTAGGGCTAATGGGAACAGACTTTATGCTATAGGTAAATTTTTCTGGCCTCTTTTTGCGGGTGAATGACATAATTTTACACTTAGTTAGGTTTAACGGCATTAGTGACTTATCACACCAAGTTACAATTAAATTTAAATCATGTTGAAGTTTAATGCTGTCGTCTGGTGTACAGATTGGAGAGTATAAAACGCAGTCATCGGCAAAAAGTCTTAATTTGGTTAGCACATTGGTGGGTAAGTCATTTATGTATATTAGAAAAAGGAGCGGGGAGAGACAGGCACCTTGGGGGACGCCGGACGTTACGTCGGAAAGAGGTGAGTCGTGGTCATTAGCGCTGGTGAACTGCTTACGGTTTTTTAGAAAATTTTCTATCCAGAAAATTATGTTGGGAGGGATTCCAAGGTTGCATAGTTTAGAGAGTAAGAGGTTATGAGGAACACGGTCGAATGCTTTAGAGAAATCTAAAAATATGGCGTCAGTTTGAAGATTTTCATCCATGAAGTGAAGAATATCATGTGTGAATTCGGCCAGTTGTGTTTCGCATGATAGATGTTTCCGGAAACCATGTTGGTGATCGAAGAAAAATTTGATGGATTCCAGATATGTCATTAGGTTTGAAGCTATAATATGTTCGAGCATTTTAGATGGGATGCTGGTTAAGGAAATAGGTCGGTAGTTAGCTGGGATTGCGCGGTTGCCTGATTTAAAGATGGGAATAACCTGAGCTTTCTTCCAATCGTCTGGGACGTTTCCTGTTTGTAATGATTGTGTGAAGATTAGGCAAAGTATTTGGCTTGAGACAGAAACGGTATTTTTTAGTAATTTACTGTTAATACTGTCGCAGCCCGCCGAGGATGAAACTTTAAGATTGTTAATGAGTAGGAATATTCCTTCTGGGGTAATTTCAATTTCTGGCATCGCTACAGCTGCAGATTCGGGCAGTGTTACGGTATCAGTGGTGTTGGCAGAGGAAAACACAGACGTAAAGTGGTCATTTAAAGCAGAAGCGCACTGGTCAGCGTGTATTGGTTCTCCGTCAGCGTTAGTGAGGCTTATTCGATTAGATTGTGACTTGGGGGACAGCATGCGCCAAAATTTGCTGGGATTTGATTGAAGAATTGATAGTAGGTCATGGGAAAAGAATTTGATTTTTGCAGCTTTTAGTTCGGTTAAGTACTGATTAGCGCACGCGCGGTAGCGCTCCCACGCAGTTGAACTTTGGCTTAGGCGGGCCGTTCTGTACAAGCGTTTCTTTCGGTTACAGAGTAATTTTAGCTGTTTGTTAAACCATTGGCAGTTTGAATCTGATTTAATGAGGGTAGAAGGAATGTATTTGTTTTTGAGGTTAAGCATTGTAGTCTTAAAAAGTTCCCAGTTACAGTTGACACTTCGTTTTAGGTGCGTATTCCTAAAGTTTTCTAAGAAGTTGGCGAGTTCGTGATTAATCGCATCAAAATTTGCTCTCTTGTAATCCGTGATTACCTTCCGTGTGGGTGATTTCTTTTTAAGCGGGGAGGCGATGCAAATATGGATTAGGTTGTGGTCACTAAGACCAGGGAGCGTATTAATGGTTTTTATGTCGTCAGGGCTCGAAGTTAGCAGGAGGTCTAGTATGTTATTGCCCCTGGTAGGGCACGTAATAGCCTGGTGAAGGTTAAAATCAAGGGCAGTGTTTAAAAATTGTTGCTCTTTAGATGATGTCCCATTCGACGCTGAAAGCAACGACCAACTGATTGAAGGATAATTGAAGTCCCCAAACAAAAATATAGGTGCATTAGAATGTTTATTTGTAATGGTGTGGAGGGATTGATGAAGTAGGTCGCAGAAGTCGGGGTGGCTGTCTGGCGGCCTATAGCAGACGCCAAAAACAAATTTCGAGGCTCCGTTGGAGACAAGAACCCAGATTAATTCTATTTTATCGTCATGGAAAATAAGTGAGGATGCTAGAGTGTTTTTAATAGCTATGAGCACGCCACCTCCTTTCTTACTTTTGCGATCCCGGCGAAAAATTGTAAAATTTAAATTGGATGGAAACACTTCCGTATCTGTGACGTCATCATGCAACCATGTTTCAGTTAGTACCACCATGTCAGCACTGATATCATTTATGAAACTGCAAAGTTCGTCGCGTTTAGGAATTATGCTTCGTATGTTAGTAAATGCAATGTTTATGTTTAGAAATGCCATAGGACGGATACACGTGTTACACGAGGCGGAATGATTGCAAACCCGTCATGTTCTGCCAACAGAGGTGGCTTCCGATGATGCGCTGTTTTCAAATGTAATGACGGGTGAGTTCCGAAGTTCTGTGACTTTATCAGTTTTCGCGTCATAGAAGTATGATTTATTTCCAACAATAAGTTTGTCAACCCTCAGCTTAAATGCACACTTTTGTGGCCGAATGAATTTGAGTAATTTAGAGCGTGCAAGGCGAGTGGCTGCTGCAAAGTCTTCTCTTACGGCGAAGGTCGTATCTTTGAGCTTAATGCCGCAGCTCAAAATCTTTTCTTTCGTTTTAAAGTGAGCGAGCTTTATCATGATTGGCCTATTCTTGTTTGGGGCAAATTTTCCGATCCGATGAGCACGTTCTATGGCTCTTGGTTCGAGCGTAATATCTAGTTGGGCGGAACAAAAGTTTATGACGTTAAGCTCTGATTCTTCCCAAGTTTCTTTAACAGAGTCCTCAATACCTAAAAAGAGAAGGTTATTGCGGCGCAGTCGATTACTAGCGTCGGTGTTAGCAGCTTTTAGCGTTTCAATTTCATGTTTGATTTTGGCGGCGTCATCGGGTACGGCGCCCGATGAGGGTTCGATTTGGACTGTTTCTAGCGCTGAGATTCGGTTTGTTAGTGCTGAGAGAACTGTTTCATGGTTAGTTTGTACTGCCATGAGCTGATTAATATCTTCACGAATGGTTAAAACGGTTTGCTCGATCTTCTTGATAGCGTCTGATAGAGGTTCTATCTGTGCTTTAGTTGGACCGGGGTTTAGTTCCACATCCCCTGATAGTAAGAGTATCAACTGTGACAACAATTGTAGGGTGAACACATTGTAGCAAGTACATAGCCAGTTGCGCAATTTCAAGTCGTAGGGGCACGACACCGTGACAAGGAAGTAGTTATTGGTATAGTATTGTTTAGAATGGGTAAGGTAACCAACCTGGAAGGTGAGCAGCGGCGTGAACATTTTGCGCCAACCGGTGTCGTGCCCCGAGCTTTTGGTGATGTTGTGAAGATTATGTAGGCCGCATTGGCCCCACGTGGTTGGTGACGTCGACGATGAGAAGCGTTGCCAGGCGTAGCTGCAGGCGCGGGCTGGTATCAGCGGGCTGACGATTGGTGACGAAATCCGTGGTTGATCCAGATGGCTTGAGGGCGCTATGGGCACGGGTAGGTCACCGGGTGGTGACCAAGCGCAGTCGCCCAGGCCAACGGTGTCTGCAACCCAACAGGCCACGATCTGGAAGGTGAGCAGCGGCGTGAACATTTTGCGCCAACCGGTGTCGTGCCCCGAGCTTTTGGTGATGTTGTGAAGATTATGTAGGCCGCATTGGCCCCACGTGGTAACTCTCGGAATGAAAGGTAACTCTCGGAATAAACATATTAGTGAGCACACTTAATTTATTTTTGAATATTGACCAGTTTTTATGTACTGTGCGAGTGGGAAACACTAATTTGTACTCAGAAAAAAAGGTGTTAAGGTCTTCAGTTATTGCATCGTAGTTTCCCCGGTCGTAAAGGCATATTGTTTTTGCGGATGTGTACTTTGGAGCAGAACTGAATGAAAATAGGGCATGTATGATTTTATGGTCGCTGATTTCTGGGAGATAACTGATCGATGAAAGGTTCTCAGGACTGTTAGTTAGTATTAGGTCTAGGATGTTTGCTGTTTCTTGCGTAACGCGTGTTGGTTCCGAGACTGACTGACTCAGGTTAAAATTTAAACATACGTCAATGAAGTTTTTAGCTTCTGCATGACATAATAATGAGGACATGCCTAGGTTATGTCATTCGATGTTCGGGTAATTGAAGTCACCAAAGAGAAGGATGCGAGCATTGGGGTAAGTGGCAACAAGTTGCCTTAGGCTATTGTTTAGGTGCCTACAGAAGTCTGAATTAGTATGCGGTGGCCTATAACAAACACCAAAAAGTACTGTTAAGGGGGAGCGTGACAAATGAGCCATAATGATTCAATGTCGGATGTGACGTGTACAACGGAACATAATATACCTTGGTGAATTGCGACCAGAACACCACCCCCTCGAGTACACTTTTGGTCGCTACGATACACGCGGAATTCGGGCAAGTCAGCCAGAATTTCATCGTCCGAAACGTTATCGTTGAGCCAAGTTTCAGTTAGTACCAGTATATTGCTTCCGGATGACAAAACAATGTTCGATAAGAGTTCGCGCTTTGGAAGGAAACTGCGGATGTTAGTAAATATTAGGGAAAATGAGAGTGGTTTGGCAAGTGCCGGGCGTTGTCGGTTTGTAGGTACATGGTGACAGGACAACTGCTATGTGATTTCTTTAACTGTGCTAAACAATTTATCAAAAATATAACGCTCCGGACCGATGTGCAGGGTTTTATACCGTAAGGAGAACTTAGCAGATTTAGCCTTGGTAAATGCTATTAATTGTTTTTGCGCGTGTCGAACGGAGAGCGAAAAGTCCTCTCCAATGCTAAAGTACGTATTTCTTAATTTCCGGCCATTTGATAAATTCGAGTCCTTTGTTTTGTAACACGCGAATTTTACGATTATGGGACGATTTCTACCGAACGAATAACGACCAAGGCGATGAGCTCTTTCGAACTCACGAGGTTTTACGGTTATTCCTAGATTATTATGGCAGAAATCGATAATTATTTTTCGGAATCGTTCCATGTCTCGCTGTCAGTAGGGTCGGAGATGCCATAGAAGATGAGGTTATTTCGACGTGATCGATTTTCCGCGTCGTCTAGGCGGTCTTCTAACTTCTCGATCTTGCGAGACATGCTGCTTGTGTCTGCCCGCATCTTTTTGATGTCGTTTCGGATAGAAATAAGGGCCTGGTAGTGTGCTTCTAGGTCGGTCATCCGTTTGCATAAAGCCGTTAATGTTCTATCAGTAGTGTGTAGCTCAGATTTGAGGCTTTGTACTTCAGTAATTACTTTGGATTGGCCTGCGGCTATTTTCTGAAGTTCTGTCAACACGGCATCGTTTCCGCCAGGGCCAGGGTTAGTTTCCACATCTCCTGACAACATCAACAAGGAATGAATAACGGAAACACATTCGGCGGCAATGGCGAGACAGCACCATGGGCTCGGCAACTGCACCAAGACGTAATTGCTAGTTTTTTTTTTGCAAACAGCGCGTAGGATTTACTAACCTGCATCGCAAAGATTAGCGGGTTAGATGGCTGCGTTGCGGTGCAGTCACAGAGCCCACGGGGCGGTGCCGGCGGTGGGTGCGCTTTTATATGCAGCGGAGCTGTTGACGTCGATGATGATGTGGCCGTCCACAATGCTTTAGCCTCCGGTAGCCACTGCTCCCCTGGCGGCACGGTCATCCCAGGTCGGCTGTTGACGAGCGACAGGTGGTAGCATCCCGACGCCGCTGCGAAGCACGGCAGTGCGCACCCCGATGACGCACCGGCAAAGATGCGCACCGAGGTCAGCAGTAGCTGGTTGGTGATCATATGGAAGATCGTCTGCATCGCAAAGATTAGCAGGTTAGATGGCTGCGTTGAGGTGCAGTCACAGAGCCCACCTGTCGGATCTCGGCCACAGTAAAAACAGTAACATCCTGGTCCACCTCCAGCGCATCATGCCCGGGAACTGTATCCGCGGCTCACAGGTACTTGTCTATGAGCTTCTTGACAGACAACTCACCCGGGGTAGAGTCGGTAGTAACATGGATGGCGTGAGCGAGGGATCGTCTCTGGCTTGATCTGGTGCTGCCCTGATCGAGAGGGTGTTTGAGAAGACGCCAGCTCTTCCCAGATCTTAGCTGACCCTCGACGCTTTCGCAGAGCCCACGCCATTGTCATTTACACATGGTTTCACAGTGTTCCTCGATCGCCCTGTTAACCTCGGAAACCTTCTTGCGGAGCCTCCTGTTATGATGCTTCTGCCTCTTCCACCTCGTGAGTAGGGCTTGCTTGGCTTTTAGTAGGTAGGCCAACCTGCTGTCCATGTTTTCAACGTCGAGGTTAGTGACGACCTTCTTGGTTGCTTCTGTGGCGTCATCTCTTATTCCTTTGTGCCATCCTTCAAAATCTTTCCCGCCCGTCAGTACTCGCTTAGCTATGACATTGCGGAAAACGTCTTAGTTGACCACCTTAAATATTTTCGTCCTAAAGCAGGCAATCGCGAAGGACACATCGATGGCATAGTGGTCCCTTCCTAGTTCTAAAGCCGCGTTGGCCCACTTCACTTCACCCGTAATCTTAACAAACTTAGGTCCGAGGTTGTGTTCTGGCATATGGAGTTACCTGCCCTAGTGGGGAAATCCTTGTCAGTGATAAGCGTGAAGTCGGCTTCTGTCACAGTCTGCCATAGGTCGCGTCCCGTGGGCGTATCATGGGTATATCCCCACATGCTGTGTAGTGCGTTGAAATCCCCAACAATGACAAGAGGGTAACCACCGGCCATGCTCACGGCCCTTTTGAGGAGGATTGTCTGCTCTCGCTCTGCGACAATTGGGATGGTGGTATACGTTGAGAATAAAAAGACTGTTTTTTCTGAGGCTCTTTCTGGGTAAATTCATGAGAATTTCGGCTATTACGTACTGTATGCCACCGGAAACTGCACCGAAGTCACGCTAGAGTAATTGTACCGTTTGATGACGAGTGCGGCAACTCTTCTACCTCCTGAATAAGATGACGTTACTAGGTAACCTTCGAGGCTGATGGGGTGCTAGACGCAACTTTTCAAAAAACCATGATTTGGGGCCTAACTGTGAGCGTTCTTAAATATCGCTGTAGAAGCAGCTTTTTGTGAGCAAACCCGCCACAGTTCCACTGCCAGATTTTGAAGTTCTCGTCCACACTATCTATGCTTATGCAGAAAGGTGGGTTGAGCAGCTAAAGTGGCCCTGAGGGCTGCGCCCTTAGTCAGTGGCACTGGCACACTGCATTGTGCTGCGACCCGCAAAAGAGTCGGAGCGGGGTCTTTCCTGGCACCGACCTCCTCTAATTTGCGTATACGTTCACTCAGTGCTCCTAATCCTAGCGTATTCGTATTCGTAATCCTAGCGTACTCCTAACGTATTCATAGGGACTGGGGCCGAAGTGGGCTACGCCGAAGGGGACGAAGATGCGAGCTTTCTAATCTGCACCATCTCCACAGCTAGCCTGCTCATTTGTTGCTTAAGCTGCGCGTTTTCTTTCCTCAATTGCTAGTTAGCTCGTCGCACCTCGTCGACCTCGTTCGCGTGGGGAGAACAGCGATTCAGGCCATCGCCTCTAGGAGAGAGACGCCCTCCTCGGGCCTTGTCTGCCCAGGAGAGCATCAGCTTCTTGCTTTTAGAGATGGTGGGCGTGCGGGAGCGGGACCTGGTCGGCCCTGACAAGTCGTGCCCCTGTTTTGAGGTGGAGCAAGGCTCAGAAGTGCAGCTTCCCCGGGCCCATTCTGTCGGCCTGGAGTGCTAGCTGGAACATCCTTGGAGGCACCGCGGCGCTTGATCCACAGCGACCTCCCGAGCGGTCCCTGGACCTGGGGCATCCTTTGTTCTTAGCATCCGTGATGGGCGACGAAGCCTGGAACTCGTCCACAGTGTCGGGGTGACGTTTTGGTGGACAGTGACGCGGCACCAACCATTCTGGCGCGCTCACTGCGACGACGACACACAATCTATCGGATGTGAACCTTTGAGTATGGTCTTTGCTAGTCATGAGATGGTGGCCACCAGAGAGTTTGCACCTGGGTGCACACACATGCTTCTTATTGGGGCTTTCAGCACCGCAGCCATGGCAAATCGTGTCATTGAGAGTGGGACACACGTCAGCGCGATGGCCGAGACGACCACACGCATAGCACACGTCAATTTGGTTGTGGTAGAGGGAGCACTGCACCACCTCTGGTGAATACCAGACAACGTTTGGTACACGATATTTGTTGAACGCGACAGGTCTCGCCGGTTTGGGCTATTCCCTTGGCTGCTAAGGCGAGTGGATTATTGGTGTTGACAATCTTGGCATCGATGATGTCAGGGCCGTCTTGAAGGGGGATGTTGTGAACCATCTCCTTGCACGTGAAGTGCCTGGCCGTGTTGTAGTTAGTTAGCTCGCGCACTTTGACTGAGATGAAAATTTTCTTCATCCATATTTATCGGCCCGTATTATCGCGCTTGGGAGTACTGGCAACTATAATATTTCGCTCAGATTCAGGCGTAGCGTATCATGACACAAATCTCCGTGGCTGATACCAGCGCCGTTGAGTATTGTGGCTGGCAACGTAGCTGCGACAGTTTTCGAGATATTGAGTTCACCTCTCGGCTGGATCATAATCTTGATGTTATCTCAAGGAAGTGAGGGAATTTTTCCCACCCGTAGCACTTTTAACTTCAGTGCAGCATTACCCGAATTGTCTTGGCGTGCACCCGGCTCCGGCGATATTGCGTTCGAGTCAGCCGTGCGTGTTTTAGCTCTTCTGGCCCAAGCGGACCGCCAACCTAGATCTTGACTAAACTCTTCTTCCGAAATATCCTCCTCGGGCACTTTATACTCCATTGTCAGCAAATAGTTAAGCACACCGGGCCTCCAAAGGGCCAGCCGCAGGCAAGAATAAGCCCAGTGAAAGCGTGGTCTCCCGAGCCGCTCGTTATGTTTAAAGCAGACACCGCCTCCCAGAAAAAAAAAGTGTTCCTGACTTGGTGAAAAATCACTCACTTTTAACAAATATGGTATCGGTAGGATCCTTATTAACTTCTCGGAACCGATGCGAGCAACAGTTCATGAACACTCGATGAAAAACACTACAAAATTAATGCAAGTCACGAGCCAATGCGAGTGTGTCTTCCCTGCCTGGTGCCATCTAGTGGACCCGCACGTCGCATATCTATTGTTGAATAATTGACTGCTAGTTAAGGTTTAACGTCCCAAAACCACCATATGATTATGACCGACACCGTAGTGGAGGGATCCAGAAATTTCGACCACCTGGGTTTTTTCGCCGTGCACCCAAATCCGAGCACACGGGCCTGCAGCTTTTTAGCCTCCATCGGAAATGCAGCTGCCGCAGTCGGGATTTGATCCGGCGACCTGCAGGTCAGCAGCCGAGTACCTTAGCCACTAGACTAGCACGGCTGGGTGCATAACTATTTTTAATGAGGATGAATGCTTTCGTGACCTCGCGGTATGGTAAGGCACTGACGAAATTGCACTTCTCCTGTTGGAAACGCAGCGAATGGGACGTACACGTAGCAAAGATTGTTGCAGGAGCTTATCGCGGAAGTCGCAGTCACAATGCATTACTTCACTTCAGTGCTCCCAGAGAGCGGCACCCCTTCACCGACCAAGAGCACTGCGAGAGGAAAGTGTGAGATATATAGGGTGCATTTGTAAATCGTACAGAATGTGGCACCGTGGCGCAGTGGATAATGCGCCAGGAATTTATTTTTGTGGACTGACAAGTTTGACTCCCGTTGGCGAAACTTTTCCTCCTTGCTTTCTGATAGTGTGTGCTTTTTCGACGTCATTACTGTGGCGGTAATACGCCGCTAAAGTTTTAGAGGACCTCGGCATAAAAGACTTTCATGTTAAAAAAGGTCTGCTTTCCTTTACGGAAGGGGACTTTCCAGCATGTATTCGGCAGAGTGAGCAGCGTAAGTAGGTCAGAATGGTGCAGAGAAAGTAAGCGAAAATGTTCCAGAAGCCCGGTGAATTCATTACTCACGATTCACGAGTATAAATCATCGTTTGCTACCACGATTGGTCTCTTGTTTTCGGGGCCGTCATGTTGGCACGCCGTACGCTTCTGAACTCCCTTTAATCTGGCTTTTTTCCAAGAAATCGGTGATAATCAACACCCTCTAACGTGGAAAAAATGCCTGGCGTCGCCGTGGATTACAGCATCCCTAGAAGCACACTGAGTATGACATTGAACCCCATCTGTCGCGGAATCGAATACCGGCTGGGAAGGCCGAATATTCAATGGAGGTGGAAACTCTCGAAGCCCATGTGCTTAGATTTGGGTGTGCGTTAAAGAACCCCCCGTGCTCGAAATTTCCAGAGCCATCAACTGCGGCGTATCTCAAAGCCATATATGATGGTTGTTGAACGTTAAACACCAACAATTATCAATCATCGAGTACAACATTGAAAAACTCCAAAAATGGGGTCAGGGCAGACGTACGGCAGCCAATGAATACACACAGCTGGGTTCAAAGAGGTTGAGTCACTGTTTACTTTGATGCCATATTTTATCGCCTATAACCCAGTCTTGCATATGGCCAGCACTCCCGGACTGCAAACCATGAAAAATAAAAACTAAAAAAAAACCTTCTCCGTGCATTGTGGTAAGTCACTTTCTTTGCATTAGTGTAAAGTATTGCAGTGAAGCCAACTTCTAAACCAAAATTACCATTATGAATGCAGTAAATTTTCGGAAACCTTACATTGAATAGTTCTATATATATCGAGTTATTTCTCATTTTTTGGACATCTCGGCATATGCAAGCTCGACTGTACTTGCTTTCCTCTACTTCATTGCTACCTGGTCAAATCGGCCTTAAAGCACGCTTGTCGCCAAAGCAGAGCATGGGCACGAGCGGCAATTCGTAAGGAATAGAGGCTCAGCCCCAATAATGATAGGCTTGTCATTATTAACGAAGGCGGCCTGCCAACTACAAACGCTTTCACGAACGAACAGCCCGTAACGCGTTGTGCGCTCGATTCATCAGCCCCGTGTACAAGATTACGACGGTAGAAAACACCGTTGTTTGTAGCGTATCGCCTTAATGCGGCGCGCCGCCGCTTACATGCCGCCCATCAATCCTGGTGCGACGGCGTCGGAAATGGGCTTGTCCGTAGCGACCGGGTCTCGCATGTCGGTGGAGGAAGCGAGGTTTCGCTTTCGCTATTTGCCCGTTGTTTTTACATAAATCAGCGAAGGGAATCCGATGAAACAAAAAAAGAAAGTTCTGTTTGTGGCATTAAGGAGAGGCGTCTTACTTAAGTGTACCATCCCTCTCTATGCACGGAAGTATGGTGCTATAGAATGACTGAATACGACTATAGACACTGTTGCATTCATGTAAAGGCGATCTCGGGTAGTTTCAGTCTGTTATGCGAACATAACTTACTTTGGGCAACGTCATACGTATGATATTGCATAGCTGTGATGGAACCATCATGAAGTAGCGGAACTAGAGGTAGCACATGAAACAATATGAATTTACGCTTTGGTTACATGAACGAACACTACCGATTCAGTCGATCGCGAACATACTATATTATTGTATGAACGTATCGGCGAAAACAGAATATACTGAGGCTTTACGTGCGCAAAGTAGAATACTTTAAAATGGTAGAATAACTTTTGTTTGAGCATCGACAGTCTCAAGATTATTTGTGCAGCCTTTGCGCCTGTGGTTCAGCTGTGGGCCTCTTATTATATTTTTAATGCAACACTCCCCTTTGACCACATTGATTAAAAAATATGTCTTAAGTTTTTTTTTATTCAAGTAGAAAATAAGCGAAGAAGTTGTTGTCACCATTACTTGGCGACGGCAACCCCTCTCCACTTGATTGTTACAAATAAAGAAAAAAAAGCCTATGTGCTATTTTTTTCTTTTTGTGTGTTCCTTCTCTTTTTCGATATTTTTTATGGATTACTCTATTGACAATAGCTGTGTTTTTCGCGTGCCTTTATCCCTGATGTCATTACCGCAACGCATCCACTTTGGCCCACCCGGATCATAATCAGCGCACTTGTTCTTGTGCGGCGACGTCCCTATTATGCAAATGACAAGCTCCATGCTGTACTTCTTCCGCTGATGGGATAATCAGTAGATGGATAAGGAAGCGACTAGCCAATCTGGGTCGTGACTCGTTCCTTCACAATAGATAACTTATTTCAGACGTTCCGCTGTGAGAAACAGATGAGATTATTGCAAACTTCGCTACTCTGCCTAGGCCCACAGTTTTCTGGGCTCTTTTTTTTTGGTCTTTACCTGTCGTTTTAGCAACAGGCTGTCCTCTTTAGCCCTTGAGTTTATGAAGAGCAGGTGAACACTGCAATTACAGCAAAAAGTGCACAAAAAGAGACGTTTTTTTTCCAGACCTTGAAAACCTAGCAGACGATTGTAAAAAAAAAAAAAAACATTCTTCCTTGCATTTCACTCTTCTACTGAGGTCACTGGAAGCCTCCAATCCCAATATACCATCGATCACCGCGCGTCTGTTTTACCGCAAGTCTCGCCCCATGGCTGGATGCGATGAGCGTCCCTTTAGGACGGGGCGGCAACCTTTATTTAAAATCATTATCTGTTAATTTGCAATAATGTCTCGTCTATGTAAAATAAGTCTTACTTTACGTAGAAAAAAATTACATAAATTCACAGCCCAACTTTCAGTGCATTTTGTCAGAATAACCTCAGTTTTCCCACTGCCTTTGTCCTCTTTTCCTACTTTTGAGCCACCAATCCCGCAACCGTCTTTTAGTTATTTCTATTTTGGACCTGTTCATCTTTATATTGCTGTCATTCAAATTGAAGCTGGGCTCATGGGAAAACATGCACCCGTGTGGATATCTTCAGATTCGATTAAAACATAAGCTTCATTCTTCAATACTGAATCTAGCTTTATGACTACACGTTCTAAGGCAATCAGACCTCTATTCAAGCAGTAAGGCGCTGCTCGCTTGAGTTATCATAGAATGCCTTTCTCCTTATATCGTCTTTACCCTTTCGGTAGTTACTCAAAACTGGCCAAGGTGCCCGTTTCGTAGCGCACCTATCGTGTCGCATCACACTTATTTTCAAATCATGCTTCTGTTTGAAAACTGTACGTGATAAAGGCATACCAATCAAACGCACAGCCCCTTTCGTCACGATCACGTGACCAGTATAGTCACTTCCGAGGCCGAAAAGCACCATTGTGTGCCGGTGTAGCCGGTGCAGAAGGTACTGTCTTTGCTGAAATAAAATTGTAAAATCTTTGTTTCGGCATTTTCACTATCATCATCACCACCACCATCATCATCATCATCATCAACAACAACAACAACCATCAAAACGATAGTGTTTTGATATCTTGTATAGTGTTATTCATGTCGTGAGGAAAGCTTCTTATCAGTAGATATATAGGCTTGCGCGGGAAATATCAAACAATTGATAGCGAGTGTGTTTCACTTGAAGCAACCAGTGCATTTTCTTACACCATCGCCTATTGTGCTGCACCATACCGGCACCACTTCCGTCACGTAGTCAAACAAAATAGTGGCAGGGTTTCCGAAACTGCTTTTACATCTTATCGACAACGCACTCAAATGCCTATGTGGTTTTCATTGGGAAGCAACCAGATTCTCAACCGACCCCTGTGCACTCCTGTACGTGCAAGCTTGACTCTGCGGGATTCGTTACAATTACTCGATTGCATTTGGGGCTGCATGCATATGTCGCAATTTCTCGAGAGGCTCTAGTCAAACCATCGAAGAAACTGTAGCGCACGCATTCCTATTAAGTTTTCAAGACTGCGTGCTCACCTTCCAACTCACGTGGACGTTCTTTCCAACGTTCGTAGCGCGCTCCTTGGCAAGGCGTCATCATCGATCGCTGTCTCGGTGATCAGCAGAGCGACCACGTTGCAGCGGCGACCAACTAACGACGGCTACCATCATTTTCGTTCTCGCTTCCGCCGTCGTCTATTTGCTCGCGGGCGCAGAATGATTTGCCGAATAACAATACTAATAATAAAAAAAGGTAACGGAGCAGGCAAGTGAACTTTTTCTGTTTGTTTGTTTCTTCTCGAGTGATACGCGAATGTGGCATGGTGGCTTTGAGCTTTTCGTCAATACATTGTATGCGGACGACATCACACTCTGGGCTACGAAGGGTTCACTGGCGCTGAAAGAGCAGACCCTCCAGGCTGCTGCGACAGCTGTGGCAGAGTTCGCAAGAAATAGTGGGCTGAGCTGTGCGCCTGAAAAATCTGAACTCATAAGAATACACAGTAAGTATTACAAAAGTAACGGTGCCATAAACTTACAGGTAGACGGCCATGCCATAGCCGAGGTTACTCAGGCCCGTATACTTGGCTTCTGGGTCCAAAGCAATGGCAAAGCCAGTCACACGATAACCACCTTAAAGACTACGGTTAAACAGATAGCTAGAATGATCCGTCGCATCACTTATCATAAAAAAGGCATGAAAGAAAAGGATACTCTCCGGCTTGTCCAGGCCTTAGTTTTGAGCAGAGTGACGTATGGCCTACCGTACCACTCACTCGACAGAAGTGAGGAGAGCCAGGTGGATGTGCTCATTAGAAGCGCTTTTAAGGCAGCACTTGGTCTACCCACCAGCACACCGACCGAGCGGCTCCTAGCTCTCGGTATACATAACACTTATGCTGAGCTCAGTGCCGCAGTCCTCATGTCTCAGAGGAATCGTCTAAGTGAAACTTCAGCAGGCAGGGCGATACTCACTAGAATAGGAATTTCGCCCCACCCACAGCACATTGATGAGGAGCTGGTCGACGTAGCCCAAGAGGTCCGCAGGCGAATCTCAATCGCACCGGTGCCCAAAAATATGCATCACGACTTTCACGCTGAGCGACGTACTGCGAGGGTAAACTGGCTTCGAAAGCAATTCGGCTCAGCTTCAAATGTCGCGTACGTCGATGCGGCCAGTTTCGATTGGCAGAGACACATAATTACTGTTGTCGACAACAACATGACGCTGCTAACGAGTGCCTCCGTACGCACGACCTCGGCTACAAAGGCGGAGACGATGGCCATAGCCTTAGCCTTAAGGTTTCAGGAGCGTAGAGGGGAGCCATCAGTTATTTTATCCGACTCCCAGGAAGCCTGCCGGCTCTTTTTAAGGGGCCGCCTTCCAGCAATGGGGCTGAGGTTGCTAGGATCCAAACTCACTCACCACCATCGCTTGATCTGGTGCCCGGGACACGCAGGTCTCGAAGGCAATGAAAGGGCGGACGCTCTAGCTCGTGCGTTTTGTAACCGAGCGGAGAATCCATCTCTTTCATTGACCATGCCAATTTTACCTAGGGAGATTCTAGCTCACCAGCGCTTCACGCGTCAAAAATGTGGAACACCTCACAGATCCCTTAATGGGGAAGAGGCCACTGACCTTAGAAAAATTCAAACGGATGTATTTCCGCACCTACTGAAGTTACACGCGATACATCCAACTCTTTACCCGGCTGTATGTCCGTGGTGCGGCGGAAGACCGACTCTCTACCACATATCGTGGGGGTGCGATCGTAAACCAAGTGACATAACCAATTTTCTCGGCGAACCTTTAACACCTAGTATGGAGCAGTGGGAGGCACACCTCGCTAGCTCGGACCCAGGAGTGCAGCTCGCACTACTGGATCAAGTCCGGCGGGCGGCTAAGGCCAGTGGAGCCCTGGACGTAGGGCCCCAACCATAAAGGCTCTAAAACGCCCCTCTCCCTTTCCCCTTCAATAAAGTTTTACTCTCTCTCAAACGCAACTTTTTTATCTTTTTTGAAATAGCGTAAAAGAATAGGTTGAACTGCAGCACTTCCAACGGAGCCTAACATTGAGAGGTTTCAAGTGCAAGAAGTGAGAATGCGGAAATATAGGTAGTGGAGTGGTGACGAAAGATGAAGAGTTCGGAACGACCACCGCTCAGGGGTGGTCGATGGCGCGGAAAAGGTGGGAGTGGTAAGATTGTTTGAGAAGAATCCGCGCAAGGGTTATATTTTCTTGATGCGTCACATAAAGAAACGCAGTGCAAATAAACGATTATTGGCTCGTGGAATGCACTGGGACAAAGGTTGCATCAGGGAAAGGCAGATAAAGGTTCACGTCGGAGACGCAGAGGAGGATTTACCAGGGCAGTCACGGAAGTATTTTGCAATATTTAGGGGGGAAATGCATAGACGCTGAATTTCAAAGAAAATGGAGGTGAATGCCTTCACTCACTTTTGAAACTCGTGAAGACTGTTCAGGAAAAATAAGGTAAGTATCTTGTAAAGTCATTACGACGGAATATAAATAAGGATGAAGGGTGCCATGTAGCGAACACGCACAATGACCCCAGAGGAATAGACAGGACAGGTGTATTTCACTAATAACACGGAGGCATTCCCATTTAAATGCCTCAAGGATCGAGGGACTCGTTGTTCTTTTATATTTGAGCGTGGTTTAGGACATCGGTGACCTGTATTGCGTAAACGCGCGAGCAAAAACGATAAAGATTGAGAATGGGCGAACCACAGCAATCGTATTGTATAAAGTGAAGGGCCTTAGACAAATGCATGAGAGGGCCAGGCTGACGCCTAATATGTCTTCAAAATGGACGAAAAAAAAGTACCATAACTCGTTCAGCTGCTAATTTCAAAATCTGGACAACCTCAGGTGATTCTTGAAATTCTCCAGTAAGTGCCCCTTCTTGCGCAGGTGAAATTTCTGCTTTCAAAGTTGTGCTTCAGGAAGTACCATTTTTTTCCTTAGTCGCTGTTATGAAGTATCTAGATTAAAAAAAAAAAAAACATTTTCAGCAGTACAGCAACGTTTTGTGATTCAATTTATTTTATTTCATTTTTACACATGAATATCGTATTATTAAGCATTGTGAGCTAACAATAGATATCGCACAGGAATGATCATGTGAAAAATAAATAAGATATCGCACGCATGTGTATCAGCGTTCATCTGTTTACCTCTTTCGATACGTGATTGAATCGGTTGAATGCAAAAGTTATCGATATATGTTTTCTTTATTCTTGCGAGATGAATGTGTAGGGATAGCTGTGCATCTCTACTGCACTTCTTTGATTTATGTTTTTGTGCCGAATTTTGTCGAACACCCCACAGTAAAGCTGATCTGTACAATGTAGGACTCGTTAATTCATAAATATAGGGTGGCACCAAGAGAAACAACTGTCTTACACTCAAGAGTCTAACGATAACATTTGTATTAGCCGTATCACTATAGAAACAATCTCACAAGGACAAGAACTGTTCAAGAATTGAACATGCAATAGTGAAATAAGATGTTGGCTCAACTAAGTCGCTTGAGCGCCAACTTGAGTGGTCGATTTGAGCTTGCTTCAAGATGTGGTGATTGATTTTCCAGGTTATAGGAGTAAATCGTGGCTAACGTGTCTCGATTCCGCTTTTCTTGATTGACTGACGTTTTCGCTGTCCCACTAGCGCTTTTATTTATTCGTTTGATAATGCGATTTGGCATAATTATGGTTTTTGTTGGTATAACGATTCTGATGCGGCTATCATTGCCTCTATGTAGTGGTAGGGGAACTGTCATTGTTAGTTACGTTTCTGACTATGCATGATAAGGTACTGCGCGAAGTTACCGCTTCATGTCACCCATTAATAAAGACGAAAGAATAAATTCATATGTGACACGTATAAGGTCCACAATGCCATGTCGAACATACAGAGCTGTATGCTTTCATTGCCACTGTAAGGATCGCTTCATCAATGTTTAGTGAATATGATGTTCATCTAGCATGATGGAGGAGCAGGAAGAAACTTTATATGGAAAACAATATTCAGGCATACCTCGTCGGCCCGTCCAGTGCTCCGCTGGCACGAGTGACTCACTGGGCCTGGGCAATCAAAGCTCTTTGGCTCTGCTTTTGCTCCTCCGCAAGCCATGCCTCCCGCTGCCTGTGAAACGTGCGCGGTTTCTTGGCACTAAATAATGTGGGGCTGTTTGTGGGCGGGGGCCTGTCGGTGCACTCCCATATTGTGAGTCTGAAGGCCACGGACAGGTTTCCACAAATCTTATGGGATATATTCTACTTACGTGACACAGATTGGGAAAACTATTGGTTTGCAAGTGTCTCCATTGCAATCCCTGCTTTGTTGGCTATCCAAGTCTTTATGTGAAAAGTCGTTTTCTCTTCGTCCCCACTTTTGTTGAAGACGGATTGCATGCGGATAGGAAAAGGGCTGAACGTCTGCGTCTATAGCGTCGTTCGATTGGTGAAGACTCGAGTCGGCCATGAGATTCCATTTGAAACCTTCGTGAACGTGGTAAAAACCTTTGGAGGGGTTCTTTAGAACCTTATTTTGAGATTCACGACTATTGATTTATGTTCTTGTGGAAGCGTTATGGGAGGCTTCAATAGACTGCGTGGCCTCGCCGTTAAATAAACAAAATAAAGAAAAGTATTGTGGAAGAAAGGTTTGTAAAATGCTCGTCTAATACAGCATGAGGTTTCTGCAAAATTAAAAAAAAATATTTCAGCTTTGCACTAGCGGCGCCACACCTGAAGAAAGAGCGCAGTTGGGTGTCCTTCATTGTTTCTCGTAAGTTTTCTTCTTTCCTCTCTGTTTCTTCCTCTTTGTTTCTTGTGTCCGTTTTTTTGTATCCATTTCTTTCCGATTCTTGTTCCATTCTAGTTCTTTATTTTTCTCTCAATGCATTCCTTCCTCTTTCTTGTCGTTTATGTTTTTATTTGTCTCTTTCTTTTTTGCTCTCTGTTGTTTATACCTCGTTTTCATGTCGTTGTTTCTCCGTATATCTTTCGCTCTTTTTCCATGTCTTTCTGTCTTACTACCTTTGTCTCTCTCCTTCTTTTTCTATGATTTCTTTTTCAACCATGCCCCGCCACGGTGGTCTAGTGGCTAAGGTACTCGGCTGCTGACCCGCAGGTCGCGGGATCAAATCCCGGCTGTGGCGGCTGCATTTCCGATGGAGGCGGAAATGTTGTAGGCCCGTGTACTCAGATTTGGGTGCACGTTAAAGAACCCCAGGTGGTCGAAATTTTCGGAGCCCTCCACTACGGCGTCTCTCATAATCATATAGTAGTTTTGGGACGTTAAACCCCACAAATCAATCAATCAATCAATCAATCAATCAATCTTTCAACCTATGTCGTGCTCTTAGCATTTTTCTATCTCTTTTTTGTGTCTGTCTCACTATGTCTCCTTCTATTTCTCTTTATATGTTTTTTCTCTGTCTATGTGTTTACATCTTCCTTCCTTTTTATTTTTCAATTTTTTTCTACTGGTTCTTTTCATTTTTTTCTAATTCTGTCTGTTTTCTATTCAATTCTATCTCTCTTTCTCTCTCTCGATTTTCTATCTACACTTCTTTCTATCTCTTTTCTCACTTGTTCATTTTCATTTGGCACTTGCAACTCCTGTACATGATAGTGGGGCTTTCCCGATTCATGTGGCTTATACCCACTTGAGGAGTTTTCAAGCGACACCACGCACACTACTGCGAGCTACAACAGCGTCGCTATTTAAAAAAATAGAAAATGAAGGAAAGCGAAATCTGAAAAATTGTTTAATGTGAGCACTGCGGCGCGCCTCCATTTTGTTCGCCTTCCTCTTCATTATCGAATAGCTAAATCGGGAGCGTAATCCGTCATGTGTAAAATGTGGGATCGGGCTAGTTGGTAATGCATAATTGAACTTCTCAGCGCAAAAACTTCCGACAAGTAACACAAGAGACGAGGACGAGCGCAGACTTTCAACTAAATTTATCACTACTACGACGCACATATATGCGTTACAAAAAAGACGATAAGATCACTTGCTGAAGCAGAAACCAGAAAACACAAAACAAGAAACACAAAACCAAAAGCCAAAAGATACTGCAACAAACCACGTGCTCACCTCGGACCACCACGTGCTGAATTTAAAAACGCAAATTCTTTTTCAGCTGAAAAAGAATTATATATATATATATATATATATATATATATATATATATATATATATATATATATATATATATATATATATATATCCCTTCACGAAGACTAACTGGCCCATTGAATTATTACTCCCACTATATATATATATATATATATATATATATATATATATATATATATATATATATATATATATATATATATATATATATATATATATATATATATATATATAGATATATATTGTGAACATTATTCATGCGCGTCATTTTATCATATGTACATACTCATCATCATCAGCCTGAGCTGTGTTGTGGGGCAGATGCACGGCAAGTAAAAGAAGTGTCTTGCAGCCAAAACGTTGCCTTACAAGTGGTGGAGAGTGCTTTCCGGTCTCCTGGTCCTCTCTCTGCAGCACTTTTTCGTTATCTTCGACTACCAACCATCCCTGGAGCTCCGGTCGGGTCGCCGTCTGCGCAGTCAGCCCACGGTCATGTCACAAGACGAGCACAACAACACGGCTCCATCCACCGCGCCTGCACCCCTGGGCATGCCTTCTTGGACTGTCACCGCACCTCAAAAATATACACCGATGTTCGCCGGCCTTCGCGGTGAAGACGTTGAAGACTGGTTGGATGAGTATGACCGTATGAGTGTGCTTAACTATTGGCATGATTCTGTGAAGCTGTCCAGCGTACCGTTCTATCTGACAAGGGTCGCTAAGACATGGTTTCTCAACCATCAACTGGATTTCCCGGACTGGCCTACCTTTAAGCAGCACCTCCGTCAGATATTTGCCAACCCTTCTGTCCGTGCAGACATAGCCAAACGGAAGCTTGCTGAACGTGTTCAGCACTCCGGCGAGTCTTATACCTCGTACATTGAGGATGTCCTCGCCCTATGCCGTCGCATCGACAGCTCGATGGCGGAACATGACCGCGTTCGCCACCTGCTCAAGGGAATGGGCGCCGTCGCATTTAACGCTTTAGCGGCAGAGAACCCCACCATGGTCGCGGATATCATCAGTACGTGTCAGCGACTCGATGACCTTCAACTTATACGTTTACAACCTGACACAGGATATCTCAGGCCAACGCATGAAAACGAGCTCCGGTCGTTGATACGGTCCATGATCCGCGAGGAGCTGCTACTCCAGGCCACCTCGTCGTCTTATGAGCTCCGCATAATGCCTTCTGCTGGCAGCCTCCGCAACATCGTCAGGGAGAAGCTGGCATCCATGACATGTGAGCAAGTCCCGAGCTCGCATACCACTCCAAAGCCGACATACGCTCAGGTGGTTGCAGCGTCACCTTCTCAGCAATCACCGCAGTATGTGTCAACTACGCAGCCCTCACTGAATGCCCTTGCCCCAAGGGCACCGCCTCCTTCTTTCCATGCCTGGCGTCCTACTCGACCGATTTGCTATTATTGCGGAATACGTGGCCACATCTCACGGTTCTGTTGTCGACGTCAACAAGACGAAAGGCGGGGCTATGGTGACTTCGAGAGGGATGAGTTTGCCCCTGCTCCACAACATCGCCACCCTTATCAACTGTACCAACGCCGCTCACCATCTCCACAGCACTTCGACGCAGCCAGTACATTCCGCTCCTCACGCCGTCGTTCCCCGTCACCTATGCGCCGTTCCTTGTCACCACTTCGTCCGGCTACCACGGCGTCTGATTACCGCCCAGAAAACTAAACAATGCAGCTTCAGGAGGGAAAGCTGCATTTGGTGGACTGCATCGAACTCCTCCGGAACGTCCTTTAAATGTACTTTCAGTGTGTGTTGAAGGTATATGGACTGAAGCCTTGGTGGACACAGGTGCATCGCTCTCTGTTATTAGTGTGGACTTATGTTCCCGTTTGCGCAAAGTGAAGACACCGTATGATGGCCCTCCCCTTCGCTGTGTTAATGCGGTTTTTGTTCAGCCTTTTGGTGTTTGCACAGCACGAGTTTTTATCGAGGGCATCCTTCACCATATACAGTTCCTCGTTCTGTCATCGTGTACTAATGCGCTCATTTTAGGGTGGGACTTTCTATCCTGAGCTTCAGCCGTGATACCTTGCCGTCATAGGATCATTCGTATGTCAGATACTGCGCTTTCGTCCGATAAAGATGCTCATAGCCAGCGCTTCGTCACCGCTGATGACTGTTTTATTCTTCCAGGCAATGAGCATATTCTGACCCTGACATCAGATAAGATCAGTACTGGTGATGTGTTTCTAGCACCGTGTGGACGCTACATCTCTGGTGGGCTTACCATCGCTCCTAGCCTGGTGCGCTTTCATGATGGCCGAGCATTAGTTACGGCAGTTAACCCTACTTCTTTGCCTGTTGCACTGCCCCAGGGCACCAGTGTGGTTTGCTTCACAGACCCCGAACCACTTTCTCTGGTGTCCCTTCACGCAGACGCTTCATCTTTCTCTACGAGTACTGATGACAATGCTACGACGGCTGCTTTAACAGCCACAATAAATCCTGATCTCACGTGAGCGCAAAAGCAAGAACTTTTGGGTATCCTTCAAAAACACAGTGCTTCATTTGATGTAAATTCCAAGCTTTTTGGTCGCACTTCCGTCGCCGTACATCGAATTGAAACGGAAGGCAATACAATTGTACACCACCACCCATATCGAGTGGCATCCGCAAAGCGGAAAATCATCGAGAACAACGTTGCTGATATGCTCAAACGAGATGTTATCCGGCCTTCGTCCAGCTCGTGGTCATCCCCGGTAGTGCTAGTCCGAAAGAAGGACGGTTCGGTGCGATTCTGTGTCGACTATCGAGCACTTAATAAGATCACGCGAAAAGACGTGTACCCGATCCCACGAGTCGACGACGCACTTGACTGTCTGCAGGCGCTGAAGTTTTCTCCAGCCTGGATTTATGGTCTGGTTATTGGCAAATACCTATGCACGAAGCGGACAAAGAAAAAACTGCATTTGCAACACCAGACGGGCTGTATGAATTCAACGTGATGCCATTCGGTTTATGTAATGCTCCTGCCACGTTTGAACGCATGGTCGACACAGTTCTACGCGGCCTAAAATGGAAAACATGTCTCTGTTATCTAGATGACATCGTCATTTTCTCCACTTTTTTTCGTCAGCACCTTGATCGTTTAGACGAAGTTTTGACGTGTATTTCTAGTGCTGGACTTCAGCTAAACACAAAGAAATTTGATTTCGCCAACAAGAACATCAAGGTGTTGGGCCACCTTGTCAGCAAAGATGGTGTTCGCCCGGATCCTGACAAGCTTGCTGCCGTGATACGCTTCCCTCAGCCAGAAAATCAGAAACACCTACGAAGTTTCCTGGGCCTGGCACCCTACTTCCGCCTCTTCATCAGCCATTTTGCTACCATCGCGTCGCCACTGCATAAGCTGCTGACATTCGGATCAACTTTTGCTTGGAACGACGACTGCGAGCGTGCCTTTGAAGCCCTAAAGCATGCTTTAACATCCGACCCTGTTCTGTGCCATTTCGACGAGAACGCACCTACATGTCTCTACACCGACGCGAGTGGCCATGGCATTGGTGCAGTTCTTCTACAGTGGGATGCCACTTCACGGGAAAGAGTGATTGCGTATGCTAGTCGTGCTCTTATGGCTGCTGAACAGAACTACTCCGTAACTGAACAGGAGTGCCTTGCTGTCGTTTGGGCCGTACAAAAATTTCGACCATATCTTTAGGACGCCACTTCACAGTCATTACAGACCATCACGCCTTGTGCTGGCTATCGTCACTGAAACACTTGTCTGGTCGCCTCGGTCGTTGGGTGCTCCGCCTACAAGAGTACGATTTTGACGTCATCTATAAGTCTGGCAAAAACACCAAGATGCAGATGCTCTCTCTCGCTGCCCCCTTCCACTGTCATCATCGAGTACGTCAGGTGATTGCTCGTCTGGTGGGCAAAACTCTGCGTCACCCCTCACATTATCACAACTCGCGGTTATTGACACGCTGGCTTCAAATCAATACACCGAGTTCGCCACACGCCAGCGTGATTATTCATATTGCAACAGCATTATTCAACGCCTAAATGGTATATCATCTACTCCTAATGCTAGATTGCGCCGACAACTACGGAAATTTAAGCTCGGTAACAATGTGCTCCATCGTTACGTTTACACTACTGATGGACACCACTGGGTTCCAGTACTTCCGCGTTCTCTACGTCACCAAGTCCTCGAAGCCTTTCACGACGACCCATGTGCAGGCCACTTGGGATTTCACAAAACACAAAGCCGCATCAGGAAACGTTTCTTCTGGCCTGGCATCTCTACCTTTGTGGCCAAATACGTTGCATCTTGCCATCTGTGTCAACGGCGGAAGCGGCCAACTTCGTCTCCTACCGGCCTTTTGCAACCTATCCCGTGTCCCGAGACTCCTTTCGCCATCGTTGGCATAGACCTACTAGGACCTCTCCCCATCACACCAGCAGGTAATCGTTGGATTGTGACTGCTGTCGATCACCTTACACGGTACACAGAGACTGCTGCACTACGCAGAAGCTTTGCTTCAGATGTCGCAGACTTCTTTCTCAACGCCATTGTATTGTGCCACGGTGCACCTCGCGTCCTCCTCAGTGATCGCGGCAAGACGTTCCTGTCCACCATAATCGAAACCCTGCTCACAAGCTGTGGTACAGTACATAAGACGACGTCAGCCTACCACCCCCAAACTAATGGGCTGACAGAGAGATTTCATCGGACACTAACAGACATGCTATCGATGTACATCGCACCAAACCATGACAACTGGGATACGATTTTGCCTTTTGTGACGTTTGCCCATAACACCGCTGTTCAAAAAACTACTGGCTACTCGCCTTTCTACCTCGTGTACGGCCGTTCACTGACATTCACCATCGACGTCTCTTTCCTAAATGTTCCAACTGACGCCTCGGCAACCGTATCAGAGCAGTTCATCACAAGGCTCGAGGAATGTCGGCAACAGGCTCGCCTTAATACAGAAGCCAATCAGCAAGATCGCAAGCAGCGCTACGACAGCTCTCATCGCGACGTCTTTTTCAGTCCGGGGTATGAAGTGTTGCTTTGGATGACCATTCGTACTCCAGGATTGTGCGATAAATTTCAGTCACGCTTCATTGGACCCTATATAATCAATGAACAAACGTCACCAGTGAACTACCGTGTCACTCCCAGCGACCTTTCTTCGGATCGTCGCTGTCGTGGTTCGGAGATTGTTCACGTATAACGTCTGAAGCCATTCGTTCGACGTTCCGTTTCCGTCTAAGACGCGTCCAGGCTGGCAGCTCAAGCGTGGGGGGGAAATAAGTGTGAGCATTATTCATGCGCGTCATTTTATCATATGTACATACTCATCATCATCAGCCTGATCTGTGTTGTGGGGCAGAGGCTCGGCAAGTAAAAGAAGTGTCTTGCAGCCGAATCGTTGCCTTACACTATATATATATATATATATATATATATATATATATATATATATATATATATATATATATATATATATATATATATATACAAATTCACATATAAACCGAAAAAAGTGGATGGAGGGAAGGACGCTGTGATAGCTCAGTGGTTAGAGCATCGAACGCGTTATTCGAAGGTCGTAGGTTCGATTCTTGCTCACGGCTGGTAATTTTTTCATCCACTTTTCTTTCTTCTTTCTTCTTATTTACATTCCATTGGTTCTAATAACTTCCCCTGTACATTCCTTGGCGTTACTGTCTGTTAGATCACATTAATATTGTGTTAAAACACGGAAAAACGAGCCCTTAGGTATACACTTCTTTCCCTTATTTCATTGAACGAGGGTCTCGTACTGGCAGACTTGGTGTGTTTAGGTTGTATAAGAGGGACAATTAATCAGCTGCCCGCTCATAATAAGTTCACGTGCTACGTGACGACAAACATGCGCATAAGAGTGTTTTCACACTCGTTGTTTGGCTTATAGATGGCGCTGACTGTCACTCCTACTTCTAAATTCACATATAAACCCAAAAAAGTAGATGAAGGGAAGGCCGCTGTGATAGCTCAGTGGTTAGAGCATCGAACGCATTATTTGAAGGTCGTAGGTTCGATTTCTGCTCACGGCTGGTAATTTTTTCATCCAGTTTTCTTTCTTCTTTCTTCTTATTTACATTTCATTGGTTCTAATAACTTCCCCTGTACATTCCTTGGCATTACTGTCTGTTAGATCTCATTAATATTGTGTTAAAACACGGAAAAACGAGCCCTTAGGTATACACTTCTTTCCCTTATTTCATTGAACGAGGGTCTCCTACTGGCAGACTTGGTGTGTTCAGGTTGTATAAGAGGGACAATTAATCAGCTGCCCGCTTATAATAAGTTCACGTGCTACGTGACGCCAAACATGCGCATAAGAGTGTTTTCCCACTCGTTGTTTGGCTTATAGATGGCGCTGACTGTCACTCCTACTTCTAAATTCACATATAAACCCAAAAAAGTGGATGGAGGGAAGGCCGCTGTGATAGCTCAGTGGTTAGAGCATCGAACGCGTTATTCTAAGGTCGTAGGTTCGATTCCTGCTCACGGCTGGTAATTTTTTCATCCACTTTTCTTTATTTTTTCTTCTTATTTACATTCTATTGGTTCCAATAACTTCCTCTGTACATTCCTTGGCATTACTGTCTGTTAGATCTCATTAATATTGTGTTAAAACACGGAAAAACGAGCCCTTAGGTATACACTTCTTTCCCTTATATATATATTGTTACGCCACGTATGTGCCGGACGAAGAAGGAAAAAGAAGCAAGGGGTGTGGAAGAAGAAGATCATCATCATCTGCCTGCGCCGATACGGCTCGTCCCTCGAACCGTGTATCAATAAACCCCCAGACGCCTACTGAGGTCGTAACAGAGTGGTGGAAGGTGCTGGGTATAGGAACCAACGACGGGACCGCTACCCCTCGGATTTCGCCGGAGTCGTCGCCTCGCCGGCCTGCCTCCTTCTTTGGCCATCATGCCTGACGAAACAGAAGCTCGGGAACCAGTCCCCAGCAGTTCTTGGCCGTATCACAGAGAGCCACGAACCTTCTCCGGGAGGGCCAATGACGACGTGGACTCATGGCTCAAACATTTCAAGCGAGTAAGCAACTGCAACAAATGGGATGCTGCCTCCCAACTGTCACGCGTTGTTTTCTACCTCACTGATGTTGCCCTCGTTTGGTATGAGAACCATGAAGATATTCTGACAACATGGGAACGCTTTGTTGAAGAAATCAAGAAGTGTTTCGGCAACTCAGCTGCAAAAAAGAAGCTTGCCGAGCAGAGTCTTGCACAGAGGGCCCAGCTATCCGGTGAGACCTGCACCGTGTATACTGAAGAGATTTTGAGGCTGTGTAGGGAAGTCGATTCCAGCATGTCGGAAGAGGACAAGGTGGGGCATTTGCTGAAGGGAATTGCAGAAGATGTTTACAACTTCCTTATTAGCAGGGAAAGCCTGACTTCAGTGTCTGACGTTGTACGGCACTGCCGCACGTTTGAAACCCTGAAGCAGCGCAGAATAGCGCCTAAGTTTGGTCGTCTGGCAAATGTCACCTCAGTAGCCAGCATAGAAGCGGCCTCAACTGGTGACCTTTCGGCAACCATCCGCCAAATTGTTCGGGAAGAGTTACTCAGACATGGCGAAATGACACGTGAACGGGCAGCTGCCACGTCTCCATCCTATTTTCCGCAGGACACCACTGCCCCACAGCTTACAGTTTATGAACATCCATCCGTCAACGCAACGGAGGTTGCAGGGCCTCGGCGTATTCAGCAGTCAAGTCCGGTTTTTTACGAGCGATCACAGTACCCTCAACGTTTCCGTTCCGTACGCCCATACCACCCACCGACAACTGATTTCATTGAATCTCGGGCTTACGCGAACGCTCGCAGACGTGAACACTTCGAAGAACGGCGACGACCTCGTCCTGCGCCTGTGTGCTACAACTGTGGTCTGACTGGTCACATATCGAGGTATTGCGATCGTTCGCGCATACCACGCTATGATCAGTGGACAAGCTTGACCGATAAACCTGCTGTCCCACCTTTTCAAGGACACTGGCCCACCGACTCAAGACCCGGCAGCAGCTTCTGGCACGGACACTGGCGCAACAACTCCCCTGCCTCTGATCGAAGTGTGACGCCACCTCCTGCGCCTCGATCCCACCGGTCTCCATCGCCACGGCGCCGCCCATCGTCACCACATCAGGAAAACTAAACAGTGCGGCCGA